>NC_138348.1:105228067-105862233 GCF_046562875.1 Panthera onca | reverse complement strand
TTCAAAGGAGATCCAGAGCTAGAGTAAGTGAGCAATCCACTTGTCCCAGAAAGGGTTGAAATCATTTCCCAATTTTAAGCAAAACACTGAATAGTTTTAAGGCATAAAATAGAGTTTATAACTCAGAAGACTTAAAATATTATTAGGAAGAGAAGAAAATATTTCTGAAATAATAAAACACTTATACTCTAAATAAAATACATTATAAAGAAAAATACCAGTTATCTGTCCTTAGGGAAATTCACGCTTAAAACCGAGATGAATATTTATCCTAAGTGGATTGAATTTTATTAATTTAGTGAAGATTTTGAGCCACTCCAACACAGGAATACCACTCCTGGTTATTTATCCAAAAGCAAATAAATACAAAAATATCAATAACAAATGTTCAGTGAAGCATTATTTTGTAAGAGCAATATATTGGAAATGGAATCAAAGCAAAGGAAACTAATAATTTGCTTAGTAAAACTATTTGTCACGGATTATCTTGGCACTTTACTTATGTTATTATATTTAACATAATAACCCAAATATTCTTTTCCTAACTAGGAAATGAACTCAAAGAGGTTAAATTTATCTGTGAAAGGTTAGATACATGCCTAAGATTTAATATTTAGTTAAAACACATGCACATGTAACTGCCACTATGGTATAATTAAATACGTAAAATTATATTTACAAATCGGTATTGAAGAGAACACGAGGACAGCTGAGACGTGCCAGGGTAGTAGCTTCATAAATGCTTTCTGTGATTAAAAATTTTCACTATTCATTCGTTTATTCAAGGATACTTACTGAATGCCTACATCAATGAGCAAAATAAAATCCCTGTCCGTGTAGAGATTACATTCTAGTAGGGGAGACAAATAATGAGTACATACTTATGTACATTCCATGAAATCAATTAGTGATAAGTACTGTGAAGAAAATAAAGCAGGGTTTGAGGACTGATAGTGGTAGTTTACTCTTTTTAGCAACAGTGGTCAGGGAGGCTTGCTTGATGAGATGACGTTTTCACAGTGAAGTGAATGGGAGTAAGCCATGTAGATATACAGAGGAGCGCTGAAGGCAGGGGAAACAGTACGTGCAAAGGCCCTGATGCTGAACTAGAAGGCCATACAGACATTTTAAAGATACAGGGCCAAGTTCATGTAGTAATGTTAAGTAGAAATAGAATAAGGAACAGGCTACAAAATTATAATCATTATCTAACAATTATGTAAAAAAAAAAGTACACAAAAAGAAAGACATTAAAGTAAAAAGTACAACAGTACGCTGGTGTTGAGTTATCTTGACGTCAAGGTAGCTGTTAAGAGCAACAGCTCCAGAACCAGACTGCCTGGGTTCAAATCTTAGCTTTGTGTTTTTGTTTTTGCTTTTTTTTAATGTTTGTTTGTTTGTTTGTTTGTTTGTTTGTTTATTTATTCTATTTAAGTTTTATTTATTTATTGTTTAGGTTGAGAGCACATTTGCACAAGTGAGGGAGCAGTGGAGAGAGAGAATCCCAGGGAGAGAGAGAATCTGAGCTCTCAGCACAGAGCTTGATGAGGGGTTCAATCCCACAAACTGTGAGATCATGACCTGAGCCGAAATCAAGAGTCAGACGCTTAACTGACTCAGCCACCCAGGCGCCCCTCAAAGCGTAGCTTTGTGATCGCAGGAAATTTGCATAGCTTCTCTATGCCTTGTATACAAAGTGGGGGCAAAAACAACAGTAGCCCTCGTGGGTACTTTAGTGTCGTTAAGAGGTCTGGTAGACAGAATAATATGCCTAAAATCCCGATCCCCAGAAACTGAGTGCATTGCTTTCTATAGCAGAGGGAGGTTAAGTTGCAGAGGGAATTAAGGTTGCTCATCAGCTGACCTTCAAATAGGGAGGTTATGTGGGGTTACTGAGCTGGGCCCAAGCTTCCTTCAAAGTGGAAGAGAGAGGTGGAAGAAGGGAGTCTGAGACAGAGATGTGACAATGGAAGCTGTGTTTGAGGCATGCTGTGTGGCTGGCTTTCAAAAAGGAGGAAGAGGCCATGAGCCTAGGAATGTGGACAGTCTGGAAGCTGGAAAAGGAAAGGAAGCGTTCCTTCCTAGAGCTTCTAGAAACAAAACTCAGCCCTGCTGCCACCTTGACTTGAGCCCAGTGAGACCCCGTGGAACTCTTAAACTACCAAACTGTAAGATAAGAGATGTATAGTGTTTTATTTCACTAACCTTGTGATAATTTGTTATAGCAGCAGTGAAAACTAATACAAGAGGATTGTGTGAGTTTCCATACGTAAAATATTTAGTTATTTTAAAGTTTATTTACTTGAGAGAGACACTGAGAGAGAGTGCAAGTCAGAGAAGAGGAGAGAGGGGGCGGGTACAGAGGATCCAAAGCAGGCTCTGTGCCGAGGGCAGACAGCCTGATCAGGGCTCAGACTCACAAACCATGAGATCATTGACCTGAGCCAAAGGCAGACACTTAACCGACTAAGCCACCCAGGTGCCCCATAAGTAAAATATTTAGAACAGTATCTCATGGTGAGCATTCTAGAAGGTGTTATGTTTTGGGTGGTGTTTTGTCCTACACTTCCAATAAACAATAAGTATGTATTGATTGAATATTACCTTAAAAATAAGTGGGAGGGGCACCTGGATAGCTCAGTCAGTTAAGTGTCTGACTCTTGATTTCGGCTCTGCTCATGATCTCCCAGTTCATGGGATCGAGCCCTTCATCAGACTCTGCTGACAGCTCAGAGCCTGGAACCTGCTTCAGATTCTGTGTTTCTTTCTCTCTCTCTGCTCCTCCCCCATGCTCACTCTCTCTCTCAAAAATAAATAAGCATTTAAAAAGTAATAGTAAAAGTAAATTTAAAAAAAGTGGGAAAACACTACTTAAAAAGACAATATCAGCAGCACTAACAATACATGGAAAGGAAGATTTTTTTCAATATAAGAATTATTGTCTGTCACATACTTGAAACAAAATATTCAGGAACATCAATAACATGTAGAAAGATGTATGTATCTTAGGTCTAGTAGGAAAGGAAGGTTTTAATTGCAGAAGAACACAATTAATTCATATAAGATTCATATAAATAAGAATGGGGGGAAACAAAAAACATTTCCTAACTCAAAAAGGCTTTTTATATGATAATGTTCTTCACTTACTAACAAGATACTGACAAGCAGCTGGGGCTGGAGAGGATTAAAGAGGTTTCATTTTGGGTGTGTGATTTATAGACTATGAGGAAAACCATGAATCCATCTAGAATCCAGATGCGGGTCAGTAATCTAAGGCATGGAGTCCAGTAAGTTCCTTTACAGACAAAGATCATAAAAGCTTGGAATTTCACTCCTAGTAAAAGCCTCTAGGAATTTGTGAATTCCGTTTTCATTCCAACAGAAAAGTGAGAAATCAAATTGTAGCCAGTCAACAGAGAGCACCCCCACCCTTAATTCTTGGCACAGTCAGGTCTCCAGGGCACTCAGAAATGTCAATTCCTTCCAAATACTTAGCGAGCATCTCCCATATGTATGGCCAGACCCTGTGCTAAGTAGCATTGAATTTAAATACAGACGGCACATAATCTATAACTTTTATGGTTGAAAAAAGTACAGCCTCATTATTTTAAAAACTTGGAACATTTACTACTACTCATGCTCAGTTTTTTATTCAAAAATATTTCTTGAATGTCCTTCTGAATATATTTAGATATCATGAAATACTTTCAAATAGACTGCATGGTTTTTTCAAATAATTTGTGAGAAAGGAACAGGAAACTTTGAAGCTTTTCTACTTTCCTGCTTTGGAATTTTTTTCAGATCATTAGATGTTTGGCTAACAAATCAGAATATAATTCCATAAGAATTATACAATGAGATGTGAGTCCAAATGTTAGATTTTAAGATAGTGCTTTTTCCTTTTAAATTTCATTTCATTCTTATTAATTAAAATAATGTGCAAAATAATGTCCTTTAAGTTTATTATTTTTGAGAGAGAGAGAGAGAGAGAGAGAGAGACAGGGCGTGAGGTGGGGAAGGGGCAGAGAGAGAGGGCAACACAGAATCTGAAGCAGGCTCCAGGCTCCGAGCTGTCAGCACAGAGCCCGACGCGGGGCTCGAACTCACAGACCGTGAGATCATGACTTGAGCCGAAGTTGGACACTTAACCAACTGAGCCACCCAGGAGCCCCAAAATAATGTCTTTTTAAAATTTCATTTCATTCTTATTAATTAAGATAATGTACAAAAAATCAGACACCTGCCCATCCGTCTTCTTTCCTAATTCCAATTCCCCAGGAACAAAACACTTTTCGATGTCTCTGGCTGTCTGTCCTGGTGTTTACCTCCACATTTCTAAACAGCTTGTTCGTATTGCTCCTTTATGAATGTTTACACGTGCACCACCTCTCCTGATTCCTGCTGCTGGTGAGGAGATTTCCCCTGTCAGCCCCACCCGTCATCCCCACAGGCACCAACGTGTAAGTCATCTCCTATTCTTCTGAGATAGGTCTTGCACCCTTTTCAATTTAATCAATGTTTATTGTTTATACTGTATGACTCTGTAAAGACAATGCAAAGTAGATCCAGGCAGCGTATTCTCGTTTCATTTCCTTTCCTCCGTTGTATCTTGTTCCCTGGAATCAACAATTTCCTCCCCGAGTCCAGTTGGTCGGTTCAGTGTGTGACTGTCACAAGTTCAAGGCCCACTCTCTGCCAGAGCAGAATTCCGGCACGCCGAAAGACTGTGGAGTCTTTCCTTTGCAGACTTCCCTGCTGGATGGAGCGCTCTCTCCTGTGGCTCTGAACTGGACCAGACGGATGCCACTCATCAGTTGTCCTGAGACCTTTCTTCTGGGTCCCCCTGGGAATTGCCTTCCACTCATTCTAAACCCTGTTTCCAGGACACCTGGCCTTCTCTCTTGGATGATGTCCAGTCGTTAAGGAAGCACATCCTTTAGGAGCTTCCAAAAAAAGGATGCCTGGGACCTAAAAATATTAAGAACCTTCAGGTCCCAAAATATCTTTCTTCTACTTTTATGCTTGGTTGTCGGTTAGACTGTATATAGAACTCTGTTTTGTAACTCCCTTGTCTCTAGCTTCCCATACTGTTTTCAGGAGTCTGGTCCTATTCTGATTCCCAGCCATTTGTGTGTAACCTATCTGCCTCCTCAATCTCTGGAAGGTTTTCCAATTATACAATGAGATGTGAGTCCAAATTTCTACAGAGAAATTTCTATAGAGAAATGTGTCCTAACGTTTCTATGATAATATGCCTTGTTTTGCTTCTCGTTTCTGTTTCTCATCATTCGTTTTATTGACCAAACATGCTGCCTGTTCTTCAAAACTTAATTCCTATAGTCTGAACAATATTTTTGGAATAGGCCTTTAAGGGGCACCTGGGTGGCTCAGTCGGTTAAGCGTCTGACTTCAGCTCAGGTCATAATCTCACAGGTTGTGAGTTCGAGCCCCGCGTGGGGCTCTGTGCTGACAGCTCAGAGCCTGGAGCCTGCTTCAGATTCTGTGTCTCCCTTGCTCTCTGCCCCTCCCCCACTCGTGCTCTGTCTCTCTTGCTCTCAAAAATAAATAAAACATAAATTTTTTTTAGAATAGGCCTTTAATAATTCCTTATTTCTTCTGGTGTCTGTGTGTGGAACCTGTATCATTTATATCTTGTGGAACTCCTCAACTAATTCTTTAATTTTCTTGCCTTTTCTCACTACATTTGGGAGATTTTTGGGGTGGGGGGGCAGGAGCGGAAGAGTGCACAAATGAGCAAAGGGTAGAGAGAGAGAGAATCCCAGAAGGGGTGGGGAGGGGGGAGAGAGAGAAGCGGGACTCACCCAAAGTGGGGCTCATGCTCATCCAATGCGGGACTCGAACTCACAAACCGTGAGATCGTGACCTGAGCCGAAGTCAGATGCTTGATGACTGCACCACCCAGGCACCCAGGGAGATATATTTTGAAATATTTTCTCAACTTTGTTTTCCAAGCCTTCCACTGAATTTTTAATTTCTGCTATCCCATTTTAATATCCAAGATCTTTCCATTTTAAAGAAACCTATTTTTCATGGGCACGTTTTCTACTCTCATTTCTCTGAGAATACTGAAAGGTCAGTCACTTTTTTTTTTCCTGTTCAGCTCATCGTTAAGTATTTCTTCATATATCTGGTGATTTGTGGAGATTTTGTTAGAAAACTTTGTTTGTGGGAAGACTTTGTGGGAATTTCGTTAGAAATTAAATTTCTGGGGCTCCTGGGTGGCTCAATCGGTCTCGCAGTTTATGAGTTCGAGCCCCACACAGGGCTCTGTGCTGACTGCACAGAACCTGCTTGACATTCTCTCTCTCCCTCAGTCTGCCCCTCCCCCCCCGTCTCTCTCTCAAAAATAAATAAATAAACTTTTAAAAAATTAAAAAAAAAAGAAATTAAATTTCTCAGTGTGGCATTTGTTGGCTGTTGGTTTGACTGCAAGAAGGTCTAGGGACACAACTGTGTTTTTAAACAGTCACAAAAAGTAGTCTCCGTAACACTTCACTCTTGGGCGCGTGATATTTCGCACACAGGAATGTTCCAGTCTCCTAGCTTAGGCTTAGGGACGTGGTTACAAGCTTCATTGCTGGTACTCAGGAGGCCTAGGGAGGCCGGATGTGGGAGCTGTCACTTCCGGTGTGCAGATCTCCAGCTGACATCCTCTGTTTTCAGTTAAGTGCCCCTGTCACACCCTCAGTTGTGTAGAGCCTCTCCAATTTGAGAACCTGTGTGATTCGCCCTTTCTAGAAGGAAACCTCCCACCACCCGCCAGAGTTGGGAGGGGCAGTTGCCCTGAGGGAGAAGGTATGGGAGCCTAACTCCTAATATAAATGAGGATTTTCAACAATCCACCTGTGTTTTAGCCCCACCCTGTACCTCCTACTTTCCCAAACCCCTGCATTTCCCTATCCACACACCCCTCTCTCAAGTTCTGTGGGATGAATCCATTGGCCTTTTATTGGCTTTCCACACTATAGGCTCGTATTTCAGAGCCTTTAAGTCAGGTAAATAGGTTATTTCTAGTTCCTCCAAATTCCTGCTTCTAAATGTTTCAAAATGAGTTGTCTGATATAAATGTGTGCCTCTGTGTCCTTGTAAATGTATGCCTTTAAGCCCAGAGCCCCTAGAGATACAAGTAGACATCCACACACTATACATTTTTCTTTCTCATTGCAAAGCCTGCACTATCCCACCCCCGGCCCCTGCCCCGTGCCCCAGGCAACTCCAGTCTTCACCTTGATAAACCGACATGTAAATGAATCCGGGTTATTTCCAAGTTGTGGGACTCTAAGTAACTTTTATAATCTCTCTGTCTCTCTCCGTAATTTTCTTTTTTTTAGAGTTCACATAAGGAACATATGTTAGTTATTGAATCAGAAAAAAATATCCCATATTATTTTAAAAATGTGTTCTTATCAGGCATCTAATTTTTTGGCACTCTGCTCAATAGTCTGAAGATTTAATTCAGTAATTATTTTTTTTAAATCTGGCTCCTCAAATTAACATTTAATTTATAAAAGATCCAGACTGAAAATAGGCCAGGCTGTATCTCTTCTAAGTAAGAAGTCAGTAAAATTACAGAATGTTAGAGCTGGAAAGACCTTCAGCATCATATAGCCCAGAGATTTTTCAAACTGTGTCTCCGTGAATCTTGGGGTTCTGTAGAGAAATCTTGGGGCTACAGTAGAAGCAAGGGGGAGACTAATTGGTATGGATCTAAATCTTCCACCTTGTCTTTAATCAAAACACCTCCTCTTTTAGCTTCGTTTTTCTTAAAAAAAAAAAAAAAAAAAGTAATGTTTCTTGCTCGAGAATGTATCTGGAGCCTGCTAACTTCTCTCCATTGCGGTGGCCAAACAGCACCATATCTACTGGTTATTGTAACAGCCTCATTACCTGGTTTCCTTGCTTCCACTTTTGCCTTCTCCAATGTCATCTTACACCACTCCCACTTTACACTTCGCTTTCTGTACTCCGGTCTTACTTGCTTTTTTATTTACTCTCTAAGCATACCTATATTAGCCAAAATAGGGTAGCATATGTTGAGGTAGCAACCCCAAAGATCAGTGGTTTAATAAAATTAGTGTTACTCACTCATATGAGAGTCTGATATACTCTCCTCCAGAAAGTGTTTCAGGGATCCGGGCTCCCTCCATATTGGAAACTCATCATCCACACATGTGACATTCACCATTGCTATGAGAAAGGAAGTGGAGGGGGTGCCTGGATAGCTCAGTCCACTGAGCATCTGACTCTTGATTTTGGCTCAGGGCATGATCTTATGGTTTGTGAGGTTGAGACCTGGGTCAGGGTCTGCACTGATAGCTTAGAGCCTACTTGGGATTCTCTCTCTCCCTCTCTCTCTGCCCCTCCCCTGCTCATGTGCACTCTCTCTCTCTCTCTAAAAATAAATAAGTAAACTTTAAAAAATATCTTTAAAAAAGGAAAGGAAAGAAAAGAAAAGAGAAAAGAAAAGAAAAAAAAAGGAAGTAGAGGAAGGGTTTTCCAACTCTGGAAATGAAACAAGGGTCATTGGTCAGGACTCAATCACAAGACCTCAGCCTAATTATAAGAAACGCTGGGAGATGTAGTCTTCCAGAATGCCATGAAATAGGAAGATGACAAAGGAGTTGGTGAACAATCAATGAACACATAACATGATCTCTACCATACCACCTTGGCGAAACTGCATTTGCTATTACCTTTTCATGAGATATTCTTTATATAGTTTTTGTATAACCGAATCCTTTTCATCTTTCAAATTTAAGCTTAATTTTAATGCTACTTGTTGGGATGAACACTGGGTGTTGTATGTAAGTGCTAAATCACTACTACTCCTACTCCTGAAACTGATACTACACTATATGTTAACTAACTTGAATTTAAATGAATAAGTTATGTACTCTAAAAACCACAATAACAACAAGCTTAAGCTTAGTTTTAATTTTTGAGAAACCTTCTCCAACAACTTTAACCAAAGACTCCAGTATGGCAGAGACTGCTGGTTATTCTCATTATCCTTCCTCCCCTTCAACTTTGAAAGAACCCTTATGTTTAGGGGACACTATTGTTGCCCAGATAAAAAACTATATATCCCATCATCCTTTGCACTGATTTGGCCACATGACTAAGTAAGTTTTGACCAATAAGATATAGGAAGTGTTTTGTAAAACTTCTGGAGTTTCCCTAAGGAGATGGATGGCCCTTCCTTTGCCCCTTCCTCCCTTCTAATTCCTTCACTGATAAAGCCTGGATGGATTCAGGCAACCATCTTGAGCTATGAGGCAGCACTCTAAGTAGGACAGAGCGTGAACTGGAATAAACTTATGTCCCTGGTAACTTTGTGGTGTCACCATAGTGGACCTGGGCTGCTTATCTCAGGATTTCTTGCATAAGAGAGAAAAATTAACTTCTATCTTTTTAAAGATACTATTGATTTCATAAGTGGCTAATTCAGTACAACCTCCTTATTAGGCAGGTAAGGAAACTAAGACATTGTGAATATGTGACCACAAATATGGACGGCCAGGACAGAGTCAGTTCTCTGATATCCTGTCTAGTATTCATACCAGCAGTCTTAAAGTGAATATTTGAGGAACAGAAACCAAACATACTGAATCACTACTGAGTGTGAGGCACAGAAGTATGAGGTATACATATTCCCTGCCCTCGTCATTATGACTAATGCATAAATAAATACTTATGATACAACATGGTAAGTATAATAATAGAGACATGTGCATATATATGATGGCACAAAAAATGGAGAAAGGGGGTGGTTTAATTCTGCCTTGCATTGTAAGGAAGGTAAGAAGTACCATAACACTTGGGCCTTGAAGGATGAGTAGGAGTGTTCCAGGTATAAGAAAGAAGAGGAGTAAGAGAAGTATTGTGGGCAGATGAAAACTAAGGTATAGAAGCATGAAAAGACCTAGTGTGTGCAAGGAACAATCAGCAGAAAGAAGAAAAAAGTGACAAATGAGCCTAGAAACTTAAGAATGTAGCCTCAGGACAGACTCTAAAGGTCCTTGTTTACAAACCCTGGATGAGATTCATAGGCAAGGAAAGTTCATACTATGATAGTTACTGCATTGGATTTTTAAAATTTATTTCCTCTTCCTAATAGAAGCCTGATCTCTTTTATCAGGATCAACTCTTTCACAATACCTATAGACTGATGGGACCCACCCAGGGCTCCACTCACTCTTGTCCATGCAGAGCCATGCAACCCAAGCTAAGCCACTTAGACAGTCCTGACTTGTACTCTGAATCTTAAGCAGAAAAAAAAAAAAAAAAAAAAGGGACCACACATGGCTGTTCCTCTAGTCATCAACAGGCCAGGGTCTTCACTATAACATCCTGCCATGATACTGTCTTTTGGCCTCCTTAACCCAGCCTCAACCCAACACAGCCCTAGGGTGGTTTGACTCTTATCCTTCTTCCTGTCCATTCTGTGAGTCCTCATTATTCTTCTGACATATTTATTTTGCTTAAGTTAGACAGAATGGTGTCTGTATCTTGAAGCAAAGAATCTAACACATGAAATATCCCAGCATGAATCACCAAGGTTAGAAAGAAATGTCTCTCCCCAGCTCCATATTGTTGCAGGGTTGAAACTGGGGAGTCAGAAGTTAGCATACTATTGTTGGCTCTTACACTAAGCTATATTTACCAGCCTAGCTTTTGTCAGTAAAAGCTGGCTGACTCTTTTTATGTTATGTGTCAATTAGTTCAGAGTTTAATCAGGGAAGATGGAGCCATTTATTGGGCTTTCTCAAAGACATCAATCACCTGTATTACCACAACCTATAGGACAACCCTGTTGGGGGAGAATATTATGAATGTCCCTGTAAACAGCAAGAAATAGCACCCAAGTGACAGAGCCAAGACCAGAACTCTCACTTCCTAACTCAAGATCCCACGTTCTTTTCCTAAAAGGGATTGTCCAGCTGGCTTTTGACCCAACTTGCTGCTGTCTCAAAACTTTCTGTTTTACAAATTCAGAGGAGTTGGTCATCATTTTATCTTTGTCAAGGCAGGAAATTCATGCTTCCCATGAGGAGTCTTTTAGATCTGACCCAGATAAAACCAAATGGTTTTTTTTCTGGATTCTTGCATTCCTCTGGGTTCATAGAGAAGGAGCAAATGCCGAGAAGGAAGTGTGCTTTAGCACAGTGTACAAAGGACTTCTGAATCTTCTGTAATTAAAAAGAGATTTAGAGAATTCTTCTTATCAAGATCCTCAGATGATTCAGAGGACACATTTTTTTTTGAGATAAATGATCATGTTACCAAGCATAATAGGAGATATTATTAAGGGTTCCATAAATACTTAGAGAATGACAAAGAATTTAAATGATGCAGGATAGAAAAATTTCCTTCTTCTAAAAAGAAAAAGTTCAGATTAATGGAATAACTTGAAAGACATCTCAACTATTTCATCCCAGGGCCTCACAGAAGTAGGCCCTAAGTTGGGGGTATTATAAGGAAAACACATTATCAACCTCTTGCATACTCAATCCTGATTTTAATGTTAAGTGAAATTCAATGAGATGAGGTATGGAGCACCTTCCCAGGATTATCCTTCCAGATTCACAGATTATCTCCAAGAGAAGATGCCAACAGTTTGCATTCCCAGCCTTCATACTACATTTATTCATAAGGTTTTGCTATTGTTCAGGGATTATCTACAGTTGCTGTCTCTGTAAATCATCAAGTCATACATTTCACCATAAATCATCTATTCCAACTACTGCACTTAATCTGCAGATAAACTTACACTTAGAATGATAAATCAGACACCTAAGCCCAACCAGCCAGTTAGGGGCAAAGTCCAGAGCCATCTCCTATCTACAAAGGACCCTGAAGGGAGAAATTAGATTTTTTTCTTTGTTGACACTTGTATACTGAGAAGGAGAGGGGGTCAAAAGATCAATTGTACTAATAGCAATAACAAAATTACTTTTGGTGGCTGGGGGGCGGGGTGGGGGATACACTGACTTTATCTGGGAAAATACCTGGTTTTCTCAGGCTGCCGTAGCAAAATACCATAGACTGGGTGGTTTAAACAACAGAAACGTATTTTCTCACTGTTCTGGAGGGTGGAAGTCTCATATGAGGATGTCAGCGTGGTGAGATTCTGGCGAGGGCCCTCAATGATGGCGGTGACGGTGATGTGATGTGGTGGTGGTGGTAATGATGGTGATGGGTGGCAGTGGTGATCTTGTGGTGATGGTGGTTATGTGGTGGTGGGGGGGGATGGTGGTGACGATAATGGCTGTGATGATGGTGGTGATGACCACGGTGGTGGCAGTGGTGGTGTGTGTGACGAGCGAAGGAAGTAACAACAGAGAAATATGGGAAGCCAGGGGGGGGGGGGGTCACCCATCTGATTTGAGGCTGGGGTACCTGTGATATGAAGTGATCCGGTAAAATCCCCAGGAGGGGTTCCCAGAGGACTTTCCAGGACAGGATACCTAATATCCAATTTTAAGTCTGTTCACATTTGCTTTGGAGATAACTCCTCTGATCCTCAAAGTCCCCAGCTGATCTGACTGCACACACAACACACCCTGTTGTATGTGAGTCTTTCTGGGGAAGTGAGTCTTTCTGAAGGAAGGAAGAAGGAAGGAAGAAGACTGGCTTTGTGTCTTAGCTTTCTGTACATCAGGAATGGATACACAGGCCGATGAAATGGTTTGTCGACTGAGGAAGACCCAGAGATGACCAGGAAACTGTCACCCCCTTATTGATCCACGGAAAAGTAAGGCCAATTTTGTCTGGTTCTCAAGAAGCAGGGAGACCCCAACAAACATGGGCTAAACAGGCCCATGTGTATATATATATATATATATATATATATATATATATATATATATAGCAGGTATTTACTCAATGTGAGGTTTATTTAGAGATTCTCAAAGCCCATCCCTAGAAGATGTCATATGGAGAAAGACTCCCCTCACTAAATGTGTTAAGGTTATGTCAAGGTCCCCAGCTCCCTGCCGAGCATCCTCAGTGAGACAACTGTCTACTCCTTCTCTCTTAGTCAGCAAGAAAGCCTGGGGGGTTCTTTTCTTTTCTTTTTGTAAGGTTAATGTACACATGGAGTGTTTTTTTTTGAGCATGGGGTGGGGAGGGGAAAACCTATATAAGTGCATCTTTTCTTTCCCGCAAGTGACCAGTCTATTCAAGTATTTTCAAAATGGATATACTTCAGAGGCATGAATGTCTTTCCTTCTCCCAAACCTGATGACAGATGATTCCAAATGCAATAACATGGGCTCCAGAGACATCCGTTTATTTATTCCAAATATTTCAGCTAATGAGAAAGCAAATTTGAGCTCCCTGTCCTGGGCGGCTTTGCAGCCAAGATCTCTGTCAGCGCTCTTGGCACGGGCACCCCTCGTCTCCTCCTCTGCCTCCGGGGCTCATTGGGGCCCACTCTGTCTCCAAGCTTCTCATTAGTAGGAACCCCATCACTCATGTGGGGATGCAGAGGCCTCATCCCTGCTGACGCCTTTATTGTGCTTGCCTTGCCAGCCTCTTGTTCCCTCTCGAGCCCCCAGCCAGCCCTCCCTCTCCGCAGGAGTCCCTCTCCCTCTGTCATCCTTCTGTGTGGCTCCTGGCAAGAAGCTTCCTTTGATGGATTCCACAGACCCCTGACCTCACTTTGAAGTCCCCACAGCTTAATCACACACACCCACCTCAAGACTCAGCATTGCCCCTTTTACTGGCTTACCAAACTCATTAGGCACCCTGGGGGACCCAGTTTGCCTCCTGTATCACAGAATAATAAGTAGGCTTGGTGGGGGGAAGAAGGGAGGTGAGTGTTGTATTGTTGGATATGCACCACTAAGAAAGCTGAGCTTCCTCTTGGAAGGAAGCAGGGAGATCCTGCTGTTGATGGCCATCCCCCCTCCAGCTCCCACAGGGACCACAGAACCAGGCTTCAGGGAGAGAGAGATGTGAGTTCGGCATGAGTTTAATCGCAGCCTCATTGCCTGTGGCTGACCCTGGGTAGGCCACTTCGTCTGAGTTATAACTGGGAACCACTCCTTAAAGTCACTGTCAGAATTAAGTACTTAAGAATTAAGCACAGCATGTGGTCAATTTAAAAAGTATGATCTCGAAAAAACCAAACTTTGTTATTTCTAATGGCAAGCCTTAGTGAAAGGTAAAGAGTGTACTGGCCACAGAGTCACGGGTCATGGAGACCCACTTTTGTACTCCCACTGAGATTGCTAAGGAGGCATGAATTCCTGCTGTTTATGATAATCCTGCCTAGTCACATATCATGGGTGATCAGTGCCTGAGGTCCTCAGGGCATGGAATAGTCATGATGAAAATGATCATTTAAATGGCTGCTATCTAGTGCCCACTTACCTTGGGTCACCATTTGGGTAGATATCATATCCCCATTTTACATTAAAGGAAACTGAGGCAGAAAATCTGCATGCCTTGTTTAAGGGTCTTCAATCAGTCAGAGCTCTGTCAAGAAATAGTGCACCCATCCATAAGACATGATGAAGCACCCGGAAACTAACAACTGGAGAGCTGTTATCATCTCTAGGCTCAAAGGGGCTGGGTGGTGGGTTAGCAGGGAGGCATGATGTTATCATCCTCCAGGGAGAGTGAGAGCCATAGAAGAAGAGCCACCTAAGGGGACCAGTGGCCACAGTGGGGGGGGGGGGGGGGGAAGGGGGCAAGGAAGGACAAGGGTAAGCACTGTGTTAAATACCCCATTAGCTGAACCCAACAGGAGGCCAGAGGACAAATGAGCAGGATGAGGTGGTCCCTGAACACAGGGAAGAGCAGAGGAGGGTAGAGAATGGCTGGCAGGCAGAGAGGTGCCATGGGGTATAACCCAGTCACTCAGCTCCTCAGTGGGAAACCTAGGACCTCACTCAACTCGTTAGTCCAACAGCAAGCCATCTCCATGACCTAGAAGATATTAGTACAGTCTTTTAAGTATGTAGGTTAGTGAAGGGAATTACAAGATGCTATAAAAGAGAATGATAGGAACTGAATAAATCTGAGTTTGAATCCAGGGTAGTCTACCAAAATGAAACATTTTGTGATCTTGGGCAAGTTCACTCAGCCTTTTCAAGGCTTTGCTTCCTCATCAGTGAAATGAGGAGAGTAATTGTCCCTAGGGCAGATGTCTGGGGTAAGAGTTAAGTGAGATAAAGAATGGAGAGGCATTGTCATATCACATACAAGAGCAGACTTGGGAGTCAGACTGCCCAGGTTCAAACCCTCACTGTGGTATGTTAGACAAGTTAACCTCTCAGTGCCCCACTTTTCTCCTCTGTGAAACAGAGTAAGAACACCAACCTTACAGGTAAACTATGACGATCAAGTGACTTAATCTATGTAAAACTTAAAGTTACCCAACAGTTCATAAGGGTTCAGTAAATGTTGACTATTTTTACTGAAACACTTAGCGTACTGCCTGTCACACAATAAGTAGCAACCCAAAGTTCACCTCCAGGTGGGTGAGAGCAGGGTGAAGAATGTTTGTATTTACATGTCTTTGTTTCTCTTCTCTCTGGAGCACTGAGAACCTGTGTCAAAACACATATTCAAACACCAATTGGAAGAAATATGTGCACCCCTATGTTTATTGCAGCATTATTTACAATAGCCAAGACTTGGAAGCTGCCCAAGTGTCCATCTATAGATGAATGGATAAAGAAGAAGTGGTATATATATATATATATATGTATATATATATATATATATATATATATAGTGTATATGTATTATATGTATTATGTAATATGTATGTAATATGTACATGTAATATGTAATATTGTATTACATATATGTATACATATACATATGTAATATGTATATATACCTATATACCTGTACATATATATACCTACACATATACATACAATGGAATATTACTCAGCCATAAAAAAGGATGAAATTCTGCCATTTGCAACAACCTGGATGGACCTGGAGGGTATTATACTAAGTGAAATAGGTCAGATGGAGAAAGACAAATACTGTATGATTTCTCTTATATGTGGAATCTAAAAGACAAAACAGAAAACCACCCAAAATAAAACAAAACAAAAAAAACAGACTCATAGATTCAGCAAAAATTGTTGGTTAACAGAAAGGGGTTGGGGGGCAGTGAAATAGGTGATATCTGAGAGGGGAGGAGGAATATGTTTCTTAGGCAGGCAGAAGAAATAATGAATTTGTCTTTTTCTTATTTCAGTCCAGAAGAGAACCACAGAGGAGCTGGGATCCTCTCTGTGCTTGGCAGGAAGCGCCAGAAGCCGCTCTCACAGGTCCTCGTACAAGATTCCTATGTTGGCCTGTTTCTGTTTTTTCATTTGCTCAGAGGTGAGTCTTTATGTTGGTCCCCCCACCCCCTGCTTGTCTGTTGTCTTCTCCTTGAGGGATCCTTGTAGATGATATGGATCCTTTCCTCTGAATGAGGCCGTCTCTCCTTTGATATTTTCCTGGAGATCTGAAATAAAAACGGTTCCCAGTTTCTGTCTGCGGACTTTGGCCAAAAGAATTTTTTTGTGCTATTGACTCATCTGATTCCTACTTGT
The DNA here is from genome assembly GCF_046562875.1 of Panthera onca. Classification (NCBI taxonomy): domain Eukaryota; kingdom Metazoa; phylum Chordata; class Mammalia; order Carnivora; family Felidae; genus Panthera; species Panthera onca. The sequence continues at coordinate 105,845,644 of NC_138348.1, read as the reverse complement.
TTTGAAACATGACAGCTTATGGGGCGCCTGGGTGGCTCGGTCGGTTAAGCGTCCGACTTCGGCTCAGGTCATGATCTCACGGTCCGTGAGTTCGAGCCCCGCGTCGAGCTCTATGCTGACGGCTCAGAGCCTGGAGCCTGTTTCAGATTCTGTGTCTCCCTCTCTCTCTGCCCCTCCCCTGTTCATGCTCTCTCTCTGTCTTAAAAATAAATAAACGTTAAAAAAAAAAATTAAAAAAAAAAAAAATAAATAAATAAATAAATAAATAATAAATAAATAAATAAATAAATAAAATAATAAAATAAAACAAAAAATAAAAAAATTAAAAAAAAGAAACATGACAGCTTAAAATTGAATGAGGACATTTTGCCTATCACCTTCAGGGAAGTTTCTTTATTAGCATTTTCAAATAAGCAATATATTACGACAGACGCTAGTGTTGATTTGTAGTAACGGAAGTCGGCACTTCACACCTCAGCTATGCTCGACTCCTCGGCACTCAAATGCTTGAGTATTTTCTTGTGGGCTTTGCTAAGCATGAGTGAGTGATCGTTTTACTATTTAAATGACACCCAGGGCTTAGCACATAGCGGGAGCTCTGTCCATGCTGGCTGAATAACTGAATGAATCAATCAATTGGTCAAAGCTCAAAGAATATATTTTTACACAGCACACGTCAACAAATACAGTGACTAGGCCACAAATGTCTTTTGAACTGATTGTGGATGAAACTGTTGAAAGCAGAGTTTCTGGATTTCTCCTTCTGGATTCAGATCAGTGCAGCATTTTACTTGCCCTCTTTCTTGCTCCTGCTATATGTGTCAAGGACGAGTTTTCAGTAGTGTTACTTCAGAACCAATCACATTGGTCAAGGTCATTAAGTTTTAGTGACTGAGTGGTCACTTTCTAAGCCCCCAACTCTTGCACACCAGTTAGGCCCCATCTAACTGGACCCCACTTCTTGGCAGCTAATCCTCTCATGGCTAAATATTCTCCATACCTGTTCTTCAGTGTGTCACAGATAACCATATGAAAGGTAGCCCAGAAATGAGGCGTAAAGCATCTAACTCCATCCAGCATCAATGAAGTGGACCATGGAGTCAGCACATCATGAACACAGCGGCCCAACGCTGTGACGTGTCATTATCCAAGAGGTGGTGTTATTCATTACCTCTCCACAGAAGTTCCTAGAATGAAAAATAAAACTTTTCGGAATCTTTCGTAAAATGTGTTTTTACAGCAGCATAAAAGTAAGAAATGTTTACTGTAATAAAATAAACAATAAAACATATGTAAAATACAAATGAAAAGCCACCCCTCAGCTCCAACCCTCCCCCCAACCTGCCATTTCCCAATTCAAATGGCCACCGAGATTACCATGATCAACAGATTGTGATCATCCTTTGACACATTTTCTAAGCACACATGTTCTGTTCACACAGCTAGACTATACTGTACATTTCCTGCAGCCTGCCATGTTTGGTTAGCAGACATCATTCCAAGTCAGTACAGAGAGAGATGCCTTGTTCTTTAATGGATTTCACATATGACATTGTAGGTTAATTCTAGGGGTTTTTTGTTGTTGTTTTGGGGATTCTTTTTTTTTTTTTACTGTTAAAAACAGGACTTCGTGGTCATTTGTATCCACAGATATTTGTGTGTGTATTTATTTGTAGGATAAATTTCCCAAAGTGAAATTGCCGGGTTAAAGGGTAGGCACATTCCAAATTCAAATTGATATTGCCAGTTGCCCCCAAAAATGGTTTTATCAATGTGTACTCTCAGAAACTCCTTTACTTGGTATTTTTTCCCTAAAAGTGAGGATGGAGAATGAACACCAGAGACCTTGATGAGGGAGGTAAAGAAATAGCAAAATCCGGGCGAGTCCCTTCACCACTCTGCCCCTGGCTGAGTCTGCTGAGCCTGACGCACTGAAGGAGGAGGGAATTGAAAGAAGGAGCTGCTGATTCACAAACACCTCCCACCCAGTCAGGGATTGAAGAGCCTGTTTCTGTCTAACTTCAAAAAAAAAGAAAGAAGGACTCGTAGAACATCTTCTAATCCACCTGTCTGGTTTTGTTCAAGGATTTCTGTACCTCACTCCAGGCGATAAGAGGCCTTTTGGACAAGGCTTTCTTTCAAAAGCAACAAGTACAAAATGTTTGAGCGATGGTAATTTAATTCTAACAGCCTTTAGCATTCCCAGAAGAAACAAGATCCTGTGCAATTGATGATTGAGTCATTCAGGCAAAATGGGGTTAAGGGGGCTGACATCGATAAATCGGCTTTTTCTGGCCTCTCCTGGCTACATTAATAAAAATCTCATGGACATCTTAACCCTATGCTTGTCAAGCTCTGAAGCAATCCATTGCTTGGATTTTTCTCGGAGCCGAACAAAAAGATATCTGATCCCGAGATAAAATCCCATCAGCACCATCACCTGCTGCCAGGAAACTTTCTCCTTGAGAAGTAGGAATAAAAATTAAGTTTGTAAAGAAAAAGCCAATGCCAGAAACAGGAAGGCTTGCTTCTGGAATGTTCTCAAAAGGATCACCTTCGGTTTTGGGAAAAAGTAGCAAGTCCATTGGATCCCCTCTCCAGTTTCTAATATCACGGTCTGCCAGGCTTTTTCCCTCTTTTGAGAGAAGTGTTTTAGTAATCTATCTCTCTGACCCAAAGTTGTCCATATGCCAGCATGATAAATTAACTGTCATGATCCTAGAAATGAAAAAATCTAGGAGATAGAAGTTGATTCTCATTATGCACAGCAGTTAGGGTGTCAGGTCGCTATGAACCTTAAATGAGAGAATACTGAATCACGGCTCCTAGGGGAGCCATGTTCCCGTGAGCCATAGTCATACTTTCATCAACAGATCGACACCTAAGCATGTTTGATTAAGTGTTTCTGTTTAAAGATGACTTATTATGTATATAGCTGATTATATATTATGTTATATTGATCGTGCATATGTCATATATATACATATATATACATATATATGTGTGTGTGTGTGTGTGTGTGTGTGTATATATATATATATATATATATATATATATATATATAATTGTTCATTAACATTGGATTCATGGCCAATAGCATGACTAATTCATGACTGAACAAGGCTTATCTAACACACATATTTGCTCCACAGGGCACATCACAGCCTTTCTGTGCTTAGCAACACTAGGCCGCACTTTGGGGCCATTCCAAACAATGAAATCACCCACAAAAAGTACAAAAATGTGGAAGACGTGGTACCTAATACACTGTATGAAGGACTCTTGTTTACACTAGGAGAGATAAAACAAGCCGGCCAAGCCTCCCCTTGCTCTCTCTAGGTTAGGCTGGGAACGTGCGTGTCCATTGACTCCGACCTTTTCCTGCTCTGTGCACATCTGTGAATGATGACTGAAGGGCCACAGGTATTGATTAGGGGGTCACAAATAAATGTTTGCCAGCAGGTGAATTCGCATATATGGAATCTGTGTATTCCGTACGCAGGACTGAGTATATTTCCCACTCGGGTAAGGTCATACCTCCCCGCAATCATCCACACCCCCCCGCCCTTGTCCTCCCTCATTCCTCTGGGTGGGACCAGTTTGCTTGGATACTCCAACAGATGGTGCCCCTTTGAGGGGGCACTGAATGACTTGCTAAGGAAATGCATGGAATGGGTTGTGCAAATAATCCTCCTCCCCGCAGCCTCTCGTCATCTGTTGGGGGAGAAACAAGCTCACAAATAATGGTGGTTTACGACCCAGTCTGGTTAGTGGCATTGCAGGCTAATGAGGTGAGAGTAAGATGTACAAGTACTTAAGAGGTTAAGATGTACAAGTACTTCCTACGGTTTTCCTCCACATTTTGTTATTTTTAGTTAAATCCTCTTCTATCGCGGCACAAAAAGAGTAATTCTTTCCAAAGGAATACCAGAAATAGGATTGTCAGATTCAGAAAATAAGAATACAAGACAGCCAGTTCCATTCGAATTTCAGATAAGCAATAAATGATTTTTAGTATGAGCATGTCCTGTGTTTGCACTAAATATTTATGCTTCCGTGTTAGTGTAAGTGTATCCACGGCCATGAGCAAGTCTCGCAAATAGCTGAGGAGGGGGGAGCCTGGGGGTGGGTGATGCGTGGAGGTCAGGGGGAAGGGAAAGCAGAGGGAACGTCCGTCCTTCTGGTGTCCCCAAATTCCTACCTTAAAGTCACTTAGATTTTGCTGAACTTCATTTTCCTTATTTTTTACTTGGGAATAATTACTTCTTCCTCATAGACGATTAGGACAACCAGATGAGATGACGTACGCAGGTCTCCTTCACGGTGCCCCCAGAATAAGACACTGTCCCTGTACTTCCTGTTCCCGTCAGAGGCAAGACAAAGAACCAGCACTTCTGTGACCATCAGAAGTGTCAGATGTTTTGTTTTCTTTTGTTTTGCTTTCTGTTCCCAAGACTGTTGTGGCCCAGGAAATATCGTCATAGGAAAGCACCATAAATCGCCATTTTTCTTCAGCATAAGAGAATGTAGCTTACTTTACAATTGTTCTTCTAAGTTCCTTAAGGCTGCGTCTCACCATGAAAAGTAAAAATATCAATTACATATCTGCTTGGTCCCACCTGTCATCTCACATCTGGAAGTTTGCAAATGTCTAGATGTCAATTTTTCAGGTTTTGCAATAGGTGCTTGTTGATTTTGTAATATATGGCTGTGAAACTCCATTTGTGTTATCTTATACCTTTACTAGCATTCCTAAAGTGACTTTCCACACATGTGATTTATTTCTTGCTGACTCCCCTTTCAGGACCAAGCAACAAAGGGTGTGAATGATGAAGAGTGTGAACCAGGAATCCTGGCAGCCCACTCTGTAAATTCTCTGAAATGGAATCAGTGCCCTGTGTTGCTTTTTTTATTTAATTTTCATACCTTGAGAACTCAGCGGTGGCAGCGACGTGTTTAACCAATAACCGTGGGATGCATTTATTCATTCAACAAATATTTATGTAATGTGTGACGACGATGGGTCAGTCACTGTGTTGGCACTGGAGAACTACAATAAACAACAACAACAAGAAATGGAAATCTCTGTCCCTTGGAGCTTATAGTCCAGGGAGGATGGACAATAGAAAGACAGATAAATAGATATAACATTGGATCTTGGTTCAGTGTTGGTGATACATGATGGATCCACTGTTAGAGCTCCCGAGATAAATGGGACAGGCCTGCCCACTGGTGTTTTCCACCAGAATGGTATAGACTAATATACTTAGTGTATCTACCACATGCCAATAGGCACCTGTCGAAATAGGCAGCAGGATTGCGCTGAGCCAGTTGGGCTAACAGAGGAGCGCAGGCAGGGCAGAGGCAGAACTAGATGTGGCAGGAGGGATGAGCACCCTGGCTGGTGTGCCAAGCAGTTCTATCATCCCTGTAGGCCAGGCCAGAGGAGAGATCCTGTCTTAGATGGCCTGGGATAGAGGAGAGGCCACCTAGGGGTCAAGACAGAGGCCCAGGCTCCACTGTGGACTATGAGATGGGCATGGGCCCAGCCATTCATTCATTCTAGCAATATTTATTAGGCACTCACTATGTGCACACACTTGTCTAAGTCCTGGGATACAGCAGACAAAGCTCCCTCCCTTGCGAAGTTTGTGTTGAGAGGTAGATAATAAACACCATAAATAAATAAAGCAAAGATGAAAGCAGGGAACCCAGAGAAGATGTTAGCAATTTTAAATAGAATGGTCTGGGCAGGCCTTACTGAGATAACAGCTGTGGCCTGAAAGAGGTAAAGGAGGAAGGAAAGTGGTTAAGTAGGGGAGGATGATTGCAGGCAGAGGAAGCAGCACATGCAAAGATCCTGAGGCAGGAGTGTGCCTAAGAAATGGTGAGAAGTTCGGGTGGCTGGAGTGGAGTAAGCTGGAGGGAGAGTACTAGTTGCTAAGGCCAGAGAGGCAATAGGTGAATGGCATGAGGGGTGGGGGAAAAGGAGAAGATACGTAAGTCATGGGGTGAACTCGTGCTTTTACTGTCAATGGGATGGGAAGCCCGGTGGAGGGAGGGGTCTGAGCATAAGACCACTCAGATTTAACAAGCTCACTCAGGCTGTGGTGTAGAAAGTGGAGTGCAGAGAGACCAGGGCAGTTTCTAAACTGGAGACACTGGGTGGATTGTAGATGACAGGATGCCGAGTCAGCTCAGCCACCGCCCCCCAGTTTCTTACCTTCCTTTGTCCAAGAACGAGATGGATGACAGAGCCAGAGGCAAGGCAGTGGCCGCCACTGCCGATGGGGACAAAGCCACCTTAGCTGTGGGAGAATCAGGCTGAGAAGATAGGGGTCACAGAGATTGGTGGCTCTCAACCCCAGTTTCACACACATCGTCTCAGGGAGCTTCTGAAAACATGATACACGACCCACTTAATTGTTCCTGGGTGGTATATTTTTACCAAGCCTGCCAGGTGACTCTAATGTGCATCCAGGGCTGGGAGCCACTGATGGGGACCACTGCAGATACCACAAAGAGTAGGTGGTCACACATCCACACCTCATGCATGTCCTAAATATCTGTTATGCCCAGCCGGGAGCCACTCTGCCTAGCACAGAGGGAGTGCCCAGGAGACATTCCATGTTACCGGTATTAACAATCAGGGAGGTTGAAGGCTTTCACCCTCGGGAGTGATATGATCATATCTATGCTTTGGAAATTTTCTTTGTCAGTGGTGGGTAAAATAATTGTGGCTAGGAAGAGGACCCACCAAGGGGACGACACTCAGAGCGATGGTTCTCGGTCTTGAGCGAGCAGTCACCCAAAGGACTTGTTAAATCAGCCATGGCTGGGCTCCAACCCCACGGTCTCCGGAGGAAGTCTGGAGGAGGTCGGGAGAGGGGCTTGAGAACTTGCATTCCTAACGAGTTCCCAGGAGGTGCTGATGCTGCAGGTCTGAAGACCACACGTGGAGACTTAACGCTGCATTGGCCTTGGCTGTAGCAAATGGTCAGGTGAGAGGTGAGGAAGGCCTGACCCAGGTGACAGGCCATGGAGACAAGAGGACGAGCTGAGAAATGCTGTGCAGGTCAGTCCAATAAGGATGTTGCAATCGATTGGCTGAGAGAGGGCTGGGGGAGGGCCCAGGAGAGGAGGAAGTCCACGCACGCGATGCTGAGGTCCAGATGTGGGCAAGTTGCCCAAGATGATAAGCAGCCCCCCTTTTAAGGCATTTACATTAGTTTCTTTGTTAAAAGCAAAAGAGCTTCTTTGTTTTCTCTTACAGGTTTTTGCTTTGTTTCCCCTACTAAATAGTACAATAAATTCCACTGCCTTATTTGTTTTATCAAATAAAAAAGAATGCCTGCCAATATCTGTTAGGCTAACATTATAGCTCAATTCCAGAACATCTTGTAGTGGTTATTTCGAACATGTTCTGGAATCTGTACTTAGGGTACTCAGTGCCTCCACCAACCCACATTTGAAGTTGAATTGCTTGTACACAAGCTTATCGAGGTTATTATGCCTGCAGAATAATATATAGCAGATGCAGAGCAGGGGGCCCATCCTCTAATATCGCAATTATTTCAGTAATCTATAAACCTCCAAGGCTGATGATAGAGCAGTAAATGCTGTGAAGAGTTTCTGTTTTTGACTGACTTTTCTGGTAGGCGAAGCAATACAAATGGTTTAAAATGTGTTCCCCATGAAGGGATAAGATGTGGAAAGACCCTGTGATTTAAAAAGCTGGTAACGTGTTAAGGAGCTGTTTTGTAGATTTGATAGTCTGTAATGTGGACGGATGGTACGGATGAGACGTCATTTTTTGTCCTCAGGCTTAGAGAATCAAGCATGGTGTTCAGACCCTCTGTCTCATACCACCTATTTATAAAATGCACATTCCTGGGCCTTTCCTCAGACTTTCTCAGTGTCTTGGCTGTGGCCTCAGAATCTGCATTTAAAATAAGGACCACTGGCTTAAGGGCCAGTAAGAGGGAATATACTTTGGGTTCAAGCAGCAGGCAATCTATGCTAGAAATTAGAACAAAGAAGCTTCACAAGATGGGCGTTTTCACAAAATTCTATTTCTATGCCCAATTAGTATACATAATCATCCAATGCCAGAGCGGCAAATAGAGACTCACCCGATCCAACACGAGCCACTTGTCAATAATGTGTCAGAGGAAACTCCAACGGGAAGTAAGGTCGTCTTTCTCTTAAGTTGGTGCTATTTTTCATTTAATGGGACATTTATTTCCTTAGTCATTTGTTTGTATGGCTGTCACCATACCAAAGCTTTTATGGTCATCATATAATTTACCTTGCTTGCCAGCTACAAAATATATATTTGTTAGCTAAAACTATGGGTGAAACCAGTTTGAGCAGGGATCATGAAACCCTAATGGTTCTTTCTGCACATGCTATTGGACCTCCTGACACGTGTCTTACTGCGATGCCTTCTTTCTGTTCCCAACACTAACGGTGAAAGGCAATCACTTTATTTTATGTTTTATTGAGATTTAGTGAGACATAATTGACATGCAATAAACTGCACATATGTAAAGTATACATTTTGATTACTGGTGACATATGTATACACCTGTGAAGCCCGTGTCATAATCAAGAATCTATCACCCCAAAAGTTTCCTGTACCCCTTTATAATTCCATCTTTCCCTTCCTGTCCACCCCTGTCACCAGAAACCATTGATCTCTCTTCTGTCACAATAGATTTGTTCATATTTTCTAGAGTTTTAAATATGTGGCATAATATACACTCTTTCTTTTTCTGGTTCTTAATGAAAGAATTGCTAAATGATAGCAATTTTGAGATTCATCCATGTTGTTGTGTGTACAGATAGTTCTTTTTATTGCTAAGTAGTATTCCACGGCATAGATATACTGTAGTTCATTTATCTCTTTACTTAGTGATGGACGTTGGGATTGACTGCAGTACCTGGCTATTACAAATAGAGCAGCTACAGACATTTGCACACAAGTTTTGTGTGTACATGTTTTCAACTGTCTCGGGTAAATACCTAGGAGTAGAATGGCTGGATATATGGTTAGTGTATGTTTAACTTTTTAAGAAAATGCCAGACTGTTTTTCAACACAATTTTAATCATTTTCTATTCCCCACTCCCCACCCCCCACCCCCGGGCAGCGTATGATTACCAGTACATGTTCATGATGATCTCACTGTGGTTTAAGTATGTATTTTCTAATAACCAGGACTTAAGACCGGCAAATGTTATTCTGGTTTTCAAAGAGAAAGAAAGAATGGGCTATAAACGTGAGAAGCCAGTAAAGCCAGTACCAGTCCCTGTCAAAATTCCAGAACAATTAATCAACCAAGTAGTTGAATTTAGAAGACTGGAGATATCACTGACTGCCCCCCCTGGGCTTAGTATTAACAGTTCGTACTGAATAAAGATCATTAATCTTTTGATAAGGCATCATGAGATCAGCAGGTAAGAGAGACAGTGTAGGCTCTAATCACCTGAGACCGTCACTAAAACATAGCAGTCACTTTTCATCATGGGAGATACTATGTACCCCTAGGTTTTCAAATCGTGGGCACCCCTGTGTCCTCCTCCGTCTGCCAGCCTGGTGTGTGTCTTCACCTTCATTCTGCTGCAGGGTCGTTCGTTGTTGGGTTAAATCCAGGTGCTCCAACAGCCCCATGTTTGATGGTGCTCATTTTGGTTGCAGTGTGTACTTTTCCATTCACAATGGCCCTCTTCCAATCTTGTACATGTTTTTCCATTTAATCTAGATGTCAGCTCAGAATATGTTGTGAAAAATCCCTTGTACAGTGCTTGCCTATAAATTTTTGTAATTCTCTAACTGGATGGCCTATCATATACGCTTATTCATTACACTATCTGTTGAGTGTTCAGTTTGGGGGCAACCTTGTTATCCTAGTCCAAAGGTCCATATCTGCTAATACATAATGATTGTCTTTATCCCTTTAATACCATGGATATTAAACCTGATTCAATTTTAGCCCTATTTTCAAATTTACTTCTGTGTCTTAATCCCAGAACAGTTCTGAATTTAAGCAGATTATAATCTACATAGAGTCTTTTATTATTAAAGTTGAATAGCTTCCCAAACCTGCTTCAGTTGTCAGCAGGAAGCAAATTAGAGTGTTTTCCTAAGTGGGGGGGTGGGGAGAAGAGAAAAAAATCTCCTTATGGATCAAGGGTGATCATGGGATTTTTTTTTTCCCCCGAATGCTCCCAAGATGCTTCCAGAAATCACAGGACACTGTGGCTTGCTGCTGATTTTTGGTAGTTTCTAGAGGCGAAAAATAATATTTTAGCAGGGTCAAAATGAGTAAATTTTTATCTTCTCAGCTAACAGAAAACTAGAGAATTTGCTCACTACCCTCTCTTTCCTAAGCCGGGAAACTAACAACAAGATGGGCCTCTTCCACAATGGAAGGGACTAGTAAAAAATCTGTGTGGTCACTGAGCCTGACATTATTAAAAGAGGAATCCCTAGCAATAAAAAAATAAAGCCTTAAAAATAAATAAAATTAAATTAAAATAAAGCCTTTATGCAGATATAGAAACAAGGCTAGTTTGGAGACTGTGTAGCTGGAAATGTAAGAAAATTATGTTTTTCATACCTTCTATGGAGATTATTTCCCTTAGACGATATTAATACATTTTTTAAACATTCTAAATGTATTTAAGAAGCAAATTTGCAGTCCCTGAGAAACAAGATCTCATCTAAATAAATCTACATGTTTGGCAATTGTCCATTCCCAGCCTTGGAGGCAGTAAGTTTTTGGATTCTGTTTCTTTGTTTATGAACACCCAGTAATTTGAATTAGTAAAGTGTCCAGCAGCATTTCTCAAAATACAGTAGTAACCTGAGGAGCTTGCTAAACACATAGTAAGATGAGAAGCTTGGTAAATGTAGACACTCGGGCTCCCTCCCGACCTCCTGAATCTCTGGGGTTGAAGTTCAGGAATCTGCATTTTTATCAAGCATCCAGGTAATTCGTGCACTCACTGAAGATTGAAACCTTCAAAGAGGATATGCTATAGGTCCAGTTTGATGCTAATAGATAGGATCATTTCATTTGTAAGAATAAACTCATTATTTTTTAGTTGGAATCAAGTTGTAGCTTGTAAATCATGCTAATCTGTTGATCTTAAACCTACTTCTAGCCTGGAAATTCTCTATAGGTGCCATGCACTATAGAAAGTCCATTACATTCAATTTCTTGTAAATGAATCTCTACATTATGATTTGTCTTTATACTTTGATGGTTTGTGAGCAAAACTTTGATGAGGTTATGGGGCTAATTTATCTTAAACGTAACCTGAAAACTTTCTGGGCAAATATGCCTAGTATACTACCTAACATATAATAAGCACTCAATAAATATTTACTTAATGAGGAAATAAATAGATGAATAAAGGTTTACTCATTTCATCTTTTCTACTCCTTCTTGCCCTTTGTGTATCTTATCCTAGTGATTCCTATTGTCATCCACCCAGATTTCCAAGCTAACAATGGGAGCCATCTTCTCATTTACATAGGATTGGTTACTAAATCCCTGCATGTTTGTGCCATCTAGAATTTTCTTACTTCCCTGATATTTCCCTGGTTGAGTTGTGTAAGATGCTGTATGTTAGTAAAAGGAATGGTAATTCAAAGATGTAAGAATAATGAGCATATATGTGCCTAATAATATATCCTATAAATATGTAAAGCATTGTCCTGCAGAGTGAAAATCAGTAATTGGAGACTTTAACACAGCCCTTTCAGAAACTTTTAAATTGAGTAAAAACAAAAAACCAAGCAAGTAAAAGATTATATATTGGGATAACATGATTGATAAGCTCAAACCAATAGATGTAGAGAATTTTATACCCTACAGAGAATGTGCATTGTTTTTGAGCAAACATGGAATATTTACAAAACTCTTTGTGTTAAATTACAAATAACCAGCATCACACAGACTATATTCTCTGATCATCATGCAATAAACTTAGAATCCAGCAACAAGACTTTCCTTTAATTTCCTATGCTGAAACCTAAGTAACGTACTATTAAATGACCGTTTGGTTAAAAAGAATATCCTAAGGAAAATTGCAAAATACTTATAACAGAGACACAAGGAAATACTGCAAGCCAAAATTGTTAGAACACAGTTAAACAAGTGCTTAGCGGGAAATTTCTCATTTGGGACACATTTGCCAGCAATAAGAAATATTGGAGACAAATGCTAAGCATTCAACCCAAGAATCTGGAAAAAAGTAGCAACAAGCACACCCCTCCCCCAGAGGACCAAATAAGGAAACAGTAAAGATAAGAGGGAGAAATGAGTGAAAGAACAAAAGAAAAGTAGAGAAGACTAACTACCTGAAACTGGTTACATGAGGAAATGTGCACCAGAAACAAAGCGTTGGCAGAGAGAGTGAGAATGTGCAGGGGGAGCCCCGAAAGGGAGAGGGGGCACTCAGTGCAGAGATCAATAAATACAGCATGAAGAGGAATAACTATGAATAATATATATAATAGCTTTTAACTTTCAGTTATACTTGATGTGGTGTATTATTGCACATATATTTTATTATATATTTTACTTATATATGTAATTGAACATGTATATTGAAGTATATCATACCATACATGGTACAGTGTATTTTTACCTTTATGTAATAGGTATTGTATATTGTGTATATATCATATGTAGTATCTCATATAACGTTGTGTGTATATGTCATGTACTATTCTCTAATTCATAAATTTTATATGATATTATATACTGTATAAGTGCACAGATAAATTATTACACTATGGGAAACCGAAGAGCAGCTGCAACAGGAACTAAGGGAATAACACTCACACAGTAACTGATTCGCCTGACTACATGGTTAAAAAGAAAAATATCAAATGTCAAAATTGGTCCAAAAACTAAAACCTGAATAAACAAATAACAATTTAAAAAGTGAAATGGTAGTAAAATTCTCCACACAGCAAAAGCCCCAAGTCTCAAGGTAATTTTATAGATTGCTTTTATCACATATCCAAAGAACATATCCTTATATGTCATTATAAAGTGTAGAATAATAAGAGACACTATTCAACACGATTTTTTTTTCTTAACGTTTATTTATTATTGAGAGACAGAGAGAGACAGAGCATGAGCAGGGGAGGGGCAGAGAGAGGAGGAGACACAGAATCTGAAGCAGGCTCCAGGCTCTGAGCTGTCAGCACAGAGCCCAACACGGGGCTCGAACTCACAAACCCACAAACTCAGGTGAGATCGTGACCTGAGCCAAAGTCGGATGCTCAACCGACTGAGCCACCCAGGCGCCCCAACTATTCAACACTATTTAAACACTCTTATGAGACTAATCAATCTTAACCTTGATTCCCAAAGTAGGTAAGAACAGGTCACAGAAGGAAAATTACAGCTCTATGCAAGAACATTGGTAAAAGATCCTAAATAAAAATATTTGCTAAGGAAACCCGAAAGTGTCTTAAAAATAGTACATTATGTTTAAGTGGGGTTGATTCCAGAAACACAAGTTTGGCTCAGTGTAGTTCACCATATGACTAAACTAAATGAGATAATCATATGATTATCTTGACTGAGGCGAAAAAAATAATTTGATATAATTGAATAACTATAATTTTAAAACACTTCTCAAAAAACTGGCAATAAAAAAGGAAATTTCCTTAACTTAATAAAGATGAAGTACCAAAAACCTAAAGCAAACATCATTCTTAGCAGAGAAATTTTAAAACTTTCCATTAAGATTGGAAACAAAATAAGGCTGCTTACCATTACATACATTACATACATTACGTTACAAATTCCTGGTTAGTGAGTTAACTATAAGACAAAATGCTAAGATATAAAGAATGTTAAAAAAAAATACCTAAACTCTTATCATATGCAGATAATATTATCATCTAACCAGAAAAGCCAGTAGAATCAACAAGTAATCAAAAAGAAGTGATGTGAGAGGTTAGCTTTACTGTCGGATGGATCAACTTACAAAATTCAGTAAAATCCCTCTATGCCAGTAATAGTCAAATGCAGCAAAATCTATACAATATTTTGGATTTCTCCTAACAGAGAATACATAAGGACCTCTACAGAAGAAAAAAAAAAAATGATGTGACGATATGAATAAAAATAAAACTGTATTCTTTTGTTGTACAATATACAGAGCTAGACTACAATTGTACTTGGAAGGATCAAATGATAAGGAAAAGAAGAAAATATAGATCTCTTTTGTGACCTAATCATGTACAAAGTCTTATTAAATAAGATTCCCAAATTAGAAGTCATGAGGCAAAACAAAGTTGTTGGATTTGACCACAACAAAACTAACAAGGTGTTGAGTCCTAAGTAAGTCAGGAGCACTTAGAAGCATCTCGTCTGTGGGGTGCCTGGGTGGCTCAGTCGGTTAAGCATCTGACTTTGGCTCAGGTCATGATTTCGCTGTTCGTGTATTGGAGCCCCGCATCTGGCTCTGTGCTGACAGCTCAGAGCCTGGAGCCTGCTTCGGATCCTGTGTCTCCCTCTCTCTGCCCCTCCCCTGCTCTTGCTCTATATCTTTCTGTCTCTCAAAAATAAATAAACGTTACAAAAAAAATTTTTTTAAAGTATCAGGTCTGTAATGCATATTCATCAAAAATCATGAGTCCTTAGAAAATGGCTAAGATGTACCTTCATGGGGTTCAGGATCATGTGTGTCTTCATAGCTTGGGGACCTCTCACAGTGCCTGGCATATACTAGGTGCTTAATAAATATTTACTGAATAAATAAGTTTTATTGTGTTTTCTATTCTACATAGTAAGACAAGGAAATGCATGATCTGTCCTAGAAACGTTTCTTTAAAAATCTTTAAAATCTTCAGTTTCAGTAATTTAAAAAATTATATTCGGTCATTTAGAAAATGTACTTATGCAGAATGCTTCATTTTCTAATTATGGTAGCAAAAAAAGGAACTATTTCAACCTTATTTTCACTTATTTTTGTGACACTTGGGTATTTTTCAGTGTCAGTTTGAATCATGTGATTTATAGTCATACCCAAAGTGAGTTGAAGTTTGCAAATAAAGTTTCTTTCATAAGACATTACTGAGTAAATATTTCTCTAAAGTCCAATGATATTATATAATCTGAATTCCTAATTTCTGCTACTTTGACAGGCCAGACTAAGAAGCAGAAATGAGAAGAGTAATTCATGACTGACTTATGTCTTAGCCTCATTTCCTGTGATTTCACCCCTCCTTGAAACAGCATAATACTCTTTGACAAGGGGAAAAGCGTAATACTCTTTAAATTTTTTTAATGTTTATTTACTTATTTTTTTTGAGAGAGAGAGAGACAGAGAGACAGAGCCTGAGCGGGGGAGGGACAGAGAGGGAGGGAGACACAGAATTGGAAGCAGGCTCCAGGCTCTGAGCTGTCAGCACAGAGCCCGACGCAGGGCCTGAACTCACAAACCTTGAGATCATGACCTGAGCTGAAGTCAGACGCTTGACTGACTGAGCCACCCAGGCGCCCCCCCAAAACATAACACTCTTATAGTGAAACAGACACAAACAAATATTGAACCTAGAGTCTGTTTGGAATATTTCTGATTTACTGGTTGTGATATTTTTCTGCTGCCACAGGGAGTGGAACATTGGCCGACTGTAGGAACCGGGCAGCTATCTGTGAGTCCTGAAAGAGAGAAACAGGGGTAACAAAATCAAGCCTTCAACGAGCAAAGCCGATTTCAACCACTGAAGGTAATTTCATATCACCCAAAAAGGAAGAAATAGGATTTGATAAATACTCCCCAAATACTGCTGCAGTTATATAAAGCCTCAGAGTGAAGCTAATTCAAACTCATTTCCTCACCCGCTCGTCATGCACATTCTTTTTGGTTTTCATACTCTTGACTGCTGTGTTTGCCTAGAGAGGTTGGCATCACACTGTAGGGTCATGTTTCACAACTGGTGCTCACTGATCAGGTTCTGCACATAGTGGCTTTGGTCATAAGCCAAAGGTAAGATTTTGTTTGCACACCCCGTAAGATAAAACACTTTTCCAGACAGCATTGCTTAAAAGAGGTTACACGGACTTTCCTGGATGGCCCTGCCTAACATCTTGTTTCTTAAAATTCCAGAGCTGAGCTGTAGCTGGTGCCACTGAGCCTCTAGCCGAAATTCATTTTCTAAAAACCATGGCCAGCGTCTTCCCAGAGCCAAATCAGAAAATTCATTGCCAAACATATTCATAAAAATTCTTTGGGTTGTAAATGATAGAAATTCAACTTCAACTAGTTAGAGCAAAAGGTTGGGGCTATTGTCTCAGGATCCAGGAAAGACGGAGACAAATGAGGACCTTTGAGATAGCAGAAACCCAACTGGTTTCCCAGACTATTGAAACTAACAATGCAAATGGCATCCCACCTACCCCTCCCCTGTACCCCTCATCTCTCAGATTAAGTTTTCTTCTCTCTCACTAAAGACAGCTCTCTTTCTCATAATGGGAAACATGGGTACCCAAATCTCCTAGGTACTTTTTATAGCTCCTAGCACAGATAAGGACTGGCACTCTCAGTTCTAGTCAAACTCTGCAAAATATGATCCTGGCTCACTCAGGTCAGATGCTCACTTGCAGGGGTGAGGTCACGTGAGAACAAAGCAGCTCTTAAAATAGCCATAGACATAGGGGTGCAGAGCAGAAAAGATCGCAGTTGTTCAGTTCATAGAGCATCAGTAGTAAATGTATTCGGATAAAATAAGAGTAATCTGGCTTTTCGTTGAACTTTCTTGTCTCTACTTTTTGAACATCACAAAATATTTCAGTTCAACCCAAGAAAAACCCAGTAGATCTAGAAAAGCTGTAGAGAAGGGCGCCTGGGTGGCTCAGTCAGTTGAGCCTCCGACTTCGGCTCAGGTCATGATCTCTCGGTCCGTGAGTTCGAGCCCCACGTCGGGCTCTGTGCTGACAGCTCAGAGCCTGGAGCCTGCTTCGGATTCTGTGTCTCCCTCTCTCTATGACCCTCCCCCGTTCATGCTCTGTCTGTCTCTGTCTCAAAAATAAACATTAAAAAAAAATTAAAAAAAAAAAAAGAAAAGCTGTAGAGAAAGGTAATGAATTACCTTGAAGACAAAAAGCATTGCTGCAGATAGAGGGTCATTTCACAATGACAAAAGGAAGAGCTAAAGATTCCAACTTTGTATATATACAAAATTTATATATATTTATATTTATATTACATAATACTGCTACTAATTTGACAGCAAAGTATATAAAGCAAAAGTGACACATAAAAAAAGTAGACAAAGGTACATATTTAAAAATACCTTCCTAAAATATGTCAGTGCCGTCCAAATTACCTAGATACAGAAACAAACTGCCAGAAGCAAACATTTCACATGAGATTTCTCAAGAGCTTAGGCTTCTGCAACTGGCAGACAGTGCCAGGAAAGTCCTACATCTGGCACAGAGGGGCTACGTATAGCGAGCCACAGGTCAAGAGCACTTAATTTTGGGTCAAGAGAAACTGTCACTAATCTGACTACTGGATATCACCTAGTGTTGGGGTGGTTAAAAAAGCAATGTGGCAAAGAGATCTCTGCCTTACTTTTCTGAGATAAAAGGAATTCAAGCAGCTCTATGGCATGTGCAAAGCGTGTCTTCTTCTGAAAAAGTTGATCTCATAAACACATAGGTGGCCTCAGATAGGGCTTTCAGACATTGACAGAAAACGAGCCGTTTCTATTTCTTGAGGATTTAATAGTATTTTTTAAATCTGAATGCCAAAAAAGAGTTAGTAACCTTGTGGAATATTACTTTAAATGTTATATTAAACAAATCAGCACGTTTAACACATGATTACGATGATTGTGTGTATGTAAGACAATATCTAAAACTGTAAAGTGGGGAGATCTTGGCAAATGTGAGGTCCAGGCTGAATGCCCCCTTCACTACTGCTCACCTCTGGGGAGGAACTACTCCCCTCCCCAGAACCGAGCCCCACGGGAGGCCCCAGGATACATGCATACACTCCTTTGCTTTAAATTCAACAGACCTAATGCATTAGTCTTGGTAATTAAGTGTGCTGGGATCATATCTTGTTCAGATTAAGATCCACATCGCTTTCTTAAAATGTTAAACCCTTTGTTGAAGATCAGATAATTCCCCAAAAAACTAAATGGAATGATTACTGAGGGGAAGCTTGCTAATCAAAGTACTTTCTTAAACGTAAAATTTCCACCCATAGTGAAAATTCCCTGGGACTCTGCCAACTTTGCATATTCATAATGGTAAAATGGTATAGAATTAGCAGGCAATAAAGAAAGGTAATTAGCGGAGGCCAGGGAGCCAGCCTTGGTGATCAAAATGCTTTTTTTATTTAAAATGCATCAGAGATGGGGAAATCGGCATTGAGAAGGTAGCATTTATCCCCATTCCCACAGCTAATAAAAAGTAAGGTCCATATATATTCATGTCCATCTGATTCCAAGACCCACACTAATAGGTATTAGTGGAGTAGGTATTTTGCTGTCTTCAAATATGTTTGCTAAATTCGCTTATTCATTTCATCCTTTTGTTCCTGTAATCTTACACTGAATAAATCTTTATGAATGCCTAACAATAAAAATGTTAGGCTAGGTCTACAGAAACAGCAGGCGACACAAAGAAGTCATTGTCCTCATAAACGTATGGTCTAGGGAAGAAGACCTGATACCACATTTAAAAAGTTAGTATGTTTGGGCAAATAAAACTTGAGGGAAGTTTGTTCAGATGAGCACTGCACACCGAAAGAAGTGTTTTAAGCAATAGAAGCTAAACAGATATGCGTGTTTGGAACAGGAGTAAGAAGGCCAAGCTATTATAATGGTATTGTACTCTTAATCTTGTAAGTGATTTCATCCCACTTCATTGAGTAGATAGATGGGTAGGTAGATAGACAACAGATACATCCATACATAGATATGTAGATAGATGGTCGACAGATGGACAGCAATAGATAAATACATGATAGATGATTGGGGATGAGGGCAGAGAAAGAAGACGACCCATAACTCAGATGGAGAAAGCAAGAACCCTAACTCTGGACCACATTCCTCTTAACATGCCCCAAATTATGCTTTCAAAGTGTTGGCAGAAACCAATCCTACTCTGTTTTAGAATTTGATGATCTAAGCCCAGGCAGTGGTTTTTCGTTCACACTCAGCCACCCCTGTGTCACCCCTCTGGGAGCCTTGCTTTTGTTCCTGCATTCTGTGTAATGTATACATTGTATACAAAGTGTATAAATAATATACATGATTTTCTATTACTGTGCAGTTCTAAGCAGTAGCCAGGCCCCTGGCAAAGCTAGGATGTGACAACATTGTAAATAGTCCTGGCTGCCACAGCTGTTACTTGTTCTCTGTTTGTTTTTGGTGTTCTATGCTGAAGCTTTGCCATGAGTTCAGACCTTCTGGCCACTGGTCTTAATAAGTGAAATTGAGTGTTTTGAATGGTAAGCAGTCAAATGGTATCCGTCATCCCTTAACATATACCATATTCCTTAAGCACGTGGGGCGAGGGTGCACTTACATAAACAGATGGCCCAGCTGGGCCAAGCACAGAGCACTCACCTCTGATGGGCATTTCTACGTTGCCTGCACTGGCCTTGACCCAGACAGATCAGCTATTCCCTTCCCCCTCTAACACCTAAAAAGAATATACACCAAAGAAATAGATCTCTTATATCTCTAGGCTTCTTGATCCAGATTACTTTCTAAATTAAAAAAAACTTCATTTTGATGCCTTCATTAATCCCCTCACAAACCCATTCACTCAACACTCATCAAGCACCTACTATGTTCAAATTGCTAGTGATGAGCTGGGGAAACAGAAATCAGTGAAGGCCTGGCCCTTTCCTGGAGAATCACCGTTCAATAGTCAGCTCACCATTCAATAGTGAGCCCAGGCAGAAAGACAAGTATTTCACCAAGTATTCTGTAACAATCCTACCCTTTTAAGCAGAACTGTTTATTGAACTTTCTTACATAGCTGCATAGTCTGGGTCTGTATTGCTGTCCAGGCTTAGGTTTCCAGAATTCACATGAATTTTCATAGTTTTAAATTTCTATAGCTCCCCAAATGAAACTCTCTCATATGAAATGAAAACACAGAAGGACTCAGAAAAACAACAGGTCACATCTTTGAAATATACAAGAAAGTGGAGTCGCAGTAGAGGAAAATGGCCTTTTTAAAGCCAATTATGTTATCTCAGCTCAATCTTAAATAAATGGAAGGGGGAACTAGGCAGCAAATGCGGCTTTCCAGAAACAGATGTTCCTCTCATTTGGGTACTAGAGTTCGACCCTGCTTTCCAACGTACCAGACAATGACATCTAACTTCCTTCTGAAGCCAACACTTGTTGATTATTATGTGTCAGGAACTGTGCCAGGCACCAGAGACACATAGGTAAATATGACAAAGCTTGTGTTCTCAAAGAACTTTGCTTATCAAAGTGAATCCTGTGGCTTCCTCAGAGTTGGTACAGGCAACTATTTAAAAAAACGTATCTCACCGGACATTATTGCGACGGTAATGCGTCTCTGCCCTAAGCCAAAGAGCAAAACTCAAGAGATCACAGAAATCCGAGGATAGTGATAAGCAGGCAGGTAAGAGCATCACACCGCAGGTTCTCAATGAGTCCGTAGGAAAGTGCGTAGCCTGCTTCTTAATTTGGAAACACAGGTTGCAAACACCTAAAGAGAGAAACACTTAGGAGTGGTTCTAAAGGAAAGTGATAAACAGAATGTGACTTTGAGGCTTGTGAGGAGGCATGGGTGGGGGTGGGGGGGGGTGGGGTGGGTCATACTGTCCTCACAAGAGGTCAGGATGCCCAGACCTGACCACTGCGACACCCCTCCCCTGTGGAGCCCAGAGAACAGAGTGGGATCACTCAATTCCATCAGCAGTGTGTGCTTAATATTTAATAGGCTTCCTGCCGTGACAAAGAAATGTTAAATCCTCTGCCATATCAGAGAAACCTGCGTCTTAAGGAGCAGTGCAAAAGAGCATTGGTAGCACACTACCTGTCCTGAAAACGTGGATCAGCTCCCGGAGCTTCTCGCTCCACAGTTTCCTAACCTGTAAAATGGGGATCGTCTAGTCATTTGGGTTACATTACATGATGAGTGTCAGACACCTAGATGATGTAGGTAGGGCACACTGCCTGGCTCAATAAATGTTGGCTTCCTGGAAAAAAGATTTTAGAAGGTTCCCATAGCACATGCCTGAGGGGACGTTTGTAAAGATGATATTTACATTTATAATGATTATACTTATAGCAGCCAGGATATTCTGGCCAATGAGTAAAGAACAAATTTGTAACTGGAATATAAGTGTTTGGGTGGCTGGCAAAGGTCCAGCAAAATCGATAGAGCTTTGTGTTGAACTCAGTGCCTCCCAGGAGAGAGCTCTGTACATCCCTTGGAAGAAGGGAAGCTATCAAAACAGGCAGGCATTCAGTCTATTCATCAAACACAAACTGAATGCCTACACTGTGCCTATACCGAGTGGCATTCTATTAAGAAATGGGGAAAGAGGAGTTACAGTCAACAGAAGAAACTAGAGACCCCACAATAGAGGTCAGTCAAAGGGTATCCACAGGATGGACCATGGAATATACGACCAGAGGAGTATATCTTCTCTTCCACCTGTGCCCCCACCAAAATTACTGTCTTACCCTCCCAGGAGAGAAGTCAGAGTTACAAGTTAGGAGGTAGCCACTTTGAGCGGTGGGAGAGATTTGCTGACTACCTAACTACAAACAGGTTTGGGCAATGTGGCCTTACACTTCTGAATGCTTAGCCGCTCTAACCCCAGGCCAGGCAGGACACCACATGATTCAGGACTCTGGAGGAGGAAGAGTTTGCTTTTAGCTGAATATATGTCACCTCATTGGAAGAACAATTTGCAGATACATGTTGTTGTCATGGGCTTAATCTTGAAAAGCAGTTTGGAATGTAATTTGAATAAGAAATACATATATATATATATATATATATATATACACACACAAACACGTATGTATGTATGTATACATATATACATACACATACATGTATGTATGTATACATATATACATACATACATGTATGTGTATGTATGTATATACATATGTATATATACATATATGTATGCATATATACATATGTATGTATATGTATACATATATACATATGTATGTGTATATATACATATATACATATATATGTACATATATACATACATATGTATATACATATATATATATATGGTATAATATAATGGATAATATTATATCAAATGCTGGGTTCTGGATGTAATGCAATTCTAACCACTGAGCTGCAGTAAAGAAATTACCTAAAGTCTTTACAAGCTGACAAAGAAATGTTAAATAATCCACCAATCATACCACCTGCCAATGAAATAAACTGCTTTTGAAATGCTGCTGAAGTAGGGTGAAAAGAATAAGTGGGATTTGATTGTAAGCTCCCAGGTCCCCTGCAATGTTGACCCTCAGCCATAACAACGTGCGCTCGTTAGTTACTAGCTGTGGCTTTCCTCCAACCAGGTCTTTG
Source organism: Panthera onca (assembly GCF_046562875.1). Classification (NCBI taxonomy): domain Eukaryota; kingdom Metazoa; phylum Chordata; class Mammalia; order Carnivora; family Felidae; genus Panthera; species Panthera onca. Next base: position 105,823,048 of record NC_138348.1, on the reverse strand, counting down.
TGCGGGAGAGGACAACTATAGTTATCACCATCAATCAAAGTCAGCTTTATAAAAGGAATTAGAGACTAAAATACCCTTTCCACAAAGATAAGGGGAAACAAAAGTGGTAGAGAGTAGATTGCCCCTTCCCTCAGGAAAATCCTTGTGAACAAGAAATGGGTGGGGGGTGGGGGGACAAATACAATGATCATGCCAAATGTAGACTCTTTAAGAGAAACTCTGGGGTCCCTTGTAGAAAGTGTTTGTCTCAACACAGTCAGCATTCTTGTAAACGTATGGGAGATTTTTTTATTTCCTTATTTATTTTTGAGACAGAGAGAGAGAGAACAAGCTGGGGAGGGATAGACAGAGCGGGGGACATAGGATCTGAAGTGAGCTCCCTGCTGTCAGCACAGAGCCTGATGCGCAGCTCGAACTCACAAACCCTGAGATCACCACCTGAGCCGTAATCAAGTATCCGATGCTTAACCGACTAAACCCAGGCACCCTTGTATGGGAGTCTTAGACCCTTCCACTACTTCTGTCAGTAAGGCTTGCCAGTATGTGAACTGACTTTCTTTGCACAGGCTCATGATGTGCTTCCTTTGATTTACCTACAGAACCACCAGGTGTGTGGAAGAGTTTAGGCTTCTGGGGAGATGGTCCTGGACATAGGAGAACATATGTTTACGTTCTGACACTCAGCTGCCCACGTCCTCACATGACACTGGCCCTTGCATCCACACAGCTATCAAAATGCAAAGAGGCTTCCACTCTTAGACATTTCGATGCTTCCTCAACTTGGGTACCTGCTCACCCGTCGGGGTTCTCCAAGCTGACTTAGCCATATCAGGGAAAACGGCCATTTTCCTGGCCTCAGCCATGTGGGCCAGCAAAATGCACAGACATTAACTACTTTATTAGCTTCATGAGTTTTAACCTGTGTGGGCACACACGCAGCCTCCACTCCCATGAGGATGTGGATGGAACAGCTCCATCACTATCAAGTTCCCATGTGCCCCTTTGAAGTAAACCCCGTGCCTCTCACTCCGGGCAGGAATCCCCTGGTCTGATGTCTGTCAGTGTAGAGTGGGGCAATTTCTGTTCCAGAGCGTCGTATAAATGGAAGAGTAGAGTAGGTACACTTTGAGTGTGGCTTCTTTCACTCAGCCAGATGTTTTCAGGCTCCATCTACGTTGTTGAGACTGTCAGTGGTTTCTTCCTTTTTACTGCTGAGTAGTACCCATTATATAAATGCCCTACAGTCTGCTGATCTATTCCCTTGAGAGTGGACGTTTTTGAGTGGTTTTCAGCTTTTGGCTATAAACATTTGTGTGCAGTTCTTATGGTAGACCTGTCTTCATTTCTCTCCGGTCGTTACCTAGAAGCGGAATGGCTGGGACATAGGCTAGGTATATGTTTAACTTAATGAGAAAATGGCAGACCGTTTTTCAAAGTAGCTGTGTCCTCCCACTAGTTCCACATCCTGGTCACCACTTGGTGTCGTCAGTCTTTTTATTTATACCATTCAAGTGGGCGTGTAGTGGTACCTCATTGTGGGTTTTTTTTTAAGCTTATTTATTTATTTTTGGGGGGGGGCACAGAGAGAGAGAAGGAGAGAGAGAAACCCAAGCAGGCTCCATGCTGACAGTGTGTGCCCTGAAGCGGGGCTCAAACTCACAAACTATGAGATCATGACCTGAGCCGAGATCCAGTCGGATGCTTAACCGTCTGAGCTCCCCAGACGCCCCCTTCATTGTGGTTTTAATTTGTGTTTCCCTGATGACTAATGATGTTGAGCAGTTTTTCATGTGCTTATTGACCATTCAAATATCTTCCTTTGTGAACTGTCTATTCAATTCTTTTGCTCACAAGTAAATTGAGTTTCCTCTTTATTATTGAATGGTAGTGCTCCATATATTCTGTTTGTAAGTCCTTTATAAGTCAGCTATCTATGACAAACATTCTCTCCAAGTCTGTGAGTTCTCTCTTAATTTTCTAAACAATGTTCTTAACAGATCTAAACTTTTGGTAATCAGAAGTGTGTAATTTGATGATGAAGTCCTCTTTGTCATTATTTTTTTCCTTTATGGCTAGTGTTCTCTGGGTCCATCTAAGAAATCTTTGCCTAACCAAAAGTTACAAAACTGTTCTCCTATGTTTTCTTCTGGACCAATGTTTCCTGACCTTTCTTACATTTTCATCCCCCATGTGAACTTCCCAAAGCTGCCTTAACACAGTAGTAATCTTGGGGGTTTCACACAACAGAAATTCATTGTCTCACAGTTGTGGAGGCTAGACGTTTAAAATCAAGGGGTTGGCGGAGTCTTGTTCTCTTTGACAGTGCTGTTGAGGGGATCCTTCTTGCCTCTGGCTAGCTTCTGATGGTTTGCCAGGAATCTCTGGCATTCCTTGGCTGGTAACACTTCTCTCCAATCTCTGCGCTATCTTCACATGGTCTTCTCCCCTGTCTCTATATCTCTTCTCTTCTTATAAGGACACTAGTCATCCCCTACTCCAGTATGACCTCATCTAAGCTTCCTAATTACATCTGTAAAGACCCTATTTCCACATAAGATCACTTTCACAGGTACCAGGGGTTATGGCTTCTGTATAAGTTTTGGGAGACACAGTTCAACCCACAATACTTCCATAGGAGTCTTTAGATACTCTACTTCTAATCACCCCAACCTCCCAAACATGAAATGTGTTATAACCACAGATATACTATATATCTATTCTTTGGAGGACAACAAACTATTGTAATATCTAAGAAAATTTTACCCTCCAAGGGCTGATTTTCATCCCCTCTCACATTCAAATGTATTAACCATCTCTAATTAATTTTTGTGTATGGGGTGAGGTATAGGTTCAAGGTCACCTCCCTATATGGATATCCACTTATTCCAGCATTGTTTGTTAAAAGGCTTTTGTTTTCTCCTTCAATTGCTTTGGTTCCTTAGCATAAGGTGTAGTTTTATTTCTGAACTCTTATTATGTTACACTGTCTGTCTTTATACCGACAGCACACTGTGTCTATACAATGCAGCTTTCTAGTACAGCTCTTCTTTTTAAGGATTATTGTAGCCATTCTACATTCTTCGAATTTCTAAATGCATTTTAGCAATGACATGCCAGTGTCTACACACACACATTAAGCCTACTGGGTTTTGAGTGGAATCATGAGGAGCACCATCACCTCAGCCATATTGAATCTTTCAATCCATAACCGTGCTATAATTCTTCATTTCATTTCGATCCTCATTCCTTTCTCTCAGCAACATTTTCGTATTTTTGTTTCTCCTCAGTATATAGAATTTACACATCTTTTGTTAATTTTAATCCTAAGTGTTTTGTGGTTTTACGTGCTATTCTAAATGATATTGAAGTTCATTTTACAGAAGTTATTGCTAGCATGTAGAAATGCAATTACTTTTTGTATATTGACTTTGAATACCACCACCTTACTGAACCCACTTATTAGTTCTAGTGATTTTATGTAGATTATTTAGGACTATGTATACAACATGTTGTCTGTGAACAAAAATGCTTTTTTCATCCTTTTTCAATCTATGTGCCTTTTATTTCTTTACCTTCTACTTTTTCTTCTATGCCTTTTACCTCCTACTGGAGGTAGGACCTCTCATACAATGTCAAGTAGAAATAGCGAGAGTGGACATCTCTGCTTTATTTCCAATCTTATGGGCAGGTTTTTCAGATTTCATTAGCAGAATTATGCCATTATAATTATGATATTAGCTATAGGTTTTTTGTAGATGCCCTTTATCAGACTGAAAAAGTTTCTTTTCATTTGCAGTCTGCTGAGACATTTATTGATTTTTTTTTAATAAATGGGTGTTAAATTTTGACAAATACTTTTTAATCTATGGAGATTGTGTGATTTTTGCCCTTTTTTTAATGTGGTAAGTTACATTAACTGATCCTGATTTTCAAATCTTGGGCCAATCTTATATTTATGAAATAAATACCATTTGGCCGTGATGTATTATCCCTTTTATGTGTCACAGAATTAAATTTGCTAGGAACTTGATAAAGTTTATACATGTATATTCATGATGGAGGTTGGTTTGTAGTTTTCTTATAATGTCATTACTTTTGGCACCAAAGTAACTCTGGACTCATAAAATAAACTTGGAAATATTATCTCCTCTTCTATTTTTCAAAAAGAAATTGTTTAGGATTGGTGTTACTTTTCCTTAAAAGTTTCATTGAATTCATCAATGTAACCAACTGGGCTTTCCATAGGTAAAGGACTTAAAATTTTTTTTAATGTTTACTTAGTTTTTGAAAGAGAAAGATAGAGAAAGAGACAAAGAGCGCAAGCTGGAGAGGGATAGAGAGAGAATGAGAGAGAGAGAGAGAGAGAGAGAGAGAGAGAGAGAGAGAATCCCAAATAGGCTCTAGGCTATCAGCGCAGCCTGAAGATTGTGACCTGAGCCAAAATCAAGAGTTGGACACTAACCAACTGAGCCACCCAGGTGTCTCTGGGCATTAGAATTTTGAATGTGTGTAGTAGTTTTACTTCTTAATTCTTTATATTGGTAATTTGCATATTCTCTTTTTTTTCCTGATACATCTACCTGGTGTTTATCAATTTTACTGAAATTTTCAAAGAACCAACTTCTAGCTTTACTGGCTTTCTCTATTGCTCATAAGTTTTCTATTTTAATTGATTACCTCTTAGGTCTTTATTATTTCTTTGGCTTTGGTTGAATCTGCTCTTCTTTCCGTAGCTTCTTAAAATGAAAAATTCATCATTTCTTCTTCTTCTCTGGTGTAAGTATTAAAGCTATAAACTTCCCTTATGCATGGCTTTAGAGGCATCCCACAAGTTTTTTATATCTTCTGTTTTCATTCATGTGTAGTACAAAGTATCTCCTGATTTTCTTTCCGGTTTCTCCCTTTGTTCTTAGGTTATCTAGAAGTGTGTTGTTTAATTTCCAAGTAAATTGGAGGGCTATTAATAAATTAGATAGCTCTGTTATCAATTTCTAATTTAATTCTATTGTAGTATGTAGGATTTCTTTCTTTCTTTCTTTTTAAAATTTATTGAGGCTCATTGTGTGGCCCAACATATGGTCTATATCGATGAATGTTCCATATGCATTTGAGAATGAGTACTCTATAGTTCTGGCACATGGTGTTCTATAAAGGTTAATTAGGTCAAGATGCTTAATTTATATTCTTCTGTTCTTTTACATCCTTTCTGAGATTCTGTCTACTTTTTTTTGTCAGTTACTGAAGAAATGTTGCAATCTCCAAATACAGTTGTAGATTTGCCTATTTTTCCACGGAGTTTTATCAGCATTATCTTCATTCGTTTTGTAGCTCTGTTATTAGGTGCACACATATTGAAGATTCGTATCTTTATGCTATTACCACAATATCTCAGATACTGCAGCATTATAATAAATCTTGAAGTCAGTACTGTAAGTCTTCCAACTTTCCCTTTGTCCTTTCATAGGTATTTGTCTATTCTGGGTCCATTGCATTTCAAAAGGAATTTTGAAATTTAAAAATTTTAAGTTTATTTATTTATCTGACAGACAGAGAGAGAGAGAGAGAGAACACAAGCAGGGGGAGGGGCACAGAGAGATGGAGAGAGAGAATCCCAAGCAGGCTCTGCACTGCCAGCACAGAGCCAGATGAAGGGCTCTAACTTATGAACTGTTAGATCATGACCTGAGCCTAAGTGGAACATTTAACCGACTGAGCCACCCAGGCGCCCCTCAAAAGGAATTTTAAAATCAATGTCTACAAAAAAAATCTGCAAGGATTTTGATTGGGATAGTTTGAATCTAGAAATCAGTTTGGGGAGACTTGACATCATAATGACATTGAGTCTTCTAGAAATCATTTTGGGGAGACTTGACGTCTTAATGACATTGAGTCTTCTAGAAATCAGTTTGGGGAGACTTGACGTCTTAATGACATTGAGTCTTCCAGTTTATAAATGTCACCTCTATATCTCCATTTCCTTAGGCTTTTTCATTTCTCCCAGAAACGTTCTGTGGTTTTCAGTTATAAGTCTTGCACATTTTCTACTAGATTTACCTCTAAATATTTCCTATTTTGATATAATTGTAAATAGTAAGGGTTTTTTTTGTTTGTTTCTGATTGCTCATTTTAGTATAAAGAAATACAATTGATTTTTATATTGATCTTATATCATGTATTCACTTACAAGTTCTCATGCCTTTTCTGTAGATTTCATAAGATTTTTCCACCTAGATGATCATATACCTATGAATAAAGACAATCTTCTTTCTCCCTTTATAAGGCATGCCTCTTATATCTCTTGTTTGCTGTATTACATGTCTAGAACCTTCAGTGCAATGTTGAACAGAATTGGTGAGAGCAGACATCCTTGTTTTGCTCCTTATTTTAGAGGAAAAGCACTCAACATTTCACCATTAAATATGATGTTAACTACAGATACCCTTGATCAAATTGAGAAAGTTTTCATCTAGTCCTAAGTGGCTGAGAGTTTTTATGAGGAATAAATGTTAAAATTTTATCCAATGCTTTTTTTGCACCTATTAAGAGAATCAGTTTTTCTTTTTTTTATTTTTTTTCCAGTCTGTTATGACAAATTATATGGATTGATTTTCAGAGGTTTTATTAACGTGGCATCCTTGTGATAAGCGTCACTTGGTCATGACGTATTGTTTTTCATGTATATTGTTGGATTCAATTTAACAAAATTTTGCTATGAAACTTTTCAACTATGTAGTTTTCTTTTCTTTTAATGTTCACACTTTGTCTTATAATGTTTTAACTTATGTCCGAGTAAGGCTAGCCTGATAGAATGAATTGGGACATATTTCCTCCTTTTCAATTTCTTGAAGATTTTATAGAGAATTGCTATTATTGATTATGTAAATATTTGGTATAATTCATCAGTGAAGCCATTTGGGCCTGGATTTTGTATGTGTGTGTAGGACAATTTTGAGCATCAAATTTCATTTCTCTAATAGATACAGTCTGTTGGGATTACCTATTTGCTCTTGGATAAACTTTGATAGTTTGTATCTTTCATGAAGTTGGTACTTCTCATCCAAGTTGTCAAATTTATTGGCATAAAGTTTTCATAATACTCCTTCATTATCTTTTTAATATCTGTAGAATCCTTACTGATGAAACCTCTCTCATTCCCAATGTTGGTAATTTGTAATTTCTCTTTTTTATTCCTAATCAGTGTGGTTTGAATTTCATCAGTTATATTTGATCAATTTCAAAGAACTAACATTTGCTTTTCTTCTTATTGTTTTTCTGTTTTCAATTTCATTGATTCCCATTCTACTCTTTATTATTTCCTATCTTCTCTGTATTTTGGATTTCATTTGCTTTTCCTCCCCTACTTTTGTAATGTGTAAACTGAGGTCACAAATTTAGAAAACTTCTTTGTTTCTCCTGTAGGTGTTTAATGCTATGAATTTTCCTCTAAATAACAGTTTATCAGCATCCCACAAGTTGTAATGGTTGCAGTTGCATTTTTATTTGGTTCAGAATGCTCACCCTTTTATTTCTTCTTTGACCCATGGGATATTGAGATATATAAACAGCAAAGAAGCTGTTTACACATATTCATACAAAGACTTGTATACAAATGCTCAGAGCAGTTTTGTTTGTTATAGCAGAGAATTGGGAATGGCCTAAATGTGCACCGACAAGCGAATGGGTTTCTTAAAAAACCAAAGCTGTGGCATACTCATACAATGGTATACTTCTTAACAGGAAGAAGGAATGACTATTGATACATACAACAATGTGAGTGAATGGCAAAATTACACTGCATAGAAGGTGAGAGATCAGAAGACCATGCATGGTATAGCCCCACTAATATAAAATTCTGGAAAATGCAAACTTCTTTGCACTGGCACAAAGCAGACTACTTGGCTAGGGAAAGAGAAAGGACAGGGAAGGGCAGGAGGGAAGGATTCCAAAAGGGCAAGGGGAAACTTCTAGAAGAAATGGACATGTTTATTATCTTGACTGTGATGGTGACTTCACAGATGCATCCATGTGTCAAAGCCTATCGAATTTTACACTTTAAATGCATGTGAACAATACCTCAACATAGCTCTTAAAGAAAAATGCAATCCAGAAAGGAAACAATGGGTCATCACTGCTCAAAATACTGTGACAGCTCTGGTGACTAGCTTATCTTGTCAGAGGCTGCCTCCTTCCCTGCTTCAAGGGTTTTGCAGTCTTTTACTTAGTTTCAATGTCCTCTTGCTCCTCTCCTATCCTCTCTGTTTCACTGGTGTGTGTGTGTGGGGGGGGGGGGGGGGTATTAAAACTCCCTAAAAGGAATTTATGCAAAGGATACAGGAGTGCTGATTCATGGGGGCACATGTACCCCAAAATTTATAGCAGCACTTTCAACAATAGCCAAATTATGGACAGAGCTCAAATCTCCATCAACTGATGAATAGATAAAGAAGAAGTGGTTTATATATACAATGGAATACTACTTGGCAATGAGAAGTAATGAAGTCCTGCCATTTGCAACAATGTGGATGGAACTGGAGGGTATTATGCTAAGTAAAATAAGTCAGTCAGAGAAAGACAGATATATGTTTTCACTCATATGTGGAACTTGAGAAACATAACAGAAGACCACGGGGGAAGGGAAGGAAAAAAAAGTAGTTCCAAACACAGAGGGAGGCAAACCATAAGAGACTCTTAAATACAGAGAACAAACTGAGGGTTGATGGGGGGGCCAGGGGAGGGGAGGGGAAAATAGGTGATGGGCATTGAGGAGGGTGCTTGTTGGGATGAGCACTGGGTGTTGTATGTAAGCGATGAATCACGGGAATCTAACCCCGAAGCCAAGAGCACACTGTATACACTGTATGTTAGTTAACTTGACAATAAATCATATTTTAAAAATAAATAAATAAATAAATAATAAAAAAAAATAACACCTCCCTAAGAGAAGATCCCAATCAATATTCATGATGGAGCCTGGCTACCTCAGAGGTCATGATATCTCTTTCATGTGGTGTTCATGGTTGCCCTTGTTAGATTAGCAGGGTCTCATTCAATCCATCGTAATCAAGATGCCACGAAGGAAAGCAAAGGAGCGTAGGTGACAGGAAGTACCTTTGGCCCCTTCCCTGAGGAGAAGACTAAGTGGGCCAAGGGCTGAGGGGTTCTTCAGGCTCATTTCCTCCTCCCCGGTACAAGAGAGCCCAGATCTCCCTGTTTACGTGGGTCCCCAGAGCTCAGGCCACCCCTGTATGTACCGAGTCCCTGAAAATGGACTCAGCAGCTCTTTGCAGCCCTTCTCCGCAGAGGCAGGAGCTCCCAAGACTGCGAGCGCTCGGGCCCTTGTTGCCGGAGAACAACAGCAGGCAGAATCAGACACGTTGCTGAGTTCTCTCCAGAGCACAAACAGTTCTCAGGCACAATCCATCACAGAAACAGAAAATGGTGCTGTTTTCTCCCGGCGGTCAACTCCTGGACTGCAGAAATGGTTAAGAGCGTGAGACCCCGGCAGATGTTAAGTCTTACACAAATGTGTGAGGACGAAGGGGGAAGGGGAGGCACCATCTGAAAAACGGAGCCGATGCTCCATTGTCTCCAAAGGTCGCACGCCATAGGGAAAGGTCACGCTCAGAAAGAGGCTCTCCCTGGTAAAACTCAGACCTCCTCATCTCAGCTGTGTTCTCCGAGGTCCAGGAACAACATCGCCCTGGCGTGGGAGTTTGTTTTAGTTCTCTGAGCTGCTGCTTCTGCCAAGAAACTCCTTGCCGCCTCTCTGTCCTGCTGGTTGTTGGACTGGTCGTTTCCACATGAAGAATCGAGAGCCAGTCGCTGAGCAGAGGGGAGACGCGGAGGCCTGAATGTTTGTTATTATTAAGCTCACTCGTGTCCTTCTGAAATGTGGTGCACATGTGTGAGAGGACAGATGCCGGGGATGGGTGTTTTAGCCTAAGAAAATTCTCCAGCACAAAGGCAGCAGACCCACAGCTTTGCAGTTAACCTTATTGTCTTGCTTCTCTCAGCCCCCTGTCTCCTTTCAAAGAGCGTGTTTTTCAGTGACTCTTCCAGAACAGGTAATGTCGACACAGAACAGACATTACGGTGTGAGGGGCGAAGATGAAGCTGGAAAATGGAAACAAATGTAAATGAAATGATCACCTCGGGGGTGAAACCAGCACGCGCACTGGCTTGTGCTGGGTAGCTGTCCTCACCCTCTCTGGCCAGATACGCAATTCCACAGGCTGGGTGGCTCAGAAACAGCAGAAAGTTCTTCCCATGATCCTGAAGGCTGAGAGTCCAGGCTCTCGGCTGGGTGAGGGCCCCTTTTCTCGGTCACAGACTTCTTGTGTCCTCGCGTGGCAGAAGGGCAAGGGAGCTCTCTTGAGCCTCTTCTATTAGGACACAAATCTTATTGGTGTTGGGTAGAGACCATGGTCTGGTCTCTTCCCAAAGCCCCTGCCTCCCGCCATCATCAGCTCGGGCATGAGATCTTCAACATGTGAATTTGGGGAGAATATGAACATTCAGACCGTAGTCAGAGCAGTTGCTGAGAACTAAGGTGCTTCACTGTACACATAGACAGACAGACAGACACACACACAAACACACACACACACACACACACACACACACACACACACGGGACAGAAATCAAAAGTGACAAAATGCACAGAATTTAGGACTGTCTAACTCGGGCGGTGGCTCAGCCTTGCCGCTGACCAGTTCTAAGCAAGTTTCTGCAGGCTCCAGGTTGCATCCGCACGGGGATAGCCACGACCCCTGACAGGCTCATTTCCCAAGGAGGTTGTAAGAATGACACGGCAGAGAAAAAGCGGTCACTGTGTGTGCCGGGGTTCGTGTGTGCCATCATTTTCCCCACCTGTGTAATTCTCTATAGAATACCAACAATCTTGTAATGAAGGAGGAGCTTCCTTTATTCTGTTGAATGTTTATTCAACAATCATTTATTGAGTGCCTACTGTGTTCCAGACATTCCCCCTTTCTCCTTTAAAATTGTCTCTTTAGTTTTCCAGATTCCAGGGTGATTTCCTATTTGTAAATGAAGATTTTCTTGCTTCTCTCTCTTCCATGTAACTACTCTATATAAACTTCTATATAAAAGGGGATGTGTACACATAAAACACACACAGAGAGAGAAAAATAGGTCATGTCAACGTTACTGAGAGAGGCAGGTGCCAAGCAAGCCAAGATATAAATGAAAAGTTTGTAAGAATAGCAATGACTTACCCAGAAAAATGCGAAGCTAAAGGATTTTAGGAAAAGAAACTGCAGATACTTGTTCTCGGCCAACTTTCGTAATCTGTGCACTGAAAAGGAAAAATATAGTTTTGACCGTGTCATCCTTGTTTTATCAGAGCTCCCAAGCTGTTGCAATCTACCATCCCACGCCGTACATTTCTTCATGATCTTCCACATTCTGAGATACTTTATGTTTTAAGGATCTTGCCCCTCCAAATGTTCCATCAGTCTGCTCGAGTTAGCTTTCCCCCTCACAAGGCTGCCCATTGTACAAAGTCAGTATCTAAGGTCTAGAAGAAAAAAAGCAAAAGGCCAGTCCCAGAATTTAAGCTCAGAGTTTCTACTCTGCTTTAACCTGCACTTTACTTCATTTCAAGAGTTGAAAAGCCTGTGGGTACCTTGCTGAAAAGGCTTCATGAATGAACAGTGAACACTTCCCTTCAAAACTGGAAGATGATTTAAGCTCCACAGATCCCCCACCCCCGCCCGTATAATTTAGAGTTCGGATAAATAGACAAATTAATTTTAATGCAAAACAAAATAATCATGCTCTAGCTTGACGTATGCATCAGATGCCCAAGTAAAATCTGGAAAAAAAAAAACCAACCACATGTTATACAAAACTTCGGTTGCTCTTTTACGTTCCCCATTAAACTGTCTGGAGAATGGTTTCTCTCCTTTTAAAGTGCTTGATAGCACCTCTTGCTCATGTTTTCATTGCATCTGTTTCTTTGCAAGTAGAAAAAAATGATACAAGGATGAAATAACTTGGAACAGAGTTTGCCAAGGCAGATCCGTAAAGTGCATAGAGTCTGATTTTCTCAGACGGGTGAGGGATGGCATCAGTGGTCATGAGCCTGGCTTATGCCCACGCGGAGTTGGAGCTACATCTTCCGCTCTGTCCTTTGCTGTGTGGCCGGGAGCTCAACGCTGCCCTGGTGTGCCTCTTGGGTGCACGCGCGGCACCCTGCCCGCCTCCCAGCCCCACCGTTACTCCATCTCCTCCCTTGCTGGGATGCCTCCAAACCCCACGGAGAAGCGACTTCTCAGCCCTGACGCGCATAGTTCTCCACCGCAGCTGAGCCATGCTTGGGCTTCAGTGGAAAATTCACCAGTGCCGAAGAGTGTTTTGCTTCTCTGGCACCCAGCCTGTTCTTTGAATACCTGCGAGAGGTGCAGGATTCTTGGGCTGATGAGACATCCGACTGAGTGAAACCCGAGGAAGGGCTCCTGTTGGCAGTCCTGTCGCAGGGCTGCTTTGGGAAGACAGGTCAGTGCTGAACCCAGGCTCCTCCGTGTCAACTCAAGCTCAGGCGCACCTCCGTGCACCCAGCACTAATCCAGCTAATAATCGCCAGTTTCCTTGGCAACTTGCATTCTCCCACAGTATGGTGCTACTGTGTTTCCACTTCTCTAAAATGGGTCACAGAGTCCTGCCCCCCCCCCCGAATGATAAATGCTTTTCCCCATTTTGGTAAAAGCCAGAGTTCTCCTCAGTTGTTTATAAAGCAGTCATCACTGCATCCTCCTTTTTGTTTCCTATAACAGATATGTTTTTAAAATTTTTTTTAATGTTTATTTATTTTTGAAAGAGCATGAGGGGGAGAGCGGTGTGCAGAGATAGAGGGAGACACAGAATCCGAAGCGGGCTCCAGTCTCCGAGCGGTCAGCACAGAGCCCGAGGCAGGGCTCGAACTCATGAACCATGAGATCATGACCTGAGCAGGAGTCTGTCACTTAACCGACTGAGCCACCCAGGCACCCCCACTGCATCCTCCTTTTATACAGCAGAAAGCCACAAGAGGAAGGGAAAGCAGGGGGGGTTATGGATGTATCACTCTGGCTGAGCAGAACCAGTTGTTTGTCACAAGGAAAAACTATGTGGGAGGAAGGAGGAGAAAAGGCAAGAATTACACAGCATTTTGCCGAAGTCTGAATTCTTTGTTATGAGTTCAAGTAAATGACCCGGCAAAAAAAGATGGCTTAATACTCTGACTCTTGGATATCTGGGTACTATGAATGATTTGAAGCTGACTTTTGGTAGGTTACAAGTGAGTAGAGTTTTTTTTTCTTTTTTTTAAAAAAAGGGTAATTATATAACAGAAGTGTTAAGAATTGCTGGATTTTGGTTTTGAGCTTTAAACCTGTCACTTTAAAAATAGTAAGAGAAAGCTCTTGCCAACATAGCTTATGGAGGCACAACATCAGCATTGACTATTTCTTCTCTGCATCGTGTATCTTTCTCTTGAGCAGATCCTGCTCCAAATGAGACCATCCCGACCCAACCTCCCATTATCTACCCAGGAACGAGAAGAAATAACAAAACTATTTTCTGTGATGGTGGCTATGACTTGGTTTTTATAATGAGCCCAGGGAAAGCTAACTCTGTTTTGTGTTCAAAGTTGTAAATCTTTTATAAAAGCTCAAAATGCCTTGAATTGTGAATAATCTCAAGAATTAATTATGATGGAGCATTATTAAAATGCTTCCTTTGGAACATGCTTTGCATCTTGGGCTGTCTTCTAAGTGCATATCAGAAGTTATACTAACAAAGTAAGCACAGCTTATATCCTAGAGGACAACGTTGCTCACAGTGACTACAAATGCAGGTCATCTGTGCCCACTTTCTGGCCCACAAGACCACACAAATTTCTGGACACTCCTCCAAATGCAAAGAATTGAGCCATGATTGTTTCCTATAACAGATATGTTTTGTGAGAAACCTTCACAACATCTTCCCATTGGATTTATAGTCAACAGCATCTTTTGTAAAACAATGGTAAAAATTTTTAAAACAAAAAAAAGTAAAGTTTAAAAAAAAATCTTCAAAGCAGAGACTGTTAGTTGTTTTCCTAATATGTATTCCCTTCTTCCTTTGAATGAAAGCAGAGACCTACATCACTGGGTGTGGCAATTTGCCCAACTATAAAACTAAATTTCTAAGCATCTCTTAGAGATAGAAGTGGATGATAAGATATGGGTGGAAGTCATGGCGTGTGGTTTCTTGGAAAGGGGACTGACTTATATGGGAGGCAGAATGGGAGAGCGGTAGCTGTTCAACCCTCTTGTGAGCATCAGGTTCCCCTGAAGACGAGAGCCATTTACTAAGGGCAGTAGAGCAGAAATAAGGACACTGGGCCCTCAGACTTATTACCTTATTACCCTACTTCTAGACGTCTCTTTTTTTTTTTTTTTTTTTTTAACATTTCTTTATTTTTGAGAGACAGAGCACGAAAGGTGGAGGAGCAGAGAGAGAGGGAGACACAGAATCTAAAGCAGGCTCCAGGCTCTGAGCTGTCAGCACAGAGCCCGATGCGGGGCTCGAACTCATGGACCACGAGATCATGACCTGAGCCGAAGTCGGCCGCTTAACCGACTGAGCCACCCAGGCGCCCCTGGACTTCTCTTTTAAGAGGAAAAACACATCTCTGATCTATTTTAATTACTTTTACTTTGTATCTTTCTTACTAGCAACCAAATTCAATCTTATCTCACTATTCCCTTCCCAGTTGTGTTTGGCAGATAAAATGATTGTGATATTAAGCCAAATTATTAAAATTTAACTTAGGTGATTCCACCTAAGGGGAAACAGAATCCTATAGATCCTAAGCATGACCACTTCAGTGAAGAAGAATCTCTGGAGTACAAGAGAGGCATAGAAAGAAGTCATTTATGAGACTCATTGTAAAAAGCAAATCATAGACGTTAGCCTTCAGAAGGGGAGAGTTACATACACAGTGTGATCAAAACCCAGAAAAACAGGCAAGACAAAGAGGCAAAGGAGGAATGTTTGTGTGCATATATAATTAATTAAAAGAGGGAAATGAAATAAGAAAAGTGGTATGGGCAGCTATAAAGTACAGAAATCTTTAGCAATAAGGAAAAACATCTTCTAAGAAGACATACAAATGGCCAACAGACACATGAAAAGGTGCTCAACGTCACTCATCATCAAGTAAATGCAAATCAAAACCACAATGATATCAACAACAGCCAAATTATGGAAAAAGCCTAAATGTCTATTGACTGATGAATGGAAAAAGAAGATGTGGTGTGTATATATATATATATATATATATATATATATATATATATATATATATATGATGGAATATTACTTGGCAATCAAAAAGAATGAAATCTTGCCATTTGCAGCAATGTGGATGGAACTAGAATGTATTATGCTAAGCAAAATAAGTAAGTCCGAGAAAGACAAATATGATTGCACTCATATGTGGAATTTAAGAAACAAAATAAATGAACATAGGGAAGGGAAGGAAACATAAAATAAGATAAAAAGGGGAAGACAAATCATAAGAGATTCTTAATCACAGAGAGAACAAACAGGGTTGCTGGAGGAGAGGTGAGTGGGGGGATGGGCTAAATGGGTGATGGGCATTGAGAAGGGCATTTGCTGGGATGAGCACTGGGTGTCATATGTAAGAGATGAATCACTGGGTTCTACTCCTGACCAGTACTATATGTTAACTAACTTGAATTTAAATGAAAAAAAAAAAAAAAAACCCACAATGAGGTATCACCTCATACCTGTCAGAATGACTAAAATAAAAAACTCAAGAAAAAACAAGTGGTGAGGATGTGGAAAAAAGGAACCCTTGTGCAACTGTTGGTGGGGAAGCAAATTGGTGCAAAACAGTATGGAGGTTCCTCAAAAAATTAAAAATGTAGAACTACCCTATGGCCTAGCAGTCGCATTAAATCTTGCCATGGCAACAACATGGATGGAGCTAGAGAGCGTAATGCTAAGCAAAATAAGTCAGAGAAAGACAAATACGATATGATTTCACTCATATTTGGAGTTTAAGAAACAAAACAAAAGAACAAAGGAAAAAGAGAGAGAGAGAAATGAAAAAACAGACTCTGAACTATAGAGAAGAAACTAGTAGCTACCAGAGAGGAGGTCGGTGTGGGGAATGGGTGAAATAGGGGAGGGGGATTAAGAGTGCAGGTACCATGATGAGCATCGAGGAGAGCGCAGAATTGTTGAATCACTATATTGTACACCTGAAACTAACCTAACAGTCTATATTAACTACACTGGAATTAAAATTTTTTAAATTAAAAACTAAGAAATGAAAAATTTTAAAAAGAAGAAGACAAACATCCTTCTGAAATGGGAATTTGAAACTCGTGGAATGACGGAGTAGATATCATGTTTAGCAGGGACATTTAAACATATTGGAGTGTATTAAATTCTGGGTCCTGGAAAACGGGGCTCTTGGCTGAGCTTCCGGGAACAAGGCTCAGACCACCCTGCAGAACTGGCCTGTAAGGCAGTTGCTGACCTTCCACAGCCACCCCAGACCAATCCACACTGCCTCATCGAAGGCCCCCCCAATGCTTCTATTTCTGCATCAAAGCTGACCTCAGCTGCACCGCTTGGTCTGTAACAAAGCCCATTGCTCCCAACACTCTGCTGTCATATTTGTCATGCGTCTTCCTGAGAAGAGCCTAGAAATTTGAATGGTGACTGCTAGATTCAGAGGCAAGACTCATAACAAAAGAATTTCCCCAAATACACAGAAAGACTTGTCAAAATACGATGGGGAGCTATGAATAGGATAAATGTGTGCCACACACTGCTAAAGATGAAGAATTCAGGACATTCTGAATGTTAACACTGGTTAAACAATTCAGATAACTGGTAAAAGTTCAGTTTCGGTCTGAAAGTAAGGTCACCCCTGAGCCTGAGCTAAGAAAGTCATGGCGTCCATGGTGACCCAGAGATGCTTGCATTCTCCCAGTTAACAAATGATCACGGGGTGCAAAGACATGCCAGGTCCTGTTCTAACACTGAAGATGCAGCAGTGACACGATGAAAACTGATAAAAGCCCTTGCCCCCGTGAAGTTTGCATTTCACTGATAAAGCAAATAGGACCCGAAAGGTCAGATACAGGAATCCACCACTGCATTCCTGCAGTTTATCCAGGCTGAGCAAGCTGTATTCCCTAATTCCTTCCCCAGAATCTCCCAAAGTTGGACTTGCCAAATGATAAAATGTGTTTCAGGAACGAAAGGGGCTTGGTGATGGAATAGTTCAGGAAACGACAAGGAGACAAGAGTAAACAGGTTTGTCAAAGGCAGGATTTCTCAGAGGTTTTATTAATATGTTTAATATATTCCAACATGTGCATTGGAAATCGCTCAGAAGGGGATGGAATAAGTATGTAAGCCATGTGTCCAAACTTCTATGGCCACAGAAGCTTTATTTGTGAAGCATTTTACAGAACGAGAATACCCAGGAATGTGTTAGAAAATGCTTCCTTACTCTGTAACAAAGTCAATTTTATCCTCTTAACATAACTGCTGGAAGAAGTGAAGGATATTGCCGTTAGAACAGCAGTGAAGCATTGGGTTTGGCTCCAAAAAGAACGCCTTGCTCTCCAGGTGAAAACAGAGGAGGATGAGAAAATGCATTTGAAAATACCATTTTAGGAGATCCTGGGACGTTTTCACATAAGAGAATCGGCTTGAGGAGAAGAGTAGAAAAAGAACACCATGTTTGAGTTGAGAAGGGACTCCAACAATAGAGAAATATATAAAACGTGGGTAGTGAACCATCTTGTATTTTATTAAGGGACCCTATTCACAGAAAAAAAGGGTTAATTAAGGATTATATACAAAAGAAGCTTTTTCTCCTTACTGAGTGAAAAAAAAGTACAATCCATATGCTTTTGGAATTACCAACAGGGAACATGGTATTGAAAGCAGTAATTTTATTCCTTTTCTTCACCAAACCTTTCATTACAACCATGAAAAAAAAAAATCAAATAGCTCTAATTTTAATATGACCTGACCATATCTTTATGGGGTGCTAATGAGTAGGGAAAAATCAGAGTGCAGCTCACACACACAGAGGGATGGAAGAAAGGTAAGGATCTGCAGGGTAGAGAAAAAAGCTTTTAGATAATTGACAGGTCACAAGAACCCTTGAAGGGAATAATGAGACCCCCTGAGCTCAGAAGACACCAAACGTAGGGAAATATTTTTGAAAGATTATGCGAATCCTATGTCTTTTCCCCAGAAGCCAAAGTCAGACAAAATGGATCAACATTTTGAACTCTGAGAGCCTTCCTCCAACTTTCAAGATCCTGACTTAGAATATCAAAGGTTGGGGAAAGTTGTAATTCCATTTCTTCTGTGTCAGGATACGATGGAGACCACATTAGTTCTGAAGGTCTGCTCAAAGTGGACACGGTATGGAAAGCACTGGGGGTGTGAAATTAGACAGTTTATTTTCTAAAACTCAAGAGGTATTTTTACAGGGTCAAATGAAAAATAATAAGGCTTGAAATACACAAACAAAATGATTTCTGGTTGAAAAATCTCCCCAGACCACCCCTCTCAGCATTACTGGCTTTCATCAGATTCCATAGGTCTGAATAAGCATGTGAATGCTGGGGCCATACTGACAAAATCAAAAATTATCGTGGAACAGATTCTATGGCCTCAAAATTACATTGGTTTTTGTGAAAGATACATTAAGGAAGTAACTGCCATAGTCTTGCCTCAGGAGTTGATAATCCTTTTGTGGAGATGAGATTATATATGGGAAGCAAACAAATTTACAACAAATGAGGTCCCAAGTGGGAGTGGGCCCAATCCTAGCTTAGAGCTATGGGAGAAAAGGGCCAGCTTTACAAAAGGGAAGAATCAGTTTGACATATGGCTTTGGAATGTGATTCAGCGAGGCCAACAGGGACAGAGAGAAATGGAGCACAAGCGGAGGGTCCTTCCAAGAGCCAAACCTAGAGACAACCAAGAAGAGAGAGAAAGAGATTACTCAGAGACAATCCCAAGCCCGGGAGAAGGAGGCATCTGTGGGCATCGTGAGATTTTCCTCCAAGTGGGATGAAGCGTTCACCCACTCTGCTGCTTTACAGATTCCACTCCACATCACAAAGCATTACAATCACTTCATGTGACTTTTCCCTGTTGGACAATAAATTCCTCCAGGTCAGGGTCCAGATCATATTTCAACTTTGAAGCATACACCACAACAGTAGAGTAGGGGGAGGACCTAATTGGTGGTCTTTTAACTGACCACAGGGACTAGAGTAGCCACAGAGGGGCCGCCTACCAACCTGGAGATTTGAAGGAGAATGGGAGGGTCACAGAAGCAAAGAATCTGGCAGGTCTAGGAGACAGGTCGGAGGCCTAAGCCTAAAACGCGTAAGAGGGAAGGCTAAGAAGAAAAGTCCTAAAAGCAACCCCAGGTTCCCTTTCATTCTCATTCCCCTTTATCCCCTAAAATTGATGTTTCTGGGCAATTGCCTCCTTTAAAAGATAAAAGAAATGGCTTAGAAAAGCAGCCTTCATTGGACAGCAGCCAGAGTTCTTCTAGCAAATATATTCTAGCAAATACACCAAACAGACTAGCAGAGGTATTTGGAATTGCTGAACAGATCACTAATTATTTTCAATTCTTGCCAAAATAGGAAAAAGAAAGAAAGTGATTCATTTGTTATTTGACCATAAAGTCTTGATCCAAACCACAGTTATTAGTTAGGGCCAGTGTAGAAAAGCCAAGTCCTGCCGGAACGAGAGCCTTGTGGCTGCTCACCCAGGCGTGCAGGCACCTTCCGTATTCTGCACAGCAGAGCATGTGGATTTTGCATCTGAGCATTGCTATCTGTGACGCTCTGCATGGCCGGTTCTCTGGCAGCATGGCCACAGCCTCAAGGGCTCTGCCCTTGTCCCTGCTGTCTTCTTATTTCATGAGCTGGCAGCTTTGCAGGGCAGAGCCTGTACAATTCTCCTCTTCCAGACCTAAGAAAGCCTACGTTTCTCTTGTCAGTGGTAGTAGAAAATGTAAACCAATGTCTTGTGGGGGTTTTTCCCCCCAAACCACACATTAACTATCACAGGTCTTCAGGAAGATAAAGAAATAGAAATTAGGCATAGAAACAGAGACAGAGATAGAGAATCCAAGTTTCCCAGAGGCAAGGACTTAACTCAAGGCGAGAGCATACATTAAAAGAAATTTAAATGGCAGATCCAATCATTGAATGCTTAGACTGTGACTTAGATGCAATCACTTAATGAATCACCAGCTTCCTTGTGCCTTTCTGAATCACTGTGACGACATCCACCTGCTTGTCTGTTTTTCCCACTGGACTACAAGCTACCCAAGGGCAGGGATGCAATCTTATCCACTGCTTCTGACCATCTCATAACAGATTCTCAAAAACTGTTGCTGGAAGAATGATAATGGGATCCTCTCTTCCACAACAACTCTTTCCTGTATAATACTTAGCATGTATTTTCTCTTTTTTTAAATGTTTATTTTTTGCGGGGGAGAGAGAGAGAGTGGGTGAGGGGCAGAGAGGGAGAGAGAGACAGAGAGACAGGGAGAGAGAGAGAGAGAGAGAGAGAGAGAGAGAGAGAGAGAGAGAGAGAGAATCCCAAGCAGGCTCCACACTGTCAGCCCAGAGCCTAACATGGGGCTTTATCTCATGAACCATGAAATCACGACGTGAGCCAAAATCAAGAGTTAACATTCAACCAACTGAGCCACCCAGGTGCCCCTTTTGGGGCCATTTTAAACAGCAAATTTGCTAACAAAAAAACACAATGCAAAAAAAAAAAAAAAGATGCATGTCACTAAACAGATGGAGAAAAGGACACTGTTTACAGCATGAAAGCTGAAACAAGAAGGCAGAGTGTCACCTTGCTTGACCTCAGCTGAAGGTGTGTGTCAGGTGATTTGAATTTTTCACCACTGTGTACATATTCGAGAATGAACCGGAAGGAGCCATGAGTATTGGTTATAGGGTTAGGAATAAAAGTGAGTGGGTTAATTCACAAATATGGAATCCAACAAGTGAGTTACTGTACTGTGGGTCCAGAAGAGGGAAATTTCCCTCACAGATTATTTTGAAAATTAAATGAGCCAATACATACGAAGAGTTCAGCACAATGCCTGACATACCATTCGCAGTCAAGAAATTCTTATTCTCTGACTGATAGAATGAGGTCCCACTTCAGACAGGAGGTAACTTTTGTGCTGGCCCCTGAAAGATAGATAAGGTATGGACATATATAGAAAACCAGAGAGAACAGCATAAACCAAGGCAAAGAGTCAGGACACTAAAGAATGTGTATGGGGACAATCAAATGGCCACACGTGGCTGAATCCTAGGCTGTATGAAGGAACTGGATGAGAAAGAATTTGAAAAGACCAGTGGGGACCAATTTATTGACTTCCTTAAGTTCCGGGCTGAGGAATCTGGATATAATTCTACAGGGAAGCAGAAGAGCCGTGATGTTCTTTGAGCAGGAAAATAGTGATGAGGACTGAATTTCCAGAAGGATAAGCTGGCGATGGTGTATAAAATGAATGATGGATGTAAGGGCAGCAACTCAGGCAAGCATTCAGAAAGTAAGAGCCTCACTGATCACAATAATCATGTGGTAATTTTGTGATTTTAGATAAATTTAATAGGAATAAAAAAGGAAGGAAGGAGGTGCATCAAAGTGAAGTGTTTTCCCGGACTTCTTGATGAAAAAAATTTACTTGAGGTTCTCATTAATGACGCAAATTCCTGGGACCCAGCCCTTTTCTGTGGAATCACAACCTCCAAGATGGTGGCCTGGGGAGCCATCTGTCTTCCAAGTACCTTCCATTATTCTTCCATCAGGGAAGTTTGGGAAACATTGTCTCCAAGCTGTGGGGACTGAGAACAGTCACTCTGCCCTAGGCATGATCAAGAGCAACACCTCCCTTTCAACCCTAGATGTCCTGTCCGCAAGGACACTTCGGACAGAGACTGAATCACTGTGGGCTTGTCTTGTTAAGCAAGCCTCCCTAGGTCTTAAAGAAAGAAGCATACTGCCTACCATGGAGCACATCACCCTGGGCTTAGTAGTGAAGAAGTGCAAATGGTTTCACAAATAAGTCAGCCTCAGAGAGAAATTTTATTTAAAAAAAAAAAAAACAGGAACAACAAACTATATAAATTTGAAATAAGTTTTGTATGTTCTCAACTCTAAGGGACAAACTCCTTAATTTGCAATCCTTTTAAAAATCCAACTTGTATTAATCCATGAATAGTAGGAACTCAGCTGCTAGTTCTTTTTTTTTAATTGTTTTTAATGTTTATTTATTTTGAAGGAGAGAGAGACAGAGTGTGAGCAGGGGAGGGGCAGAGAAAGAAGGAGACGCGAATCTGAAGCAGACTCTGGGCCCGAGCTGGCAGCACAGAGCCTAATGCGGGGCTCGAACTCACGAGCTGCAAGATCATGACCTGAGCTGAAGTGAGACACTTAACCGACTGAGCCACCCACGCACCCCTCCAGCTGCTAATTCTAAGGTAGGAATATAAAGTGCTTTCTATGTTTATACTAAAGTAAACAGGTATGAAGAAAGAAAAAATCTGTTTGAAATTGCTTTGGGGTCTACTAATGAACTGTGAAGATCTATTTTATGATCCTTAACCAATTATATGGAACACTAAAAGAACAAAGAGAAAGCACTAAAATTTTCTACTAGTAGATATTACATATGGTTAAGAAGCCACTAGTATCCAATGTATTTTTTTTCAACGTTTTTTTTTTTTTTTTTTTTTTTTGTTTTTTTTTTTTATTTTTGGGACAGAGAGAGACAGAGCATGAACGGGGGAGGGGCAGAGAGAGAGGGAGACACAGAATCGGAAACAGGCTCCAGGCTCCGAGCCATCAGCCCAGAGCCCGACGCGGGGCTCGAACTCACGGACCGGGAGATCGTGACCTGGCTGAAGTCGGACACTTAACCGGCTGCGCCACCCAGGCGCCCCTCCAATGTATTTTTTTTAACGTTTATTTATTTTTGAGACAGAGAGAGACCGATTACGTTACATTGAAGAAGGCTCTAGAAACTAGACCATGGAGTCAAAGCTACTTTGAGGAATAGATTAGAATTAATGTATCTTTTTAAAAACTTTCCCTGACATTATTTATATACTATTTATTCCCCTCCCCCAAAAAATAAACAATGTCAGGAGTCATATTATATCGGTACTTCAAAAATTTAAAGATAATCTAGTCTAATCTCATGTCGTAATAAAGGAAAAAGGGGACCAGACAAATTAAATGACCCATGATTATACAATTAGTTAATCAGGAGTAAGAAGTTGAGTCTACTGCACCACCTTGCCTATTAGCAAGAGGGAGAAATCCTGATGACCCCTACACACAGTCCCATTTGTATCTTTAAGGTAGATCGAGTTAAAAATAGACAGTGTCTTGTATCTATTAATAAAAGCCATCACTATAATGAATGAATGAGAGACAACAATAACATTTTGTGTTCAAACACTTGGGAATATCATGGGCCTCTGATCAAAATTTTGTTTTCTGAGCAATACTGCGATCAAATATATTCCGAGTGCATGAGTATTTAGAGACCGCCAATCACAGATTCTTGGTACTCACCTAAGCACACCTCAGGGGTCCACAAATCCAAGAACTCCATGCCTAAAGGATACTGGTACACTATCAACCACCAGTACAGGTCTGTGGTGTATGTGAAAGATTTGTGCACAGCCCGTAGGGAAGCTAGAGATCTCACGCATCTCTGAGACAACATCTGGCAAGTTGCGGGCATCTAGAGTCCCCATTGGATGAGATGCAAGCCCATTGAGTGGAGTTAGTGATAAGCGACACTCACACACACACACACACACACACACACAGACAGACACCCATATCTATGTGCAATCACTAGTTTACATGGAAACTGGGAGACTCATTTTATTTTTCATTCATTCATTCCTTCATTCATTTAGGGAGGGACAGAGACAACATGAGTGAGGAAGGGGCAAAGAGAGAGGGAGAGGGAGAGGGAGAGAGAATCCCAAGCAGGCTCTGCACTGTGAGCACTGAGACCAACACGGATTTCACTCCCATGGACCGTGAGATCGTGACTTGAGCCAAAACCCAGAGTTGGACGCTTAACCGACTGAGCCACCCAGGCGTCCCGAGGAGCCTCGTTTTAATAAAAGCTATACGGTGTCCAATACTGGGTTCAGCTATTCACAGCTCGGCTATTCATGATGGACTAGCACAGTAGAGGAAGGAATCAAACAGAAAATTTGCCAGGCAGAGAGGATCAGCAACATGGCAGGTCACAAGGAGAGTCGTTGCAGAGGGTGGCTGATTCTTGAACTCTTCTGAACCCAGCTGTCCCAGCAGCATGCGTGGCCCTGGGGAAAAAGGTGCCTCATGGGGATGGGAAGACCCATCACACCCAATTCTGCAACACACCAGGTCCATGGGATCCATAAGAGCCCATCCTGCCCCCAGGTAAATACGACACAGAGGAGAGGCATTTTCTTGCCCCGTGCCGTTGGAGCTTGACGGCCTTAGTGCTGGACTTGAATCCAGACTCTTCCATGTAGCGCTGTGACTTTTGGCAAGTGTTTCAACATTCTGTGCCTCAGTATTCAGGCATTCAAGTCAGTATGAGCCCATTCATACAAACCTACTCTTAAGAGTTGGCGCATTCAAGTAACTTATACAAAATAACCCCTTTCTCTGCTGTACGATAGGTGTCTAAATCATTTTCTAATCATTTCTAAATCAGTTTAAATTAATCCCTCCCACCCCTTTCTCTGCACCGACAATCCTACTGAGCCAGGCAGTCAGCCCCATGCTCAGCCACAGCCGACTGAACCCGGAGTGGACGCCTAACGCAAGCATCAGATTCTCTTCCACGGTTCTGAAATTCAGAGTCAGGTCAGACAGACTCCAGCACGAACTTAAAGGATATAAACCTAGAGTCAGGTCCTGCATGTGCAAAGAAGAAAGAGCCATTTTGCAAAAATAGAGAACAGTGATGTAGGCAGAGAGAGGGGCAGAGACGTGAGCAGGGGGAGGGAAGAGGAGGCCGGCTACACTTCCTACCCTTGCTTCAGGGAGGTACCCCTGTATCCTTTCAGTGATGTTCACACATGCTTAAGCTTATCCACATGGCATTCTGATTCTTGGCAGCTGTCTTCATCTGTTCAGCCTGCTACAACAAGAATATTATAGACTGAGTGGCTTAAACAATAAACACTTATCTCTCACCGTTCTGGAGACTGGGAAGTCAAAGACCAAGGTGCTGTCAGATTCAGTGTCTGGTAAGGGCTCGCCTCCTGGTTCGTAGATGGCCGCCAGCTCACCGCGTCCTCACATGGAGTTGACAGACCTCTCTGCAGTCTCTCTTATAAGACCACTAATGCCACTCAGGAGGTCTCTACCCTCATGACCTAATCACCTCCCAAAGGCTCCATCCCCCAATACCATCACAGTGGGGGTCAGGTGTCAACATACAAATTTGGGGAGAACCAGAAACATCACAGCATCAAACAATCCCAACTAACACAACTGCCCCCCACAGAGGCATAGACAGGGTAGTACCTCTCCAAGTGTCATTCTTAAACAAGGTGTAGCCACAGACGAGATCAGAAGCCAGATCCCAGACGTCCCAACATCTCCATAGCTATTGCTATTGGCAGAGTATGAGGTAGGGAGTCCCACATCACCTCACAGGGCCATAGGTAGAAATTGGAATGTGCTCTAGTTCGAGCTGAAGAGCCTCTGGACTGTCTTTCATATGACTCTGTACATCATCAGACCGAGTTATCTACCAAACTCTCCCATTAGTTTTGTATCTTAAAGCTATCTTTTAATCTGTTTTAAAGTGTACCATAAGGGGCACCTGGGTGGCTCAGTCAGTTAAGCACCTGACTCTGGATTTCAGCTCAGGTCATAATCCCAGGGTTGTGGGATTGAGTCCCACTCTGGGCTGTGCCCTGAGTGTGGAGCCTGCTTAGGATTCTGTGTCTTCGTCTCTCTGTCACTCTCTCTCTCTCTCTCTCCCTCTGCCCCTCACCCACGCCTGTGTTCTCTCTCTCTCTAAAATAAAAAAAATTTAAATAAAGTGTACTGTAAATAGCTATGACTAGAATTACCACATTTCAGAATTCTCATTTTTAATCTATATTTAGCTTTAAGCTAAAAAAAAAATCTATAGATGAGAAAAAATATAAAAGGAACTGTGATGACACATCATTCCTATTTTGGCTTGCTGGGGTAACATCAGGATGCTGTTACTGGAAATGAGAGGGTTTCTTCAAAGGCAAAATCCCAGTATGCCCTTTACCATCTGTGTGTGTGTGTGTGTATGTGTGTGTGCACGCGTGCGCATACATGAGCGTGCATGTGTGTATATGTGTGTGTGCATGAGCATGCGTGTGTGCATAGGTGTGTGAATATGGGGAGCCATGTGTGCATGTGTGTGTGCACTTGAGCATGTGTGTGTGCTGTATGTACATGAACATGTATATGTGCATGTGTGTGTGTACATGAGTATGTGTGTCTGCATACGTGTGCATGTGTGAAAGTGGTAAATGACCAGTCACAAATCCTCTCTGCTTCATAGGTTCTTTCTCTGCTCCAGATGCTTCCTCCTGGTTTCACTCCTGCCTCCTAGTCCAAGATGCTTAAGAGAATAGGCTCTGGGACAGAGTTCTGCGTTCTAATCCTGACTCTATCACATAGGGCTGTGACTTTAGGCAATTGTTTTCACTTTTCTGTGCCTCGATCTTCTCATCTATGAAAAGGGGCTACCAACAGTACCTATTTCATAGTTTTGTGAAGATGAAATGAGTAGAATAAAACTCTTAGAACCTTGCTTAGTGCTGGGGCACCTGGGTGGCTCAGTTGCTTAACAGGCCAACCTCGCCTCAGGTTATGATCTCGTGGTTTGCGAGTTTAAGCCCCGCATCAGTCTCTGTACTGACAGCTTGGATCCTGGAACCTGCTTCGGATTCTGTGTCTCCCTCTCTCTCTGTCTCTCCCCCACTTGCACTCTGTCTCTCTCTTTCCCTTTCTCTCTCAAAAAAAAATAAGTAAACATTAAAAAAAATAAAAAAAAGAACCGTGCTTAGTACTGAATAAACACTCAAAAATTCTAAGTGTTATTATTATTAGTCATACCCCTTAGTTATCAGAAAATACTTTCTTCTTTGCCTGAGTGGCAGATACACCCCTCAATTTCGGGTTGAAACTGTTCTGTCTATTGGTGAAATCCTGACTCATTAAACCCAGAACTCAACATAAGATTTTCTGGTGTTAAGCTCTGCTGTAAGGATCTATTAGCCCCTAGGGTGTCATCATCTCAGACCTGCTCTCACTTTTAAGATCGTATAACCTGGCCCCTGCCTTGTATAGACCCCACAGCTGCAGATTATCTACCTTTTTTTCTCAAGAGCTCTATCTTCTCTGCTTCTGACCCCCCACAAGCTACTTTACATCTTCATCACCCTAGAGATCCCCCTCTTTCCTAGAAAAGACTCCATCCACTTCTACAAGGAGTAAGTCAGCATGTTCAAGGTTTGTGCCCAAGTTACACATCCTCCTGTAGACTATCCTCCCTTTCACTGCCCCGGCGTCCTCAGGGGCCCATTCCGATCGTGACCCTGCCTGTCATCTTGGGTCACATTTCAATCCACACATTTTTAGGGAAATTTGAAGACACAATATCATGTGCAAGAAGGGCCTGTTCAGGGAGAAGCAGCAATTTCAGTATGACTGAGGCACATAGCCTGTGTGCGAGGGATGGCAGGGAAGAGCCAGAGATGTGGAGAGGTCTTAATGGGTCAGGTCAGGGGTTCAACCTTTGTCTGATTGTCAGTAAGGAGGCGTGGAGCAGCGTTAAGCAGGACAGTCATCCTCAGGTCTGCATTTGAGAAGTAGAACTCTAACTGGAGCAGAGAAAAGGGATAAAAACAAAAGTGACCACATATATGGAGGACACGTGAAAGGCAATTTTTGGAGCCACCATTGAGAAATGGCAAGAAACGACTTCAAGGATGGAGAAGAGGGGCCAGTGGGAGAAGTTGGGTACACTCAGCAGTGTTTGGATTTTGAGATTTTGAAGGTGATGAGTGGGAGGAAGTCTAAAGCTTCTGGCTTGAGCAACTAGAATAGACATGACATGCCTTTAACCAAAGTTGGCAAATACCAGAGAAAGAGAAATGACATGAAATAAGTTCACTTTGGGACACGTCCACTGTAATGTTCATTTCAGATGCTCACAGACATCTAAGTGAGCAACATCTACTAGGCACTTTGAAGTTTAGGTCTGGCACTCAGGTATAATATACCAATTTAGGTATTTACGTAAAGATGGAAGTTTGGTGCCCTGGAAGTAATGGGATTAACCAAATACATTAATCAAATAAGGTATATAGCAGAAGTGAAGAAGACGGTCAAATATGGAACCTAAGGAAGACCAGCATTTAAGGGATGCACAAAATAATGTGGATACCGGGAGGGAATACCAAAATGGTTGGAAGACAACCAGGAGAAAGTAGTATAGCTCAAAAGCTAAGAGGTAAACAAGTTCAGGAAGGAAGTGGTCAGAAGTGTGAAATGCTACCAGTCAAGTAATACAAGTCGAACAAGGACTGAAAGCCAAAAATACCCATTGGATTTGGAGACTACATAAGAAAATTGGAACCCTTGGGTAGTGATTCTCAACATAGTGATCCTCTCTTGAAGTGGAGGGGTGAGTGGAGTGTTTGGATTCTCAGTCGTTTGAGTTAATCCCAACATTCATTTGTTACTGATGGCATTTGATCACTGGGGACTTTCCAATTTGTATGTGTGTGTATGTGTGGAGAAGGTCGCAGAGCCAAAGCCTAAACTTCATATCTACGGTGATGCCAGGCAAGTGTCCAGGAAGAGTCCAGGGAGCTCAGAATAATTAGGGGGATTAGCGCCAGCATCAGGTCCTCAGGGTCAAGAATTCTAAATAATGAGGGATAATGGCTACCTCTTAAGGAAAAAAATGTGGGTGGTATACCAGATGGACAAGGAACTCACTATGGAAGGAGAAAAATTGGAACACCACAGCAAGAAATATATCCAGTTTTAATGTGAAACAGAGGTACGTGTCTAAAAGTGAGAAGTGAGAAGTGGAGTAAACCAAGAGCAAGTAAAACACAAGAGCTCAACAACCTAGGGGCTAGTAATGAATGAGTGTGCGTGGCTCGAGGAACAGTACTCTAACAGCAATGGACAGGGGACTTATTCTTTACATCTTGATGGCAATAACTAGAAGAGACAACATTTAGAACACCGGAATCAGTGAGAGTAGAAATCACAAGAGAGGTGGTGTTAGAAAGTCAGTCATAATGGGGTGACAGCGATACACCATGAACTCAGAAAGACTGCCAAAGATCTCTCGTAAAACTGCTCGTCTCCCTTCATGGCCTGAGAAATGAGAAACAAGTGATTTTTGTGGCGAGGGCTGTGATTCAGATACACTATGAACATAACGGTCTTCATTAACTCAGCATCGGGCTATTATTGGGGCAAATGTGTGTCATCTGTATAAATATATGCTCATCTGTTTGGCAAACTTGAGCCATAACGAAAAGCTGAGCCCTTAGGACAGACTGTAAGTTCCGTGAGGCACAAAGGGTATCTGTGTTGCCTGCCTTAGCATTCCAAGGTCAGTGTCCTATATCCGGTCTCTGACGTCAAGGAGCTAAGATTTGATCAAAAGTAAAGTACATGTGGATGCTAAGAGAGACATAGAAGGAAGTGTAATTGGTGGCTCAGATTTTAATTTGAGAGAGAAAGAATTGGATGATACGTAAAAAGAGCATCAAAAACTCGTGCTGTACTGGCACATAGTAAACACTTAATAAATGATTGTTAGGGCGCCTGGATGGCTCAGTCGGTTGAGCATCCAACTTCAGCTTGGGTCATGATCTCGCGGTTTATGAGTTCGAGCCCCATGTCGGGCTCTGTGCTGACAGTTTGGAGCCTAGAAGCCTGCTTCAGATTCTGTGTCTCTCCCCTCTCTGCCCCTCCCATGCTCATGCTCTGTCTTCCAATAATAAATAAACGTTAAAAAATTTTTTTAAATAAATGATTGTTATTCCTAATACTATATAGTGTGCTCATTTTAGGCAATTCCTCCAAAAAGAGGGTATCTTGGGGAAATCCTAAAGCTTTCAGATAGGCTTGTAACCAGCCACGAATCTGGCTTTGGGTACAGTTTCAACCTCCCTAACAGAGCATAATGTCATCTCTTCAGACGAGCAGAGTGTTTTTAAGACAGATGGTTTAGATCAGTTATCTTATTATTCAAAAGTCTGCCCCTCAACAGGAATCCGTACAAGTTTAAACTGAAGATGAGTGGTCATTCTCAGCTAGAGTCATCCCCCATCTTGAAAAATACCTCTTCCCTTATGTTTTGGTTACACTTTCCTTTGATGGACAAACGGCTCCAGCTGTTTCAACCCTTGGAGTGCCTCAAGCCTTCCTGGGCAGGCTTTATATCCCACTCTTCCTATGGAGACAAGGGGCTCTGCATTCAGCCCCTGAGGAGTAGAAAGGACCCACAGTTTCCCTCTGATCTTAGCCTAATTATTTTTATAAATATAAATACAGCCCCTTAGACTGCAGCTCTGTAGATCTATTCACTCAGCAAAGAGTAACACCCAGTATGTCGGTACGAGTACAATTCTTAGAAGGAAACAAAAAGTCAGAAATTTTAACACACTAGTTGTTGAATATGCAAATTTTGTTGGGTGAACAGAAGAAAGTTCACTGATAGCTGGAACTCTTCCTAAATTCATACTGACAAACGTTCCAAAACATGATGGTCCATTTCATTTGTTTTGCCTCCATATACAACATTTTGGGTTTTTTGAAGGTACACTGATACTTTTTCTCCTTTCTTTAAAATGTTACTTATTTTTCAGAGAGATGGACAAACGGAGTGTAAACAGGGGAGGGGCAGAGAGAGGGTGGGGAC
This sequence comes from Panthera onca, assembly GCF_046562875.1. Taxonomy (NCBI): domain Eukaryota; kingdom Metazoa; phylum Chordata; class Mammalia; order Carnivora; family Felidae; genus Panthera; species Panthera onca. The sequence continues at coordinate 105,791,981 of NC_138348.1, read as the reverse complement.
ACAGACTCCAAAGCAGGCTCCAAGCTCCGGGCTGTCAGCACAGAGCCCAATGCGGGGCTCGAACTCACGAACCCTGAGATCATGACCTGAGTGGAAGTCGGATGCTCAACAGACTGAGCCACCCAGGTGCCCTGATACTTTTTTTTAAACTTCTGGCCTTGGTTTATGCAAGATCACGACCCGTTTGTAATCTAACAAGCAGGTGGTAGTTGACTCCCTCCTAGTGAAGGACAGTGTGTTTGGAACATCATAATAAAGACAGATCTGATGTCACAAACAGCAAGACAAAGTTTCCTTCAAATGAAAGGCTAGTCAGTGAATTTCTCATTCCATCAAGTGTGGTAGCCTCCATTTTGTAGTTGGATCATTATAATTTATTCATCCATTTGATATTTGAGATCTAAAGATTCAAGACTGAAAAATCTACTGTCCACTAGCTTTGAACCTGATAGATAGACGTGGTTCCTTTTATTCAGGCAGAAACTTGAGTGCTGCCTCCTAAGATGTCAGACAGCATGTACCGACTGTGTTAGTGACGTCCCTGGAGAAAAGTTCATTTTTCTTGCCAACAGTAATTCTTCTGGGAATAGCTTCCTGGCTTAGGTAAAAATAGCTATTTTCATCAGTCATCCTGCTTCCTGTTCAGCTTCTTTATACATACAATTTCTACAAATGGAAAGAATGTGGGGAAGCGGGGCTTTCAATATTATCAAATTCATAGGCTGCATCTGTATTGAAGTACAGCTTATGGTAGAAATTAAAAGGAAATAAAAATGAGTAAGCACTTCTCAAATATCAAAAAGACTGCCAATTACAGATGCTTCCCCCTTATTGACATTAGAAGATGGGACACCTGGGTGGCTCAGTTGGCTAAGCATCCGACTCTTGGTTTTGGCTCAGGTCATGATCTCATGGCTTCGTGGGTTCGAGTCCTGCATCTGGCTCTGCACTGGCACTGTGGAACCTGCTTAGGATTCTCTCTCTCTCTCTCTCTCTCTCTCTTCCCCTCTCCCTCTCCCCCCCTCTCTGCCCCTCCCCCACTTGCACTGCCTGTGTCTCTCTCAAAATAAAGTACGTTGAGTTCTGATAGCTACTTTGAGATAGCTAATGAGAATAAAAACAGAAGTGAGGAGTCTAAGATGTGGTTACTCAGGGTTATCCCCCTCGACCCACCAGGGAAAATGCTTTTATACTGAGGATGTCTCTCCTTGATACATTCTGTAAAGTTACCAAGATGTCACTTTTTTAGATAGCCTTTTGATTGAGGTATGATTTACATAGAGTGAAATGCATAAATCTTAAGGGTACAGTTCAGTGAGTTTTCTTGTTTTAATTGAAGTATAGTTGATATACAGCATTATATTAGTTTCAGGTGTACAACATAGTGATTCCATATTTAAATATCTTAGGAAATGCTCACCACTGTTAAGTGTGGTTACCATATGTCACCATACAAAGTTATTACAATATTATTGACTAAATTCCCTGTGCTGTACCTTACATCTCTGTGACTTATTTATTTCATACCTGGAAGTTTGTAACTCTTTAATCCCTTTCCCCTATTTCTCCCATTCCCTGCCCCTTAGCAACCACCAGTTTGTTTCCTATATCTACAAGTCTGTTTCTGTTTTGTTTTGTTTGTTCATTTGTTTTTGTGTTTTAGATTCCACACATAAGTGAAATCATATGGTATTTATCCTTCTCTTTCTGACTTATTTCATTTAGCATAATACCCTCTGGGTCCATCCTTGATGCAAATGGCAAGATCTCATTCTTTTTTATGGCTGTTTCCACAGGGTCTGTACCAGTTTACATTCCTACCCACAGTCCACATGAGGGGTCCCTTTTCTCCACATCCTCACCAACACTTGTTATTTCTTGTCTTTTTGATCCTGGCCACTCTGACAGGTGTGAGGCGATATCTCATTGTAGTTTTGATTTGCCTTTCCCTGATGGTTAGGGTTGTTGAGCATCTTTTCATGTATTGTTGGCCACGAGATGTCAATTTTTCATGTCCTAGAGATTATCTAGATATAGAGTAAAGATAATAAAGGTGGCTCACACATTTAGAAAACATAGACTTCCTTTACTATCTAGATCACTTGTCAGCCTCTGGCTTAAAAAGAAAAAACAAAACAACACAGGACCAAATGATCAAACTAGTTTTGTTTTTAACAAAAATATCATATTCTACCCCCAATTCATGAGGTTACGTATTAAAATCATGGAACTTCAGGGGCACCTGGGTGGCTCAGTTGGTTAAGCGTCCGACTTCATCTCAGGTCATGATCTCATGGTTGGTGGGTTCGAGCCCTGTGTTGGGCTCTGTGCTGACAGCTCAGAGCCTGGAGCCTGCTTCGGATTCTGTGTCTCCCTCTCTCTGTCCCTTCTGTCCCCCCCTCTCAAAAATAAATAAACATTTAAAAAAATTTTTTTAATAAGAAAATAAAACCATGGAACTTCAGAGCTGGAAAGAACCTCTTTAAGGCATAAGGAGACTTAAGGTTTGAGAAGCCCTGTGTGATTCCAGGATGCAGCCAAGTTTGAGAAACAGTCTTCCAGATTCATTCTCCTTAACTTTTCAAGGGCCAATGAATCACTTGAGAACTTGCAGAGGTGCACATTCTGACTCAGTAGGTCTGGAGTGAGGCCAAAATTCTGCATTTCTAACAACTTCCCAGGTGAAGCTGATGTTGCTTCCCACGGTTACACTCTGGGCAGCTAGGTCTCAGAGATCTCCCAGCCCAGTGGCCACCAGACTGTGTTCTGAGAACCCTAGGTCTCTGTGGAGAGTTCTGGGCAGGTTCCACGATCCCAGATGTACATCTGCTCACCTGAGCTTGCACCCATCACCTGTTCTCCACCAGCACCTCTCCCAATTTAAATTGTCACTTAATGTCATTGTCATTGGTTGACTTTATAATGTGTAAATATTGTAAATGTGAACTATTTTACATATAACATTTTGTTTGAGAAGAGAGTATACTGCTAAAAACACTTCTCCAGTTCCTTCCATTATACACATAAAGAAACTGAGACCCGGAGAAGACAAATGACTTTATGGAAATCACGTCACACTTAGTTATAGGCCAACATAATTCCCTTTCACAACACCTAGTTTCCTTGTATAATTCAAGAGAAACCAACCCAACTGAGGCCAAAGCAATGGGAAGGCAATCTGGGTTATATGTCTGCCTGTTTATATACTAGTGGTTGAGCAAAGAGAGCAAGGAGTCCCAGGAATGCCGACGTAGCCCCTGGGCACACCCAGTACAGTCCAGTAGTTTGGAGGTTGGTCCTAACCAGGGTTGTGTTGAAATGGAAGGAAAAGATAGGGATGCATGTATCCTTTTGAATTAGTGTTTTCATATTCTTTGGGTAAATACCCAGTAGTGCGATTACTGTATCACATGGTAGTTCTACTTTTAATTTTTTAAGGAACCTTTGTGCTGTTCTCCACAGTGGCTTTAATAGTTTGCATTCCTATCAACAGTGCACATGGGTTCCTTTTCCTCCATGTCCTCCCCAACACTTGTGCTCTTTCTTGTGTTTTTTATTACAGCCATGCTGACATGTGTGAGGTGATATCTCATTGTGGTTTTGATTTGAATTTCCCTGATAATGAGTGATACTGAGCATCTTTTCATGTGTCTGTTGGCCATCTGTAAGTCTTCTTTGGAAAAATGTCTATTCGTGGGCACCTGACGGGCTCAGTCAGTTGGGCATGTGACTCTTGATTTTGGCTCATGTTATGATCCATGGTCATGGGATCAAGCCCCACATCAGCAGGCTTTGTTAAGGATGTGGAGCCAGCTTGTCTCATGCTCTCTCTCTCTCTCTCTCTCTCTCTCAAAAATAAAATGAAAGAGAGAAAGAGAAGGAAGGAAGGAAGGAAGGAAGGAAGGAAGGAAGGAAGGAAAGGGGAAGGAAGAGGGGAAGAAAGAAAGAAAGAAAGAAAGGAAGGAAGGAAGGAAGGAAGATTTCTATTCAGTTCAGGTACTCTGCTTATTTTTTAATTGGATTATTTTGGGGGGGTTTTGGTGTTAAGTTGTACAAGTTCTTTATGTATTTTGGATACTAACCCTTTATCATATATGTCATTTGCAAATACCTCCTCCCATTCATTAGGTTGCCTTTTAGTTTTGTTGATAGTTTCCTTTGCTGTGCAGAAACTTTTTATTTTGATGTAGTCCCAATAGTTTATTTTTGCTTTTGTTTCCCTTGCCTCAGGAAATATACCTAGAAAAATGTTGCTACAGCCAATGTCAGAGACATTACTGCCTGGGCTCTCTTCTAGGCTTTTTATGTTTTCAGGTCTAACATTCAGGCCCTTAATCCATTTCGAGTTTATGTTTGTGTATGGTGTAAGAAAGTGGTCCAGTTTCATTCTTTTGCATGTAGCTGTCCAATTTTCCCAGCATCATTTATTGAAGAGACTGTCTTTCCCCCATTGTGTATTCTTGCCTCTTTTGTCAAAGATTAATTGACCATATAAGCATGGGTTTATTTCTGGGCTTTTTATTTCTGTTCTATTGATCTATGGGTCTATTTTTGTGCCAGTACCATAGTGTTTTGATTACTACAGCTTTATAATATAACTTGAAATCTGGAATTATGTTACCTCAAGTTTTGTTTTTCTTTGTCAAGATTGCTTTGGCTTTTCAGGGTCTTTTGTGGCTCCAAACAAGTTTTATGATTGTTCTTGCTCTGTGAAAAATGCTGTTGGTATTTTCATAGAGATTGCATTAAATCTGTAGATTGCTTCAGGTAGTACAGGCAAAAACTATAAAAACACTAATTGAAAAAGGCATATGCACCCCTATATCTATAGCGGCATTATCAACAATAGCCAAGTTATGGAAGCAGCCCAAGTATCCATCAATAGATAAAAGGATAAAGAAGATGTGGTATATATATATATATATATATATATATATATATATACACACACACACACACACACACACACACACACACACACAATGGAACATTATTCAGTAATAAAAAGGAGTTTAATCTTGCCATTTGCAGCAACATGGTTGGAGGTAGAGAGTATAATGCTAAGCAAAATAAGTCAGAGAAAGACAAATACCATATGATTTCACTCATATATGGAATTTAAGAAACAAAGACACAAACACAGGAAATAAAGACAGACAAACCAAGAAACAGACCCTTGACTATAGAGAACACACTAGTGGCTGGCAGAGGGGAGGTGGGGGGGGATGGGGGAAACAGGTGGAGGGGATTAAGAGCACACTTATCATGATGAGCACTGAGTAAGGTACAGAATTGTTGAATCACCATATTGTATACCTGAAACTAACATCTCTGTTAGCTACATTAGAATTAAAATAATAGTTACAAAAAGGAAATGGAAGGAAAATCATTTTAGAAGCTGCAAGAAAAAGAGGAGGAAAGAAACCATGATTTGAAGAGAAAATTTTGAGCTCTAGAGAACTAGAGACCAGAAAGCCAAGAAATAAAAAATGGAAAGAGAGTGAGAGAAAGATGGAGAGGGTCAGACAGGGAGAACCAGGAAGGCAGTCTCAGAGCTATCCTGGTACCGAAGTAGGAGCTACTCATCAAGAGCTCTGTGGCCAGGAAGGAGTTTGTGGAAGCAGACATCTTGCTGCTTAGAGGACTGTAGAGACCACAGCTCTGATTTGGAATCGGGGGGACCCAGCTGGAAACAGATGGCACACTCAAACAGAATAATTGAGGAGACTTCCATGAAGGGACTAGTCACAAAGATGACAGAGTCAGTGGAAAGCAGGATCGGTGGAGCATCTTGGAGCTAGCAAGAGCAGAGAGCTTTCACCACCCCTCGGCCTGACCAAGCAAGGACAAGCATTTACAGAAATTCAGTGAGACCTATAGCTGAAGACAAGGGCTGCCCAGGGCAACAGCAACCATGACCTCTGGTCCAGCCACTGCCAACCCACAACCCAGCAATGAGGGCTCCTGGGGGAATAAATACCTTGACCTTCTTCTCCTTCAACCTTAATTTTCTCCCATTGGCTGAACCTGACCAGATGCCAAAGGGCAAGGGAGCTTAGGGTTGATTCAGTCCATGGAGGTCCACCTCTTGGGACACAGAGTGAGGAGGCAGGTGAATCTGGAGCACAGAGAGACCGGTCCCTGATCTCCGGACATCTTGTAGTCACAGCGTACTCTTCGCTCTTACAGCACATGCCTTCCCCCTCTCTGTTCCCATGTGGAAGGATCCTCTTGCCACCTCCTCTGTGTGTGGAAATCCTCTCAGCTGTAAAGGCTGGGGCTACACAGGTAGTTTATACAGTAAACCTTCCATCTTGGGTACACTAGTGATGTCCACTCAAAGGAACAGTAAGCTTTTGGAAGTCAGGGGCCATAATTGTCTCCAGCAGAGAAGACAGCCTATTCCCAGCAGCCTGCTCAGCAGAAGCCGTCGTGTAATTCTCACTGCCCAGGGCTTAGCTTCTGCACACGAACAGGTCACTGTGCAATCAGGGAGAGGCAGCATGCCAGTGAGAACCCGGAGATGCCTGTTACATTGTTGCCCTGCTTGCCTGTCCCGGGTGCCCTGCCTCCCCTAGTCACGTGATCCTTGACCATCGAGGTCTAAATCCAGCCTGCCTAGGGACTTGTAATCTCTACAATGCATCAACATTTGTCAATTAGCTGCCATCACTTAAAATTCAGGACATGATGCATAATCTTGGTGTACAGGGTTTTTTTTAGAAAATGGGAAAATTTGGCAACGTTGCTTCCCATTCTCTTGTGATAACAGCCAGCTGGAGCGGCGCAGTGACTGCTCCTTCAAAATGAATACATGCTGTCCAGTCCATTCACTACACTCCCCATCTAGTCTGCCTTCCTCCCTGATAGGAGCTGACCTTTCCCCCGACCATCCCAGTATGAGAGCCCTGCTTTATGGGCATCGTGGCTACAACTCTTCCTCCCTGCTTCCTGCCTTCTGACCAGTCATCCCTCACTGATCCTGAGTGGAATCCCTGAAGCCCTCACCCTACTCTAAACAAGCTCATCTCTTCCCTCAGCCCCATTTTACAATGTCTCTTCCATTCCCTTCTATTGTGTGTTGAATTGTGTTCCCCCAAAATATATGTTGTAGTCTGAACCCCCGTATATGTGAATGTGACCTTATTTGGAAATAGGGTCTTTACAAATATAATTCAACTAAGATGAGGTCATCCTGGATTTGGGTGGCCCTTATAAGGAGAGAGAGATTTGAAGACACACAGGACACGCAGAGAAGGTCATATGAAGTTGGAGGCAGAGACTGGAGTTATGGTGCCATGAGCCAGGAAATGCCAAGGATTGCCCACAACCACCAGAAGCTAAAAGAGGCAAGGAAGGTTCTTCCGGAGCTGTCCAGATCATGGCTTTGCTGACACCTTCATTTCAGACTTCTTGCCTCTAATACTTAGAGGGAATAAATTTCTGTTCTTTTAAGCCATTGTGTTCATAGTTTAGTTGACCCTTAAACAACGTGGGTTTGATCCACACAGATCCACATACACATGGATAATTTTCTGTAACTATAGGACCATACTATAAATGTATTCTCTCTTCTTTGTGATTTTCTTAGTAACATTTTCTTTACTCTAGCTTACTTTATGGTAAGAATACACTATATAATACATATAATATAACAAAATATGTGTTAATCTACTGTTTGTGTTATCAGTAAGGCTTCTGGTCAACAGTAGGCTATTAGTAGTTAAGGTATTGGGGAGGACAAGAGTTATATACAGATTTTCAACTGCATGGCAGTCAGCACCCATACCCCCCAGGTTGTTCAGGGTCCACTGTATTTTTTGTGACAGCTCTAAGAAACCAATGCTCCTCCCTTTAAGTGAAACTAGGATTTTTCTCTTAAGATGCTCACAAGGATGCTTCAAGGGTTGACATTCTGTTGGTGCCAGGGTCCTCAGGGTAAATAAAGCAAAGCTATTTCTTGCTCTTTGGTCCCGGACTTTGACCAGAGAAGACAGCTGGAAGTTCAAGGGCACTGTGAGAAGACCAGGAAGCAGGTTCTCTGCTCAGATACTTTTTGGTGCTGAATTCAAGCTTGAAAGCAGGGGCTCATGGCAGATGTCTTCCCTGCTGTCTCCCCAGCCTGTCTACAGTGCTGGTACATAGTAGGCATTTACTGAGCATGTGTCGAATGAATGAGTATTAGCAGTTAGAGCCTTCGAGAGGCATGCTACTTTGTCTCTGGCTAAGTGTCCCAGCCTTGAGTACTGACCGACTTGACCCAAAAGTGTGAGCTAGATGCATGTTTACTTGAGTGGCAAGTGTCATTTCTTTGAAACATTGGAAATGAAAAACCAGTTTCATGGTATAAATACAGAAAACTTAGAGGGTAGAGTTGAAGATTAATTGGGAGTCAGACCTACTGTTCTCAAATGATGGCTCTCTCATTTCTTACAATAGTTTTTATCAAACCAAAAGTTTGAATATTTAAATACACATTTCAGTATGTAAATAGATGCCATTACAAGAAAAGTGTTGTCTCTGTCTGGGCAAACACAGCAGACACTCAAGACAAGACTTGGCCATATGGTGACAGGCCAACTGTAGGAGTGGGATGTGCCTTCCCATCATCTGCAGTGACGTGGGACACTGGGCCAAATGGGTTCCAGCCTTAATTCCTCTGTCTACACTCATTGCTGACTCTTGGCAAATTGGAAGTCTTCACTAATTACCAAGAAACGATGAATACTCTATCAATTTAGGAGGTTTATGATTTGGGTATTTTTTAAATGCCTGCAATTGCTTTGCTGTTACAAATTGGGCACAACACAACAGAAGAAGACATGTTTTTTTCAATAGCACCAAGTTTTGGTGAAATGTATAAAATTTGATTTTTTTTATAAACACCAAGTACTCCTAGTCACAAATATTCCCCAAATGCATCCCTTTAATTGTAGATAAATGTGCATAAAGTAAACACAGTCTACTTTATGCAGAATACAAAGACAAACAATCCCTGAGTCACTCAGAACTGATGTTTGCATAGAATGTAATCCCACTGGAAAGCCATGTTTAAATAATAAAAATATTTTCCTGTGAAGTTTTTGATAAAGGCTGAACTGAAAACAAAATAACTCATATTTATACAGCTAAAACAGAAATATTTTTAAAGCCTTTTTTGGGTAGCTCCTTAGTGAATTTTACTTCTAAATCCTGAATTCCTTTTGCGAATCCTACTCTAGAAACAGAGATTATCAAGTGCTTCTGGCTCTAGGCTCTGGCTGCAGATGGCTGGGCCTTTTAGCAGGCAGGAAGCATGGGAAATGTTGGCCCAGACGAAGGCACCACATAAAGTTCCCGGGCCCCAAACGTCAGTGAGAGCAACAATCCCCTTCATTCTCCCTGGGAGCTGTCAGACCATCCAGGGAGGAGCATCCCATTATACAGGCTTCCACCCTCCTCTAAAAGAATGTTAGGGCCAATCCTACCATGCCTTATACCCATTAGCCCCCAAATCTCATCTCTGTCCTGTTCCCTCTGTGACTAATTTTGACCAAATCCTTCAGCTTGATCCTTGGACCTCCCCACCCTCCATCAGCAAACTCTCCTGTGCCTTCGACTTCTCTTGCTTTAAATGAAAACCTGGCTGTGTCCTATGGAAACTCTGTGGCCCCCTGCCTTCTCAGCCCTCTGCCAACAGCCCCACATTCTTCCGGTAAGGGTCTTTGGGTCCCTAGGGCCCCTCCTAAACCACTGTTCACATGTTCTTGATTCTGAGAGGTTCTTGACACCTTCTCCCTCTCCTCACTGCTGATGTCTCCTCAACTTGTAATCCCTTCCATCATTTTTTAATAATTCAACTCCTAGACATGAGTTGGTCCCCCCAACTCATTAGCATTCTCTGTCGTCTAATATGAGCTTTTTAAAAATTTTTTTTTAATGTTTATTTATTTTTGACAGAGAGAGAGAGACAGAGCATGAGTGGGGGAGGGGCAGAGAGAGAGGGAGGCACAGAATCCGAAGCAGGCTCCAGGCTCTGAGCGGTCAGCACAGAGCCCAACGCAGGACTCGAACTCACAGACCGCGAGATCATGACCTGAGCCAAAGTTAGTCACTCAACCGACTGAGCCACCCAGGCGCCCCTAATACGAGCTTTAACAAACACATGAAAAATATATGGTTAAGATGTTCAGGGTTACTAACAAGTCAAGCAAATGCAAACAAAACCCATCAGTTTCAATATTATCGGATTGGCAACATTTTTGAAATGATAAGCCTGATAATACTGAGTGTGTTGAAGATGTGGATATGTGAGAATTCTCACCCACGGAGTAGACTGTACATTGGTGCAGCCACAGCAGAGATAAATTTTGTAAAAAAAAAAAAGCCAGGTTGGAGAGAAACAAACCCAGAAATAGTGCTTCTAGATACATGTGCATGGAAACACATTGGAAAGTTGATTTCATTATTGTTTATACCAGTATGACAACCCAAATGCCATCAACAGATGGGTGGAGGATTAACTGTGGCTTATAAATACACTGGAATAGTACATAGCAATTAAAATACACATACAAAACAATAAACACACAAATTTGGATAAAGGTTGTCTCTGGGGTAAGAAACAGTGTGACTAGGGAAGAGTACAGGGTCTTCATCTATATCTACTATATTTCACCTATCATATGGAAAAGGAGGAAAGAACAGTACACAGATTAAATTAGTCTGAGTAAAAAAAAAAAAAAAAAAAAAAAAAGGACGCCCAGGTGGCTCAGTCGGTTGAGCGTCCGACTTCGGCTCAGGTCATGATCTCACGGTCCGTGAGTTCGAGCCCCGCGTCGGGCTCTGGGCTGACAGCTTAGAGCCTGGAGCCTGCTTCAGATTCTGTGTCTCCCTCTCTCTCTGCCCCTCCCCGACTCATGCTCTGTCTCTCTCTGTCTCAGAAATAAATAAACATTAAAAAAAATAATAAATAAATAAATAAATAAATTAGTCTGAGTAACAAGTAAATGTTTTAAAAACAAAAAAAATGTGCAGTCAATTCTGGTTTCCAACAAGATTGGAAACCTTAGATAACTTAAGAATTTCAAATAATGTCTCAGTAATATAAATGCTTCCCACATAGGAAAAAAGAAGGTTGTTTGGCAGTTATTCCATTACTTGTATTGGTGTCAGGTATCTAAGCTTACTATTTGCATGAAATTAATTCATATGAAGAATCAATTATTCTCGGGTATTTAATATTGATCACAATTACCAAATAACAGTTAATCCCCCACCACACCTTGTCCTATATGGAAACAATCTTATGCAAGTACAAATCTCCAAAACGTTCAGCAAAAAAAAAAAAAAAAAAAAAAAAAAAAAAGACAAGAAAAAAAAAGTAATTGTTTCTACACCTGGCCTTACTTAAGGAGAGCAATGCTTTATTTATTCAACATCATTGTGAAATGAAGTGTTTCAAATAATTTTATGCCTTTCAGTGCCAAGACTTTTTTTTTTATTAATAATTTTAACCACTTGGATTGAAATCATTTTTGGAAAGCTGTTACACATGTGGGTGTTTTTCTCCTTTTTCTTAAGATAGTAGACAGAATATGCTTAAGGTTTTCACGTTGACCTGGGGTCAAGATCACTTAGGCTCCTAATCTCATTTTGTTTTATAATTCCAGAGGGCCCTTGCCCACCTTTGTCTCCAGGAAATATATGTGGTAGTGGCTCCCTCCGTACTTTGGGATGCTAAACAATCAGTGAGTGTTTCTTCAGAAAATTGCTCTCTTTCATATCCATTTAAGCCGTTACTTGAGTCAGTCTCGCTGAGCTTGAGTAAAACATCTATTTGTAAGCACACATACATCAATATCCCTTTATCTCCACAATGCTTCCGACTGATCTTGTCCATATTTCATAATTATCTTCGCCAGAATCAATAGCAGTAATCTGTACATAAGGACTGTTGATCCCAGCAGTAAGTGACTGCAAGGCTGGGGGGTTGAATTGGTGTGTCTTTTTTAAGCTCATGTCTTTCCTTTACTCTCAGGCCGTGCAGGTTGTGAGCCTCCAGCAACACCTTTATTATTCCTCCTTTCTTGTTTTGTTTAAGTTTATTTATTAATTTTGAGAGAGAGAGAGAGAGAGAGAGAGAGCACGCGTGTGAGCTGGGAGGGGCAGAGAGAGAGGGAGAGAAAATCCCAAGCTGACTCCACACTGTCAGTGCAGAGCCTGATGCAGAACTCAATCTCACAAATCGTGAGATTATGACCTGAGCTGAAATCAAGGGTCGGATGCTTCACTGACTGTGCCACCCAGGTGCCCCTCTTAATTTCCCTTTCTAATTTGCTGATTGTCATCCATCCAGGACTAAGAAACTGGGTAACTTCTTCTAAAGTAAGAACAAATATACTGTGACTAACAGGGTAGAGCCTTTCCTATGAAGGAAGTGTGTAAGTTTGGGTGTGTGTGTGTGTGTTTCGTGTACCTCTGCAATGTCCCAGATAAGCCACTAGAGGCTCCCTCAGAAATGGCAAGGCAGTGCTACACATGGGGCCACTGTCTCATCTGCACCATGATGGAATTTGCCTCTTTTGTTTCCTTCCCTGAACAGACAAGATGGCGTTTGACACTAGCTCTTTCTTATTCTTAAAATTTTTTCAGATAAAATTCTGGTACGTGGAAAGTTTTCTTAGAGTCCTCCTGACAGGCAGATAGCAAAAGCGTCCATCGTAATTACCACTCCCTGCTAGATTTTACAAGTTGCCTACTAGCGTTTAATTCCACTTACGTACAAACAAAGTCTGAAGTGGACATCTACTCTCCAAGCCAGGGATCAGCAGACTACAGCCTGCAGGCCAAATGCTGACACTTTTATAAATAAAGTTTTATTAGAATTCAGTTCATTAGTTTCCATATTATCTATGACTGCTTGCATGCTACAATGGTATAGTTGAGTAGTTGAGACAGACCGTCTGGCCCAGAAGGCCTGAGACAGCTACAGAAAAAGTTAACCTACCCCTGATCTACGTTAACTAGTCACTCTCAGCTAAACAGGTTTATTTCTGCAAAGAGGTGAATTCCAACAATATCTTTCTTTTTTTGAAATGCAAACATGGAAAAATGTAAAATAATCATGTTACTGAGCAAATGCTTAATCGTTTCCAAACTACTTTAATATTGTTGGTCGATTCTTAACGGCTCACATTGTTCACACTGGACAAGGGCAGTTCTAGACAACCCTGGAGACTACCTAAGCATCTCCCAAGAACACCAACTATGAGACCCTGTAACCAAAGTACATCGGAGGGTGCACATTATAATTTTGTCTCAGATATTGAAATGAGATAAGAGATAGAAAATACCTTAAGGGGCTCCTGGGTGGCTCAGCCCATTAAGTGTCCGACTTTAACTCAGGTCATGATCTCATGGTTCATGAGCTCGAGCCCCTCGTTGCGCTCCGTGCTGGCAGCTCAGAGTCTAGAGCCTCCTTCAGATTCTCTGTCTGCCTCTCTCTCTGCTCCTCCCCGCTCAAACTGTCTCTCTCTCTCTTTCTCTCTCTCTCTCTCTCAAAAATACACAAACATTAAAAAAAATTTAAAAAATAAAAAGAAAATACCTTAAAAAAAGTACTTGTGCTGTGCAGAGTAAGCCATAATTGATGTGGTGATACACCCACAGGAAAAATCACAAGCCCTGAGGAATGGCTGGTAATTAATAGACTGCAATGTTACTGAGGAAACCTAAAGTTTATACCTTTAAGGAAAACAAAACAGAAATATTATTTGGAAGTACTTACATTGTGTTTGGGTTATAGCTATAAAATATTAAGAATAGGAAATACAACATAATTCCTTCCTAAATATGGCACCAGAGAGTAGAATCAATATTTATAATTTGTTTATACTTGATGATACATTTCAAGTTTTTACTTGTTGGATATAGTTACAGTGTTTGAGGGCACATGCTTTGACCCACACTAACGCAAATGCAAGAAACAACTATTTAAATGCTATATGAGTTCTGGGGTGTCTGGGTGGCTCAGTCAGTTAAGCATTCGACTTCAGCTCAGGTCATGATCTCACCATATGTGGGTTCAAGTCCCGTGCCGGTCTCTGTGCTGACAGCTCAGAGCCTGGAGCCTGCTTCAGATTCTGTGTCTCCCGAATTCTACCCTTCACCCACTCACCTGCTCTTCTCTCTCTCTCTCTCTCTCTCTCTCTCTCTCTCTCTCTTTCTCTCAAAAAGTAAATAAACATTTTAAAAAGTTAAAAAAAAAAAAAAAAAGAGACGTTCAACTACTTGGCTGTCCAGGCACCCTGGCAATGAATTTTTAAATACAACATCCAAAGCAAAATCCATGGAAGAAGAAATTGATAATAAATTGAAATTTACTAACCTTAAAAACCTTTGCTCTGCAAAAAAATGCTCTTAAGAGAATGAAAAGACAAGCCACAGACTATGGAGGGAGGAATCTCTGCAAAACACTATCCAATAAAGAACTTGTGTTCAAAATAGAAAAAAAATTCTTAAAACTCAACAATAAGAAAACAAAGAATCCAAGTAAAAAATGGGCAAAGTATCTGAGCAGATATCTCACCAAAGAAGATATATGGATAGCAAATAAGCATATGAATAGATGCTCAACACCCATTGCCATTAGGAGACTGCAAATTAAAATGATGAGATATAACCATACATCCATTAAAATGGCTAAAATCCAAAAAACTGACAATACCAATTGCTGGCAAGGATGCAGAACAATAACAACATTCAGTCATTGTGGATAAGAATGCAAAACTGTACAGCCACATGGGAGGACAGTTTGGCAGTTTCTTAGACAGCTAAATTCAGTTTTTTCATATACTCTTAGGTATTTACCCAAGTTATTTGAGAAATTCATGTCTACACAACGATCTGCACACAAATGTTTATAGCAACTTTATTCATAATCGTCAAAAACTGGAAGCGGCCGAGATGTCCTTCAGTAGGTAAATGGATAAATAAACTTTGCAACATCCATACAATGGAATATCATTCCATGATGAAAAGAAACAAGCTATCAAGACACGAAAAGACATGGATAAATCTTAAATGCATATCATTAAATGAAAGAAGCCAGTCTGAAAAGGCTACCTACTGCATGATTCTAATTATATATTTATTTCTCACATCTCATTTTGGTAGACAGGATATTTTGTATCTTAATGCCTTAGTTGAGACCTCTATGTTCATGTCCTGCTATAATTCTGTATGAACACGTCTTCAGGGGCCAAGAAATATTTATCCATAAGATAATTCTAAATATAAAGCTACTACCTATATATGTTACTTTAGCCAGATTATAGTTGACCCTTGAACAATCCAGGTTTGAACTGCATGTATCCACTCATATGCAGATTTTTTTACTGTCTGGCATTGTAAATCTATTTTTTCTTCCTTTGGATTTTCTGAACATTTTCTTTTCTATAGCTTCACTTACTGTAAGAATACCATATATAATACATATAACAAAATATGTGCTCATCAACTCTTTATATTATTGGCAAGGCTTCTGGTCAACAGTAGGTGATTAGTGGTTACATTTGGGGGAAGTCAGAAGTTATACCAAATTTTCTCTCGCGTTTAACCCTGTTTTGTTGCAGGAACAACAAACCCCTCCCTTCCTATAATCACAATTTCTACTACTTTGTAACATATATACATGTGCATACACATTCACATGTGAACAAATGCACTTGCTGTCCCAAAATTGACTCAATAAATACTGGAAGCTGAGTGTTGATGATATATCTGTGTATACTTAATTCTACAAAAGCAATCAAGCAAGAATCTGTCGCTGGAACATATAATTTGAAGCCAGACTTGGACTTCTGAGTTTCCAGCTAAACCACTGGTTAGTCACTTAAAAAGCTGGCATTGCTTAGGACGACCCTCATAACAGAAAGATCCAGATCAGGCAGTAAACCCTGAAGATCAATGGAATGTTGTATTCAGAGCAAACGGAACATCCAAAAAACTATGGTAATACCCAGGTAAAATATTATTTTGTACCCTGTAATTCATTCGAATCTGCAAAATTAACATATTTAATTGAGAGATCAGCCTCCCCTAGAGTGAGCAGACGCAGAACTTAAAACTCAGGTGAAATGAATCATTTTCGCCCACAAGCTAGCAGACCAGCTCAGCCTGGCCTAAAGTAAGAAACAAGGAGGCCACACCCATGGTTTCCTCAGGCCAAAGGGAGATCCATTGGATGAAGTCTCCCCATTTACTGCTGCTTCTCTCACCAGGGGGCCCAAATTCCTCACCTTCCCTGGCATCCCTAATGCTCACCAAGCCTGGGTTTCTTCCCTTCCCCACTTCAAATACTACAGTCTGCCCCTCCATTGCCACTTGCTCTTCTCTTTCCCCTACCTTCAGACTTACCTTGCCTTGGTGGCAGAAACCCCAGCTAAATATGAGCCTACATCCCAGTCTCCTCTTCCTGAGTTAGGCCAGCGGCTCCTTTAAGTCTTTGTTTCTGCTTCTGTGTGGGCTGGGGATGAGCAAACAACCCCCAGGGCAGCAGCAAGAGAGTAGAGGGAGAAAGATATACTGAACATATGTCAGAAAACACCGATTTAATGAGATCTAGCCCTGCCACAAGGACTTTCCTCTTTGCAAAAACTGCTATCCTTATTCACCCCCATGTCACGTTCTTTAATACCAAAATGGCTTTAAAACAAAAAGTGACACAGTTTTAAAGTGTTTAAGCAGACAGCAGACCTTAATAGGCAGAGCAAAGGTCTCGGCAAAAGAAGAGAATTTAGGGGCGCCTGGGTGGCTCGGTCGGTTAAGTGTCCGACTTCGGCTCAGGTCATGATCTCACGGTCTGTGAGTTCGAGCCCCGCGTCGGGCTCTGTGCTGACAGCTCAGAGCCTGGAGCCTGTTTCCAATTCTGTGTCTCCCTCTCTCTCTGCCCCTCCCCTGTTCATGCTCTGTCTCTCTCTGTCTCAAAAATAAATAAAAAAAGTTAAAAAAAAATTAAAAAAAAAAAAAAGGAGAATTTAACAAGTTAGACTAAGTTGAAGTCATGGTCAGGGACAATGAGAAGAGGAATCTTAGTCAGAAAGAAGTAAGGTCACAATTGACAGCCAATGGCCAGCAAAAAAAAAAAAAAAAAAAAAGTAATTATAGGCTGAGAGAAGGCATGCCTAGTGTCTGCCCAAACACAGTGACCCACACCAGGTGGGTACATTTTTTCTGACTTGGTGGTGGAGGGTGGGGACCGGTTACTAAAACCATCCATTTGTCCTGAGAGAATGAACTGAAGCTCCCGGAGACTGAATATTTGGACCGAATCAGTCCAAACGGATGTATTCTAGAATAGCTCCAGAGATGTTCTGATAATGTAAGCCTGCGCTGAGGAATGTTGAATCGACATGAGTTTTTGAATCCTTGGTAGACTTTGAGCCTACTCTAAAAAGGCTAGCAAGACAAGTTTAGGCCAATAATCCTTTTTTTTTTTTAATTGCAATATAGTTGACACATACTCAATAATCCTTAATCTTACCCTCAACTCTTATCTCAAAGTGTGTGAAAATCTATTAAGACCTAACACCAAGTGGCCTTTTATAATTCGCTTTTGATGAAGATACTCGTGTTAGGAAACATTTGTGTCTTATACCAGAAACGTTTGTAACTTCTTGCTAATAAAGACAACTCTAATTAATACTATGAACATTTCTTTTGGAGATGCCTATGTCTCTTTTGGTACAAATCATTTTTAAAAGGCTTGTAATTAGTATATTGCTCTGTCTCAACTCAGTGGTATAGGAACATGATATAGTTTTATTTTTCTCTGATTACTGCCTTCAAGCAACTGTGATCAGATTGGCCCTTTGCATTCCTTAGTGACATGCCAGGCAGGTTTCAAACCTTTTCTGATTATTTTTCTGTTATTAAAACTCAGTCCAAC
The DNA here is from genome assembly GCF_046562875.1 of Panthera onca. NCBI lineage: Eukaryota > Metazoa > Chordata > Mammalia > Carnivora > Felidae > Panthera > Panthera onca. Next base: position 105,774,052 of record NC_138348.1, on the reverse strand, counting down.
TGAAGCTCTAATCTCCAACTTGATTTGCATATCACAACCTGAGACCCCAGGAGTTGAGAGAGGACCAGGGCATGGGACGCTCTGAGCTGCCTTCCCCTTCCCCTTCAGGGTCTGGTCTCTAGGATGCTGGCGGGAAGTAGGCAGAGAGAGGGCGTCTCTTATTTAACTGGCCTCTGTGGCTCCTCTCCCCAAAGGCGGCTCTGCTTCTCAGGGTGACATTAACTAGCTATAGACAACCCCCCATGGGGTTGGCGTTCAAACACCAGCTCTTCAAAGAGCCCTTGTGGGAGCTCTTGCTTCTCTGACTCTGGAGACCTAAGCCGGGCTCCACCTTTTCCGCCCCTTGCCTGCTCTCCCCCACCCCCACCGCCCACAGTTTGCACCTGCAGAGGAGGGCCGAAGACAGCGCCACAGAATCAATGCACCCCTCTCAGGACAGCTCTCTTAAGTGATGCAAGCCCAGCTACCTTCCAGAGTTTTCTCCAGTCCCATGGGAGACACATGTGCTTTGCCATGGCCATACCTCTGGGCCCCGCCGTCTTCCAGTCCTCTTCCCCCCGTTGATGAGATCAGACAGGACCTGCCAGGGCACATCAACAAGTCACCCACTTGGAGACCAGGATGCCCACCTCCCCTTCTCCACCTTCTACAGGTAATTTCCTTGGAGGCTCCCTGTCGCTGGGCTTGAGGAGAGGAGTGGTGTCCAATCCGTTCCTCCATCACCCAGGGCACAGAGAGGAAATAACTTCTCAGCACAAATACCACACGGCTATGGCTTGTTTTCTCTCCACCTCCTCCTTCACTCCTTTGTTTTCTTATATAGATGTGGGGGTGCGGGAGGTGGGTGGGGGCAGGTGGTGATGTAGAGGGACTGTTCATCACTTCCTAATAAGCAGAGAGGAGGTGGCTTCCGGGGCCCTCCACGAGTTGGTGACTCTCTCCTTAATGGCAGTTAGTTCCTGCCTGTTGTTTTCAGCTGTGGGCCCAGCTCCCACTTGCGGGATTTCGGCAGAAAGGTCACTCAACAGCCTTCAGCAGGCTTCTACAGAAAAAAAAGTGGCTTAAAAAAAAAAAAAGTTGGCAGGGCGAGTCTGGGTGGCTCAGTTGGTTGAGCGTCCAACTTCAGCTCAGGTCATGATCTCGCAGTCCATGAGATTGAGCCCCGCGTCGGGCTCTGTGCTGACAGCTCAGAGCCTGGAGCCTGCTTTGGACTCTGTGTCTCCCTCTCTCTCCGCCCCTTCCCTGCTCGTGCTTTCTCTCTCAATAAATAAATAAACATTAAAATGTTCTAAAAAAAAAAAAAAAGACAATATTTTTACCACAAAACCTGAGGCACAAATCTGTCTGTCAGCGATGAGGAGGACGACACATCTTTCTCGTGTAGGCACAGAAATCCTCTCCTGTCCAAAAGGTCGTCTCTCTTGTGAGGCAGTCAGGAGGGAAGGACTGTTTGTCCAGCTGAAGAAGGCAAGCAGCTGCTTGGTGACAGAGAACAGACCCCCCCCACCCCATGCCTCCTCTGGTACCTCAGGGAGTTCATGCTCAGTCTCCCTTTGTCCTCCAGTCCCCACGTGACCCCAAAATTCCATCAACAAGCCACTAACTGGAAGACAAATCTGAAGAACATAAAATGCAGACACTTTGGATAAATCTAAGGAAGGAGAGTTGTTATCAGTCGAGGACAGGATATTCCCTCTGTGATTTTCAGAGACTTCTCCAGATATGGGACAGCCCGATGTCAAGAAGAGAGGGCTGTTCTCTCCCCGTGGTCACCCAATGGACTGACGAGGACTTTGCAGTCCTTACTGTTCACTAGGAGCAGAGGGCTGGGTCCCACTCCCAGGCTACTGGAAGATACATGCTCCAGGAACAGTGCCTTTGCAGGAATAGAATATACTATCCAGCGTCTGACCAAAAGAGCCACCGAATAAATGTTTTAAACCAAACTGACGCCAAGAGTCTTATATCTAACAGAAGACCCAGAAATGTAAAGAAAAAAATACCAAGTGAAATGCATGATGGTCACAGAGGGAGGAAGTGTCCAGAGCAGGCTGACAGGGGTACGGGGCCCTGGCATATGGTCCCTGAGTTGGGGCCCTGGCATATGGTCTGGAGGCTCTGCCTCCAAGAGCATGGACAACTAGAAGAAGCTGAAGCCCAGAGGAACAGGCTGACTATCTTCTACCAGCTCTGTGGTCATAGGTAGGGCTCCCCCAGTCCTGGAGGCAAGAGGCATACTGAAGTTCCCTCTGGGAGAAAAGACTAGAAAAGATATTCTCTCACCAGGGCCAGCAAGATGGCAGACTGAACCTACCAAAAACTAAAGCTTGCTTGGTTTGATCTAATATCTAACCTGGACAGCATTAATAAATAAAAGCTATACTACCACAGTGTAACAATCCTGAGGCAGGTCACTTTCTTTATCCCCATTTTATCTATGAGGAAACTGAGGCAAGGAGAAGTTATGTGACTCACCATTGTTTACAAATTTATAAGTGGAGGCAGGTTTAAATCTGATCCAATAAATCTAGAGCCTGTGCTTAAACAGTTGGGTTTGCTGTCTCTCATGAACAAGAGAAGACGTCCCACCCCAGGACCACCCAAAGAACGGTCCTCCTGTATGTCCTATTTCCTACTCCAATTAGCAGCAAAGGGCAGGTGGAACGAGTCAGGGGGAAAGACAGAGAAGTTGGGGAAATGGCCTCCTTCTTCGCAGCAGTCATAGAAAGAATATTTAGGTTGACTTCCAGGATTTTCAGGAAGAAAAGAGTAACATTCCTTCTAATACATTGCAGTCCTGGCCTCCCAAAAAATCCTTGTCCTAAAACCCAGCTGTCAGAGCCAGCCATTTGATGAGCCACTGATAGGGTTGATGCACCACCTAGTGGTTTAAACTGAAAATACCCCTTAAGGATATCCCTGGAGAATCCAAGGCAAGGAGGGAACTGTGATCTGTCCAAGGCTGGAAAAGGGAACTGAAAAGAGAACCTACCCACATTCAAAGCCTTTCTATATTTCCCTGTAGCCTATAGCCACACATCATTAAAAGATGTATTTCTTTTGCTATCCTGTTTAAGGGTTTACCCAGCTTATCAGGAAAAAAGCAAGAACTAGAATCCAGGAGACCTGAACCCCAAACCCCAGGACCTCAACCCCATACTCCCCAATAGACTGAAAAACTGTGTATCCTAAGATCTCTCCCCAGGACTGTAAACCACCCTGGAGATCTTTGAGCCTTATTTAGCATCTGGGGGAGACTCAGTAGAGAAGTCAGTGACAGTGAAGAAGCAGGGAAAGAAAGGGAAAATGGGAAAGAGAAGGCTCTTTCTTTTCAAAGAACAGTTTCCACTGAGCTTATGCAAAAACCTTGGAGTAACAGAAGGCAATAGAATGCACTGTTTCAGGGTGTAACCCTCCTTCCTTGCTCTTTCAGGCGTTGTTAGTGGGTGTCCATTCCTTGTGTCTTACTTAGCACATGTTAATGAGCAGCCCAAGGAGGCCAGACCAAGGTCCTACAGACCAAGCAAGACCAAGGCTGCCCATGCACTTCTGCAGGAGAGAAGTTCGCAGGCCAGGTCAGCACCTCCAGAAGAAGTCTATTGTAGATCAGGCATGTCACATTGGAGATTTGCAGGAAAGAGAGGCAGCTAGGAGATACAGTCTGAGAGAACAGGATGTAAATACAGCTTCTAGAATGCAGAGCCGTGCTCGTGCTTTGGCGTCTGATACAGACAAGGCTGTTAACTGGTAAAGTCAATTCAGAATGGTAGGGTCCAGCCCCAGGAAACCAGGCTGCTGACTGGGCTCCCTCCTCTCTACCTCTAGAAACCTAAGGGGAATGGAGAAAGTCCAAGCAATCAAAGGATCAGACAGGAGAGGTCTGCACAGACAAAAGTAGATCCAGGAAGCAGCCAAATGTAGCGTCAATCAGTGCCAGGTTCAGTGGTGGTCCATCTACAGAGACTGGTCCGAAGTCAGTTGAGGTTAGCATTGTGCTCAGTGTAATAGCCCCCTGACTCTGCAGGAACCAAGGTTCTGGAACATATTCTCAGAATGAGCCTCCAACTGTTCTTTTCAGCCCCTAGACTTGATTATGTCTATTCTACAGGCACCCCAGCCCCAGCAAGCCCCCCGTACTCAGACCAAGGCAGAGGACAGTACTTCCCCTATTTGAGCCTCAAGAGTTCTTGCCCTTCACCATATCTGGACTGGCATTGCAGTCCACTTTTCACCTTCCTGTTAGTCTCTCTGCTCAAGTTCCTAAACCTCCAGGCTCTGCTGACTAGGTTCTCTCTTGTGTATTTTGGCTCACCTCTATTTTCATTTCTCAACGTTGGTTCCATCCTCGAGTGAAGTGTGGCTTCTTCACCTTTGTTCTAAGCTAAGCTCAGGATACGAACATTTTCAGGAGATAAAGAAGAGAACAAAATGTTCCTAGTGGAGAGAACAGTGTGAGACAAAGCTTGAAGATAATGAAATGTGGGGAAAACCTAGGAAGCAGTGAGCATAAGTGTTTAAGGTACGAGTGAAACAAGATTCTGAGGGGATGGCGAGGGCCCCGCTGTGAAAGACCAGATGATGCTGTGGAAGACCAGATGAGAACCTTTTCCTGCACTTGGTGAGCTCTAGGGTATCTTCTAGGATTTCAAGTTGGGGAATGAATGATCACAGCTCTGAGGTTGGTTGGGATAGGGGGAGTGAAGGGGGCGGTTGGGGATAGAGAAACTCATAGAAAACCAGCACAATAGCCAGAGAGGAGAAGACACAGACTGGAACAAGTTAAAGGTCCAGAGAAGGAGCCTTCAATGGGAGCCCACAATGGAGGCAGGACTGACAAGATTTAGCAACCAGTTGAATGCACAGTGGCAGGGACACACAAAATCATGGTTGTCTTACAATCAATGGTGCCTTAGCTTCAGGGAGAGACAATATCCAAATAAAGGCAAAGACCTTCTCATCACTGCAGACCAGGCTGCACCTGACGAGAATCTGTTTGTTATGGCGGCTCATCACGTCCTCCAAGCTCCTAGAAGTATGCTCGGGCCAAGCTTCAGGCAAAGCTCCTGCCAGGAAGCCAGAATCCCTCAAGCGGGCTCACCTACCTTCCCAGGGATGGGAATGGGTAGGCATTCACCTTCAGCACGAACATACCAGTTCCCTCAGCTTTTTCCCCAATCCCTAAGATCCCCTCTCTGAGGGATTCTGGGAATAGGCTCAGGGAAAGGACTGGTTTCTTCAAGTGTAAGGCTCAGAGTCCAAGATCTCTCTTCTGGCCCTGTGTACTTTTCAGCAGATAAATCCATCCCCCTTCCCCTGTGCCGAAGAGATCCTTTGAGCGCTTTCATGCTTCTTGGAGAGCCCCGAGGGTGTCACAGAATAGTGTAGCCTGCGAAATAAAATTACTGCCTCCCGAAGGCTTCTTAGGCCGTCTCATTCGCCCTCTCCTATGGCTATGGGTCAGCCTCCCCCAGAAGCATGTCCTGCTGCCAAAGAAGCCCCCCTGGGGAGGGGCCTCCAGACCCCTCATGGCTGTAACTCCATTGTGCCTCCGGCAAAACACCAGGATCAATTTAATGATTTTCCTCTGACCTAGCAGGTCCAGGGCTGCGTTTCCTCCCATGCAAATTGAGGAGTACAAGCTGCCTGTTGAGTGCCCCCCCCCCCCACCCAGTGGAGAAAATCTACCAACCAAGCTTCCATATGCCCAAATGCCAGAGTATTTGCAAAATCGTTATTTTCAGATTCAAGGGAAAGCTATGGCCATGAACCTGGCCACATGTAGAAGGACTGAATGATAAGTGGCCAAGTACCCCCCCCCCCCCATACACACACACACACACACACACAATTACAAATCCCAGGCAGGTCTCTCTAAATGACAATTCAGCTGGCTTAGAATGGCCATATCTGGTACCTAGCCTGCCCCTCTCTGTACCTCAAGTCCGCTTCAAGCTGTCCTCACCTTTACTTGGCAAACTATGATGTCCAAGCCCCTCCTCTGCTCAGTCTCCGTCAGGATTATGATGACCCCGTCCTCAATGAAGCAGAACCCAGTAACCTGCCTCTGTGCCATAGAAGCAGACATATAGCCGCCAGAGCCCCACCAATCTCCACACCTATCCAAGTATAGGGAGAAAAGAAACTTCTGTCTGCATGTGAGAACCCCATTGGGCCCACTGGGCATGTGCTTGCTCATGCCTAAAGGAAAGACATGTGTCTCCTTCCTCTGCTCTCAACACCTGTAACACCAAATGTGTGGGTTTTCACACACCAAGCAATTCTCCAGTTCTCAGCAGATGCCAATGGGGATCCTACAATTTAACTCAATGTTGACACTAACTACCCAGAGTGAGTGCAGACCCCACAGGCTAAGGGCTTAGTCCCATAACACCGCCCCCCCCCCATTTCAGATGCCAATTCCAAGTCACAGGTTGTCACCTGTACCCTTGACTGAAGCCAGACTGACAGGAAGTCCCATGAGCCCTTCCTTGGATTCAATAAATTTGCCATAATGGTTCACAGAACCCAGGGAAATGGTTTACTCACTATTCCTGATTTATTATAAAGGATGCAGTTGAATGAAGCAGATACCTAAGCCGAGGAGCGTGTGAAACTTCCATCCATGCCCTCTCTGAGGGTGCCACCTTCCAGTGCCTGGACATGTTCGCCAACCCCTCAGCTTTCTGGACCATGTAGTTTAGGGATTTTCATGGAGACTTCATCATACAGACAAAAGCAGTTATTTACTTAGTCTCCAGCCCCTCTCCCCTTTCCAGAGGATAGAGCATGAGGCCGAAAATTCCTCTGATCATGGCCTTGTCTTTCTGGTGACCAGCTCCTATCCTGAGGCTACCTAGGAGCCCACCAAGAGTCACCTCGTTAGAGCAAAAGATGCTCCTGCCATCCAGAAAATTCCAAGGGATTTAGGAGCTCTAAGCCAGGAACCAGCGTCAAAGACCAAATATTAGAAAAAACAAAATGCTCCTAGCGTCCCTGTCATTCAGGAAATTACAAAGGTTTTAGGAGCTCTGTGTCAGGAACCAAGGGCAGAGACCAAATATATATTTCTTATTATGTCACAATGCCCATTCTTTTCTCCATTTGAGAGGCATGTGAAGCCTCTCCCTTCTGTTCCCACAGCCTATAATAAGGGTGTCCCTGGACCTCTATGCTCTATGCCAGTAGAGCACAGCCACTGAGCAGCCTTACCTGCTCCCCGTAACCATCCCTTAAAGACAGGCCTGAGAAATAGGGAAGCCCTGGAACAAAGGCAGGGTGGGGGAGACAGGGTGCCTTGGTCCCTGCTTTGGCAGGCCTGCCCTGGGGTCCCTCACACATGCCCTCCACACCCTCACCCATAACCACCTTAGAGCAAATGTATCACTGAAGCCCCTGCTAAGTTGTCAGGAGCTACCCAACCCACGCAGCAGGTGCCCAGTCCTGGAATGAATAAAAAAGCTGATACAGAAACATTGTGGTCGGAATATCTGAGGGGTGTTCCCGATACAAGATAAAGGAGACAAATACTAATCATGCCTGAGCTATGTGGATCTGTGTTTATTCTACCAAAACATACCCTTGTTTTACCCTCCTCCTTAACGGGCTGCCCCAGACCATCACCAGATCTGACTTCGACCCAGCGTCCTGCCTGACTGTGTCTGTGCCATGTTTCTGAACCCACCAGCAAATGGAGTGAACACAGACAAAACTTGTTGCCAACCCACACCCTGCCAGCAACAGCCATCCACTCCAAGCTGCAAAGATTTGTTTCCTTGGGATAAGAAAGCAACCTTTCTGGGATCTTTTCATTTAATTTTTATTTAGCTTGTACTTAGTTCTATGGAAACTATTCTGGAGTTGTATGCAAATACAGCACAAGAAAGGATTTTTTTTTAAGTTTATTTATTTTGAGCGAGACAGAGACAATGCGAGTGGGGGAGAGGCAGAGAGAGAGGGAGACAGAGAATCCCAAGCAGGCTCTGCACCATCATCATGGAGGGCTCAAACTCATGAAACCATGAGATCATGACCTGAGCTGGAACCGAGAGTCACATGCTTAACTTAAGACTGTGCCACCCAGTCTCCCCTAAAGGGTATTTTAAAGTACAAGCAAGCATCTGTTGCAGATCAATGCATTCCAGCTTTTCCAATGACATCTAATATCTGAAAAACTTCTGCAGGATTCTGGACTTTTCTCCATTAACCTGCCTCTAGAAAATCATCATGTCTTTGAGTTTTGGATACAGGACCAGCCTATATGGAAATGGTTACAAACTCTTCAGTGGTGTGTTCAGATCATGGAAAGAGAAAGGTGATACTCATGGTAACATTTCTTTATGGTGCAAAAGAACGAAATCCCCCTGATATTGCTGCTTGTACCCAGAAACTGTTGTTTCTGGTGGATTCTACGGCAGGGCTCCCTCAGCATGGCCGGCCCTCACTGGGGACCTACTATGTGCACAGCACCACCAATGCCAACACAGTGAAGTGCTATGGGAATATCGAGAAGAAGAGAAAGATAGTCTGGTCGGGGATGAGGGACAGATATGCAAACCACTGACCTGCATGGAAAGCAGCATGAAATCAGTGCCCTTGGAGAGATTCAAGCGAGAAGCACCATGAAATGGGCCATTAAATTCATCTCCGTGAAGATAGCATTGGTGCTGAGTCTTGAAAGATTTGTAGAACTTTAATCCCCCGAAGTGAGGGCAGCATGCTTCAATGTGAGAGAATACCGTAAACAAAGGTAAAGAGATGTGAAAGTTGATGACTTATCTGAAAACCCCCGAGGTATCAGCTACAGCAAGCCCAGGGGGTGGGGGGCAACCTTCAGTATTTATTAAGAATTTCGTGAGGTCAGGAGCACGTTTCAAATGCAGGTTATCTGGCACATTGCCAGATGCTGTTCTCCAGATCCCACTGATCCGAAATAGGGTAAGGGCATGTGAGATACAGCCGGGTTAGAGGACCAGTAGATCATACCTGTGTCAAGTCCCGAAATTCCAGGGTTGGTCTTATGCCAATCCTGGCTGACTATGAGGGTGTTCAGGAACTAACTCTATTCGGGACTGGGAGACAGAACCAAAATTACGTTAAGAAGCAATTCTGGGTTCTTGAAGATGAATAAGGGAAATGTCAGAAAGTACCTAAAATCTGTCTTTTTTTTTTTTTTTGCTCTAGAGGAGTTTATAACACTGAGTATACATCAAAAAGACTCTTTTTAAAAAAAATAGCAAGTTTGTTTTAAAAGAGAGCTATCTGGGGGCACCTGACTAGCTCAGTCGGTTAAACCTCCGACTCTGGATTTCAGCTCATCATGATCTCATAGTTCCTGGGATCAAGCACCCTGTCGGGCTCTGTGCTGACAGCATAGAGCCTGCTTGGGATTCTCTCTCTCCCTCTGGCTCTGCCCCTCCCCTCACTTGTGTTCTGTCTCTGTCTCTCTCTCTCAAAATAAACTTTAACAAATAGATTAATTAATTAATTAATTAATTAAAATGTAGCTATCTGGGCCCTATTTCAAAGATTCTGAATTAGAATTGGATGGGGCATGGGCACAGGTGCTACCTGTTACCAGCTCTGGTGCTAATTCTGAGGTACTACCAGGTTTAAGAACCTGTACCTTAGATCATATATTTATGTTTTATGTATAATAAGGCTATCCAATTGTATTAAAATGTATTTATTTTGTATTCATTTTGATTTTGTTTCTTCCTAGAATTCTATCTATATCTGAAAGATGCCTAAAAACTGTATACTCGTGATATATACCCATAAGTATATACAGGCATAGAACCTGTATTTCTAATTGGGACACATGAGCTTTTCCGTAAGCACTATTTTTTGAAATTTAACTCCAAATTAAATTAAAGAAATAGAAAAAGCTGCTGTTGTTCAGAAAACAAATCGTGGATTCTTTGCTTCTACAATAAACTTTTAAGAGAGTTTGTTCCTAGTGGAAATTCATTGTTACTAAATAAAAATCTTGAGGAAGAAAAAAATACCTTATATATAATCCACATTGAGGATGCAAATTGTAGAGAAACAGACACCAAAGGATTTGCATTTAATCAAATCTAAAGCAAGTCATTTCAGAAGCATCACTGACAGGTACAGAAGCCTTTCCCATCAGGACCAGGCTGACCTTTCCAGAGACCAGGATCCCTTATCAAGGAGAACACAGTCACCAGATATCCTACATTGCCGTTAAGAAGGAGATTCACCAGAACCATCCAGAATGGAAAATGGTGAGTCACTCTCAATTATTAAAATTAAAAAAAAAACTTTAATAATCCTAATGTTTATTTTGGGCATCACAAAGTCATAATGCAGAGCAAAGGACAAGAAGAAATAGCCCTAAATTCTGGCTAGAACATATAAAAGTATAAAAACGCAGACTAGAGACCAACAATTTAGAACTCTTGGTAACATTTTCATAATTCTTTCACATTTAGTTACTAATTGTTAGGTTTACTTTTGCTGCCTAGAGCTTAGGTAGCTATCTATTTTGGAGACCAGCTCTACTGAACATCATTTTTATACAACAAAGACTTAGGTATTACAGCACTCTTTTCCAGGCGAGCGAAACGTTGTGTTAAATGGAACAACTCTCAGTAAGCTCTCAAAGTTAAGGAAGGTGCAGGAGAGGAATCCAGATTTATAGAGAACTCGAAAGGTCTTTTACTCATGCATCTTGATTTAGTTTCTTAGCCCAAGAATGGAGGGCTGTCCACATATGTGTGATAGAGAACAGCCCGAGCTGTTGTCTCATGCGTTCAAACTGAATATAGATCTTTCCCAGTTTGTTCACTCTTGAGGACGCAAATGTGAGTGGCAACATGGAGTAAAACCCACCCATCCAGGAACAAATTTGAGATTAAAAAATTAGAATTTTACGTGTTAACAAAGAATGACAGAGTATTTCAAAAAATGCCTTGTGAGGTACCTTGAAGGAAAAATTGGTATTTTTTGTAAATGCCTCAGCTCTTCAAAGTCTGATCTCAAAAAATAAGCGGATAGAGCCATCACACAAGTGCATCCGTGTGCTGTGGCACAGAATGGGTTATTGACACAAGTGTTAAGTTTTGGATGCAGCCGTGAGGCTTTGGGTGGGAGAAGGATCGTCATGGGGAGGGGTCTGTGAGCGAACCAAACTTGTGCAAAATCCTAACATGCTAACTAATTTGGCCTCACTTAAAAATTTTAGTCTTTCTTTCCAGTTGAAGCTTTCATAAATAGTATATATTATTTTCTGCCTAGCAGTTGATATTTGAACACTTCATTATTAATTGCTGAACTTGCCTTTCCTTGTATCCTTCTGGGGGTTTCCCATAATAACCCTGACATGACAGGAGCCCCACAGATCTGGAGTGGAATCACAAACACCAAGCCCCTAGAGAGTGTGGAGCTAGCACATTTTATTCCTACGTGGGTGTCTGCCTCCCTTCGGCAAGGGGGCTCTGATCCTCAGTGAGGCAGGCTGAGCTGGGCTAGGGCGGTGGTCAGGGGTCCCCGAGCCGCACACCGTAGGGACACCGGACTGTCCCGGACCTCATTCTTGGTACTTCGCTGGCAGGCCAAGAAATGGAACAAGCATGGATGTTGTCCATCAATTACCCATCATTCAGGATTTTTATTCTAATCTGTCTTGAGTGAGCATGTGCGAGCCCATCATCTATTATCTGAATTTTTCTGTCACCAAATGATAGAACTCAAAATATGAATTGCTCTTTCCTGAAGTTATGGGATGGTTTTCTATTTTATTCTCTGTTTGTTTGTTTGTTTCAAATGATCTCTGTTCCCTTACCTTAGACAACAAGCACCTGCTTAGGGACAGCAAAGAAGTGTATTCCAGACAGGTGTTATCAAAAATAGTAAAATAAATAAAATAGTAAAATAATACGGTGTTTACTTCAAATAAACACTATAAATGTGTTTTTTATAATATAAATTTAATATGTATTTTGTTTTATTTATATTTTGGTTTATATTTTATATATTTATATATATATATATAACTTTTTATATATTATATATATTATATATTTATATATATTTTATAATTTATATTTTACATTTTAAAATTTATATTATTTTGTTTTAATGGAGAAAATGTTTAATTTTCAAAAACAATTTTAAAGCAACAGTACCATTAAGTGTACTATGGGCCAAATTCTTTATCAGAATAGAGAGCAGTAAGGAGCGGACGTGACTCAGACAATTTGCTGCATGTACATAATGACAATATGGCAATACAAAAAACTTTTTTTCCAAATTCTAAAGGATAAGTTGATTCTTCATAATAAATTTGCTTGTGCTTTCTTTCCGGAAACATGGGTCTTTGTTCTCTCAACAACTGATCTGAATGCAAGTTTGTATCTAGGGGTATTTGAATAAAAACTCTCAAGCATCTCCTGGTTTATGCAGGTGTGGATTCTTTAAATAGACAATGCACATGGGGGGAAATGTTTGGGAAAAGGAATACTGATAGAATTTTTGACTCCTCTGTAAAGAGGGAGGGCAGGAAAGGTTAGAGAACTTTCCAGAATCCTCAAAACACCAAGAATAGTCCAGGTGACAGTTTAAAGAAATTGTACCAGGTTCCACTGCTTAATTAAAACTTATATGAGGGGCCCCTGGGTAGTTCAGTCAGTTGAGTGTCTGACTTTGGCTCAGTTCATGATCTCGCGGTACATGAGTTGGAGCCCCGCATCAGGCTCTGTGCTGATGGCTCAGAAGCCCCAGTGACAGGGTTTCATCCCCCCTGTCGTGAAAATGCCGTCTCCCACATTCTGAGAATATTTATCTTTCCAAACCTTATAGCCTTTCTGTGCCTTCATTTTCCTCTAAGGTATTTTATGTACTCTGCAAGTGTTTATTGATCATGTACTAGGTGCCAGATTCTGGACACCACTGGTTATTCCTTTCTCTATAGTCCATCTTTTTTTCACTTCCTTGATGCTAACACTCTGGTACATTACATACCTTCATTTTTTTTTTATGTTTATTTCTTTTCTGAGAGAGAGGGAGAGACAGAGCGTGAGCAAGGGAGGGGCAGAGAGAGAGGGAGGGAGACACAGAACCCGAAGCAGGCTCCAGGCTGAGCTATCAGCACAGACCCTGATGCAGGGCTCGAACTCACCAACAGTGAGATCATGACCTGAGCTAAAGTTGGACGCTCAACTGACTGAGCCACCCAGGCACCCCAATATATGCCTTCATTTCTGACCTCTCCTCCCTGCTTCCACCTTCCCTGTCCCCTGCAGTCCCCTGGACATCAGAACTGTAGCTGCCACTGAGGCTTAGTGCTTGGATACCTAGTCTCCTATTGCCACAAAGTCTTCCTTTGAGCCCTTTATTTTTGTAGTTTTGGTTACCATAGTTTTAAAGGTGTTTCTTAGAAGTGCTGGTCAAAGCCATCATCCTATCTATAGGGTATTTGAGTTTGATTATGCCAGCACAACCTCAAAGTCACCATGTTCAAAACTGAACTCTTATTTCCCCATTAAAACTGACTCTCTTCCCTGCCTTCCTGATTGTTCTTCTTAATCCTGGTGGTCTTTTTTTTATTGTGCATATGCATGTGTGTATGTATGTGCATGTGTGTGTTTTCTTTTGAAAGTTTTCTTAAATCTGTCTTTTCCTTGTCATTTCCACTGTCTCTGGTTAGCCTCTATTTTACCTTTTCCCATCCTCTGTGGTCCCTCGCCTTCAAACCCATCCTAGGCTCTAACTTCAGATTAATCTTCCAAAACGGTATTCCAAATCTTCTCTGCAAATGATAAAATCACAAGATTCTCCTGTTCAGAAGGCTTAGTGGTTTCCATCACTTACAACATAAAGTATAATTTTTCAGTCTGTTTTTCAAGACCTTCAACATGTTTGTTAATGTCACCGCCACCCCTCCCCGACTCCAAAAAACAGGATGCTTTCAACAAATAATTAAGAAATAATTAAAAATAATTACTATGTGCCAGACACCATTCAGGCATTGGCACCTGAGATGTTTCAGTGAGTAAGAAAACAAGCAAATATCCCCACCTTCGTGGAGCTTACATTCTAGCAAACAGCAGACAGCAGTAGGCAATAAACCTAATGCATAAGGAAATTATATAGGCCATCGTAAAGTGACAAGTGGTCCATAGAAAGAAAAAGTAAAATGGGGTGGGGCAGGTTAGGAGTGTTTCGTGGGAAAGATGCAACTTTAAATGTGTTCTTGTTGAAAAGATGACATTGGAGCCAAGACGTGAAGGGGACACAGGGGTGTAGCCACGCGGATAACGGGGAGAAGAATAATCCAGAGAGAGTGGACAGCCAGTGCCAAGGTTCTAAGGCAGAAGTGGTGTGCTTGGTGCATTTCAGAGGCTGAGGGGAGTACGGTGAGCAAGGGGAGAGTGTTGGGAGGTGAGATCAGAGGTATCGTGCAGCAAGGTTACCTGGGGCCATTCTAAGGACTTTGGCTTTGATTGAAACGGGGAGCCATTTCAGTATGGTATGGAGAAGAGAAGTGACACCGTTGTGCTTTGTTTTTTCACGGATCCCTCTGGCTACCGGGCTGAGAATAGACTGGGACACTGGGGGTGAGGGATGCTGAAGGCTCCTGCAGTAATCTACACGACAGATGGCAAGACAATAGCGGTGCAGGCAGGGAACAGTCGGCACCATCATGAGTTCCTCGAGGACAGCCTGTGAAGTACAAGAGGGAGCGAGTCCAGGAGGATCCCGATAGCTTTGGGAGTGAGTAACCAGCGGCGTGGAGGGAGTAACCCTCAGCTGAGACAAAGGAGGTCTCCAGACAAAGCAAATGCGGAGGGGCGGGGGATGGAGTTCAGGTTTGGATGCGTGGGGTTCCCGATGTCCAGCAGACAGCTGTGTGAACGTGGACATCCAAGTCTAAAGTCCGGGCCGGATGGGTCTGGGCTAAAGGATGATGTCCATTTGAAATTCATCTATGTGGAGGTGGCATTAACCCCCATTACTCCAGTTCCGTACCCTTTCCGCACCTGCCTTGTTCCTGCCCACCTCTGTGTTCCTTCATGCCGTGCCTGACGCCCGCGAGACCTTTCTCCCTGCCCCTAACTCATCCACATGCAATCACGTCCACCTGAATCACGTCCCTTCCCCCAAAACTGTCACCGACCACCCAATGTGTGTTCTGCCCCTCCCCTACTCTTTCACATGTGAACACCTCACCTCTCTCACCAAACTGAGATCTCTTTGAGGACATCTGCTACATGTTCTAAACTTCTTTTGCATCCCCTGTGGCATTTCGCCCCTGCTTTGCACTAAGTCCGTGCCAACGGGTGTGTAAGACTGACTGCTTACGACAAACCTTCAGAAGTTCTCATGTGTTTATTTGCCATCTCACGAACTTTCTCCCTCTATTAATTACCGTGTGGTTATTTGTTAAGCTTATTTAAAATAGGTGTATTCCTTCTAGGCTTTTTGGCATACACATAAAGCACAAATTGGTGAGTCAGATTGAAATCACCAATTGAAAAGCCCTTCAGGGAAGAGTGAAGCCAATTCTGTCTGCAGACCCACAGGGGATCCAGGCTGGACCCCTTCAGCCCCACCCCCTCCTCTCTCTCAGACCTGTGTCCACTCCCACTGGTAATCACCAGACGTTCCTCTTTCGGCCCCGCCAGGAATACACAAATACCTACGGTTGGCCCCCACCCGAACAGGAGCACTATAAAGTCCTTACTGTTATGTATACCTGTGATTCTCAAACTTCAGAAAACATCAAAATCACCTGGGAGGCTTATTAAAACATGAATTGCTGAGCCGCAGCCCTAAAGTTTCTGACTCAGTACATCTGGAGGAAGGGCGTGAGAATCTGCACGTCTAGCAAGTTCCTAGCGATGCTGGTGCTGCTGGTCCGGGGGTCACACTTTGAGGATCACTGGGGTGCATTCTCACTTTGACCTGTCTGTCTGGCTTTGCCCCCTGCCTTGTTCTCACTGTTGGTGCCCTAGTCACTCTCCTGCTCCAGGCTGCTCCCCTGCACGCTAGAGCTGTCTCGGCCACTGACCACACACCTGGCCTCCACCCCTCTCTGGCCTTTCCTTACCCTAGTCTCGGGGGTTGAGAGCCAACTCATGCCCTTGCCCCCAATTTCTTGCTTCCTCTTCAACCCCATTCCCTCATTTTCTCCCTTTTTCCTAAATCTGTAGTCCCTTCCTCTGACCTACTCAAATATCCTCAAATCTCTGCTACCCATAAATATATAGATATAAAAATGTAAGCAGGGTGCCTGGGCGGCTCAGTCGGTTAAGCATACGACTTCAGCTCAGGTCACGATCTCACGGTTTATGAGTTCAAGCCTCACATTGGGCTCCATGTTGACAGCTCAGAGCCTGGAGCCTGCTTCAGATTCTGGGTCTCCCTCTCTCTCTCTCTCTGCCCCTCTTCTGCTTGTATATATATACATATATAGTGTATATATATACATATATATACATGTATATACTGTATATTTATATATATGCAAACCTCTCCCTGACCCTGTACTTCTCTGCAATTATCATCCAGCTCCTCCTTCCCTTTCTCATTCAAGCTTCAAGAAGAAATCTCCATCCCTGTCTTGGCCCTTGACATTATTATCTGGCTTCTAGCTAGGCTTCCAGAGTTTCTCTTCTAAGGTTGACTGAATTGAAAGCAGTGAGTGCCCTGCTTTCCTTAACTTTCTGGACCGTTCTGCCACCCTTCCTACTTTTTCCTTCTTTCCTGAAGTCTCTTCCCCTGAATTCTGTGATGCCTCCTTCCCCTGGCTTTTCCTGGTTCCTCTCCAACTATGTCCTCAATTATATTCTTCTTCATGTCTCTCTTCCTCCTCTGACCACACTTCACATGTGGATGCTCCCAGGCTTCTGTCTGGAACCATTTAGTCCAGAGCTCCCCAACCAGTATGTCAGGAATGAGGATGATAGGAGTTTCCAAGATATTGATCCTCTCAGGCCATGGGAGCAGCCTGGTCTGCTTATGCTGGTGTGCGGGATGGTATCGTTTCTTTGTGTGCCGTCATGTGACTCTACCTTTCAAGCACTCCCCCCTCCCACCAGCAATTCCGTCCTCTTTCCTGATTTCTTTACCACCAGCGTCATGATGGCTCCAGAACTTATGTACCCAGATCAATCCCATGGGGAAAACTCGAGAATCACCCTCGAATCTTCCCTCTTCTTTCTCTCCCACACCGAAATAATTTTCAAGTGTCTGCTCCTTGCCCTCCTATCTACTACTCAGACCCCATTATCTCTTGCCTGAATTCTTCTAGAACCTCGTGACTGATCTCCCTGTGGCTTTGTGATTCTTAAATCTACCCTCCACACAGCTGCCAGAAAAGCCTGTCTAAAATGCAAATCTGACCGTATTGGCTCCTCGCTTAAAAGCCTCCATTGATTCTTTGCCGGCAGGATGAAGTCCAAACTCCTTTGCCCACCAGAAGCTTCATGACTGAGGCTGTTTCTTTTCTCTTCTGGCCTCCCTCCCTCACTCCCTCACACACCTTGCTCTGTTCCTGCCTCCAGGATTTTGCCCCTGTGGTCCTCAATGTCTGGAATATTCTTGCCCACCTTCCTATCACTACGCAGCATCCCTCCAGCCTGTGCTGTCCCCTGCCCTCCTAGTCCCTCCCCGCCCTCATAAGGAATTGACACATCTGTGTTTTTCTGAATATCCTAGGCGTGATTCTGCTGTTGCCCTTAGCACATTTGCATTAAAATTATTTTTTAAGCTCCTCTCTCCTCCCACTAGATAGCAAATTCTTTTGCATCCCCAGCTCTGACGGGATGCCTGACACACAGGAAATACTTCAATGCATCATTGATGAGTAAATGTAGCCTTAGGCTTTTCCAAAAGCGAAGCATACACTCTAGAATCTGAGTTTAGTTTCCTTTGGAACAAACGTAAAGTCATCAAGTTTTAAATTCGAGGCTGATTTGAAAGTACTTCAAGCCTCTCTAAGTAAAAGATATATAGGCCAAAATTAGACCCTGTTAAAATTATACCGAAAGGACCATTCAAATAACTTTATTTTGCTGAAATCATTTGTGTGGTGGCTTCATTTAAACTAAATGATACATTGCCTTGGAACCTAGATTTTTTTTTTCCTCTTAATTTTGTATAGGCATTTTGTATAACACTTAATAGTTTGGCATATTTTCATATGCCTGTCTTATAGAACACTGCAGAGAGATTTTACAGACAAAGAAAATGGGCCTGAGAGGTTACGATTGTCCCGGTGCAGTGACTAGAGTAACATGTGATCACGTAGGCACTGCTTTTTGGGCCAGCAACCTCTTCCATCCCATGGGTCGCTCTGCTTTTGGTTTGGGTTGTGTTATTTTTTCCTTTCTTCCTTCCTTTTATTCTCCTTGTGATGGTATTTGACTCATAAGTCAAATATATCCTAGACTACCAGTTTAAGCAGATTAGAGAATATTTTTGGTGATATGTGTATACATGTGCGTACACGTGGGTACATCCAGCCTAGTGCACTGATACCGGTGCATTGCTAATACACCAGGTGGCATTGCTAATACACCAGCAACAGCTCGATTAAAATGAATTGAAACTATCCAACCTACAATGGAACAGTGATTTCAGACTTACAAAATATCTTAAAATTCCTGCAGTTTAACTACGATGTATTGCTTGAATGCTTTCTCCAATTCACTAAACAAAAGGTTCTTCTACTGTTGCTTGACCGTCCTCGCTAACAAGGAACTCACTATCCCCAGAAACAGAGTTGTCAATTTCAGAACCTTGGGGACACATTTTTCTCTATAGTCTGTTATCTCTCTGTAATTTCTTCATGGTAAAAAACAGCTAATTTTTCCAGTTGTTAGGGTTAGAATCTGACCCACGTCTGGATCCCAGCTCTTATGGCTTATTAGCAGCTATGAGACCTTGGCAGATAACTGAGCCCCAGACTTCAGGTCCTTCCTTTTTAAAATGGCTCAAGTGAAATAATGCAGGTAAATTACTGAGCACTGTAATATGTTCAGTGGGTGCTTGTAGTAAGTTCTTAATAAATATTTGTTGAATGAATGAATGACTCTTCCCTTATCCTTGACCTAGTTTCAAAGCAGCAACTCCCCATGTCGAAAGACTGTATTTTCAAAAATAAAAACTGCTTAATTTAGTGCAGTAAACAGGAACACATGATTTTCTTCTCAGGAACCCAATCTGAAAACAGTCCAGGTGACCTGCTCACCCACATCAGATAGAAATACAATACGGCAAGAATACTGTCACTCCATAAACTGAAGCATGCAAATCTAACTTTTGCATCAGGTAATAAGTTGCATCTGATTCCTGTCTTGCGATTAAAGCATAAATTATAAGCCTTCCCGGAATAAATCTTGACAAGTCAGAGTACAAAAAAGAGGACACTTTGAGGAGCTGTTGCGTAGAAGATGGAATAGGGGGGAGCTTTTTCTGCCTACACAGAACCTGGATGAGTTTCTATCAAGGAAGGAAGACTAAACGTCCTCTTTTGGAGCCACTGCAAATTCAAGAAGTCTATCATCGCAGTGAGCAAACAGTCACAATTGTCAGGCCTTGAATGCGTCCCTGGGGAGGTTAACCTATTACTCTATCCACATTTGATTGTTACTATTCCATTTGCTTAAGTCACAGGAGACTACAGCAAACGCGTGTATCAAGGCGTGAGAGTGAAGCACACGGTCAAAGACTTACTGGCGGAAAAACGATCCAGGCAGACAAGTAACTCAAGATTTAACGTAAGTCTCGATTTAGTTCATTCTGAAGTCTTTGGGGGCCTCAGTCCTCTTTGAAAGCTAGTTATCTCCGCTCTTTCCTCTTGAGTCTCATATTCTCAATGGCAAAGCCCTCATTTACTTAGCACACACTATATAATTACCATTATTAACATTATTTGGTACCTCATTCGGTTAAGCATCTAACTTCAGCTCAGGTCATGATCTCACAGTTCGTGGGTTCAATCCCACGTCGGGTTCTGTGCTGGCAGCTCAGTGCCTGGAGCCTGCTTCAGATTCTATGGCTCCCTCTCTCTCTGCCCCTCTCCTGCTCCTGCTCTGTCTTTCTCTGTCTCTCAAAAATAAACGTTAAAAAATATATATTGGGGTACAAATGTCAACCCATGGGCAAAAACCTGGAGAGCTCTGTGAACTTACTGGCTGGCTGTCTCAGCTCATGGCAAAGAATGGATGATATGTCCTGACTTTTTCATTTCTCCCAATCGTGAATTAATGAAGGCTTAGCTGGTGGGGACAATGCCAATCTTCATCGACACGTTATTCTAAATCTGATAGAGACAACTTAGAAAAACCCTCCCTATAGCAAAATCAGATGGAAATATCCGAGTTGGAGATGTCTTAAGTCTGAAACCTCTCTATCTGCCATCCGTGTCTTCATAAATAGCTCTACCCTGCACTTAAAATGTTTAAGTAGTTGCACCCAGATCTCCAAAAATGCTCCTAGAGTGGAAATAGCAATTAGCTAGCAAGATGGGTTTATAATCACTTAGTCTATTGGCAAAATGTAACAACATGAATGTCAGGCATCTGTCGTGCATTGCTGGATGCAGGACATGAGAGCAAATGTGGTAACGACGTACAGCGCCCAGCACAGGGGCTGGTACACAATGGGTACCGGTTCTTCCATTGCGGCTGCTCAGGATATGGGCACTGCATCCAACGCTGCTCTGGGATCAAATTTCTGGGACATGTTTCAAATGAACCAACTCCAGATCCTATTTCCTCCCATCCAAGAGCTTTCACTGCACATCTTCTGTCTTCTTTTATTTTAAACCACATCCTCTCTTCTGGTGCAACAAACGGAGCTTAGCTGACGAAAAGAAAATCAAAATCATCGGCTCCTTGTCTATTCCTAGTACAGTGTTTCTTAGTGGCTGCTCAGAGTCATCTGGGGTGTGTGTTACAAATATCCATGCCAATTTCATATCAAGAAAGGAAGAGAGAGAGAGAGAGAATTCAGAGTCTCTTCTAATGAACCACAGCTTTGTGGAAGTAATGTGGATGGCTTGGCCACAGCTACAGTCAGAATTGTGAAACCTAATGGACGTTCTAGGCATTGGGAAGACAGGAATCACAGTGATGTCAAAACACAGTCAAGGAACAGATACTGTATCTGCCCAGTGTGCGTGAGGCTATAACTCACTCCTTGGCATCATCATTATCATCAAGACATACATACAAAGATAAGGCACTATCCCAGACAGAATTACAGAAGAAGAAAAAAAACCCAAGAAATCATAGTATTTCCAAATGGTATATATAAATATATTCTTCTTTTTAAAACTACCTAACAATTTTTGCTCAAGATCTGTGACTATCAAATAGTATGTTTTCTTTAATTTTTGATGTTTTTACTCTCTCAGTGCTATAACAATATAAACATGATTCATAATAAACATATTGTTTGATTTCATTTTAAACTGCAGATTCCTTGTCCCGTCCCATGTATACAAATGTGGAAATATTGGACAGGAGCCAAGGAATGGTCATTTTTCAACCTGCCCCTTGGCCGATTCCTTTGCTCGCCAGAGGTTGAGAACTTTACCATAGAGTACAGAGCAGGGGTTCGCTCACACAGCCAAGGTTCTTATCTCCACCCAGATTACAATTTGTTGAGCTATTGCTGTTGGCCCCGTGACACTGAAAGTGTGATCGTGAAAGTGGATACAAGAAACACATGATACATGGTCTATGTCATTAAACACCAAAAACCCTGGTAGAGAAGAAAATCTGTGTATCCATTTAAAAAATATAAGACTAGGGGCACCTGGGTGGCTCAGTCCGTTAAGCGTCTGACTCTTGATTTCAGCTCAGGTCATGATGTCTCGGTTCGTGAGTTCTAGCCCCGTCATGCTCTGTGCTGACAACATGGAGCCTACTTGGGATTCTCTCTCTCCTCTTTCTCTGCCCCTCCCCCCACCCCCACTCAGGTGTGCTCTCTCTCAAAATAAATATAATTTATTTAAAATATATATATAAGACCCTATAACCAAGCATCAGACTAAAGACGAAAGACCAGGAGCATAGCCACATGCTAGGAAGACTACAATCCAGTTTACAGGGCACCTCTTCGTATGTCGTCTCATCGGACAGACGCACAAACTCTGTGAGATTGATATTCACATGGTTTCCCATTGAACAGATGGAAACAGGGAAGAGAAGAAGAGATGGGAAGTGATTGTTCTCAGGCTTCATAGTTAGCAAATGGCAGGTCTTCTGGCTCCTGATTCAACATTTAAAAGGGACAGATCACTGGGATCTGAGGTAGAACAGTCCCTGATTCATGCTGTCTTAGTCCAGTTGGGCTATTGTAACAAACACCACAGCCTGGGTGGCTTATCAACAGCAAGATTTTATCTCTCAGACTTCTGGAGGCTGGGAGTCCAAGTTTTTGGTGCCAGCATGGCTAGATTATGGTAGGACCCTCTTCGGGGTTGCAGACTGCTGACTTCTGATTATGCCCTCATGTAAAGGAAGGGTCTAAGGAACTCTCTGGGGGCTCTTTTATAAGGGCTCTGATCCCCTTTGTGAGGGCTCCACACTCATGACCTACTCACCTCCCACTTGTTAATACCATCACTCTGGGCATTAGGATTTCAACATATGGATTTTGGAAGGACATAAACATTCAGACCATAGCATATTCAGACAAGGAAAATCAAAATACAGGAAAATATATCATCGAGAAAGAATTTCTAGGACAAGAAAGGTGCAAACCCGCCCTAACTCTGGTAGTTACTCTCAGGCACCAAGTGCATAGGCTGCATGAACTTAGCCTTATCTACAGGTTTGCATATATTTTTACCTGGGTCTCAACACTAGTGTATTACTCGTATCCTCCACTCCAATGACCTCTTAAATTGGGGTAATTAAATGTCTATATTCCCAAAATATGGTTATTTGGGCTTAAGTTACCTCCATGAATTGATTTGACTGTTCATCTGTCAACCACTATTCTAGAATATCTGCGTATCTCAAGAAAGACACCGTATTCCTTAGAGGTCCTATTACTGTCCTCATTGCAAATGCTAACCTGTTCAGCAGGAATCATGGAGAATCACATTGCTGGTGGGCACTTGGGGTTCTAACTGGATGGATGATCCTGAGCCTACCTTCTCTTTTCACCCCAATACACTACGCAGCTATGGGTTGAATATCTTGAATATGTTTGGTTAGGGAAGCCATCCTAACAAGACCATGTTCAAACTTGGCTACTGACAGCATGGGTAATAACCAATCAGAGGCTAACTTGAGGAGGTTGGAGACCCTACCATGCGGTTTTACCATAGAGTGTGCTGGCCAAAAAGTGGACCCTCCCAATAATCCCACATCAAAACGCTGGAACCTATGAATGTTACCTTATGTGGCAAAACATGTGATTAAGTTAAGGATCTTAAGAGGAGGCACTTACTCAGATTATCCAAGTAGATTTTGTCTTGCATCACTCTGAATGCAATCCCATGCATCCTTCTAAGAGAGGGTTTGAGAGAGACACACGCACAGAGGAAAAGACACACAAAAGAGCAAGAGGCAGTGGGGTCAGGAGGCAGAGGCTGGAGTCATGCAGCCATAAGCCAAGGAACGTGGGTGGCCACCAAAAGCTGGAAGAGGCAAAGAATGGATTCTCCCCTAGGGTCCTACAGGGAGCACAGACCTAGCAACGCGTTGATTTGGGCTTCTGACCTCCAGAACTGATAAGACATTTCTGACTCTTTAAGCCACCCAGGTTATGGTCATTTGTTACCGCAGACCTAGGAAGCTAATGCACATATATGATGAAAGCTACTTCCCTCTGGATAAGTATCCTTTAGGAAGTATCCATCTGATGCCCAAATTGGTGCTCTTTTCTTTGCGACAACACTTTGATAAGTTTACACAGGCTGTGTTAGTCCATCGTTACCGCAATTTCCTTCCAGAACATCTGTTTTTGATACCGTGAAATGTTTTAAGTTTTTCACATCTTTGCAGTAGGAATCAAAGAGAAAGAAATCCCTTTCACCAAAGAGATTTTCACCAAAGACTGGACCTAAAACCATTTCTATACATCTTAGCCATGATCCTGTGGTTTCACACTATTACTGTGGACATCTGATTTTAAATAATGGTTTTTCTCTTTCTTCCTCAAATCTTTCTGGGTCATCCTTTACCACACTCCTACATTTTCTAGCAGAATATTTAAACTGTGAGCCATTCACCCACATCTAGTACCAAAAAATATAAATAATGAGACTTTTGATGTAGGTTTTTCTTGCATGTTTTTTCAATTACACTATTTCACTTGAGTTTCATAAAAGCAAATCATTGAAAAATTTTAATAACATCACAAAATTTAGTTAACTCTCAGTTATTTATAGTACAGGAAAAAAAGGATTTAACAAGAAGATGCAGTGAGGCTCATAGCCACAATTTTTCATTTTGCTTTGAAATCCAATGAACAATTTGCAGGCTATTGAGCTTTCTAATCAAGTTTTTCTTAAGCTATCATAAAGATTCATTTAAAAGCCTTGAGTACATAACAGCTGGCATGAGGGGGAAAATTTCAACTTACTAAGTAGGAAGCAGAGATCAGTTTGCAGTAAAAATTGTGCCGCAGAATGGGGGCTTACAAGGCAGTTTGGAAGAGATTATGAACAGCCTGGGATCAGGGTCTGCCGTTCAGTCTATTTTATTGGTTTATGGACATCCTAATCACTCTCTTGCTCACTCCTCAAAAAATGCTATAGTGAGGACCAACAAGGAAATAGATATGAAAGTTATTTTAAATTAATATTCTACATAAATGTGAGGGAAAATACATGAAGACTTCTGAGGTGTTTTGGAAGGCCTGAACTAAAGAAAGTGTTAAGGAGATAAATCCCAAGTGGGAAACGGATTTGGATTATATTTTGAATTCTATGTATTATACATATACAAACCAAAAGTTAACTGTTTCCACTTGTCATGATTCTTTCACATCAGCCTCGAATGTTTGCTTTCCACATCATAACTACTTACAATTGCTTTTGTTTTGTGTATTTTCCTAAATCCTTACATTTAAATGAGCTGATAAAATGTCCATGCCCCGAACACGTAGGATAAGGCCATATTGTCAGCTGGGTGTCTTGGTTCACAATATGTCCTAATTATTTCTGGAAGGAAAACATTGTAAACACAGGAAGAAGCCTGACAATAGTACATATCGATGACAAATTTGGAGTAACAGCAGGTAAGTGGGTGCCAGATAGTGCATTTATGGCATAGGGTAATTGGAAGTGTTTGATCTTTATGGAGAGATGGCGAACCTCGAACTGTGAGCCAGATGTGTGTTGCCTAGCTCCATCCATCATAACTGTCTGCCTTTCGATCAAGACTGCTAGTTAGAGTTTTGTTTAGTTATAAATCCAGCTGCTGTTTTGCAGTACCAATCACATGCACACTTCAGTTACCACCGAGTATAAACACTGGGATGTCCATATCTGTAATTTGCATTTGGATTTCTTGTGAAGTGTTAAAAAATATATATATGCAATTGGCAACTGTTTATTATAGCATCTCAAGATCTCTTTGGTTTCTCTGAAGCTTTGGAAAACACATCCAAGACATCTCTTTTACATCAAAACAGAAAAGTTCCTTCCTCAGTCTGTTTCAACCCCTCCTTCTGGCTCTCAGTGGTCCTGGGCGATTCCTTCCTTCTCTCTGGGCCTCAGTGTCCTTGTGAGTAGAAGGGGAGGGTTAGATTCTTCCCATTTCAGTATTCAATTTGACTTGATAGCTTTTCCTGACCTCAGAACATGTCCCACCCACTGACAACCCTCTCCCCAACTTCCAAAGCCAAGCTGAACCCCTCTTTGTTCTGAGAAAGATATATCTCCTTTCCTCTGGTTCAGGTAGAGCTTTGCAAGTTGAGTTTTCAAGGGAAGAGGGAACAGAAAAATCACAGAAAGCACAAGACCAATTATGCACAGTGCAAATGTTCTGACCCTAACTTTAATATCTAGTCAAAGATCAGTATGGGTGAGACAGTTGAGGTGACTTCAAAGCCCGGATCTCCTTCTGTCACCTCAGTTCTCTCTGGGGCAGATGAGAATTTTTAATAATAATCATTGTCATTTACTGATAGACTTATAAATATTTTCACTTATATACTTTAAAATATATGTCATTGGGGCGCCTGGGTGGCTCAGTCGGTTAAGCGTCCGACTTTGGCTCAGGTCATGATCATGGTCTGTGAGATCAAGTCCCGTGTTGGACTCTGTGCTGACAACTTGAAGCCTGGAGCCTGCTTCAGATTCTGTGTCTCCCTCTCTCTCTCCCCCACTTGTGCTCTGTCTCTCTCTTTCAAAAGTGAATAAACCTTAAAAATTTTTTTTTAAATAAAATACATGTCATTGATAATAAAATATATGTCATTTATCAACAAGAAGCCCAGTGGCCTTGAGAGGATGGCACTCACATCTATTTTTCAGATGAGAAGAGTAAATATCAGGTAGCAAGTGATGGAGCTTAGATGTGACCCAGGTTTGTTGGATTGCTTCCTGTTGCCTTTTTAATTTACATTTCCGGTCCAAGGAAGGACTAGCTTTGGAATAACCACTTTGCCTCAGGGCTTCTGCTTCAGATTCCATATGTGATGTTGGGTCTTGGTCATGACCTTTGCTCCCTCTCAACCCGCCCATCCCTGCAGTGCTTCTGCAGGTTGTTTAGATGATGCCACACCCAGCCTGAACCAGAAGCAGCACTCTCCTTTCCTGTAACACCCAGAGATCCTAGAAAGAACTAGACACAAAAAGTTCTTAATTTCCTTCTAGAACCTATCTCTAGCTCTGTCCTAGAACTTGCTTCCAGAATATTCCCTGTCATTCCCCACCACTCCTGCACCTCTGGTCTCTTGGGCTCACCATGGCACCTGGCCCTCTCTATAAAAAGAGGAAAACATTTCCTGAACCGGAGTCACAGCATACCATCTGACCTTTGCAGAACCCTTTGCTGCCCTCCTGGAGATCCCTAGGTCCTTCCTCACCCAACCCATTTCTCCCTGACCTTTCTTCTTCCCTATCGCTTACTCTCCTGCTATGACTTACAATGAAGTGCGGTTTCTTTAGTATTATCTAGCTGCCTGAGAAGCTGGTATCCCCTGGCTTGGTCCTGGGAATGGATGTAGAATGCCACTCCACCACGTGAGAAGGCAGAGACCCTGTTGGGTCTCTCTTGAGGGCTGAAAGAGATCCATGAACCTAGGGAAAAGCAGAGCTTACCAGCTCAGTTGGCCTGCTGTCTCTGGTGACCCACCGTTTAGATGCTCTCCCAGTTTCCATGCATTCTCCCATAGTTTTACACACTAAAGGCTCCTATGCATATTCCTAACAAATATAATAGCCACTAAGGAAAGGGGAGAGTAATTTCCTTATGCTGTCAACTTCTCATGAAAGTATGGGAAAAGATGAAGAGAGGGGACCACCAATGGTCTCATTTCCTAGACACTAAGCCAATTTTTAGTATTCCATGCTAAAGACAGACAGAAGCCTTGACTGATATCAAAATCTAATTTTAATCCAGAAATACCTCCCCAAACCTACTAGAACTTGGACAATTTATATCTTGGGCTACTTCACTATGGTATTCTAACGGTGCTACAACAATGAAGACGCCAAACGAAGAAAGAAGCAGCTGTAAATAAGACTACGAACTGATTATCCATGCTTTAAATTTAGGGAGTTGGCCACACCCTCCTTCTTCAAGGAAGAAATCACAGCCATTGCAGCCCTGTCTTGTCAAATCTAAGAACAGAGCATGTGTATGTGAGATTGAATCCATGGTTAGAAGAAGGGTACGATTTGGACAGTGGTCCCAAGCTCTGAAGGCATACAAAGTGCAAGAAATACCCATACTCTCTTCCCTGCTTTCTTAAAACTTACTATAAAAATTATTTTTGGAGCACCTGGGTGGCTCAGTCAGTTAAGCATCCAACTTCGGCTCAGGTCATGATCTCACAGTTTGATAGTTCAAGCCCTGTGTTAGGCTCTGTACTAATGCAGAGCCTGCCTGGGATATTCATTCTCTCTCTCTCTCTTTCTCTCTCTCTCTCTCTCTCTCTCTCTCTCTCTCTCTCTCTCCCTGTCCCTCCCATGCTCTCTCTCTCTCAAAATAAACTCTCCTAATTATGTCACCTCTCATCCTACAATGTGACTTCACTTCAGTAAGATTTCCCCAGTTGCCTGTGCACAGCAGATGGCCATCAGATGACCCAGTGTGTGTCTTTCTGCTTTGCTAGTGTTTTATTTTTCTTATTTTTTAGAAGTACTTGCTCTCTTTGTGGTGATTACTAAATCTCTTAGGAAAACTATAATTTTTCTTTAATAAGTACATTTCACTTGCCCTTGCTACTTTTTTTCTGAATTGCCAGCAGACGGATCCATTTATTTGTAATGTTCCATTTATTTGTAATGTTTTCGAGGTGATCAGGGTCCACCCTGGGAGTGTCTTGCCCCTAACCTTTTGCTCCCTCTTACAGCTCAGCGCTTTGCATATTGCTTGTTAACGTTGCCAACCAACCCCCTTCGTGAGCCCAGAAAGAATTAAAAAAGAAAAAAAAATTTTTTTCTGAGTAGGCAATGCCTTCTAAACTCAAAATGCCAATGTTTGAATACAAGAGGTACATATTATGTCCTTGGCACTCATTTGAATGAATGCTTGATCTATGCTTTTCAAAATAGCCCATTGTCTGACTTTAATTAGCCCACTATCCTGACTTGTTTATAGAACTGAACCACATTTCCAGGGCTCTGGATGTTCTCCACCCAACCACCTGCTCCTTCACAATTACAGAATTTCTTAAAAAATAATAATAATAAAGGCAGACCTTTTGCAAGCAACTTATTTTTTCAGCTGCTCTATTGGTTCTGAGGTTGTTGTTGTTGTTGTTGTTGTTTAACTATCACGAAATCTAAAATATTTCCTGGTGGTGAATTCTTTCACGCAGCTTGCCAAAATAATCAGGTTTGCAGTGAAACCGCCATGGCAAGTCCGTCTGGAAGGGCTAAAGTTCTGCAGATTCTGTTCTGGCCATGGTGTGCGGGACCATTTATCAACGAGCATCCCAGTGGCTGCCGTTGTTATTACTTAGCTAAATAAATACAAATAGCATTCCAAAGGCACACCGGGGGTAAAAAAAAAAAAAAAAAAGTGTTTGCTTTTGTAACTTAGGCAACAGAAATCACTTTCCCACAGAGACAGCCTGGACATAGTTTTGTGCCAAGCAGGAGAGTTTTAACAGTAGAATTTCAAGAAATTGTCAGAAGGTTGGAATTGTATAACTGTGTTATCTCTCCCAAGGACATAAAATAGTTCATACACCTGAAATGTAAGACACTTGGAATCACAGTTGTTGTTTTTTTAATTTTGAGATTTGCAATAAAGAAAGGACCTGAATTCTATTTTTAAACTTTTATTAACTAGGTGTTTTAATTACAAAAGGATGCATAGTAAATTTTCAAGCAGAATAGAGGGTATAAAGTAAATAATAGAAGTCCATGACCTCTCCTGCTTACCCATTCCCCTTGTTCTATTTCCCATACTGAGTTTCATGTACAGTCTTCCAGAATTTTTCTATGACACTTTATTAGAAAGAAATTAAGTTGCTATACCAATAAGTCAATGAACATCAAAATCTGTGTTCAGTATTTACAAGCACTATTATAAAAATGCACAAATTAATGTTCTCCTGGTAAATCCTCTCCCCCAAGAAAGAACCTCAACAAGACTTTTAGTGTTCCTTTTAACTCTATACATTTGAAGGCCTTAAGCAAATCATTTAACCCGTTTATGTTCTCCGTTTTAGATCGATTACATAGTACCTACTTTGCCAGAGGCTGGTGATAATGAAAACAAACTGCGCAAACCCAGATGAGCTGTTTCTTTGCGAGATAAATCCGCCTCTGTAATCTAGGCTTTGTAGACATGTGGCAAATGTTTTTAAGGATACATCTGTCAATATTCCTTCCTCACAAATTTTTATTGGCTTCTGGATTGGACCTATACAACATATTATCAAATCATTTAAGAACGTAGGGGTTTTTGCTTTGTGAAAGTACAGCATGAGGGAGAAGGGCCAGCCCCCTCTTTATACCCAAGCATCAGTGGGGAAGTTGGTGATAAAGAAGAAAAGAGAGAAAGAGCCCTGGGAACTGGTACAACTGGGACAGGTGGCCAGCAGCCCTCAACACTCCCACGGTGAGGATCAACCCTTGGCAGGCTCTAACACAAAGCCAAATAGAGTTTGAAAAAAAAAAAAAAATCACCTGCTGGCCTCCTGACACTCCTCCCCTAAGGAGAACCCATCAGACCCTCACCGCTGGATCTCTGTTCAGTTACAAGAGCCCTTGCCCTCACCCATCGTCCATTTCTGACCCATCATTTTCAGCACGAGTTTAAATTTCCTACAATACTACTACCACTATGTCTGCACAGCTAAGGAACTTCTCCACGACCACTGCCTGCTACCGGACCCTTTATAAGCTGGTTCCCACACCCTCCACCAGCTTCTCTTCAGCTTTCTCCCTGCATACTTCCTGCACACATTTCTGTGTCTGTGACATGCTAGCCTCACATTCAAGCTTTTGCTTTTCTCCTCAAATACAATGCCCCTTACCCTGTCTTCTTACTGATCTCCTTTCATCCTTCAAAACTGGACTCAGATACCTCCCACGATATAGTGTCTTCAGTCACCTTCCCCCAAGACAGCAACTCACCTCCACCCCCAGCCCTCATGCTCACCCCCACCCCCATCTGCACTAAATCAAGCTACATCCCTTACTGGCTTTGCAACCTTGGACAAGTCCATTATACCGTCTATTAGTTTTGCAGTCTGTAGTCTAGAGATAATAACTTACAACCATCTATTTCATCAGTGAGGATTTAATGATAATGTTGCACAAATCATTTAGTGCAGAGCAGAAGACACAAAGCACAAAAATATGAGCCATTAATAAAAACGATGAAACACACACCCGTATATGTCAAGTGCTTGGTACAGAATCTGGCATGAAGTAAATATTCATGAAATGCTAGTCCTCCCAACCCCATTTATACAGTTGTGCAACTGTCTTCCCTATGAAACTGTTTGCTCCCTAAGAACAGAACCCATGCCCTATCCTTTTTATTTCTGGAAATTACACAATCCCGATGCATACTAGGCACGTGATACATTTTTACTAAATCAATTAAATATGTAGAGTATGTACCATGCACTTGGAAACTAGGACTCCAATATCTCCCACAATATAACGGACTCAGTCACCTTTCCCCAAGGCAGTAACTCCCCTCCACTCTGCCTTCACATTGTATAATCTAGCCTGGGTTGGCATCCGTGAGTTACTTTTTCCTGGGTACATCTGCATCAGCTACTTATTGCTGCATGAGAACCTACCCTAACCTTAGGAGGTGATGAGACTTACATATTCTTTCTCACAATCCTGTAAGTCGGCCGGATGTTCCTCGGGGCTCAGTCACGTGGTTGCACTTAGCCAGAGGTTCCACCATGTTGGAAGTCCAAGATGGCCTCCTTCCCATATCTGGCAGTCAGTTCTGGCCCTCGGCAGGAGTGATGGAATTCACTTCCACAGTCAGTCATACTCCAGGGGCTGAGACTGACTTGTTGAAGAGGAGATCATAAGGCAGGATTTCAAGCAAAGGTGAAACTGGACGTGCTCTTGATGCCTAGAGTTTGAAGTGCACACATCATCACCTCTGCTACATGCTGTTAGTCAGAGAAAGTTACAAAACCATCCTAGACCTGAGGGGTAGCGGGACAGACTCCACTTCTTAATGGGGGGGGGGGGGCGGTGGGCTGCAAAGAAACTGTGACCATATTTAATCTACCACGAACTGGCTTGTCTCCCTAAGTGGATCCCAATGCAAGCCTCTGAGTGGCGTTTTGTCTACACAGCACTGTGACATGCACATCAGAGGTGCCCGGGAAATATCTGGTTTGACGGAAGGGGCATGTGCAGAGAACTTGCTTGTTAGGTCACTGAGAGCTTGACAGAGCGGAAATATGGGAGGCAGAGACTCTGGGTTTATAGCTAGTTCCATAATTTACTAGACATGGGATCTTGGGCATATTACTTATCTTCTCTGATGCTCGGTTTCCTTGTTTGTAAAACTGAGGTGATAGTATTCAGTTTATAATAAGATAGCCTTATAGAAAGCACCTGGCACATGGTAGATGCTTCTAACTATAGTTCCTATTCACTGTGGAATATTTTTCTTACGTATGGCTAATTACCATGGAACTCAGATAAGTGGCCCACAAATCAAAACCTGTTTCAAACTTTGCAAAACTAATAAAGTTCATTAGAGCAAGGTTAGTATAGTTTATTCACAGTATAAGATTTCACACCAATCAGAATGCGCCTGGTTCTACTACATGGTTTAACATTAAGTAAGGCATCTGATTCTCTATGCCCGTTCTCTTCTGGAAGAAGAAGACATTCCAGCCTAACATGGAGATCCACTGAAAGACTAATTGTGTTACATCCAGCATTAACTTTACATTAATTTCAAAGCTGGAGGAAAATCGTATGACTTATGATGGGTCTAAATTCAGATATTATTTTTTTTAAGTTTATTTATTTATTTTGAGAGAGACAGAGATAGTGAAAGTGGGGGAGGGGCAGAGAGAGAATCCCAAGCAGGCTCCACACTGTCAGCTTGGAGCCCGACATGGGGCTCAAAGTCACGAAATCGTGAGATCATGACCTGAACCAAAACCAAGAGTCGGACGCTTAACCGACTGAGCCACCCAGGTGCCCCTAAATTCAGATATTAAAACAAGGTTTTAGAATGTACAGTATAGTATCCTCAACCCCTCTCTCAACCAAAGGTGTGATGACAATGAGGTATTAAATATATAGACTGCTATGAATTCCTTTAAAGGGGAGCCCAGCTGGGTGCCTGTGTGCCTGGGTAGCACCTGGGTGGCTCAGTCAGTTAAGCATCTGACTTTGGCTCAGGTCATGATCTCACAGTTCATGAGTTCAAGCCCCTCATGGGGCTCTGTGCTGACAGCTGGGAGCCTGGAGCCTGCTTCTGTACCTCCCTCTTTCTCTGCCCCTCCCCCTCTCACACTCTGTCTCTCTCTCTCTCTCTCTCTCTCAAAAACAAATAGAAATTGAAAAGGAAGCCCAGCTACCCACGAGTGGCTATGATTATTATTAGTAATTAGTAATAATTACTAATTAGTAGCAATTATCTTTAAGATTAAAGAGCCACATTCTAAAGTATGTCATTAGAATTTAGAAATAAATTATATAGTAGTGTGAAAAATCTTATACCAGTCGGAGATCTTTTCCTTATACATTTCAGTATATTTCTTCAACCAGATTGGCAACTGAAAATATTATTGGGTCATAAAAATGACAATAAATGTACTCAAGGTGAAACTCCTAATCTTATCACTTCACTACCTGGATGACCCATTAGTTCAAATTAACTCATTTTCATGGAGGGGCTTTTGGGGCAGCTGTGAGGCTGCTGTGTTAGCTACAGGAAGTTGCAGACTGGCAAATTTCATTCAAATATAAACCTCTGAATTTGGCTACCTGGCATTGTGAGATCCTGTTGTTTGCTATATGCAAAATAAAAATTATATACCATCTTGCTTGGTCAAAAGTTATGGGCTCTTCAGTATTAATTTCAATATTATTTCTGGAGAATTCATATGATCAGAGGCAACTGTGTGAACATAGTATCTTGAAGCAGGAAGAAGGGGACGTGAGCTTTCCCTTCACACGTGCGATGACAGCGAGGGCGCGTGCTAAAGACTCACGTGGTAGCCTGTTCCTCCTCAACCTATGAGGTCTGAGAAGGAGATGGGGAGTAAGTACCAGCCCTGAACTCTGTCCAGGGAGATCCTTTCCAGTCCCTACACAGAGCCGTTGGAACTCAGTTCTATGTTCTGTGAGGCCAGCTGACAGGGTGGCCAGGTGACAGGGTGATCACAGGCATGATCATTGCCTTTTATATCCACCCCCCTAAATATTTCCCAGGCCACCACAGAGAGGGCAGTGCTCAGTATCGCTATAAAACAACTAATCTGATGGAAATGTTTTAGGTCATGATTATAGTGGTGGGTCACAGGAGTCTGTCAAAATTTGTCAAAATTCATCAAATTGTATGTTTAAAATTTGGGAATTTTATTATGTGTAAATTGCACCTCAGTAAAGCTGACCCCCCAAAATAGTATATCCATTGGAGGACTAAGAATATATATATATACATATATATATATATATATATATATATATATATATATATATATATATATATGTAGGTGTCAGACAGGAAAGTGGCAATTTTCTTTGTGAGCTTTGGTATAATTACATCCTCTCCCTGGATGTCCCCAAGTCTCCTATATACTTAAAAAAAATTAGCTACATAGGAAATTTTTCTATTTTTATTTTTGAGATATTAAAATTCTTGGAGGACAGCATGGCATATTAGTTAATGAATAGGATCTGAAATTCCAAAGGTCCTTATTTGAGTCCATCCACCACGATCACCATCACCTCCACCCATTTGGGAACTTGGGTTATTTCTCTACTCTTCAGTTCTCATCATTGAAATGAGAATCATATTCCCTCTCTTTAGGGACTGTGGTGATAATTAAATGAGATAATACATATAACACATCTGGGCACATGCTTAATAGTTTGTCTATGAAATGGCAAGTATGGGTTTATGAATTACTTCTATTGTAATTTACATCTCTGTGAGAGAATTTGGAAATTAGGAGAAAATAAAATATTTTGTGCTGTGTAAAAAACAGAAAGGTATCTATGTCTAATTTAAGTACTCAATATTTAGGTACTCAATTGTTTGGGTCAGACTAGATGGTCTGGGGGTGGGGAGATCTCACCCACAACAAAACTGGGTCCTGCATAAAACACATTTTAGTAAGAGTTTGTTGACTTGGCAGGAAGTAAGGGAAGTCTCCAAGGCTGGGGGAAGAGGGGCAAGGAGTGCTGGTATGGGAGGCTGGGGAAACTGTTTGATGAGAAATTAAGACATTGAATGATGAGAAGGTGATCACACCAAAAAGGCAAGTTCCCCTGAGAACAGGTGTCCAAGTTAGCTTTATGCATGACAGTCCTTAAACAGTTGCCAAGGTTGGAGCTGAACTTGGGACTCCAAGATTAACTGGGGAACCGGGAAGGGAGCTGGCTCCCCAGAAATACAAACATAAATCTTCTGGAGGAAAACAATCTCAAATTAGAACCCCAGATTTTCACAGATGAAGGTTAACCAGATGTGAGTTTCAATCAAAGATCGCCAAATGCATAAGGAAGCAAACCAGGATGAGCGAGAGTCAGCATAAACAATAAACAATACATTCAAATGCCTAAAGCTTTTAGGTATTAGAACTACCAAATACAAAATACGCAGTCACTTAAGTAGCAAACATTCAACTAGAGACTAACAGAAATCACTAGGTGGTGGATTTTTTAAAAAAAATCACGTGGAATTTATATAAATGAAAAAATATGTATTCATTGACAATGTTTAAAACGCAATGTATGAGCGAGCACCTGGGTGGCTCAGTTGGTTGAGCGTCCAACTCTTGGTTTCAGCTCAGGTCATGATCTCACAGCTTCGTGAGTTTGAGCCCCACATTGGGCTGTGTGCTGGCAGTGTGGAGCCTGCTTGGGATTCTCTCTCTCCCTCTCTGTGCCCCTCCCCCACTCACACTGTCTCTGTATCTCTCAAAATAAATAAACTTATAAATAAATAAATAAATAAATAAATAAATAAATAAATAAATAAAACAAATTAGCTGAAGAAAGAATTAGTGAACTGGATGTATTTCTGAAGAAGTCGATAGCAATTTATACCAAAATATAGAAAAGAAAATCATGGATATAGAGAGTATAATGGGAGGTTTTCGGTATAGAGGGTGAAGGTAGAAGGTTTAACAAACATCTTCACAGAGCCCCAGAAGGAGAGAATGGGGACGATACAGACAAGACAATATTTAAAGAGAGGACAGTTGAAACTTTTCCAGAGTTAAAATGAGGTCACTTTGAAGAAATTTGAAGACCAAAGGAGTATATTAAAAAGCAGAGACTTTAAAAATTGGCAGAATACCTAAAGAGATTTTTTTTCGAGAAGACATCCAGATGGCCAATAGACACCTGAAAAGATGCTTAACATCACTCATCATCAGGGAAATGCAAATCAAAACCACAATGAGATATCGCCTCACACCTGTCAGAATGGCTACAATCAAAAACACAAGAAACAATTGTTGGGGGGATGTGGAGAAAAAGGGAACCCTTGTGCACCGTTGGTGGGAAAGCAAGGTGGTACAGCCACTGTGAAAGACAGTATGGGGGTTCCTCAAAAAGTTAAAAATAGAAATACCATATGATCCAGTAATTCCATGACTGGGTATTTACCCAAAGAAAACAAAAACACTAATTCAAAGAGATATATGTACCCTTATGTTTCTTGCAACATTATTTACAATAGCCAACTTATGGAAGCAGTCCAAGTGTCTTTCAACAGGTGAGTGGTTAAAGAAGATGTGGTATATATATCTATATATCTATATATCTATATATCTATATATATATATAGATATAGATATATATATTGATATATAGATATATAGATATATATAGGGGATATATATATATATATATATATATATATAGAGAGAGAGAGAGAGAGAGAGAGGATGGGTGAAATAGGTGAAGGGAGTAAGAGGTCCAAACTTCCAGTTATAAAATGAATGTCGTAGGGATGAAAAAAAGCACAGCCCAGGAAACGTAGTCAATAATATTAGAGTAACATTGTATGGTGACAGAGGGCACCTCTGCTTACCGTGGGTAAGCACTGAGTAATGTGTAGAATTGACAAACCCCTACATTTGTACACCTGAAACCAATGTAACATTGTATTCAACTATACTCCCACAATAATTTTTTTTTAAAAAGCATAAAGGAAAGAAAAATTGTCTAAAGAATAACTATAAGGTCAAGAGCAATCATGGAAGCTGAGACAGTGGGGTGACATCTTTGAAGTGGTGAGACAGGAAGAACTATAAAGTTACATTTGTGAACCTGGCAATGTTCCCTTTTAAGTACAAGAGAAAAAAAAACGATATTTTCAGGATAAACAAAAACTGAAGCATTTTACCACCAACATCACCTACAGGAAAGGAATTTTCTGAAGGATTACTTTTTAGAGAGAGGGGGTGAGGGGCAGAGAGGAAGGGAGAGAGCATCTCAAACAGGTTTTACCCAGGTGCCCCTGAAGGATTACTCCAGAAGGAGGAAAATGAATCCTAAAAAAAAAATAGTCTGGAGGAAGAGTAAGCAAAGAAAATAGTGAATACATAAGTAAATCTAATACAGATTTACTTAATAAAATGATGATGGGGAGCCTGGGTGACTCAGTCGGTGAAGCGTCTGACTCTTGATTTCAGCTCAGGTCATGATCTCACAGTCAGGGAATCGAGCCCTAAGTCGGGCTCTGCACTGATATCTCGGAGCCTGCGTGGGATTCTCTCTCTCCCTCTAGCTCTGTCCCTCCCCTGCTCACTCTCTCTGTCTCTCTCTCTCAAAATAAATAAGTAAACTTTTTTAAAAAATGATGATAATTATGATGTCTAATTGGAAAGATGCAATATAAAGAAACAACCTAAAATGCCGGAAAATAGCACAGTCACATAAATTAGGGAGAGGCCTAGTGAGAGCTAATGTTCCGAGGACTTTGTCAGTGGGAGTTTTCAGGTATCGATCGTAGTCTTTGTTAAATACACAAGGTAAAATTTTGTGGGTAACCATAAACAATGAAAACACACTGGTAATTTCCACAGCAGGTAGAAAGCAAAAACCGTGTAGGAGAAATGAACACGAGAGGCTTCTTTTCATCAAGTCATAAATAAAATCAATGAGACCTGTAACTGGGAAACTGCTGTAGGGTCTTTGGGTATTGAATCTGGGTTGGGGAGGGTACAGCGCTCCAGTTCCACGGGAATGAGGGGGCCTGGGCAGAAGGAGAAGGGGTGTGAGGAGATCCCCGGGACTGCCTGGTGGCACAGGTGAATGACAGGAAAGCTTTCACAGCAGAGATGTGTAGGGCTTAGACTGGGCCTTATCCACGCCTTGGGGAAGAGGCTTGGACGAAGAGCCGTCTGAGAGCAAAATAGGGTGCTGACACTTTCGTCCATCAGGTTGGGCCTGTGTCCGCGTCTCACAGAAGCCTTCAGCCTGGCCCAGCCTTGGCCAGAGCGGCTTAAGGGTAGCAGGCAGGGAGAAAAGGTGGGAGAAGGGGAGCAGGACATCTCCCCTGGCCAGCATTCAGGACACAGCCCACAGACACCCGGAAGGAGGCGGACGCAGAAGCCAGAGGGTGTAGGCCTTGGTGCCCGCCTTCGAGAAAACACCCAGCCAGACAGAGCTGAGACTCGGAGGAACCCCAGGATAAGATGGGCCCCGCAACATGGGAAATTGTGCCCAAACACAAGTGCTTCTGTGCTTAATCACTGCTTCTTCCTTTGCTTCCCATAGAGATGTAGGCACCCCTGGCCCTGCCCGCCCGTGGTTCCCTCCTGCCACGTAAAAGTGTTAACTTATTCAACAGGAAGACACATAAATCAGAGCATGTTTAGAGGAACTTGCCACAGATTTGAAGGGGCATAAGAACGCATGTGAATGATAAGCACTATGTAACTAGCACTCATTTCCTGCTCACTCTATGCCAGGAGCTATTCTATGTGCTTGCATGATATGTGCATACCTACGTGCAGGTGTGATACAATTTGATGTTCACGTACCCAAGATCACACAGCTAATAAGAGGCAGAGCTGGGATTCAAACACATACACTCTGGGTCCAGAGTCTTCTTCGCTCAAATTAACTTGTGCTACTTCTGAATGGTTGGAGAACATTTTGGCTTGGACGAGATTGAATTCCAGTTTGGTGCTATGAACTGAATGTTCTTCAACTCCTCAGAATTCATATGTTAAAGCCCTGACCCCGCCATGTGATTGTGTTCGGAAATGGGGCCTTTGGGAGCTAATTAGGTTATGAATATGGAGCCCTTGTGATTGGGATTAGTGCCCTCATGGAAGAGACACATGAGAGAGATGATCTCTCTTTCTGCCACATGAAGACACAGTGAGAAGAAGGCCATGCTCAAACCACTCAGGAAGAGAGGTCTCCCCACCAAGAACCTGATCACATGGGCACCCTTCCAGCCTCCGAGCTGGGAGAAATGTTTCCTGTTTCAGCCACCCCAGTCCATGGTATTTGCTGGTAGAGAAGCCCAAACTGATTAAGACCTTGGGGAAATGGTGGATTGTCTCTGAATATTTGGAGAGCCATATATGGAAGAAGGGTTAAACTTATTGTATATGGACCAAAAAGATGAGAAATAAGAAAATGATTCTCTTCTGCCTGCTTTGTGACAGTCGAAAGTGCCCAGAGAAGAAATGGGCTTTCACAGAGGGTGTTGGGCTCTCCATCCCTCGGAGCTCAATGCACTCAGCGTTAATAACATGGAAAGGACCTTGGCATTGAGTGGGTGCTTGCACGAGGCTCTCCATAAAGTCTCTTCCAACTTGCGAGGGTCTGCAGCACTTTGAGTGCCAGGCTAAGAGCTCAGATCCAAAGAACTAGATGCTGAGGACTCTCAACTTTTGCAACAGCTATTTTTTTCCCTACACAACTTTGTTGGGGGGGCATCGTGGAGCCAGAATTTGCAGTTGTATATTTTAAGACTCTGCACCCCCGGATACGCTTCCTTCAGAGGTCAGCTTAGGTATCACCTAAGTAAAGCTGCAGGAACAGATTAACTACAAACGGAGTGGCTTAAAATACCAGAAATGTACTGTCTCACAGCTCTGAGACTAGAAGTCCAAAATCAAGGTATCAGTAGGGCCAGACTCCCTCTGAAGGATCTAGGGAAGCACACCTCCCTGCCTCTTCCAGCTGCTGGTTGTTGCCGGCCCACAGTCCTCGGTGGTCCTCAGCCTGACGTTGTATCACTCAAACTTCTCCTTCTGTCTTCACGTGTCCTTCTCCCCTCTGTGTCTGTGTCTCTGTGTTTCTCTCTCCTCTTTTTATACGGACACCGGTCACGCTGGATTTAGGGCCCGCCCTCATTCAGTATGACCTCCTCTTACTTTAACGAGTTGTATCTTCAAAGGCCCTATTTCCAAATAAGGTCACATTCACAGGTACTGGGGTTAGGACTCCCATACATCTTCTGAGGGGACATAACCAAACAGACAACATCCCCCAACCTCCCATGATCACTAGACCACGGGCTCTTTGAGGACTGTATCTTTATTCCACACATTTTTATTGTGTCTACTATGAACCACATTCTGTTCTGGGCACTGAGCACAAGCCACAGTCAAGGTCCCTACTCTGGCTGGAGCTTTGATTCTACATAAAGGCACACCGTAAAACAGTGACCACTCAGTGCTGAAGCCAAATGCCAAACATATGTATGTGTGTATATAAAGCACATGGTATATATTTTATATTACCACAAACAGTAAAAACAATGAAGTACAAATTATTCCATTTCATCTAGCCTGAGCTTTTTGGCATGTTTACTAGAATCGAACTTTGGTTTATGACTCTGTCCCTCATAAAACTTTGTACTCTGACACTTGAAGTTTTTATTTTTTTAATGTTTATTCATTTTTGAGCGAGAGAGAGAGAGAGACAGAGCATGACCAGGGTAGGGGCAGAGACAGAGGGAGATGCAGAATCTGAAGCAGACTCCAGGCTCTGAGCTGTCAGCACAGAGCCTGATGCACAGAGCCTGATGCAGGGGTCTAACCCACGAACCATGAGACGGTGACCTGAGCTGAAGTCGGAGGGACGCTTAACCGACTGAGCCACCCAGGCGCCCCGCTGATACTTGAATTCTTAACCTAGGTTGCCCTCCCAGTTCAGCCCCCAAGTAATGTTTCTTAGTATCAGGATATAAACCTTATCAAATGTATCCCTAATCTTTTCTTTTTTTTTAATTTGAGCTCGGAACTAAAGAAAACACTAACACTCTCTTTGCCTTCCAGAGCGGAGTCAGCAACTCCCCGTCTCCGTTTGCCCAGATGCCAGGTGAGTGCTGAAGCTCAACGAGCAGTTACGTAATTCCCTTTTGAGTTTCAGTCCGGCATTGGGGTTTCCATTCTTTTATAAGTGCCTTACAGCTCCTTCGAAATTTTACTTTTTCGAACAAGTTATTTTTAAAATAGAAAATCAGTGAAGACAGACCTAATTCAATCATTCCTGAGTTTGGAATTCATTCTGTCTTGAAGGCGGCCTTTCCATCCCTGGCCTTGCAGAAGCTTAGTGAGCGAAAGCAGTAACAGGCCCTCGATATGGTTTTAAAATGTGCACAATTCTGGGACCATGATCCGATAGATTATGCGCCTGCTTTGAAACAGAAAGGCAGGTGAAGAAAACTACCATTTATGGAGGGCTCTCTGTGCATCAGGCACCTTAAGCATTTGGTATTCATTTCAATACATATGTGTCCTTCAGTGCTCCTGCAGAGGTGGGAAAGGGGCATTCTGATTCTTAGCAAAAGTGTTGGGGATGCCTTTGCACACGTGCACACGCCTGTGCACACTAACACACACTCCTTTCAGAGCCCAAACTCGGAGATGGCATAGGCTTTCTCAAATGATTTTAGGAAGCTTCGCAGCTGGATAAGAAAAGGAATAAGGGCCAAAAGGAGACCCCGCATATCTGAATGTCTGTATGTTGTGTTTCCCAAACATGTTTATCATCCCTGGAATCTGGCTACATCTGCTCCCTCCTATAGAAGGAAATTTTTGCAGCTTCCCGTACTTTCCAGAATTATTCCTCCTCTTTTTAAAGAGAAAAATATGCACTTAAGAAAGCACAAGGGTTTGTGGTTTTTTTT
Organism: Panthera onca; assembly: GCF_046562875.1. Taxonomy (NCBI): domain Eukaryota; kingdom Metazoa; phylum Chordata; class Mammalia; order Carnivora; family Felidae; genus Panthera; species Panthera onca. The sequence goes on along the minus strand of NC_138348.1, from coordinate 105,732,107 downwards.
TCCTTTCTTTCTTTTCTTCATGGTTGTTTTTATTTGGAAACTGGGAATATAGACATGAGATCCTAGAAGACTTGTTTACATACTCTTCATTCTCCCCTCAGCTTCAGTCACTCCCGTGGATACAAATTCATGGCATGAAACAGAATTTTCTTTATTGATATTAATTTTCACTTGCACATTTTTTTTTCCCCCTGTGGAAGTATGCTTATGATGAAACCCCTGACTGCAGCTTTCAAATTCATGAGCAGATTAGAAGTCTGGGGCTATAGAATTTCAGATGCCAGTAGAAGGAGTAGAATTTGCTGTAAGTTTCTACGGGGAATTTTGATATCCTCCGAATGAATGAATAAATTTACATATAATTGTGGAACACGGTGTTATGCTACTGGATTTACAGCAAAATATAAGACATAAGCCCTGACCCCCATGGAGCTGGCAGGTAGATTAGAAAGAGGGCTGCAACTCAGCTGAGGGAGTAGTGAGCATAATATAAAGTTCCACACCTCGTGTCAAGGGCCAAAGTCCTGTGTCGGTGGAGTAATGGATGACTGTGTCACGATAACAAAGGGGTATGATGTCTGGGGAGGATGAGTAGAGAGTGGGTGGGACAGAGCTCCCACTCTGGCTGAGGGAAGGGAAGAAAGACAAGCTCAGCCCTTTTGTGACCTCAGGGCGCAGATCTTAGCTAATTAGACCACATCCACCACCAGCTGGAATAATTAAACCATCACTTGTACAGAGCTTGAGTCTACCTCCCGGAACATGTTCTAAATGCTAATGTGTTTCCTGCTACAGCGGAGCCACTGGGTCTGAAAGTCTTTAGCGAACACCTCGTTTCCCCTATGAGACAATTTCACTGGCCCTGCCGTAAAAGAGACTCTTCTCAGGTTCATCTGGTTCCCCTGGTTTCACCGAGGGAAGCTTTCTGTGGGAGGTATTCCCTTCCCAAACTCGCCCAGGGCCCAGGTGAGCTGAGTCAGGGACTCGGCATGGACACAAGAGGGCAGCAAATAACACCAGACTCCTCAAAGCCAGCAAACACATTTTTTGGCCGTCCTCTTTCTGACTTGGTTGCAGAGAAGCTCTATCATCCCAAAGCAAGCAAGCCATTTCTTGATGCCTGCTAGGTATGAGACATCTGATAAAAGGTCAGTATACAAAGAGGTGGAAGCAGCATACAGCCTACCTCTGATTTGGGGGTGGGGTTATCCTATCACCTTATCTAGAGATACTGCATCTCGGATAACACACCCAGAAGCAGCCTGTTGTTAGCAGTCTTGAGTCTATGGGGACAGAGCTCAGAAGCTGTTAAAAAAAAAAAAAAAAAAAAAAAAAGCCGCTTCATTTGATATAATGTAAACGTCAAGGGATTCCTTTCCTTGTCTCCTTAAGCCCAAACTTTTCCCAGCACAGTGACTGGAACACAGTGCACAGTAAATGCACTTGGAGTGAGCGAATGAGAAGTTACGGCACCGTCTCCAATGAGCTCCTCTCCAAAGGCGGAATGAACTTTAAACATATTAGTTATTTGGGCTGGACCAGTTAAAAGGGGCAATGCAGCAATATTTAATGCTTTTCAAGGCATTTCTCTATTTAAATGTTTGCCTTGGTGTTCAGCCCATGTTAGAAAGACGGTTTCCCCAAAAGAGATGAACATCTTGGAGGGGGGAAGGAAAGAAAGGAACACAAACCATGAGAGACTCTTAACGTTAGAGAACAAACTGAGGGTTGATGGAGGGAGGTGGGCGGGAGATGGGCTAGATGGGTGATGGGCATTATGGAGGGTACTTCTGGGGCACCCTGGTGGCCTAGCTGATTAAGTGTCTGACTCTTGATTTCTGCTCAGATCATGATCTCAAGGTTTGTGAGATTGAGCCCCACAATGGGCTCTGTCCTGACAGCAAAGAGCCTGCCTGGGATTCTCTCTCTCCCCCTCTCTCGGTCCCTTCCCAGCTGGTGCTCCCTTTCTTAAAACAAATAAACTTAAAAAAAAAAAAAATGGAAGGCAGTTATGATGAGCACTGGGTGTTGTATGTAAGTGATGAATCACTGAATTCTACTACCGACACCAATTTTGCACTGGTATGTTAACTAGCTAGAATTTAAATGAAAATTTGAATTAAAAAAAAAAAAAGACCGTTTCCCACGTGGAGGGTCTCAGCTGCAACAGATTTGCCTGGACTTCCCATGGAGAGATTGTTGCCAGTTTGTTTTTCCTTTGGCAACAGGTTCACCGGTAACGTCAGGTTACTATGGTGTCAGAAGATCTTTCCTCTCTGACTCGGATTTCCACAACACGAAACAGTTTGCAAATGACGTCTGCACCTCACCGGCGAAGCCCTTTCCCTGTGAGTCCCCCGCAGGGCAGAGCCACCCGGCCCTCCTGGATTCCTACTTCCCGGAACCCTACGCAGACCACCGGCCCCCGCCTGGCCTGACCCCCAGCACCAGCTCTCTGTTCAGCGCCTCGCCCCTGCCGCCGCTCCTGCCTCCACCCTTCCCTGGGGACCCCACGCACTTCGTGCTTGTGAGTATGCAGGGGTCTCCCGTTTAGGGAGTAAGGTGAGGTCTGGCCGGTCATTGCGCTTGGTAACCAGATGGAAGTCAGGTCCGGCTTGCCCGGCACACCTCTGAGGCTGTTCTCCCAGGATACACTCCGAGAGGGGCCCTTCCTCAAAATCCACGCAGACCACGACCCCCGCAAGGTCTGTCTGTCTAGGGTCTTGGGAGGGGACAACTCTAAGGCAAGTTTATATCCATTTTGTTAGGACTCAACTCATTTTGCCAGACGCTCCCCCATCGTTCCCGCAGCACACAAGGAAAGCTCACTGAAGTGACATCTCCCACGAGACTAGGCTGTAATCTGCCAGGGCAGGCCACCAAGGTGTCTCCTAACCTCCCAGTCCCCCTGCACTCTCTCCCACAATATTTCTACCCTATAGAATCTTGTTCTTCCTCAATCCTAACAAAGTGGTGAGTTCCTAAAGATCTGAAGAATACTAACACCCAACTTACAGAAAACTGTAAAGCCTTCAACTACAAAGGAATGAATCTCTAAAGATGGGATTTTAGACAAAAGGGGGTGAATTAACCTTATGGAGTTACCTCCTCCAGCCAGGAACTCCTATGTGCCTTTGTTCCTTTAATACTTGCAACTTCTCAGGATACAATTCTTAAAGCCCCATTTTACAGATGAACAAAGTGAGGCATTCAGAGTGAGAAAGTTAGTAAGTGGCACAGCCATGAAGTGAACCCAAGTCTTTCCAGCTCTAAGCCTATGGAAGTTCTACCTCTTGGCTCTCTGAGGGCAAAAGCCCACCATGTAGTTTAGAGACGTACTCCTCCCAGGAGCGGCCAGCGCTGGCGTCCCCACTGTGGAAAGGGCATTCTAGGACCCCGGGTAGGGTGAAGCTTAAAAAGAATGCAAGACATAGTACGTCGTAATGGGTAAAATGCTGTATAAATGTTTGTTTTATTCCCTCCTTTCACTCCTTTACTGGTGTTTTCTGGGGAAAGGAATTGTAATAAATATAGAGAATCTAATTCTAGAGTAAGAAAGGAACGAAAACTCTCACCACTGGTATTAGACACCAGAGGGAACAAGTGCCTGGTAAGGAAGCTGGAACAGCAGAGAGGGGACACCAAGTCCCCTCTGGAAGCCATGGTGTGACCACAGCCAGTGTTGGTGAGGAAATCTGTCCACGTCGGAGTATCATCTAATGACTAACCCCAGTGACCTTTCCGTTCTCCTCAGAGGGACTCATGGGAGCAAACGGTGCCCGATGGTCTCAGCCAGGCAGACCCCGTGCCCGCCGATACCCCGCAGACCTTGCCGCCCAGCACAGGATGTCTCTCCCCGCTGGAGTCTGGGACCAGCACTCAGCACAGGAGCTCCAGCTGGGGGGCCCCCCTAGCTGGGGCTCAGTCCTACTCCCTGCATGCACTAGAGGATCTGTATCATGTGCCAGGGTACCCCACCCCACCCCCGTATCCCTTCACCCCTTTCATGACCATGTCCAATGATCTACCGCACAAGGTGGTACCCCTCGCCCCAGAGGAGGGGGTAGACACCCCTTCCCTTCAGGACCCTTCTTCGTGGACCAAAGAAGACGGGAGCATGGCGTGGGGGTCATATGAGTGCCGTAGAGCTTACTGAAGGGAGCACTGAAGGACTTCTGCTGGGCTTTTCTCTCCGGGGTTCTGTATTTCATGGACCATTTGCAGTGTGGCAGCTTATTCATTCAGAACCAGATTCTCAGAACAGGCCATCAGGCTGCCCTTTGTTAACAGACCACGGGATTCATCTGTAATCCTCCCTACCACAGCCCCATGAAATACAACGTACGTTAATTCGGGACATCAGACCGTATTCTAGTGAGACACCTGAGAGCGATGCCTTTTTGGAACTTTAGTAACACCTTACATTCTGAATTTCTGTTATCTTTGAACTATCATGTTTAGCGCTCGTAGTTTTCTTAAATTACATTAAAAAGTTTATGCAGATCGTGAAATACACTGATTCTCCTGTGCAGTTTTTCTTGGTGATGAGCTATGTGTGTCCTACAGTAAGAGAGAAAGCATAGGATACAGTGTAGATTAGGGCACATAAAACCAAACTCATTTTGTACCATGGGATTTCTGAAGAGTAAAGTGTTATCCATGTGTCTCTCCTTAGTGACTTAAAAAGGACCAGTAACAGATATGGTACCATATATAAATGCTTTATTGTGGTTAAAATTGGATGAGGTCAGGAGACTATGGCTTCATAAATACACAGCTTTGACTCTGCCCTAAAGCCTAGAATGTCAAAAAACAAGTCTAATCACCATTCCCCCCCAGCAAAAAAATAGGCCCCAAAGTTTCTTTGATCCATGATAGCCTTAAATAAGCTACATTGTTTCTCAGATGGAAAAATATATATATATTTATTAGAGTGGATTAGTGAAATGGGTGTTCTGTGATCAAGTAAGAATAAAGGAAATGCTGAGGACAGGACTAGTCTGTCGACAAGAAACAACAGACCACAGAATACCAAGAAGCAAAGACAGATTGTCACGTGTGCATCAGTAGCATTACACACAACATCCCCCATTTGAAGGAAGACCTTGTTGGTGGCTCATTGCTCAGAAATGTATAGCTCCTATTGTGTATAAATGAAGAAACTGACATCTGAAGCCTCTGTCTGTCTCATGTATAAGTTTGACTGCTGTAGATTCCTTTGCCAGTGGAGTTCACAAAGCCCGTCACAAAAGCCTTGCATGCCCTTTGACTTTGCAAAGCATGAGTCAAGGCCCACAGGTCACACCCACACTCTTTCTATTACTCTCCTGCCACCTTCTTTTCCTTATTCCCTTATCACATTTTCCTGACCCCTCTGGTCCCTCTTGACCCAATGCCTTTTTCCTCCATCTCCTGGGGGCCATTGCTCTCCTTTTCCACCTGGTTGCGTAAAGCCACTTAATACAGTTTTGATCACATCCTCTGTTATGGTGTCCTGTGCTTTACCCCATCTAGGTAGGAGTCCAGAAAAACCAAATAAGGGCATTAATTCACACTTAGAAGTGACTAATTGATACTCCTCCTCTGTGCCTTCAATGGTATTTTCTGGCTAAGCAAGTACACTCCCTGTTTATGGGGTGCCCGCAGAAATGCTTGGATAGGGAGCCTTCCTTTGCCGCACACCCCTCAGCACCCTCCTGGCAGAGCAGCCCTGCAGAAGCAGATCAGGAAGGAGCACTGGTGGGTTCCCGGCCACTGGGCTGCCCTCTCCTGGGTCCCCTGCCCCAGCTCTTCTCTCTCACCACCTCTTGTCACAGCCTTATCTTCACTTCCCTCAACATTAGCTCTTGAGTGCAGTGGGGCAACTTCTGTGCACAAGAGAGCTGCTCTTTCTTCTTCTTTTTTTTAATGTTTATGTTTTTAGTTAGAGAGAGAGTGTGTGTACTTGCAAGCAGGGGGAGGGGCAGAGAGAAGAGAGAGAGAGACAGCATGTGCAAGCCAGAGAGCAGGAGAGGGGCAGAAAGAGAGGTAGAGAGAGAATCTGAAGCAGGCTCTGCGACAGTGCAGAGCCTGACGTGTGGCTTGATCCCATGAACTGTGAGATCACGACCTGAGCCGAAATCAAGAGTCAGACGCTCAATCGACTGAGCCACCCAGGCACCCAGAGAGCTGCTCTTTAAGTCTGGTGAGACTTGACATCTCAGTCCTGGTCCCAGAATCGTTAGCAGAGCCCTCCCTCATCCAGACCCCTGCACCAGAAAGAAGAGATTTGGCCTCTCTCTGGATCTAGGGGTCTCCACAAGGGTCTCAAAAGCCATTTTTCTATATTGGTTATGTCCACTGCTGCTTACCATTGTTACTAAGAAGCACACAGCACAATAGTAGTTGTGTAAACCAAAAATATGTGTCCACATCGCTTTAACTTCTGATTGTTAACGCTGAATGTTAGACGTGCTCATTCCCCGTGGTTTGCTCTGCTCTTCTCACGCGTTACGATCGTCTCCTCACAACCTGAAGATGCACTGACTCTCAGGTAAGTACAGCTCCACAACCAGACCTCAGACCAGGGTAAGTGCAGCGAGCTCGGTGCACTCTATACTCTCCTTGAAGCATTGTAGCATTTAACAAAATTAATTTACAAGCAAGGAGACCTGCACAGGCCCACGCGGTGCCTAAGTATCCATTTTGGCTGCTCAGTCTAAGGGGGACTGGGGTGTGGGGAGTGGGGTTAGTAATTCCAAGTGGTAGATGGTTTTTAGGAATTCTGTTTCCTTGACAAAGTGTTTCTATCTTATTACATGTATTTCAAGTTGGTTCTGGTTTATTCTGGGAAGCTGAGATACTTTGTTAAAAAGCGAAACCACGCTACAAAATTATGACACAGAAATTAATCCTATTTCCCTAGTCCCAACTACTCTCTATTTCCTGCTGCACGCCAGGGACTTACTGCACCTTCTCATAAGAATGTACAAGGCCGGCGTCAGAAAGAAATGCTCATCATCCTCTCCCTCTCCTTCCTTAAACCTGCTTTCCTCAGACTCATAACTTTCTTGGGAAAGGAGGGAAAATTAGAGACTTCGGATTCAAAACACTATCTCTTTTAGGTGCTTGAGGCTTAAAGTAGGCCGAGATGGGGATGGCACGTTCAAGTTACCCAAGACAGCTGGCTAGATGATAATGTCAAGAAGAAGCAGAAAGCAAATCTGCCCCTGCAGAAACCGCAGTATCCACAGTCCTCCCAAATCGCTGGACACAGACATTACGGTATGTAGCTGAGTGTTTGTGTTCCTCCCACAATGTTATACAAACCCCAGAGAATGAAAGGAAACCACATCCTTACCTAGCTTATTTCATTTTTTAACATATTTATTTATTTTTGAGAGAGAGAGAGAGATAGACAGTCAGACAGAACATGAGCAGGAAAGGGACAGAGAGAGAGAGAAGGAGACACAGAATCTGAAGCAGGCTCCAGGCTCCGAGCTGTCAGCACAGAGCCCAACACGGGGCTCAAACCCGTGAACCACGAGATCAGGACCTGAGCCAAAGTCAGAAGCTTAACTCACTGAGCCACCCAGGCGCCCCTACCTGGTTTATTTAATAAATGCTTTTAAATGAGCATTACGACTTGACAGCTCACTTAATAGAATATGATGGTATTATTGTGGTAGGGGAAGAAATACTCCAGTTCTCTTAAGCATTGAATTCTTTACAAGAAATTCCACAAAGGGAAAATAATTCCTAATCCCAATAATAAAATACACATTTACGTGCATACAGATGTACCCACACATATGCACACATATATACATATATACGTATGTGTATATATATGTGTGTGTGTGTTTGTACATATATGTATAAATATGCATATATATATATATATATATATATATATATATACACACACATACATATGTGTTACTAGTATCTTTGTGATCCATTTTTTTCTTTTTAAAATAAATTATTTTTGACAGAGAACATGCATAAGCAGGGCAGGGGCAGAAAGAGAGAGAATCTCAAGCAGGTTCTGCACTGTTAGCACCAAACCAGACACGGGGCTGCATCCCACGAACCATGAGATCATGACTTGAGCCGAAATCAAGAGTCAGACGCTTAACCAGCTGAGCCGCCCAGGCACCCTTGATCCATTTTTTAATATGTAAATCTAAACAGTACAGTCATAAGAAAGAAGACATCAGTTACACTTAAAAAACTGAAGTAACTATAGATTGATCCAAGGTTTAAGTCACATTACACTATAGTGATTCTACCAACCACACACCAAAATCATACTCTCTTTAGGTTTCGTCGTTATGTTCTGTCTCAAGTATCCTTTCTATTTAAAACATCAGTCTGTGCCTTTACAGATTATATTCAGTAACGACTGACTGTAGAGTGTTTAAATGTAAAATCATTCATTCTGGGTAAAGAGTGATTCTCTGACTAGACTCATCAAGCAGAGCACTCACAAGTGGCTCAGCGATGTGTCTGGCTTAGTGCCCAGCATGTTGTAGGTGCTCAGTAATATCTTTGTTAAACTGAAGTAAAAGAGCACCACAAAAATGAGTAACTGTTTGCATCCTGACACTATGGGTGACAGGTCTCTGAGACTGATGTATGAGAAAACACTACCATGTTTCTTACCTGACATTAGCCAAACTCTCTGCAAATGTTGATGGCAGTAGTAGATACTGGGTGTTAATGGTAATATATTTAAGATGATTGACTTCGTATTTTTAAATATCTCTAAGAAAGAATACTACTGAACTCTGATGTAGCACACAGAAACTGTCCATATATTCATTTAAAATCTACGTAGTATACATAGCATAATATGTTGCTAAGAAATCTTATAAATCAAAGTTATTCAACATTGGGTGTTTTTTTCTCTGCTGTGATTAAAACAAATATGATAAATCGATAAGGAACTAGAATCCCTAAATATCAGGTTAAATAAATAATAATAAAATCTTCTATAATTATCTGTAAATGATAACACCGTGTTATCTTTGATCTCCGATACAGAAGTGTCCTCTACTCTTTCACTCCAGTAAATAAGATGTGTGGATTTGCAGTATGCAATATCATTGTCAGTGCATTTATAAGCTGAAAGAGGAGGACAGTATTAAGATCTTTACAAGTTCCAAAAGGAAGAAAACGTAGAGAAAAAAATATCTAAGAATTAGCTCCTTTGCATTAGGAAAACTGATAAATGTCCCTACTGGCCTTCTTCCTGATGAAATACCTTGAGTGGAATAATCCAAAAGTTTAATGCTTAGTAAATTAATTTAGTCATAAATGAAAGATCACTCAAGTGTTTTATTTCTTAACCTTGGTAATATATTCATTGGTTTTTATCACAGTCATCTTTCTATGTTTTTATATGGCATAATAAAAATGTTTTAAGTAAAAGGTGAACTTTTCAAGCAGTGTCTGATAATATTTTCCTTATTTAAATGATAAATTAGCAAATGCTTGTTCCCTACAGAAGCCTCTTCAGGAAAAGTTAAAAGTTTGGATATGTTTTACGGCAGGAGACGGAGTTATCACAAATCATTAAACAACCTCCATCTGTAAGTCTTCCTGGTCATTTTCATATGGACCAAACACTCACTCCGGACCCAGCAAGTACTCGTGTCTGCCATGTTTTTGGAACTTGATATTTCCCCCAAGGTTTGGTAACAGTGTCCCAAAGTCAAAATGACAAAAGAACTTTGCATTAATAAAGAGAATTTTAGAGCTGTAGTCAAATTTGGAGGGAATAGACTCCTCCTTCCTTATACTGAAAGTCTTTTCATATTCATGAAATCTCCTACTTTGGGGGTAAAATATAATGCTCACCAGTGTCATTTGCATTCGAAAGCCTGCCAAAGAAATTCAGTTCAATATTCCATTTAAAACCTTTAAAATAAATGTATTCTATTCCCATTACCCTGGATGCTCAGTGACTCTAAGAAGGTCTCTGATACACTGAAGGGTTTCTCAGTGGCTGAGCTCAGTGGCTCAGAGATCTGAAAAACTAGAATATATGAAAAACTAGAGAAACTACAGATAATAAGCCTCAAAAAGAAATGGCTCGGGGCAGGGGCGCCTGGGTGGCTCAGTCGGTTAAGTGTCCAACTTCGGCTCAGGTCATGATCTCAGTATCGTGTATACTCATAATCAGTATATGCTGTTGGAAGCATGAATCCGTGAACAAACCAAACAATGAGAGAGTGGAAGTGAGAGAACAGTTGGTGGTCAACTAACACATAATTGGATTTTGGCTCAGTCAATGATCATTGTGTTTAAAGCAGGCTGATGGCGGAACATGCTCCCTTACAAAGTCGGTTTCCATTGCCTTAACCCACGTCCATCAGGGGCCAGGGGCTCAGCCAGGCAGCGGAGGGAGCCAGAGGCTGGATGATCACCAGCAGGAATGTTGGAGAAAGGCTCCACATCTCTCTTGGCACCTCAAGGGTCCCTTTCAACATCCAAAATTCAGGACCCTGTGTTAGATTTTTAAGCAGGTGAGCCTGTTAAAGGCTGTTGAAAGCTCACAACATTATTTTCAGCCTTTTATTAAAACCCCAGAGTGATTATCAGGACTTCAGGGCAGATACCCTGGAGGTGACAACGCCCCCCGCAAGAGGGAAGAGTTGCTAGTCTGAGAAGCACAAACTATAATTAGCTTAGTGAACAGTTCAACCTCTCCGCCGGCCAGTCTCCTTCAGGGTTCTGTGTCCCCAGTCCTTACAGAATGCTTTCCAGTCTGCATGCTGCCCTGTGTGTCCCTTCACACACCCTGACAGTAAAACAGTCCCGAATACTTTCACACGCACACCACTGACAAGTGTGTTTGTCTTGCATGTAGCATCTCTCCAGTGCTGGTCACAGCTCATTAGTGGGCCAGCAAATTATCTCAGCGACTCCCAACCGACATAAATGTTTCATGAATAGAATGAAATGGACAAGATGGGATAGCAAATGTCAGAATGCCTCTTATCCACGGGCATACGTTGTTTCGTGAGGAGTTTAATAAACATGTAGATGTTGCCGTATAGCATGTGAACATGTAAAATGAATTTCTTATTATGGGTTGAAGTCAAAAAGCTTTGAAAGCCTCTGTGATAAAAGATCAAGAAGACAACGATAGTTAAGGGCAAGACCTTTAGTATCAGACTTGTCAAGGTTTGAGACCCATTCCTGCCATTTATGTGCTCAATAACCTCGGGCATGTTGCTTACCCCTCTCTGAGCCTCATCTGTGAAAGGGGGAGGCTGTACAATGCGGTGCCTGATATCCAATAAACACTCAGTAAATGACAACTTCTTGAAAAAAGTCTCCTGTGAGGACCATCCAACTCAATGGGGTCTCAGGGTAGACCTGGTTACTCCAGACTTCATGACACATGCAGATCCGCGGGAAAGATTCATAGGACTCATTAGAAAGAACACCCCCTTGCATCCACAAGCATGATATTTGGACATGAAATATCTGGGCTGGGGTTTTGCAGTTACAGAAAGAGCAGGAAACAAAATTCCATTCATACTGGGGTGAAAACTGGGAGACATATTTCTCCAAACAGGGCTGAGGCCTGAGGAAACCCAATTTTCTTGAAGTCGCTCACCAGCGACAGCCCTGGGACATCCATCCCTGCAGCAGGGCCAACACAGAAGCCCCCAGAACGGCTGCCATGGTTCAGGCAGAGACTTCTCAAGGAAGGGACTGAGCTTCTCGCTGTCCCAAAGACCCGTGACTTCCAAGGACCTCATCTCTCGCTGTCCCTGACCCCCCACCTGCCCTCTGCAAACATCACGTACCAATCATCAGCATCAGCTTCAGTGATGTTGCCAAGGGAACTCAGTGACCTCCGACAACCTCTGTCCATCTCCACGCAAAAGGAGAGGTCAGCAAGGAGAGTAAGCCTGAAAAAAACGAGAAAGCACCCCAGAACAGAGGGAAACTGACACACTCAAGGGCCCAGGGAGAAAAACAGCAATGCAGTCAAGAAATAGAGGAAAGCAGTGACAGGAAGCGAGACAAAGAAAAAGACACTTGGGGAAAAAAGTAAATAGTCCAAAAGACAGAGAGGAAGATTTTAAAAAGCAAACAAAACACTAAGTGGAAAACAAGAAAAGGAGGAAGACACAAGAGAAAAGAAGTAATGGACGAAACTCTGAGGGCAAGAGACCACCATCCCTAAGTCCACAGTTCTGTTCTCAATTCCGTTAGAAGGAGCGGTGCCCAGACCAGGCAGGGCTGGGGGAGAGCAAATGGGCTCTCTGAACTGCCAGTGTCCTTCCCCTCCTCACCAGTCTCGTCCTCCAGCTTGACGCCCATCAGGGAAACTCAGGACACAGACTCAGAGGCCTCTGTCGAAAGAGACTCCGGAAGCTGAGAGATTCCAGCTGGGCTGTGAACGGACACACCCCACTCTGCCTTCCACCACCAGCTAACATCTCAGGTGTTCCCAGCCCTGATCCTCTGCCAAGCAACTCCTACCCATCACAGACTCCAGCATCTTGTCGCCCCAAGGGGCCTCCATTCTCCCATCGGCATGTACATTCTACCCTGCACTGGACACATTCAAGGGAACTCGGATTATTTTTCTGGTGGCCTATGGGGCTTTTGCATTTCACAGAACTCAGGGAACAGAGGCCCGTCACCATCGCCTGGCCCGGCCTCATGGGAATGTCTTGGCTCATTTGCAAAAGGAACCCCATCCTGCTTCTCTGTCATGTGGTGCTGCCCCCTCCCCTCAGGAGCTGGAAGAGGGTCTGGCCTGGCCCTCACTCCCTCTCTGGACCACTCCCGTCTTCTCAAGTTTCCATATCACACGCAAGAGTCACAGCAAGCGCTCGGAGAACACAACTCAGCACAGTTCCGTCATTTTTGAGGGGCCTAGGCCTGGACCTAGGGGCCCCGCATCCTGAGCGCAAGCCTCTCCCGCCTCTCACCCAAAGTGTGAATGCCTGAACACAAATCCACCTCCTCTCAGCTCAAATGAGCGGGACCCAAGCTCGTCCACATCGTCTCTCAATACAAACTCCTGCAGCAAACAGGGCAGGGGTGGCTCAAGACAGAGAAAGACGAGAGAAGAGGGAACTTCATCAGGAAGAAACGCCAGCCTCAGAAAAAAACTCAGAGTGAGGCCACACAGGCATCCCCAGCTCCTTGTGGAGAAGCAAATGGGTTGGCATTCTGCCTTGAAACCCCAGGGTCTGGGGCACACACAGAGAGCAGGACCCAAGGCAGGGCCGGCAGCAAGTGGCCAGGAGGAGATGCGGCGCAGACAGCTGAGCGTTCTGCCAGGCCTCCGGCCTGCAACCTGGGGCCTGCAAGACTCCTTCCCAAGCTGAACCTACTGCCTGCCGTGTCCGCTCCCCAAAACCTGAGATTTTCCCTTAAAATGGAGACTAGGGACGTGGGAATCGGTCTGGCCAGCCGGCCTGGCTCAGGTGGTCATGAAGGTCAGCCTGAGTCACTCAGGGCTCCTGGAGCTGCCTTTGAGGCAGAAATACAGAGCATCTTTGAGGACTCCTGCTCTGTCTGTGGAAAGGTGGGCAAAATGCTTAAAATACAATAAAAGCAAGGCCCAGGACCCACAGGGGTCTCACTCCCTGTTTCTCTGGACTGTCTGTGGGGTGCCTGTATGCAGGATTTCTGCAGAAGACAGTCCATTTTGTTAAGCCTTTGAATATTCAAATCGAAAGTATCGCGCAATCATTGATTGTCAAATCATGGGTTTCTAGAGGTTTTAAATACTTGGCATGAGGGGGAAAAAACTCAAACCTATACCCGAAGGTATAAAACATTAATTCTGTTTGTCTCCTGCTCCAGGAACCTGGGTGCAGCTGGATGCTTTGTGAAACTTTAAAAATGTGGCATCTCTGCTTCTCTCCTTGCACAGGAGCCCTCCTAGGCACCGAGTTCCCGCAGCTGCAGCACCCAGGCACCGACCCAGCTTCTGCTGACCACGATGTCGGGTAACTCGGCTGCTTCTCCCGGGGTAGGGTCACGCGAGCCAGGGGCGTTTCGATCCGGGTGTATTTCCACAGCTTCTCCTGCACAGAACAGAGAGGCACAAAGTCAGGGCGTGCAAGTATGAGCCCGGGACCCCGAGAGGGCACGGGCCACGCTGTGGCTGCTCCCACTCGGCGCCTGCTCCCGAGGGCTGAGGCCCAGAGGCCCGGCCGGCCGCTGTGGACGTCCGCCTACCCCCGACCCCCGACCCGCCCTTCCACTTTGGCACGGCTGTGACCCTGGGACTTCGCGGCGCGGACTCTGCGTGCCCAGAAGCGGCGGCGGGGGGAGCTAGAGGCTCGCGGTGAGCCCGGGACGCGAGCGAGGGCGCGCGGGCCGGCCGCACGGCGCCGGGCGGAGGCGGCCCCCTCTGCGGCCCCCGAGCTGCACCCGCTGCCCACCGGGCTGCGAGCCGCGCGGGGACGGCGGGTGCGGGAGACCGGGCCGCGCAGAGGGCGCGGCGCCCGGGCCTCGCGGGCCAGGCGCGGGATGCCCTGGGTCTGCGCGGCGAGCGGCGCAGCCCGCTTTTCCGGGGAGACCCCCGGCTCCCGGGACGTGGCGCGGGGGCTCCCGGCTGTCCGGCTGCGGTCTCCGCAGTGACCAGGCGCGGCGCTGGCGGCACTGTCGCCAGGCGCCCGGGCAGCTCGAGCGGCCGCCGCGAGTCCGGGGGCCCGGCCCCTCCCCCGCGCGACTGCCCCGGCGCTCCCTCCCGGGTCCGGGTCAGGGCCGGAGGCGCGGGCGCTCCCGCGGCCACCCCCGACCGCCAAAGCCCGCCGGCTCGGCCCGGCCCCGCGCGGTCCCACCTACTCACTGCGGCTCCGCGGGGCCGGCCTGCGGCGCCCGGGCTCCCTCCCCGCCGGCGCTCCGCCGCCGCGCGGCCTCCCCGCCGGCCCCGAGCGCGACCCCTTCCGCGGGGCTGACTCCCGGCGGGCCGCGCCACCCCCGGGAGCCTCGCTCGGCGAGGCCGGAGGCCCCGTGCGCCGCCGGGAAACGCCTGCACTCGAAAGGGAGGGGGTGGGGAGCGACGGGAGGAAGGGAGAGCCGGAGCGGGGGCCGAAGGAGGGAGGGGGAGAGGATGGCGAGCGGGAAAGGCGGAGAAAGGGGGCGAGGGAGACCAGGCCGGAGAAAAAGACGGGAGGGGGTTAGTGCTCCGGGCCTGGGCCCTTTACTGAGGTCGGTGGAGCAGGTCCCTCAGCAGCCCGAGGACAGCTCTCTCCACCACCCCAGCCCCCCGCCCCCTGCCCGCTGTTCGTCCCGGGGCTGGCTTCCAGACCAACGGCACGAGGGGGAGGGGTCGGGGCCTCCCCAGAAGCCGCGTTTGGCCTGATGGAGAAGATAGGGACTCAGAGCTTCCGCACAGCATCACAGGGGAGTGGGCTGGGTCCCCGGCTCCAGATCAGAGCAGCCGTCCCTGCCCTGGCCATCGGGCCCCTCCCAGGCCCGCAATACCCTCTCCCCGGCGGCAGGCTGGGCCCAGAGCCCGAGGTCCCCCTATTTTAGCCAAGGTGGTGAGCTTCCCTAGACTGCTGTCCGCATTCCTGAGCAGAAACGCCTGTGTGCTACTGGCCTAGAGATAGGGCCCAGCCTGGCGTGGGTGGCCCCACAGATTCCCATAGATTCTGTTTCCACTGGGGACCCCGAAACCTGCCCAGCTCCTCCTCATCCTCTCAGGTCGGAGACTTTTGGGGTCCCTTCCCACCTGTCTTGTAGCATTCTCTTTGCATTCTTGGAACCTAGAAACCTGGCCTCCGGTGTCATAGTCTATAAGAGGACCCCCTGCCCCCGACCCCTGTCTACACCCAAACCTCACATTTGACCACTGACTCAGTCGCCTTTCCCCAGAAAAACCGAAGGTGTATCAAGGTGTCCGGGTGAAGATAACGGTGAAGGAGTTGCTGCAGCAGAGAAGGGCGCACCAGGCAGCCTCCGGGGGAACCGTAAGCATCACCCCTCACCTACTCCCCACCTAGTGCTCAGCCTCACTTAACCCTGTGTCTGGAAAGATGTGGGAGGCCACCCTAAGCTCGGCCACCAACCCCAGACCTGGCCTTCCAAAGCTGCCTTTATAACTTCTGTGCCCAGCTTCTTCCCAGCTCAGCACAGGAAGCCACAACACACAGCTGGGGCATGTCGTGGGGCTCAGGATTCAGGGGAGCCCATCCCTCACTGGCCACAGTTGAATACAAAGGGCTTGTTGACCTGGTGCAGGGACAGTAGCAGCCAGCAGGTAAGTCGGTGGTTATTCGGGTAGGAAGACAGTTGTATGTGCCCTCACACATGGAGAGAAAATCTCTCCCAGAAACTCATTTCCTTTAGGGAGCCCTTCAAGGAGAGAATCTCTGTGGACATGCCCCTTGCTTCTCATTCTTACGAAACCCAGCTTCTAAGGTCATTTATCTGTAAATCACCAGGCACAGAAAGTTCCCAGCACAAACGGGCCATGTATCTGCAGAAGAGACAGATACATGGGGTAGAGAACCTCCTCCTTAATATGTAGTAAAGCCTTAAGCACTTCCAGGTTATCATGAGGTGATATGAGGCAGGCGTAAGGGTACCCAGCCACTTTATATACTTTCCAAAGCAGATAGTATTGCTAGGAGTGCTCAGGGCAGCAGCAGAACCCAATAAATTAGGTGGGGTTATCCTCCACCGTAGGGCCATTCATTGCTGAAAGCCCTTGGTCATACAGTCGCTTGTGGGTTGCTTTGGGTGTGCATGTGGGATATGACAGATGGGCCCACATTGTCAGCGTTAGGGTTGGTCCCGTCCCCAGCTTTTTGGCATCCTCCCCACGATGCTTTTTGAGCCTGGTGCTCTTTGTGTGCAATGCACGACTTCCTGAAATGGCCCTTTGTGGGAAGAGGCAAGCGATATGGAAGTGGTGAGCATGGGTTCTAGAACCAGTAGGCTGGGTTCAGAACCTCCGTGGTGCAAGCGTATCCTTGAGCAGATCTTTAAGCTGGAGATAATAGAATTTAATGAGGGCTGAATGAGTTATAAAGCATATAATAAAGCACTTTATTTGAAATGAAAGAGTATGTTCATTTAGCAAGTGCTCGATAAATGTTAGCTGTCGTTATTATTATTTGCAAAAAGCAACTAAAATAAAATTATAGCCAAGAATTGAAAGCCGGCCATCCAGTAATGTCCATTCACTCCCTTTGCTCAGAGTTTAGAGTTCAGGTGTGGGCCTGCTGTGATACAACCTGCACAGCAAAATTTACATTTACTGGAGAGGTTAGTACCTCCACGTACAGGATTTTAGCTAACACAATGAAGCTTCCTTCCATTTGCGGCGGGGCGCGGCGGGGGGGGGGGGGGGGGGGGGCGGGTTACAGTGGTTAAAAAGAAAGCACTTTTGCGCACTCATTATTTCATTTAGTTCTTGTAACAACCGGGTGGGGTAAATAAATCAGGATCTCCATGCCTCTGTTACAGCTAATGTTCAGAGTCTTACAGTTACTACAGGCAGAGCTAAAAAACAGGACCAATGTCTTCTTACTCTCCATATAAAAAACAAAAAACCTTCCCACCTATTGGCTCCCTAAATTCACCCTTCCACATGTCCAGCTGCGCTGAGCAGGAATCTGGTAGCCTCAGCTCTCGATTCCTTCAGTTCAGAGATGGTTATAAAATTAACAAAAACAGGAACACGGGAACTGGGAAATGCTTCTGGTTGCGAAAGGAAAAGAAACTCATCAGGATGTTCACAACAAAATATAATCTTTCATTAAGGAGTTTGGGGGGCATGGTAGAATTCTGCTTCGATGCACCCAGAGAAACCCCCTTTCGGCACGGTGATTTTATTGTAAGGCTGGCCTCTTACAGGCAGGTTTGGCTTCTGTGCCCGTTAGCTGCTTGCGGGAATGAAAGCAAGGGTAGAACATTTCGCTTGTGTATCTGACCAGTATCTGTTTCCTGGAGCTGTTTGATTTGTCTAAGTTTTTCTGAATCACCGCCACCACCCCTGAGAAATAATAAAGCCGTACTTCTGAACCACTGCCTTGCAGGAACATGCACAGCGAAGCCTGCTCTCCTTCACTTCCTGGAAGAGTATATCGACCCGTGCCCTCACGGGCACGGAGAAGTAGCACACAGATGATTTCATTATGAGAGCCAGATGTAAAAGCCCTCACTGGGAGCCAGCAGGAGGATCTGGGATTCTAGGAAAGCTGTGAGGGTGTACTCAAGGGACAGTGTATGCCTGCTTCCCGGTGTAGACTCTTTAGTTTAGCAGAGATGATCTCCAGTGAAAGGACGCCTCTGGGAAGCTTCGAGCCAAGAACAGAGTTAATTTTATCAAATATACAAAGCAGGAAGAAATTTATCATAATTTGTTATAAAGTCAGAATAGTAGCCACAGTTTGACATTTTAAGAAAGCAATCATGAATGGAAGTTATAGATTGAGGCAGATGTCAGGTCACAAACAGGGTGCCAGGAGAAGTGTGTTTATGCCAGATTTCTGAACTGGATTAAAAAAAAAAAACAAACTTATTTCGGCCAGGTCAGTTTACAAACAACCCTACACACACACACACACACACACACACACACACACACACACACCTTTTACCTTTAGGAGAAAGGGAAACTTGAGTTAGTATTTATCAAAAGAGATATTTTACCCTTTTCAACCATTAACTTTTTTTTTAAACAGCCTCGATGTGTTTTCATAAATTGTAGATTGTGGCTTTTTGCGCTGTTTGAAATTGAAGAGAACGGTGTCTGTCTTTGTATTCCTAGAGCAGAGTAGAAAGGGAACCCATGACCAGAAAGATAACATCGAGTAGGAGATTGTAAACATACCTGAGGGAGATAACGTGGGCAGGCGGACAAACAGACCGTTCCCATTCCCGGGGAGGAGAGGGGTTAAGGAGAGCTCCACAATGAAGCAGATTTTTTAAAACCCACTCCTTCCACGTCCTTCAGCTCAAGCTGCAGTCAAATATTTGCATAAAGAGCTAGTGAAGGAGTCCAGCTTCCTGGTTCATGACATTACAGCATGGATCATTTTCAAAATTAACACCACCTCCTGTTTCAGCGGTGGCTGAGTGTGCAGTCTCTGGGTGACATGGTGCATGGGAGTAAGTATACCCTGTAATCCGAGACAGAGGTGTGGTGAGCGAGGCTTCCCAGTGCAGAATCACAGAGCAATGCTGGTCCCTTTAAACTTTAAAGCCACCATCTGAAACCTTAAAAAAAAAAGAAAGAAAGAAAGAAAGAAAGAGAAGGAAAAAGAAAAAGAAAAAAAAGAAAGGAAAAGAAAATCCTACATTGCTCAATACAATGATCCGTTCAAAAGGAATAATCTCATAAACTTCAAGCATTTAGATATAGTCGCGAAAAAAGCAATTCTTATAGAAAGGAGTACAGAACATACAAAGAGTTTAAATACTTACTGACCGTGACCTAGAGGGCAGATAGGCTTCAGCTCACTGACTACAGATTTAAGAAAATATTTTCTATTTTACTATTTCATAGCTAGTAAGCACATGGGAATATTTTCAGCTAACCCAGAATGAGCAAAGTTAGGAATTGCGTGCTTTTGGGGGGGGAAAAAACACAAAACTCCTAAGGCTAAGCAGCCAGAGAGTATATGAAAATTTTGAAGAAGATGATGGATGAAGTCATAGATAGTTGGGGCTAAATAAGGTTAGGTCTTATTCATTTTAAATTAAATAGTTTAATAGAAAAGCTCTTTGCCGAGCAGTCTCAAACTGTTCCATTTCTCTGTAATATGAAAATCATTTACATTCACTTTTACTGAAATTAACCTTTAAAATTTAAGTGGGAGAATCTGATATTAAAAAAAAAAAGCAAACAAAAACTGAGTCTAAACAAAATGTAACATTGGTCATATGTAACGACAGCCACTGTCTTCTAGAAGAAAGAATCTGGCTTACCTTAGAGGAGAAGGCAACAAAGTTCATGTGACAATGTCTTAGCTCTCCCCTCATAGCACTTTGATTTCACTCTGCTCTGTGGTCACGTTCTTGCTTTGGCAGCCGTCCGGAGGCAACAGCGTCCGTCTTTCAGACCAAGTCCTACCATCTTCTACAGGTCAGTACAGCCAGCATTGCGGTTCCCTCAAAACCTCTCCCAAAAGTCCCTCTCGAAAGCCTTTCAGGTGCTTGATTCAGGGGTTAAGAGAGGCACCACCATTTAATTGGAATCCGACCAATCGCATCGTGCCTCCAGATGCAAGCCCAGCAAGGGAACAAGGGCACGCTTTCGTCCTCATTTCTGAGACGTCTATTCTCTGCTTCCTGCTCTGTCCCAAGAGTCTATCTCCACCTTTATTCCACCTCCTTCAATCTCCAAGGAACTAAACTCAGATCAGCATTGTTTTCAGGAACCTGTTATCCTTTTCAGTGTACTTACTGCTGAATGCAGGACCCCCTCAGGTTCCAGAATATGCTTTCTCAGCCCAATACGAACAACTGCACTACCTATGCCATCCAACAGCTAGCACCCTACTGAAGGGGCCACTGTAGCTTAGCCTGAAGGAACCGTGAGACTTCCAAAAATCCAGGGTTCTGTTGTCCTCTGGTGAACACAGTCTAAACCTATCTTCCTTGAGCATTGAAAGATTGCAATCAGAAATCGAGCCTATTAATAAAAAACATGCAAGAGGAGCCCTGTTCTCAGAATTATTCTTGTTTGGTAGCTGACAACTTATTTTAATTCTGTTATAGCGTTAACATGGCTACTAAGAAAACATTTTTGCTTTTTGTAACTCGTAACAAATACCACTAATTCACTTTACGTTCTTGGTATCTATTTGTATTATTTGCGTGGCTATTTGTATCACTCCTCAAAATTTAAGTTACTGAGTAAGTGTGAAAGTTTAGAAAGGCAGCAACACAAAATCAAGAGAATTGTTTCCCATGGCATCAGAAGTTTTCTTAAAGCCTCATGCAATTCTGTATGTTACTTCTGAGAGGTGAAGTTGAACTGCAAATGGGATGTTGATGCCTTATAGTCCAAGAAAGCAGAGCCTTGAGCCATTATTTGACTATGACAGTTGGACTCAGGTTGGATTGTCATTGTTTTATTTTGTGCCCTGGCCACATTTACAGCCTCTTTCCACATAATTAACCAGATTTATTCCATTGAGATTTGAATTCACTAAGGCAACTAAAAAAAAAAATCCAAATTGCCTGCCTATTTACTTTTCTAGAACTTCTTAAGCCCCCCTGCCCCTCCCCCCACACATGATAAATATTCAGAATATAGGAGAGAATTCTATTCAAAGTTGTAAGGGCAATTTTTAAACAACAACAACAACAACAACAACAACAACAAAAAGCTTATTCCTTTCTCTTCTAGGGCTGTGTTTTGAGCCTGAACCGGTTTCTTCCACACCCAGTTATTTTCAACCCCGAGAATTTTCCAGTTGTGTTTCTTGTGAGGAAAACACAAGCTGCCTCAACCAGATCTTTGATTCCTACCTTCAGACAGAGACACACCTGGACCCTTCGCTCACTTCCGCGCAAAGTGCTCCACACTATTTCCCTGACAGCTTCCAAGCCGCCCCTTTCTGCATTAGCCAGAGCCTGGTAATTTATCTCGGTTCTTTACAAAACCTGACTGTTGCTTACTCTGGGGTGGTAATGCTTTGTAAGAGAGTTTGCATCATCTCGTGAGAAATCACACTATCAACAAGGAAATCATCCAGGAAACAAGCAGAGAACCAGTTAAAATTCAGTGGGGGTCAAAATAACCACACATCGCAGGGGGCAAAGCTTTGGATACACGCGGAATCGTGATTTCCCAAGTTGGCCATGCCCAAGTAAGTGGTGGGTGGCAGTAAAAAGAGGTTTCCTGACAGTGTTCGTTTAATGTTTAAAAACTGTAGTCAAGACATCTATTAACTGGAAATCATTGATTTAAACAGCAGTCCTTGGATTTTTTGATTTTGAGTTCTTGAAAATGGAATTAAGGCTGCATCTACACAGTATGAAACTGGCATTCATTCCAGTAACGGGTTTTTGTTTCATTTTTGACACTGAATTGGCTCTCCTAAGTGCCTGTTTGGGTCTGGTGTAGGCACAAGAACTCATTTAGGTCTGAGATGGCTAGTGAAAAAGAAGCCTTAATCCTTCTAAGAATTTGGACAGTCTATTCTTCATGAACCTCAAATGTTGGAAAATATGGTACCATTTACAATGGAGTAAGGTTGCCATTAGTAGATACCAATTGTTTGAGATGTCTTTTAGATACTCATACAGTTTTTTAAAACCATAAAAAGTAAGGTTGTTTTTTTTTTTTAATGCAAATACTTTTTTTCTTTTGGTTTGTCAAAATGTAGCAGACTAAATTTTCAGGGTCTAGGAAATTAACTCCACGGAATATGCACACAGGGCCCCAGTCATCCAGTTCACTTCTGGCTTCCAAAGAAG
This sequence comes from Panthera onca, assembly GCF_046562875.1. Lineage (NCBI taxonomy): Eukaryota > Metazoa > Chordata > Mammalia > Carnivora > Felidae > Panthera > Panthera onca. Next base: position 105,709,700 of record NC_138348.1, on the reverse strand, counting down.
GCTTTCTCAGTAATAACCGTAGCCCTGCTTATGAGAAAGCAGAAGGTATCTTTCTCCTCTGGGGACAAGACTGTAGTGACTGTGAGTCACGTCTTGGATTCTCCCAGACACTGGCTTGTTGAAGATCTCACTTCTGCCTGTGCACACTCACTTGTCTGTCCACAGTCAAGGGTGTGGAGGAACATCCCAGGTGCCACCTGCGGCTTATATCGGGGCACACGGCAAGATTTGACGTGCAGGTGACTTGACGCACAATGGGATTTTGTGGTTTAAGAACAAAGCATCCTCTAAAGTATGGTTCACAACAAAGGAGGCCAGTGAAGCAAGGCAATTTATTGTTGGGGAAGAAATAGGCAAATACAGAATAGGGTGTCGTGAACCCATGCAGTCTGCAAATTAAATTACTTCTGCACACTTGGGTTAGGTTGGGTGTTGTGTTGTGTTGTATTTCTTTCCCCCAGTGTTCTTACTCTGAGTTACTAAATCCACTCCATGCAGCTCTTTTAATCCCGTCTAAAGTATCAAGCTCTTTGTTCCTTGGTTTTCTCTAGACGCCGGGATCGCCTTCTGATTCCTCCACTCTCTCCGGTTCCTTAGACTACAGTTACTCGCCGGCTCAGCTACCGTCATATGCCCCAGAGAATTACAATTCGCCCCCTTCTCTGGACACCAGGAACTGTGGCTTCCCCTCCGAAGACTACTCCTATGCCCACCTGCCCCCGGACGCCCAGTACGACTGCTTCTCCTCGGCCGGCGCCTCCGTCTGCTACTGTGCGTCGTGTGAGGCAGAACACTTGGACACCATCAGGGCATCGGAGTACTTGTCCTACCCCAGCTCGGACTACGTGAACTTTGCCCCCTCTGCAGCGGCCACCAGTGATTTCTATAAGAGGGGGACAGACTGTGACATCTGCTATAGTTAATGGCAGTTACGGTAATTCGGAACACGGTACACATATCTGTTTTTCGGCCGCCTCAAATGACAACTCGAAATATCCAACCCATTGACAAAACGTCACAAGCCCAGCTTGCACGTCACCATTTTCGATTTTCCGAGGCTCACGAGGCATTAATAGGAAGTCCTCAGACCTGATCACTGTGTCACTCCTATTCTTTGTGCTTACGGTTAACATTTCTGTAGGGAATGTTCAGCTGTGTTACTTTTCTATGTAATGAACAAATTCTAATTTTTTTTTACTAATAAATTTTGTATTATTAAAAATTGGCTCACATATTTTTAATTCTCCAGTAGCAGTTTCCAGTTGGTTTGAATAATAACAATTAATTCTGGTAAATCACCAATTAGTCTTCAATAGTTTGAGCTCACTTATTCATGAATTTAAAATTATTTTATTTTATTTTATTTTGAGAGAGACAAAGTGCCAGCAGGGGAGAGGCAGAGAGAGGGGAAGACAGAGAATCCCAAGCAGGCTCCTTGGTGCCAGCACAGAGCCCCTCGCAGGGCTCAAACTTACAAAACCACAAGATCATGACCTGAGCCAAAACCAAGAGTTGGATGCCTAACCAACTGAGCCACCCAGGTGCCCCTAAAATTATTTTAATGTGGCCAGATGCCTTGGCTCCCATGGGGGTGGAGGGTAGACACAGCTGTGGTGGTTGAAAAGGAGGGGCAGCCTCACCTCCAAATGAGGGTGTACGTCTTAAGGCAACATCAGAGAAAGACATTTATGAATCATTAGCTTCTCCTATCCAACATTCGTCAATGAAATGTTAATATGCCCAAAAGGCACATCTTACCTACAGCAATATTAACCTGTAGATAATTCTTCATTCCCAAAATGTTGTTTTGTAAACTTTAATGGCAAATACTTGATTTTTTTTCTCCTGAGAGCCGCCATGCTGTTGATGTACCACAAAGCTTGGAAGTGGTCGTTATCTTGTATTTCCAAGTGTCTTCATTAAGTCCTTAAATACGCATTGTGCCATTTGTTTCTACACATTGGTTGATAGGATTGACCGTGTTGTTTACAACTGAATTTCAGAGTCGACTTCCTCTGATTAATCTACTTGAACAAGCCCAACCATCCTTCAAGGTGAAGGGCAGTTACTTAAGCTACCTACGCTACACTCTACTGTTCAATCCTGTTCACTGAGGGCATTAAATCACAGGACTTAATCCCTGCAATGAAGCCTGGAGGGGCGTTTTCCACGTCCCAGGTTTCTGCACAATGGCACCGACATTCATACCATTGGCAGTGGCCACGGCTACCATTTTGCAAACCCTTCCTGTGTGCCAGAATTGCCTGAGGGTTTCCTCACACATCCTCTCACTTAATCTTCACAGCAATACTGATAGCAGAATGAACAGTCTGAGAGAGAAGTCACGTCACCTACCCAATGTCACCCAGCCAGTGAGCACCCAGGCTTGGGTCTGAAGAACACCAAAGCTGTGCTTTTTACTCACTCTCCGGTGGTGAAGAGTTTGAGCCGTCGTTTGTGAAAGGCTGCTGGGGAACCTGTGAAATCGTCCCCCGTTAACCTCGACTTCCTCATACAAGCACAGGTGTGCCTCCACACAGCTAGTCAGAGCTCTCCAGAAGGGCTGACTGTCCACAGACATAAAGATGCCAAGCCCAAGAGCTGCCGGAGGCCCCTCCTCTGGGGACTGAGGAGAAGAAGCTGACAAACCCCCACCTCAGGGGGCCTTTTCCTATCGGGAGGCAGATAGGCTTTCAAAATGACGTGCCTAGTTGTCGCCTCCCTGGGCACTCCGCTGAGGCTTGGGCAAACACGGCAAGTTGCAACCTGCCTCGTGGGAGCGTTGTGCCAGGGAAATAGAACAATTGCTGCCTTTCTGAGATGCCAATAAAACTAAATTTTTAATAGTTTCACACTGAACTGACACTGGCCTGTTGTTAACAAACATCTGCTCTGACGCTGTAAAGCCCCTGCCTACGATCCACCCCACTTCACCCCTGCCGTCCCCAAGGGACAAAGAGCAGAGAACCCGAAGATGGCCAGTGGCTGGCACCAAAATATCCTCTTCCTGATGTCATTCTCTTCTTTTTTTTCATTCTCTGCTTCTAGCCTGTGCCTTCTGTGTCTGTTGCTTTGCTAACAGCATTCGCCTCCCCTCTTGCTTCTTATTCTTTCTTCATATGTCCCTTCATGTTTGCCTACGTCTAGTCTAGAAAGAGACTAAAAATGAAGAATGTGAAACATGGGCTAACAGAGCTGCTATGCATCACAATGAATGACCCCACCTTAAACTGGCCTTTAAGATCTTTCCAGAAATTTGGGCCAACAGGTCACCTGGCACACGAAGAAGCGGATGAACACTGCCCACCTGGTCTCTTAAGCAGGACAGCTCACACAGAACATCTCAGGAGCCCTAGAGTGGCAGGTAAAACATCTGCCCGCAGCACGGGGACAAGCTGGAGCGCCTCTCCTCTGCATATGCCTGGGAAGCCGCATAAAATCCAGAAGCCTGTGTCTCAGCGTGAGAAAGCACGATTCAGTACGTCTGTGGTAGGACCCAGGGATCTTCATTGTTTAAGTGGACCCAAGTGGAATCTGATATAGACGGTCCTCTGTCTACACTTGAAAACATTCACATATTCAATGGCCAAATTGTTCCCCTCTGGGACCTAGCAACACAATGATAGTTTATATGTATTAAGCCCTTCCTATGATCCAGTGCTGTGGGCATTCATCTCATGTAATCTTCAAACAGCAACACAAGACAGATCCTATCACTGTCCTTGTTTTTATCAGCAATGGAAGTGCAGCTTGGAGAGGTGAGTTAGCCTGTCCAAGGTCACACAACCCGTCATCAGGAGGAGTTCTCCAACCCAGGAGGTCTGAACGTCCAATGCCCTTTGCATACTTTCCATGCATTATACCTGGAGGAATCATCTGTTTGGAACTGGATCTCTTGTATGTACATCTGTACTCCTCTTCTCACACCACAGAGGCATTTAATAAGATTATAAATGGGAGAGTCACTGAGTGAATAATTTTGTTATTCGGAACCATTCAATTAATCCAACAAAATATTAATTAAGCACTTACTGTGTGCATGGTTGACTATGTGCCCTCAAAATGTGGTTGTCAGGTAAGAGGATATGTGACTTCAAAAACATAAAACGGGGAGAAGTTCAGGGAGAGTAGGCATAGACTAATTTTCAAATTCTTGGGAAACTTAAATTTGGGGTCAACCCTTGGAGCCTGAGACAAAGTTGAAGGTAGTGACCATTTGGTAATTATTGCCTCAAGCGATGGCCCAGCGTGGTGACATCCTGGCCGCTGGCCTGAGCTACAAGTGGGTGTCGGGGAGCGACATATAGAGAAGAGAGGATGGTGAGGAGGGGGTGAAGGGGGTGCTACCTTTTGATAGGAAATGGTTTTATTTTTTACAAAAAAAACTTTTTAACGTTTATTTATTTTTGAGACAGAGCATGAACGGGGGAGAGGCGGTGGTCAGAGAGAGGGAGACACAGAATCTGAAGCAGGCTCCAGGCTCTGAGCTGTCAGCACAGAGCCCGACGCGGGGCTCGAACTCACGGACCACGAGATCATGACCTGAGCCGAAGTCGGCCGCTTAACCGACGGAGCCACCCAGGCGCCCCGGAAATGGTTTTAAAAATCATATATTCAGTCCGGAATCAAAGCCAGTCAAAGTTGTGAACAATATGGATTAAAATAAATATGGACTCACCACCATTTCCAAATCCTCAAACCCTAAATAACCCCAGCACAGCGTCCGGAAGGGCTTCTCAAAAAAGTAATTTACTCTTGTCGTGCCTCCCCTGCCCTTACAGATGAAGGTACAGAGATGCCCTGCCTGAAGGAGATTTGGTCTTTGGGGTACCTCAAGGTCTGGGAGCTGGGATTTTAGCTCTGGTCTTCAGAGCCACATGGATTTGTGCCTTAAAAGGTAGCATAAGTGGCCCCATGTCTTAGGTTCCAATAGGCCTCTGGGCATGACTTTGGAGTTGGAAGGATGAAAAAATCTGAGAGGACACAGTTCTGCGTTATAATTAAGCATCAAATGCATTGAGGGCAGGAATCAGCATCCACTTAGAAAATAGTTTTTCTTGCTTAAATTAAATGGATAGAGAACATGCTGCTGGTCCTTGGCAAATGTAGAAGAGTGTGTGTGTGTGTGTGTGTGTGTGTGTGTGAGAGAGAGAGAGAGAGAGAGAGAGAGAGAGAGAGCACCATTCGTTGCCATCTGGATAATCAGGAGGAAAGAGGAGACATCTACCCTTAGCCTGTCAAGAATGGATCTGGAGTACCCAGTTCTCTCCCAGCTTCGAGGCCACCACGTCCCTCCCCTCCTGTGCAATTCTTGGTTGGATCACCCAGATTTCAAGAGGAGCCCTGCTACGGTTACTCAAGTCCTAGGATTGTCCTGATGAGGGGAAGTGGTGAATCCTAGGGGGAGACAAATTTGTGGCTAGGTGACAGTCACCCTAAAGGGGAGCTAAGGTAAGAATTCCATTGTGGTTGTGCAAAGAAGGAGGCATTTTCTGAGAGGAGGACCCATCAGAGGACAGAGGATCCAGATTAAGAATTGGGGAGCATCTGGGGCAGCTGGGTGGCTCAGTCGGTTAAGCGTCTGACTTTGGCTCAGGTCATGATCTCACAGTTCGTGAGTTCAAGACTCTGTGCTGACAGCTGGGAGCCTGACCCTGCTTCGGATCCTGTGTGTGTGTCTCTCTCTCTCTGTCTCTCCCTGCTCACACTCTGTCTCTCTGTCTCTCTCTCAAAACTAAATAAACATTAAAAAAATTTTTTAAAGAATTGGGGAGCATCCTCAAGTGGGCTTCCTGTGAGAGGTCCAGTTTGGGGGACCTTTCCTTTCAGACTGTGGGAGCACAGTCCCATTCAGCATTGCTTGAATATGCACCCCGCCACATTACAATTCCTATAGGAACCCCAGCTGTTCAGGACATCTGGTTCCCCGTAGAGCTTTGAGTAGAAGTACAGAGGATAAAGTGAAGGCACTTTAAAGGGAAGCATTCTCGCTCTCTGCCGAGACCTGAGCAGTGCTGGTGGCACCAGATGCAGGAACTTGTGGTCCAGGGCAAACTGGAAGCTGTCTGCAGCCCGTGCGGTGGCCCCACCGGCGGCGGGAATCCCGGGAAGGGATCAGTTGAGAAGTGGCAGCTCCAAGATATGGCCAGAGGATAACAATGCCTGCAAGTGAAGCAGGCAAGAGCTTGGGTCCATCAAATAAGGGGTAACTTTAGGACAAATTAAAAAAAAAGTTTTCACATAGCAGGTAATGCATTTAAAAAAAATTACCCCAACAAGTTGAACATTTAAATAGTTTCAAGAGGGGTCGAGATTAATTTGGCTGATAATATTTTAGGGCTGGAAAGGGACACGGAGATCACCTAGTTCAGTAGTTCTCAACCCTTGGCTGCACGTTACCATCACCTGACGAGGTTGTAAAAAACGCTGACGTCCAAACCCCACACCAATGAATCACAATCCCTTTGGGCATTAGGATTTTTTTAACTCCTTATTTTGAAATTATAGTTACAAAACAATGCACACCCTCTATCCGGAGCTAACTAGACCATGGATCTTGCTCAATCTTCACTATTTTCTACAGGCATGTATTCATGTATCGAGGGTGTATGGAGGTTTCTAATGAATAAGCCTTAGTATTTTTTTAAACTCCCTCAGAAGATCCTAATACACAGCCAGGGTTGAACAGTGGTTTTGTCCGATCAACCCTCTTTCCACAGGTGAGGAAACTGAGTCCAGAGTAGCAAAGTACCCTGCCCAAGGACACTGCCATCTTTCAGTAGGGAAGGCAGTAGACTTTCTTAGTCCAACAATCTTTATTGCACATAAGTTTGTTAAGAGTCAACAATGTGCTACTGAAAAAGAGCTGGTTGAGGGTCAGAGCAGGAGGTAAAAGGGTGTGCCTAATTTTTGAGGACTCTTTGCGGGACAAACACAAAACCCCACTCTTGGTAGCTCTTCCAACCTCATGAGGTTGTTGAATGACATTGTTTTAAAATTCGTTAAAAGCATAGGTCTCGGCCAATAGTGAACATCCTCCCCCCACCTCCCGTGTTCATCATTATTATCAGCGAATTCTGACCTGGAGAGATCACAGGTCTGGCATCACATGGAAATTCTCATGTTCTATGACGTTTTCAGTGTGTGGCTCCTTCTGTTTTCTTCTTGCTGCAAAGGGACTGGTCAATGGTTGGGGACACAGTGTCAGGCTTAAAAAAAGCTCCTGCCATGCTCTCCCTGGGGGACATTCTTCTTACATCCACTTGAGGCATTGAGCCAGGCGGGTGGGAGAGCTCACTTTCTGGTGTCTTCATTTTACGCGCTCTTTGGCCTTGATGAAAGCCACAGAAATGCTTCTCCCTTCTCCAGCAGCCTGCTCCTACACGGTGAGCCTCAAACTGCTCTGGTGACAGGCAAGCACATGCAATGGGGGGCATAGAAGACAGCCCCATATGGGGGACATGGCTCCAGCCGAAGCCCTTCTCAGCCTGAGCACCTCCCCGGTCTCAGCAAATCTTTCTGCACACAGCCCTTTACCTGAAACAGACAAACACAGCCAGGACTCCAGCTACACTTTCACTGGAGTCCGGGCCCAGGACAGCCGAGGTGGGGAACTGAGGGTCTCCGGAGATGAGTGTGGCAGAATTGACCCCTGGAGCTCCTGAGCCAGCTCTCCTTCTCTGAGCGCCCCGGTCCCAGCAGCAGCCCCTTTGAGTTGGGTTTGAGGAGCCGGACCATCCACAAGTACCCGGGCTACTGCTCCATGAGCAGAGGTACACCTGCACCGCAAGTACCTGCTGCGGCCTCTTTCAGGCTCCCTTCCCAGGGTTCTATGAGCTGCCCGGCAATCAGGCTTTGTGAATTAGGAGATGAAAAGGCCAAGCGTTCCTCTCTGCACCCAGCACTCTGCGGGGACGAGAGAAAGGAGCAGAGCTACGATGGGCTTGGCTGCCCTTTTCCAAGGCTAGTTTTCTCTCCTGCGGAGGACATGAGGGCACCTTCCAACCTGGTCAGCCATGCGGAGCCTGGGCCTCGGTGTTCCCTCCACCCAACCGCAGGGACAGGTGCGTGCATTTCTGTAGGTCCCCTTCCGGCCGCCCGGGGGCGGGGAGTAGGAGTCCAGCTTCCCAGACACTGACCTCATGGTCTCCTCAGAGAGCAGGACAGCCCAGACTTTAGAGCCCTCGGGGCAGACAGACCTGGGTTTGATTCCTGGATCCCCCACTTACTCATTTGCTCTGTAACGTTGGACAAGGACTCTAACGTCTCCGGGTACCATGTAGTGCCCAAAGCACACCAATCATTGGGGTAAAACCCACTCATTCAGAAAACCTCTTCAACATTGGTTTTCGTCCTGGGGATGACTTGTGGGATGCTATTTTTCTGGATGACGAGGAGGTCATCCCAGGAAGTCAGGTCCCATGGTATGCCCAGAACCTCCAAGACCTTTCCAAATGTTCTGAGACACTGAGACAAGGGCCATCCTGCCTTGGAGGGAATGGGGATTCTGAGAGCATCATCAAGGGCACAGATGTCATCCTTCAAGCCTTCGGGAAAGACTCCTGTGCCTATCTGGGTTTTATGTGTTCTCTGCACTTCAGGAGAAAATCGTGTTTCTGCTGACATCAGCTAGATGGGGCTTCCCAGTTGCTTTGTGTCAGCAAGACCACCTACCCACTGTCTCATCTGGCCCCCATAACCAACCAGTGGGCTACGTGTTGTTATCCCGTTTTATAGATGAGACCACTGAAATCCGGAGTTTGAGCCAAAGGCCCACACCAATTAGTTAGAAGACCACAATTCAAACATAATCTGTCTAATCCTAAAGCCTTTCTAAACATCGACACTGTGGTTTTCCTTTCCGAGGTAGTATAATAGAGGGGCTACAACCAGGGTCATCTCTGACTTGAATCCCGAGGCGTGGAAGCCTTCACTAAATGACTTAGTCTTTCCTAAGCCTCAGTGTTCTCCTTTGTAAAATGGGCATGTAAATAACACTTGCTTGCCTCCCACAGTTGTTGGGGGACTCCATGAGGATGTCCGTGAAACAGCTAGCTTGGTGCCTGCCTCATAGCAAGGGCACCACTGCCATTAGCTGCTTAACCTTAAGGCTTCCTGAGCCCCCACCCCCACGCATCTCTGCATCATGGGCACAGTCCTCGCGAAACGCCAAGATTTCGCCCTTCAAGTGTGGATAATGATACATGTTTGTGTGGATAATATCCTGTGGATAGAGCTCAGCAAATTCATTTTTTACTTTGTGTTATTTTTTCAGACAGTCTGAGTCAGAAACTTAAGGCTCAGACTTTTTTAGTTTTTCATTGGCCACTAAGAATTGCTTCCATCAGGGGAATAAAGAAACACAGAAAAGGGGAGCTCTAACCTTGCTTGTTCGGTTCCAGAAAAGGGACTTTGCAGTAGAAACAAGGGTCTGTGGATGGAACATTGGGCTGTAGAAGACAGGACAAGCCATCCAGGGCAGAGACAGGCTATCATCACCTACTGAAGCTGCCCGAGAGGCAGAGCCACAGCCAAAGAAGGAGCCCCAGGAAGGCTTGGAGGGGAGAGCAGTGCCTCTGTTGTGGTCTCTGCAGCACAGGCACTGGCCAGGAAGGACACAGCCTCACTGAGAACCAGGCTGACAAATACTTCTAGAAAGTCTCTGCATCTGCCAGGTGGGGTGCAAGTTCAGGACGTGGTCTCCAGCTTTGGGAGCCCACAGTTCTGTTAAGGAGGTGAGATTGTCAGGAGGAGGGACCAAAATCAGTGTCTAGTAAGAAAGGAAGGAGGAAAGTTGGGGACTGGAAGATAGAAAAAAGGAGGACCAAGGAGGCAGAGGAAGTTGAAAGAAGGAGAGAGAAAGGGAAAGAGGGTGGGGGAAAGGAGGGAAAGAAGAAAAGTAAGGAGTCTATTCCAAGAATGTGTCACAGATGCTGATCAAACAGAAGGAACAAGTGCGAGTCTGCTGAAGCACCCCCTGTGGGATGCACCCCGACTCCTCCAGGAACCACAGCAGCCCCCCTCCTCCGCAGGGACCCCTGAACCCGCGGGTGGGGGAGGGGAACTGCTCACACTCAAAGAATTTGATGGATTTTGGCAGCTTGTGCTGCGAAGGGCTTATTGGGTTACCTTTACGTTTTTCTTTTCTGTCCCCCCTTTTTTCTTAAAGTTTAATGAGCATATGAATCACCTGAGGGGAAATCTTGTTAAAATGATTCAATAGGTTTAGGGTGAGGACTGAGCCTCTGATTTATTTTGTTTGTTTGTTTGAGGTATAGCTGACGTATAACATTATATTGGTTGCAGGTATACAACGCAGTGATTGGGGATTCGATATTTGTACACATTCCAAAACGATCACGGCAGGTAAGTCTAGTTAACATCCACAGCGCGCGTAGTTACCAAAAAAAAGTTTTTTTCTGGCTCATGAGAACTTTTGAGGACTTTTAAGGACTGCTCTCTTAGCAACGTTCAAATCTGCAATGCAGTATCCTTAGCGCTGTAGACCGTGTCCCCAGGACTTCATTATTTTATAACTCGAAGTTTGTACCTTTTGACGGGCTACCTTTTCTTCAAGGAGGATTGTGAGAAATTCTTTGTTCACTATTCCTTCTACTTCAGCACGGGAAGCTCGGGAGGGATGGCATTCCCCTTGGGGGTGAAGGAATGGAACGAAGAGTCAGCCAGCTCCCCAGCCCCAGTCACATGTCTTCAGAACTGGCCACTGTGTCTCCAGCTCTAGGCCCGACTCCTCCACCCATGCCCTTCCCCTCTTGCCACGACGTCCTCTCACCGAGTGGGGTGGGGATTATACATGACTCTGCAAGCTGGCCGTTGGGCAAGGTAAGATTAAGCTGAGGTCTTGGACCTCCGTGAGGCCCGATTTGCAGAAATCTGCTCCTCCTGGCCCCGTGCAGAGGGCCAAGAAGGGCCGACTTCTTGCTCCCTGGCCTCTCACAGCGATAAGCTTCCATGCCCTTCTGCTAACAAGTGTAAGGCCAAGGGGAGAAAACCTTGCTAAGGTTGCATCTATGGAAGCCACAGCCTCTCCTCCAACCACGCTGACTCGTTCCTACAATTGCTGGAGAAAAAAATAAAATTCTTGTTTGATCCACTGGACCACCATGTTTAAGGGGACAGCCCAATTTCTGCAACTCAGGGGAGAACCCCAGTTGAACTGGAACTACCCTCCACTCTCTGGCCCAACCCTGTGTTGCCTTCACTTGACTGGGGCTTTGAAGCTACAGGCTGGTCAGCCAAGTACTTGAGAATAAAGTTGATTTAAGACTGAACTGATCAAAGTCAAAACCCCAGACCAATGAAGACTATTCTTTAGAGACGCTCCCTAAAGCCAGACCCACCCTCCCAAAAAATGTCTCCATAAAAACACTGTGCAGTCCACTGAGAGCTTTTTTGGCAATAACTGTCCAGGGAATTTTTACAACCCTCTGAAATAGTCACTCTACCCTAACTGTTCCGTGGCAGCAGACCAATGGTGCCTCATATAATTAGCCAACCTCTCGTAAAATGTCAGAGTTTTGGCCTGAGATTGTTCTCAGAGATATAGTATGCAAATATCCAGCTGGTATCACCAGAGAAGAGGAATTTAGTTTGGAAAAACGCAGTGATCACGATGCCAAAGGACAGGCTCAGGGTCTCCACTGGCCCAGAACTTCTTCGAGAGGGTCCCAGGGGTCCTGGCTGAGAGGTTTTCTTTTTTTAAAAAAAATTTTTTTAGTCTTTATTTATTTTTGAGACAGGCAGAGAGAGAGAGAGAGAGAGAGAGAGAGAGAGGGAGTATGAGCAGGGGAGGGGCAGAGAGAGAGAGAGAGACACAGAATCCGAAGCAGGCTCCGGGCTCCGAGCTGGTAGCACAGAGCCCAACGCAGGGCTCGAACCACGAAGCCCGAGATCATGACCTGAGCAAAAGTCGGACGCTTAATCGACTGAGCCACCCAGGCACCCCTTGGCTGAGAGGTTTTCAACACAGGAGGCTCAATCCCAGCGTGACACCTCGTTCTCACTCTGGCTTTCTTAGAAGTGACCTTGGGCGAGTCCCTTAAGCGGTCTGCACTTGTTTGCTCATCATCATAATAATTGTAATAATGCCAACCTGACAGGGCTCTTGTAAATGCCAAGGGGACTGGAGGGGTGAAGGGACACAGGCTCCAGGCGTGAGAAAGGGTCAGAGAGGGCGGAAGGAACTTGTCACACGGTGGCAAGTGGCAGTTAAATCCAGGGTGTTTGACACGCACTGTGTTCTCTCCACCGAGCCCTGCATCTGACGGGCAAGGAGCACACGCCTGTGTCTGCACGTTGTGGTTGCTACAGTTGCCTACTGGACGATCCCGTGTGAACTACACCCTCCTCAAGCCCTGTTTGAGCGCAGCTGTGACCTTTTAGGGGCAACGCTGTGTCACAATCACGCGGCCTTTTTGAACAATCTGTGAAACACGGGTTTTCCACCTGTTCACGTGGAGCACCATTTCCCCCTGGCAGCTTAAGGTTTGAAGCCGGGGTTCTTCCGAGTGTTAGCACCAAGTTAGCATCAAGGCCCCCGACACAGTCTTGCACTCTTCCCTCGACCCTCCTCTCTGGGCACTCTTCTAGAGTTCAGAGCTCTCACTGCTCCAGAAGCAGCTAACACCCCTGAAAATAATGATGATTCATTTGACGGGGCACCCGGCAAGGTAGAGCAGGCTCTTTATAATATCTGATATTCAAAATGAAACTGAAGGTTAATATCTTTTGCCATTCCCGTTTTACGGTGAGGAAGAGAAGGCCTAGAGAGGCCGGGTGGCCTGCCCAAGGGCATACGACCAAGAAAGATGGGCAGGATTCAAACCAGCCCCTCTTACACCGTGACCGGGCCCGTCCCTGGACGCCCTAAGCCTGGTTGGTGCTCAAGAGCGAGCACCCAGCATTCCTGCCCGCCCCACCCCCTGCAGCCACAGGCGAAACCCTCAAAAATGCAAAACCCGAAGTCCGGGCCGTGCAAACGCCCACACAGCGAGAAGTGGATCTACCCCGACAGGGGCGGCCCGGGTGGCCACTTGGCCGTGGCATGTGCCCAGCCTGATAAGAAGGCAAATGACGGGCACCTTGCGTGTCCAAGATGCGAGTCAGGTTTCGCCGCCGGGCTGTGGCGGGGCAAAAGCCGTATGTGGTCTCTACCTGCCAGGACTGGTTGGCACAGATGTCCACAGCCTGCCAGCCACGACAAGCCCGGCGGTGCGTCCCCAGAGGGCCTCCTCGCGCCCCAGCGCTTCCCAGTGAGGCACATTCCCACAGCCGAGAAGGCAGCAAACCAAGCCTCTGCCTCTCTGAACCCTACCCTTCCTTCAAGGTCAGCTCAAGCCTGTCCGCCATGGTACACACTCCATTGCCACCCAGCCGCTTCTGGCTGGAGGGCCTCAGACAGGTCATTTCATGCCTCTGAGTCTCAGTGCCCTTTTGCGAATAAAATGGGAGTAAAAATGCCCACCTCCCAGGGCTCTGGCAAGAATGGAGGCGTCCGTCCAGTGCCGCAAAGGCTGCAGGGCACATGGTAAGTGCTCAGGAAATGCCAGGCACCTCCTCCCTTCGAGGGGCTTCCTTCCCTGAATTCCAGTTCCTATCACCACCCGCCTCATTCATCTTACCATCTTGTCGCGCCCCGGCTTGGATCCATCATCTTGTTCCAGACGCGTGTGAGTCCTCTCTTTCCCAGACCTTAGAGCCAAAACACAAGGCCAGCCTTTCTCTTACCTCCCCACAGAGCACTTAGCAGTTGCTGGTGCATTGGGCTCCTAAGTTCGTTGGTAACACATTCAACAAAGAACTGAACGTTGTATGAGAGTCTTTTTAAGGATTGGGTGCTGTATGATGTACATAATTATGTATTTCGTCCTGGCAACATGAAGCAGGTGCTGTTCTCCATTCTATAGGTAACCAAGTTACCTGTGGGTTCGGGTGGTCAAACAAAGTGCCCATGGTCACAAGGACAGGAAGTGGAAAAAATCAGGATGTGAATCCACATCTGTCCAACTCTAAAGCTCGTGCTTTTAACCATTATCTTAATTCCCATTACTTACTCACGATCTAGTCTGTTGGCCCAGAACGTCCCACAAAAAAACCCGCAAAGAAATAACGGGGGAAAAAAAAGGAAAAATAGACAAGGAAGGACCAAAACAAATTCTGGGGGGAGTCCCAGATTTGCCTGACATCTTCCTCTCTGATCCAGGATGGACCCAACTGTCATTCGAACGACAGCCCCCAACCCACTCGTGCTACACCCACACACAGAAAACAATGTATTGTATTCAAAAACAAGGAAAAAAAATTCCTTCTTCTTAGAATTTTCTCCTTAAGTGATTTTTCCCTTTAACACCACAGCCTAAAAGAACCACGGGATAGAAGAGACCCCTACGATTTCTACAAGAAAAAATAATGTTGCTTTTTAGTGATCAGCTCTATGGCAGGAACTACCAAGAAAGTGCTGGCTTTTGAGTGTTAATTCCACCTGTCTGTTACACCTCAAATTAAAACCATTTGCATATTGGCTAGAGGGCTTTGAAATTCAGAAATTCGTGTGCTATAACTTGAAAGCCAAAATAAATCAATCAGAGCCAGCTGAGACATGTTCCCAGGAGATATAACTGAAATGTACAAGAATTCATCCACCCCAGCAGTTTGGGGTGTTTTCCCTGAAGGGGGACTGTCACCACTGTCCGGGTCTCAGCCAAATGGGCCTCCCCTTCTCAAGACTGCTGGGCGGGGACCCTGGCCTGGCTTTGTCAGTCACTCTATGCCCAGGCCCCACGTATGGGGCCAGCCCAGGGTGATTTGGACCCTCCTCCGTGCTTGTAGTCTCAAGGAAGACAGCAGATTGTCAGAGAAGGTAGCCTTAGGACCAACGTCTTAATCAGAATTGGAGTGATTCCAAGGACAGACAAGAAGAAAGGAACTCCTGTTTGGGGCCAAGACCTTTGACATATGTGAGCACCTTTCACTGAACCAACCAGCAGCTCAGAGATCAGTCATATAATCCCCATTTTACAGATGAAGAAACTGAGGCTTGAAGAGGGAAAGTGACTTGACCAGTGTCATGATGTTAGTAAATGGAGTCAGGATTTGAACCCAGGCCTGCTGGCCCCAGAGCTTGCCTCATTGCACTTGGTCACTTACCCCACAGGGGCCAGTGTGCACAGCCCGCAGACATGGGCGGGAGTATCATTCGCACATGCCACAGCCAGACGGCTCAACTGTTTCATCTTGGGTCTCAAGTCAGATGGACTGATAACAGGGGCAGAGGGTCAGGTGTGGTGGCCTCAGGGATCATCGTCTGACTGGTTCCTTGTCCTCCCGATCGTGCCTGGCGTCTGGCAGCAGAGACAGGGGTTGGGTGCATGCCAAGGCCACAGTCCAGGACAAAGGGCACCCTCATAAAGGCCCCTGAAGCCTCCCAGCCCCTAATCTCCCGCTAGCTGCAGGGCCCTGGGCTTTACAGGTCGGCCTCAAGCCTTGTGATCTCTCTCCAGGCTTCTGCCCTGTTGAGGGCTCAGCCCCAGTCTGACTTGGAGACACACACAGAGGAATGCAGGTGCCGCAGCCGTGGGCTGCCCAGCTTCACACATGCACATGCAGCATTCTCCACTGGCTAAAAATCCATTCCTGGCTGCACAGGGATCTGAGTCAAATGGTAATAGCAACCAGGCTGTCTGTGGGCACGTGCCTCAGTTTTCTTTTTTTTTTTTTTTAAATATTTACTATATCTTTTATTTTATTTTATTTTTTAATTTTTTTTTAATGTTTATTTATTTTTGAGACAGGGAGAGACAGCATGAACGGGGGAGGGTCAGAGAGAGGGAGACACAGAATCTGAAGCAGGCTCCAGGCTCTGAGCTGTCAGCACAGAGCCCGACATGGGGCTCGAACTCACGGACCGTGAGATCATGACCCGAGCCGAAGTCGGATGCCCAACCGAGTGAGCCACCCAGGTGCCCCGTGCCTCAGTTTTCATAACAGAAGAGAGCAAAGAGAACAGAGTTAGCAAGCACTGAGTGTCTCCTCTTTGCCAGTCACCATGCACATTACGTGCCTTCTTTTAACCTCACGAGAATTCAACAAGGGAACAGATACACTAATAGCCTCATTATACAAAGGCCACAGACTATAGAGCAGCTAGGGGCATAAGCTCTGGAGAAAAGACTGCCGAGGTCCAAACTTTGGCTCTTCTTCTCCCTGCTGTTTGCCTTTGGGCAAGTTCCTTCACCTCTCTGTGCCTCAGTGTCCATTCTCATCAGTTCTTCCCTGGCCTCCAGACTTGAAATGCAACATCGGCCCTTCCCCTATCTCCAGCCTGCTGACCCACTCTGCAGATTTTGGATTTGCCAGCCTCCTTAATCAAATGAGCCAATTCCTTAAAATAACCCCCGAGGCCCCACCTCCCTCTGGAATGTATGACCCCCCTTTGCTTCTTCTCAAGCCAAGGATTGTCCACACTGGGGCCATCTACCAGGCCCAAGAGAAGGCCACTCCTCAGGAGAGCTGGCCCAGCCCTGGCAGGTGGGGTCAGTTATTGCTGTCATGGTTATATTTACCTAGGTTGTCACCAAGGCCTTTACCTCCTTTGCTGCCAGCCCAACACCAGGGTAGTACCTGGTGGGGGCATCGCGGCTGGGGGTGGAGGGACTTCTCACACTGAAAGCCCATGGGCTGTTTCTGGAGTCTGGTTTATCAGTCCTTTACCCTTCTCAGCAAAACTTCCTGAGCCACAGAGACACTAGGTCATTTTCCCAAGGCTACACTGCTAGTGGATTTCAACCCAGATTTGCCTCCAGGGTCCACCACCTACTTCTACTTGCTGTGGCATTAAATTAGGTAATAACCCAATCACACATGTGAAGTGAGTAATAGCACCATATCTGGGGGCGCCTGGGTGGCTCAGGCGGTTAAACGACGGACTCTTGATTTCCGCTCGGGTCATGAGCTCACAGTTTGTGAGCGTGATCTCATGCTGACAACAAGGAGCCTGCTTGGGATTCTCTCTCTCTCCCCCCTCCCCCATGTCTCTCTCTCTTTCTCTCTCTCAATAAACAAATAAACGAACATTTCAAAAAAAATAACCACAATGTCTGGTGCATTTTAGGTGTTCCATAGTCATTAGCTTTTCTTACAGACATGATTGTCATCCAATCTTTACAAAGGATTGACACTTAAGACAGTTCCACCATTTTCTCAAAGTTACTCACACCGAGTGAAGGTCAGAGCCAAGATGACTGTGCAATGCTGACAGGAAAATAAAACCCACCGAATGAAAGCATCACTACTTTATCAGCATTACCTCGGTGGTCTAGACGCCCGCACATTTGCCACACAAAATGTGAGAGAAGTTAGGGTTGCAAAGTTAAGACACTTCAAAGGCAAAGAGTTGACATTTCAAAAGCACAAGAGCATTTCTTGCGAATTTGTAATTCTCATAAAAAGTGATGAATGTCCATGGTATTTGGCCTTCTACCCCTCCTAGGCTGGCTGGTCAAAGTCAAGGTCATGGCTTGTGGCTTTACGGCCCTGCTCTGAAATCGACTGGCCACTAATACCCTGTCATCCAGTCCTCCGCCCCCGGAGGATGGCTCCTGGGTCCAGTCCAGGTGTGAGCTTGCCATCCTTAAAGATTTCCCAGGAAAGACACCTCTGAGTCTCCCCTGTCATCATTTCCTTCCTGTAGCTAATGACCATTGTCATCAATGCTTCATATATCCATGTTCAAGGATTTTGGTTAAAACATCATGGTGGTGGAAATTGGGTAACAAACGTTCACCAACTGTTCACCAACAAACAAACAACAAACAACAGAGGAACCAGACAACTACGGCTTACGTACCCACAACGGGAAACTCCAGGCAGTGGCAGACAGGGATGAATGCATCTGCTATGTGTACATGGAAAGAGGGTCAAGACATATTGTGAAGTGAAAGAATCTCGAAAACGATGCTTGTAAACACCATTCCGTGTATTAACGGATAATAAGGGATGCTGATGCTTTCTCTGCATTTACTTAACATGAATGTGAGATAGAAAAAGCTCTGAATTAGCCAAACTGACAATAATTACCACCAGAATGGGGAAAAGTGACACAAAAATAGGGGATTGCAGCTTTTTCTGAGCCGTCTTAATTTTTCCACAAGAATAATGTATCCGTGCGCTGCTTATGCAATTATAGAAAACTTAAAATAAAGTCGCTTTGATTATTTACATTAGAGAAACGGTAACATATGGTGTTAAAGGATGCAGCGTAGGTTCAGATCTTGGCTTCCACGTTGACTTGGCCACTCAATAGCTGTGTGACCTAAAATAAGTTTACTTAACCTCTCTGCGTCTCTTCAGCCTTTTCTATAAAACAAAGCTGATGCTAGCACTTAGCTCAGAAGGTGTAGGGAGGAATTGAATGAGGTAATGGAGTAAGCACTCAACTCTGTGCCTAGAGCATTAAGTGATAAGTAATATTGGCAACTCGTCTGGTTCCTGAAGACCTATGAGGAGCTGTGACTTCTGCCCTGGAACTGGCAGAGATCTACTGGCGATTACTAAATGTCTCATCACAACTGCAGGATTTCTATCAGGGAAATATCCAGAGCTCATGCCTCACCCCCAGCATGCACACACACACACACACACACACACACACACACCAGGGGAGAAGAAACGGCAGGACAAGTGACAGCCAACAGGGAAGCTGGATGGAGAACAGGCATGAGAGCTCTTGTCTGTTGAGGTCAGAGGATGTTTACGGAAGCAGGTCCCCAAAACCCAGGACTCATCTGACATCCTTTCCCCAACATGGCTGATCCCCTTAGCTCTGAGGGCAAGAGTTCACCCCCAGGGAAATCAGATCCCTAGAAGAAGGCATTTGGAAATAGAAAGGAGCAAATATAAGAACTGAAAGAGAGCATTTCTTCCTTCCTGTAAGACCACCACTCAGTTGACTGTGCTGAGCGCTGGCTGAGCAGGGAAGGTGAACAATAATGAGGGGGTGGCTGGGAAGGTCCAATTAGGAGAGTGGTGGGGCAGGGGGCTTTCTACAGAGAGTAAGGCTAGACCAGGCTGTGTCTATCCCAGCCCAGCACAGACCCAGAACCACAGCATGGCTGTTAAGGATGTAGGAGTCCGGGGAAGCAGGGCTGCTGTTCGGCACAACATATCCATCTGAATTCCAGTGACTGGCTTCGGGGCCAAATAACTCTGTAATCTTACCCTTCAAGCGAGGGAGGGACTAATACTTTCCTTGGCACTTAGCCAGAGTCTACAAGCACACGTCCCGAGCGTTGCCTTTACAGAGCCGAATGCTATGTATCCTGATTAAATATTGGTAATAGCTCTACCTGCCTTATCTTGATCTGGTGGAAACCTGGTCCCCGGGGAGCTGTGCATTCAGGCTGGGATTTACCTGCTGTGCTACATGCCAAGGAGATTTCCTTGAGTCATCTCTGCAAAGAAACTGCTCTAAAATATGTAAAATCCAAATCTGTGTTTTAAATACTTACTTTAGCAAAATCGTTTGTCTGACTGTTAGAGCCTAAATAAAAGTCTCCTTCAGCCATCTGGGTTTGGGAGGTGAATAGCAGGAATGTCACCTGTGTGACTTAATAAATCACTCATTAACTTTCTCCTGGCAGGTTCCGTGGGGGGTGGTGTGAAAGGCCCGGGCGCAGATCCCTGTTGCCTGTGCTTGAGTCTGCTGACCATCCAGGCCCTCCCCATCCAGGGCCAGGGCCTGCGAGGTCTGAGGGAGTCCAAGAATGCCAGACCTAAAAGAAAGGACTAGCCTGAAGTGAAATCTTCAGGGGGCGGATGTTACCCTCAGTCCAAGCTTGCCCAGTCGCTCGGGGCCCTCAGGCTATTCTGTGCCATCCAGGACCCGGACCTCTATGCTGTGTCTTCCCTAGGAACCTGCCAGCCCCCTGCTTGGGACCCCTGATTTCCCCACTACGCACCCTGCTAAAGGGGCAAGATTAGATTACGATTATCTCCCAGGAGATGAGGAAGGGGTGATCCCACGCCCTAGGTCTCTTTGTTGGCAGAGGTCATCAGGGTGTCCCTCGCGAGGAGGGTTTCTGATGGCAGAAAGGAGGGTGGGCACTTGTGACTCCCCCAGGCAGGTCCCCTGCTCTGCAGGTGTGAGTCAGAGGTTTCTCTCTCCCCCTCCCGCCTCCACCCCACAGCCCCTGGCAGACAAGTGAATCTAATCAGAAGCACAAATGCTCAAGACCGAGTTTTCAGTTTGTGCCGCATCCTAAGACCCTTGTGGTAAGAGCTCTGATTCGCTGCCATCTCACACTCCCTTCCACCGCTCCCCAGGCAGGAGATCACGAGTTCCAGAGCTCTGTGACAGAGAAGAGCCACACGCCTCTAGAACGCTGGATATGGTCTTCTATTCAGGGGAGAATGTTTTGGTGTCGGATCCCATAGGCCACAGAGACGGATCTCTGAGACGTCAGGTTTTCTCTCTCGTTCTTCCCCAGTGCCACCTGTCACTCAAGACACCAGGCCCTAGGACAAGTGCTTTGTGTATTATAGTAGCTCATCTAATCTTCAAGGTAATCCTTTGAGAACCCATTTTATAGATGGAGAAACTAGGGCAGAGAGGCAGCAACCAACATGCCCTTGGTCACATGGCGACTAAGTGACAGAATCAGGATTTGAAACTAGATCCATCCGACCTCATAGACCAGCTCTTAGCCAGTCGGAGACTCTAGGGCAAGACCGCTGAGGTTACCGTAGTATGAAATGAGTTACTACCCATGAGGTACTTAGAGCAGAGCCTACAACATTGTAACACTGTACAGGGTTTATTAATTCATAACCAGCCTTGTGGGACCACAGGAGAAGATGATGCCGAGCATCTGTGTGGCCAGGATGCAGCCCACAAATGAAGGAGTGGCTTGGGACCAGGCTGAAGAGCCTCTCAGATCTCTGCCCCTTTCGAACTCCTGACTGTCCCCCTAACCCCATGTGCTGAGGAGGAAGTGGGAGCCACCGGCACAGTTCTCGGCTCTGCCTGTACTTGACGGTCCCTGGGGCTGGAAAGGGCAAGAGTGATCTCCTGCGAGGGCTCCCAGGAAGGCTGCACTCAGCCCCCTAAGCCTGGACGTTAATACAGCTGGAGTTCGTTTGCATTGGGATCGCACGGGCACCGCATCATCCAGGAGATAAGTCTGCATTATGCAAATTACTTGTGCCAGGATTCTCCAGAAATAACCAAGCCACAGGGGAATTGCCTAACCGCTTAACCCTTTCCATCCAGCTCCAGATTGAAAACAGACACTGCTGATCAATGCGAAGTTTCCCAGGACTTGATAACCTGATGAGCAGACGGTGACCACTCAGGATGGGTGTGACGGGCACGGGACTCACCCAGTGGGTTTGCGGGTTCGCCCTAACAGCTGGTTTGAAGCCCAAACTCTGCCTTCCCATACCTCTTGAAGGGGAATGTGTTTCCTCCAGGGGATCCTTGGGGCTCACTGAGGGCGGGAGATTCCTCCAACGGGCCCCAGGAGCTCAGAGTCATTTACTCTGACTGACAAGGCTGTGGGGGTTCTCAGAAAGGTGGTATTTGAACTTGACATTGGGGGTGAGTCAACCAGAGAGAAAGAGCATGTCAGGGACACAGAAGCAGAAAAGTCTTCGGTTTATATTGAGGACAGCAAGTGGTTTAAGCGGACTAGGTAACAAACAAAGGCAAAATGCATTTTGTGTTACAGAAATCAGTGTAACAAAGCTAGGGATATTTACTAAAATCACCAAGTTCATATCTATGAGCTATAAAATTTACCACTTGAACAAAAGACAAACAAACAAACAATTGCCCAAACTCACTAGACAGATTTCCTACCGGCAGGCATGTGGGCATTGGAGGTTCCAAAGCAAAAGGTAAGGTCGGCACAAATACAAACTCATAACTGGCATTTGCATAGCTGAGCTCCCGGGTCCAGCTGGAGCAGACAAGCCCCAGGAAGGCCAACAGCTTGGCCACCTGGGGCTTAGACTGCCAAGTGAGAAGCAAGCAAAGGGTCCCTCAGAAAGGCCAGTTTCCCCTTGTGAGTGGCAATCTGAGACATCAGCTTTTCTTATGGCCTCCATAAGAAGGAGTCATGGGATCTCAGGGCGGGTGGCCAACCAGAGAGCACCTGATCCATCCTTCTATTTCTAGGCCCAACTGTACTACCTCTAACAAAAAATGGAGACAGAGATGATGCTCATCAAATGTGTCTTGTGACAGTACTGTTCCCAGCCCAGCCCGTCCTTTGATGCTCAGAGATCTTATTGATTCCATTCACCCTATGGTGACGATATTTACTGCCTTTATTTTATTTTTATTTTTTTTAATGTTTATTTTTGAGAGAGAGACAGAGACAGACAGAGCCTGAGTGGGGGAGGGGCAGAAAGAGGGAGACACAGAATCCAAAGCAGGCTCCAGGCTCTGAGCTGTCAGCACAGAGCCTGACACAGGGCTGGAACTCATGAACCTCGATATCACCATCTGAGCCGAAGTTGGACGCTTAACCGACTGAGCCACCCAGGCGCCCCTCACTGCCTTTATAACCAAAAGCTGTTTCTTTAGCGTCAGCCTGGAACCCTGGAGAGGAACTGTGAGCATCCATGGCTTTAGATGATAGAAAATGGACCACCTTCTCACATATGCTTCCTACATTTGCCCTCACTTATCAGTTGACAGAACAGGACTCACTAAGCACTGTGCTCTTAGAAAAGTCACTTAATCCCTGTGGACTCAGTTTCATCTCTGTAAAATGCAGATAACAGCATCATGTTCTCGTAAGATTGCTATGGAGATCAAAGGAGAACATAGAAGCTAAATCTGTTCATAAATAATGCAGTATAAATATAAAATATCACAGTATTATTTCTACTTACAAAAGAACAATACCAATGAGCAAACAGTAAGCACAATGAGGCTGAAGTGGCTATATTAATATCAAATAAAGTAGACTTCAAAACAAACGGTATGACCAGAGAAAAAGAGGGATATTTCATAATGATAAAAGAATCTATTTATACAGAAGCCATGACAACGTAAATGTGTATCTACCTAACAAGAGAAATTCAAAATACATGAATCAAAAGTCAACAGGACTAAATAGAGAAATGAATAAACTCACAATCATAGAGATTTTAGCACCCGTCTTTCAGCAACTGATAGAATAAGTAGACCAAAATAATCAGTAAATACGTAGGAGACTTAACACTATCAACCATCTTAATTGAATTAACGTGTATAGAATACCACATCCAACAATTACAGAATTTGATGTTTTTTTCAAGAGATCATGGTATATTCACCAAGAAGGACCAAATGTTGGTCCATAAACACAAGCCTCAATTCATTTTAAGATCGCAATCTTACAGACTGTATCCCCTCGCAACAGGGGCGCCTGGGTGGTTCAGTCAGTTAGGCATCTGACTCTTGATCTCGGCTCAGGTCATGATCTCACGGTTCATGGGACTGGGCCCCATGTCAGGCTCTGCACTGACAATGCCAGGCCCACTCAGGATTTTCTCTTTCCCTCTCTCTCTGCCCCTCCCTTGCTCATGCTCTCTCTGTCTCTCTCAAAATAAATAAATAGACATTAAAGAAAAAAGAATATGTTCTCCCACAATAGAATTAAATTGCAAACCAGGAATGTTATGATTTCTAGAGAATTCCAAAGCATTTGGAAATTAAAACATACCCACATACCCATGAGCCACAGAAGAAATCACAAGGAAAACTAAAAATATCCCTAAATTAATAATAATTAAAATACTACACATAAAAATTTGCAGAGCACAGCTAAGGTAATGTTAAGGGAAATTTATAGCTCTAAATGCATATTTTAAAAGGTATTAAAAGAAAATTCAGTGACCTCAGATATATCTTTAAACTATAGGTCAAATGTAATTCTCAACCAGGAGTGATTTTATTCCCTAGAGGATACTTGGAAATGTATAGAGACATTTTTGGTGTCACGACTGGGTGAGGGAGAGCTATTAACATCTAATGGATAGAGGGCAGGTTTGGCCCTAACCATCCTGCAACGAATCAAACAGCCCCCCCCAACAAAGAATTATCCAGTCAAAAATGTCCATAGTGCCAGGGTTGAGAAACCTGAATTAAATATGGCCTGGAAAACAGCCCCACAAAAAAAGCTATAGGCCCAGATAATTTCATTGGTAAATTGTATCAAACATTTCAGGAAACGATGAATACCAATCTTACACAAACTACTGTAGAATACAGAAAACAAACAAACAAACAAACAGTTCCCCATTCATGTTATGAGGCTAGCATAACCTGTTGTTAAAACCTGATAAAGACAGGACATATATACAGGTGAAATTTTTTACCAAAGAAGTTACATTGTGGCCTAGTGAGATTTATTCCAAGAATACAAGGTTAGTTTAAATTCCAAAGAAACCTATTGATATAATTCACCATATTGACAGAAAGAGAAGAAAAACTGCATGATTATCTCAATGGATCAGAAAAAGTCATATGACAAATTCAGCATCATTGGGACTTTTTTTAACTCAGCAAATTAGAAATAAAAAGGTATTTCCTCAATCTCATAAAGGGCATCCATTAAAAACCTACAATTAATATTATACATAATGGTAAATATTGGTTTCTCTCTAAGATCGGGAATAAGGCAAGTATGTTGCCTCTCTCCACTTCTGTTCAACATTTACTAGAGGTCCTAACCCATGTGATAAAACAAGAAACGAAAATAAGCCAAACAGACTGGAGAGAAAGAACTCTGTTCACACATGAATGTCTATGTATAAAATCCTAAGAAGCCTATGAAAAATAGCGACTATAATCAATAAATAAGTTTAGCAAGATTGTGGGATACAAGGTCAATCCACAAATGTTAATTATATTTGTATATACTAGCAGCAATTAGAGAATGAAATCTTTAAATATAATTTCTTTTATGATAACACAAAAAAATGAAATACTTAGGAATAAATTTTGAAAACATGTATAGGATTTGTACATTAAAAACTACAAAACCTTGGTAAGAAAACTTTTTAAAGAACTAGATATATGGAGAGATACACCATGTGCATGTATTGAACTGTGCAATGTTTTAATATGTGAATTACTGAAAATTGATCTACAAATTTAATAAGATCCAATCATAATCTCACCAGGCTTTTGGGGGGGGGGGCGGGGGGAGTAGGAATTGACAAGCTGATTCTAAAATTTACATGGAAATGAAATGGACCTACAATATTCAAAGCAATCTTGAGAAAAAGGAGAACAAAATTGGAGAACTTGCATATTTGATTTAAGTTTCACTACAAAGCTATAATAATTAAGACAGTATATACTAGCATAAGAATAGATAAATGTATCAATAGATCAGAAAAGAAAGTCCAGAAATAGAATTAGACTTACGTACTTATCTAATTTCAGCAAAAAACATCAGAAAAATCTGATGGAGAAGGGCAAGGCTTTTCAACAAAGACTATTTCATACCCCACCAAAAAAATGGATATTAGGTTTCAACATAAAACATAAAACTACCAAGCTTCTAGAAAAAAAATAGGATAATATTTTCACAACTTGGTGGGGAGGGTAGGCAACAAAAATTTCTTAGGTAAGACACAGAAATAAATACCCATAAAAGAAGCTACTACCTCAAATTAAGATCTTATTCACACCAAAAGATACTATGGGAAAAATGAATGTGCAAGCTGCAGCCTGGGAGAAATAGTCACAAAATATATACGGGGCAAAGGAATTATATTCAGAATACATAAAGATCCTATAACTCAATAAAAAAGAAGACAAATTGCCTTATTAAAAAATGGGCAAAATATCTGAACAGACATTTCACAAAGGAAGATAAATGAACAATAAATATGTGTAGGACAGTATCCAACATCATTAGTCATCAAAGAAATGCAAACTGAGATACACCAAACATTGGCAAGGATGTGGAGTAAAATGGCACAACCACTTTGGAAAAAGATCTGGCAGCTTTTTTATGAAACTAAATATATACCTACTATATGATACAGTAATTCGCTCTTGGGTATTTACCTGAGATAAATAAAAACCTATGTGTACCCACACAGACATAGGCAAAGTAAACCAACTCATACAGGAGTGTTTTTAGCAACCGCATTCGGAATAGCCCAAAACTGGCAACAGCCCGGGTGTCAATCAATAGGAAAATGGGTAAACCGACTGTGATGTGTTCTTGCCATGGAGTAGTACTCAGCAGTTCAAAGAAACTATACGTTCAACAATGGGGGTAAGTATGAACAACATTATACTGAGTGACAGGAGAGTTACACGAGGGAGTGTATACTGTACGATCTGATTCATGTTAATTCTCCAACAGGCAACACTGATCTATGGTGAAAAATAATTGGTGGTTGCCTCCATGGAGTTGGCAGTGGAGACTGCCTAGGTAAGGGCATGAGGGGATTTGGGAGCGATGGTAACGTTTTGGATCTTGATAGAGATTCGAGTTACACAGGTGTACTCATTGAATTCTTACATTTCGTTTTACGTAAATTTGCCCTCCCAATAAAAAATAAGAGCCCTAATCTCAGTTGGTTTTTTTTTCTCATCTCATTTTTAACATACGCGTCCTAAAGTACTTAGAGGTGAGTGCACCGATGTCCACGACTTAGTTTGAGATACATCTAAATACAAAATCGATTAATGGAGAAAAAGATGCATTAGATCAGTTTATAATAAACTAGAGAGAAATGCTCATTGTAGCTCTGGGGGGGGGGGGTGAGCATATGGGCGTTCACTGTACGTTTTTTAAAATGTTGGTGCCTGTTTGAAAATACTCATGATGAAATGCAGGGAAAAAAAGTAACGGTGATGGGAAATATCAGAACTCTTCCTGGTAGCCTCAGGGCAAAGGTATGTGCGCCTCTCCTCTTTCTTTCCAGCCCACCGGCCCACCTGTTGCCATGAATGGGTTCTTCTAAACGCAGGCGTCTGATAAACCCACATCATTACGTTGAACTTGCCCAAAAGAATATACAGTGTTTTCAGTAAGTCTGTGCGTACCTTCTAATTTTAATAGTGGTTGCCAGTATGATAAGGTTTATGATAAGTACATTATTTAAGTATATGAAAGGTACCCTTATTTCAGATGTAAAGCTAGTGACACACAACTGCTATATACAGCAGTCTGTGTAATAAATAAAACTCTAACTATATATAATAAGCAAGCTATAAAAAATATAATTATTTTGCAGCCAGGTGATTCTGTTTTACTATCAGCTATAAGAAAGGTAGTTTGCCTTTAAATTTTTTTTCGGAAGTGTTTCTACCATACCTGTGAGCTGGTTTTAAAGTTTCAGTACAAGATGCCGGAAGATCTTCTTTACCTTCTACTCAGGAGGAACTAACATTCATGGAAGGTTTATGATAGCTACGTCAGATGTTCCCACGGGCACTTTAATTCTACTCTGACATATATCATACCCATTCAAACCTAGTTTCGTCTGCTCTAAGCTGTTCTCCTTTTCACCAGGTACCTCTGCGGCAGATGGGGTAACAATGGCTTTTGATGTGAGAAAGAGTCTGTTATTCCATTTCAAAGGTGCAGGTAAACAGATCTTGTACAGGGGACACAGCAGCAAACGCCTAGCGTCTGAACTCGCCCCAGGTGAGTCGGTGCTGAGTCACTGCAATGACTCAGCTCAAAAGCCTTCTTGTCTTCAAGTTCATAGACCAGAGTCACTGTTCCCCAGGGGGGGGGTCAATAGGGCCGAATGCCACAACTCCAAAAAAATATTTATCCTGACTTACTTCCTGAGGCAGAAAGACAGAAATTCAGGTCTGCAAAGGCATTTAGACGTTCTCGATGCATCTTTACCCCAAAGCCCTTGCACTCTTTATTGGCTTGTGCAGAAAGGATTATGCTTTTTCTGTTTAGTAAGATGGTGTGTAGATTTCTGTTTAAAACGGAGAAAGTAGATCTGTAAGTCTAAGAGATTTGGAAAAACAAAAGAGGATCCCCTTCAGAATAAAGAGAAATACCTGTTTCAAATTATCTCATAAAAACTTCATACCGACTACATCTTTCCTTCCTCTGAAGGGCATTTTTTTTAATTTAGTTTATTTTTGAGAGAGACAGAGACAGAGCAAGGGAGAGGCAGAGAGAGTGGGAGACACAGAGTCTGAAGCAGGTTCCAGGCCCTGAGCTGTCAGCACAGAGCCCTACTCAGGCTTCCCAAGTCACCAGCTATCAGATCATTACCTGAGCCGAAGTAGGACACTTAACCGACTGAGCCACCCAGGCGCCCCAGAAAGGCATTTTTAAATCAAATCTACAGAACAGGGTAGTCTCATGAATAATTTGCCAGAACTGAATTCTGTGTTGAAATTTACCAAGGTGTTTAACCCATTTAATTTCAGCCCCTTAGATATTCTGATTTATGTTAACGATGTCAGGAAACAAAAAAGAAAGGCAAGGAATTCTAGATTTAGGAAATGTGTCAGCACCTTGGCTGAACATGGTAGCTGCTCACTATGATATTGTGATTTTTAAGAAATAGAAATTTGGTCTTCATCTTGTTCCTAGCACACTGCTCCTAAAACCCTTGGAATTTCCTAAGTGACCAGGGGGATAAAGACGTTTTGTTAATGAAGCAGTTTAGGATAGCCCCTGGGTAACCTGAGGAGGGGCTGGTTGCCAGAGAAACCAACCTGCCAACTGAGGCTAGATAGTCCTGAGAGGGAAGAGGGGCCAGAGGTTGATTGAACTGATCGCCAGGACGGATGATTTAAGTCAATCAGTGACCGTGTAATGAGCCTCCATAAAAACCCAAAAGGGTGGGGTCCAGAGAGCTCCTGGGTTGGTGAACACTTGGAGATTTGGAGAGAAGCGTGCATGGGAGAGAGCAGGGGAGCACGGCTCCCTTTCTCCCATCCTTTGCCCGGGGCACCGCCCCCCCACTGGCCGGGCCCTTAAGTAAAATACTTCTCTGACGTCTGTGAGCCACTCTAGCAAGTTAATGGAAACTGAGGAGGAGGTCATTGGAACCCCCAATCTATAATCAGTGGGGGTGCGGTCTCGTGGGACTGAGTCCGTCACCTGTGGGATCGGAGATATTTCCAGGTGATGGTGTCAGACATGGGTAACAGAACTGGACTCCCTAAAGCACCTGTTAAATGGGTGGCTAACATATCAAAAGGAATGCAAAAAAGGAGCATAATGAATACAGAGCTACCATCATCATGTCCCTGGATTTGGAAAGCACCCAAGCAGAAGTGTGCACGGAGCGCTTTGGAGCTACAATCTACTAATTCTCAAAATTCCTCACCCTCAGAAATGGGCAAATGATACTCCCCTCGACAGAGGAAAACAACCCAGGCACACAGGTGGCATGGCAGACTCGGAATCTTAACAGCAACTTTGAAAGTCACGACACCTGAGAAACCGCCTCTGGGGACACACCCGTTGGCTACAGGTCCACTGAAGGACACACTTTCAGAGAGACCACAAAAGTACGAAAAGGTAAGACTTCTGGCTACAGTCTGTGTAATCCATTAAATATATTTTGTTTTGTAAATCTACATCCATTCAGTTTTCTATCTGTATTGTGTGTATACCGCAGGTCCAAATGATATTACCTCGCTTAGTAGCAAAACAGGAGGGTTTGGATATTGGCACATAGATAATTAGCACCGTGAGAGCATATAGGCCTTGGAGGGGGACACCACTAACCATCAAGATTCTAGATCTCAAGGTCAAACAGCCACCAGCCGGCTGACCTAAAATGGTGCCCTTCTCTCTGCACATCCATTCTGGATTCAGTGCTGACCAGGTGATTCTCCCAATATGTAGACCCCTGAGTGATTGCAACCTGAGGTCGTCCACGTGGGAACATTCCAGCCAACCACACGTCTTCATCCGTATCTTCTTCTGCACCCATCTTTACACGCAGGGCAAACAGTAATACTTGCTGGATGAATTGAGGTGAACATGTGAACTTGGATAAGTTACTTAACCTCTTTAAGGGTTTCTTCTCCCTATAAACAGGAGTTAAAATGGTGCATTCCTTCGTTGCTTTTTGTGAGGATTAAATGAGATAGTGGCAACACCTTTACTAGTAAATGTGAGATACGTAAAGCACCTGGCTTTATACTTACCACTCATTTCACGACGTTAATAACCTTCCATTTGCTC
This sequence comes from Panthera onca, assembly GCF_046562875.1. Classification (NCBI taxonomy): domain Eukaryota; kingdom Metazoa; phylum Chordata; class Mammalia; order Carnivora; family Felidae; genus Panthera; species Panthera onca. Next base: position 105,679,497 of record NC_138348.1, on the reverse strand, counting down.
CGCTAACCCTGAGTGGCTTGTAATGAGGGCTATGCCTGACTTTTTAAATTCCCCAACAAGTAGCCCAGTACCCGGTACATACATGTTATTTATTGCATGTGGCATATGAGGCAAGAGTCTCCAGTCTCATTTATCAGAAGTTAGTTACAACCTCTCTGGAGCCCTCCTGAGTCACTGTAGACACCAACAGCTTGTTTCACAGAAATAGATAGAATTTTAAGACCGTAACTAAAGACATTAGTCATGGCTCAGTTACACCCTATCATTGGGATAAGCAGATTTTTCAGCCCTGCATGGGTCGTTCTAGTGCCAAGGTTCTTCAGGCCACAGCCAGCTTCCCTCGGGTGGTCCCCATGGGGGGGGTTTAGTGACAACTCCAGCAAGCAAGAATCTTTAATCCAAGCTCCAAAGTGGGGTGTGTATATCCTAGGTATCACAAGAGACAATCCATTGGGGTATAGAAAGAAACTACTCATTTATGAGAAAAAAAGAAATTAAATCTACTTGGATTGAATATGTGAACTAAGGGGACCAGATGTCCCTGTTTGCCTCAGACTAAAGATTTCCTAGAACACTTGATTTTCAGCGCTCAATCATGAGTGAATTGTTACCTCAGCATGGACTAAGGCTGGCGCCCAAACTGTGTGACACGTGGGTCTGAGAGTGTCCCCAGAGAGACAAGGACATCCTGTACGGGGGAGAAAGGTTGATGGCGGTGCCTTTGCTCAGTTCATTCACTTCCATCAAATTGCAACATAGTGAGTTTTACAGGATGATCAACTGTGTGATTAATCTTATGGACACAGCACCTCTCAGTGACGCAAGCTTTATAGTGGGATGGGACTCTTGCACCATGAAGAGAATCACTGATTATCTCCCGGCTAAAACTCCAAAGAACTGTCAGACTGAAACATGAATTATGGATATTTTTTACCTAAACTTGCTATTCTTTTTTGGTTGATAAGTTTACTGTGCAAAATATGTTACCTGCAGATTTTTTAATGTTTCATGTATTTTTGAGAGAGTGCAAGCAGGGGTGGGGCAGAGAGACAGGGGGACAGAGGATTCGCAGTGGGCTCTGGGCTGACAGTTGTGAGCCCGACTTGGCGCTTGAACTCATGAACCAGGAGATCGTGACCTAAGCGGAAGTCGGACGTTCAACCAACCAAGTCACCCAGGCGCCTCAGATATTTTTTAAGTAACGAACATAATTTACATTTAACCAGCCCATCAAAACAAAGATGACACTTTAATGATGTTTTTATAAACTCATGCAATGGGGAAAACATTTAGAAAGTGGAAGTTTAGTAGATCTTGAGGGATATATCCATCATCATGGGCTATTGTTGCTGACAATTATGATTTAGGTGTGTGTCACCTATGAAAACTGTCTTCATACCTTTTTTTTTTTTAAGTAGAAGCAGAATGTTTTAGCTTGTTTAAGAACTTTCCAGATAAAGATTTTGAGTGGTTTTAACTCAGTGTGTTGAAAATATAAAAAGGCAGCCCCCTCAGTGAGTTTATAAGACTAATTGATGTCAGCTAGGATGGTAATTTACTAGCCAGATTTACAAATAAAGCTTTGCAAAATTGATGGAAGCAGTTATGAAATGATTTTTTAATTTGTTTAGCACAGCCAATGATTTACTATTTTTATTTGGATCTCAATATCTTGGTATGGTATCTTTTTCAGCTATGACAGCCATTGAAACCAAGTACCTAAATAATAGAACTTAGACCCAGATCTCCAACTTGGAGTATCACAAAGTATTTTATTTTATTTTATTTTATTTTATTTTATTTTATTTTATTTTATTTTATTTTATTTTATTTTAAATTTATTAAGTTTATTTATTTATTTTGAGAGAGAGAGCACAAGGAGGGGAAGGGGCAGAGAGAGAGAGAACGAATCCCAAGCAGGCTCCACACCACCAGCACAGAGCCTGACTCAGGTCTCGAGCCCACAAACTGCAAGATCGTGACCTGAGCCGAAGTCGGACGCTTAACCGACTGAGCCACTCAGGTATCCCTGGAGAATCACAAAGATTTTAAAAATCAATTTAGATATATTCAATAATATTTCTCCTTCTAAACATTATTTATTATTATTTGTTATTTATCAGTAACAAATAACTTTAATTATTAATAAAGTTAAAAGAATTTTATTATATTAATGACTGAAATAATGCTTTAAAATATTATGTTTTATATTTACTTCATCTTTTAAATTTCTCTTGTGACCGTTCTATAATGGATATTATGTTCATAGAGGAGTTCAGGGATACGATTTATAAATAACAAAATATACATGTATAGGGATGGACACTCACACTGAAAAAAGATCACTGCACTAGCAAACTACTTCAAAGCAGAAATCTGTAATAACTCTTGATGCCTGCCTAGCCCAGAGCTGCCACTGAATAACATATATTCAGTGAATGAATGGTCACGTTCGTCAATGTTGTCATGTCCTGTAGGACTGCCTTTTTTAAAGCTGAATAACCATTGTATGTATAGGTCACATTTTCTTTATCCATCAAGGACATTATGCTAATGTGGAAAAAGTCAGTCACAGCAGCACAAACACTGTACAAGTCCATGTCCATGAGTGTTTTGCCAAAATAGTTAAACACATAGAAGCAAAGAATGGGATGGTGGTTGCCAGGGGCTAGGCCGAGGGGGAAGAGGGAGTTGCTAATCAGCGGGTATTCCCTTTGAGCTATTCAAGATGAATAAGTTCCTAGAGATCTGACGTATAACATTGTGCCTAGAGATAACAATACTGTATGGTATACTTACAAGTATGTTGAGTGTTCTTGACAAAATTGATTAATTTTGTAAAATTTAATTTTACTGAGGGCTGATGGGGGGTGGGAGGGAGGGGAGGGTGGGTGATGGGTATTGATGAGGGCATCTTTTGGGATGAGCACTGGGTGTTGTATGGAAACCAATTTGACAATAAATTTCATATATTTGAAAAAATAATAAAATTTAAAAAATAAAAATTTTATTTTATTTATCTTGAGAGAGAGAGAGAGCAAGGGAAGGGCACAGAGCGAGGGAGAGGCAGAGAGAGAGCATCCCAAGCAAGCTCTGGCTGCCAGCGCAGAGCCCAACGGGGCTTGAATTCAAGAACCGCGAGATCATGACCTGAACCGAAATGAAGAGTCAGGCACTTAACCGACTGAGCCACCCAGGCGCCCCTAAAAATTTTTAATTAAGAAAAAAATGTAAAGCCCTTCCGAAGAATCCATAGGTGTACCTGGAAGAACTACCGAATAAGAACACCAGCTTATGGAAGTTCCTACCCAAGCTTTAAGGGGGAAAAAAAAAAAGCATCTGAGAAACGTCATGTGTCTGTGAGTCTCAGAAAGGAGGCTCCACTGTAATCAACTGTGTCATCCATATCCGCATTCCTTCAACAGAATCGATGGAAAATCTCCCAAATTCGTGCAATTCAGCGAGGAATTACTGAGTGCCTCACCTCTGACTCACAAAGTAGGTTACTACAAAATGAGTGATCTTTGATTTCTGATTTCAGGAAATTCGTGTTTAGAACACGTCTCCAAATTGCACTGAGAGATGATTGCAGACGAAGGATCAGAGAATTTGAGCCTCGTGGTGGCATTATTATTTCGTAGAGGCCCAGCTTCTTTGTCCCAGCAGGTACCCATCTTCTCCTTTCTGCCTCATTTCACGCTGGAAATGGGCAGCTTCACGGATCAGAATCTGACAGGGCACCGACCTAGACCAGGGCGGCCATATGTTCCACACCGCAGACCGAGGGCATCACGGAAGCTGGTGACAGAGGCAAAGTACATTTTTAAAAGATCTTCCCCTCCCACTGAGTGTTGGTAAAACTAGAGGGGGAAGAAATCCTCGAGGACGTGTCCTTTCGTGTCTTTATTCTGGATTATGATCTACACAGAGACTAAGAAGAAAGACAACAGGGGTGATCAAGTCAAGCACACGAAATAGCTGGAGATACTATTGTCCCCCAAAATCTGGACACAAGACATATGGCAGAATAAAGTGGACTATTAAAAAAAAACAAAAACGGTCACCCCAGGAGAGATGAACAGTGAAGGCAGTGATCTCAGAAGTTCTTAGTAACTCAGAAAATCACCTGGAAAAGGAGACCTTCCAAACCGTTACTCACTCTAAGGACTGGTGTTCCAGAGGACTGGCAGGCTTCTTGACCGTCCCTCTCCCTGTGATGTCTGGCCCTGAGAGCTGGCTTCCTGTGGGCCTAGCTTCTGACACATGGAGGTACCAGTGGTTGAACTTACCTCTGGACACCCAGCATCACGAGAATTGACTCATGTAGCATGAATAACACCCAGGAGGGGCAATAGGGTTAAACAGTTTCCTTCATCATCTCAGATCCCTGCTCGCCTGGAGACAAGGCTACGGGCCTCGCACGTTGTGCCCACGGGAGCTGGGCAGCAGGCAGGTGGGGCCGGTTCCTTCTTCCCTTGCTGTAGATCAAGTTGCAAAGTCAACAAGACTAGTGTAAGCGGCTGCCTACACTCACACTGCCCGACACGGAACTGCAGGTGAAGGGGGATTAATCTGATAAGAAATAAAACGCTTCGGCACAGGAGTCTGAGCAAATCTTTATTAACATGTTTCCATTTTAGCAGGAAAACCCAGGAAGAAACTGAGGGAGGTTATTACAACCAAGACCTTTGCACCTCAAGGTAAGGAGATAAAAAGACACTGTTTAAATCTTAGCAAACACTTAAAGTACTTTATTTCCTTGGTAGTTTTTGCCAACTTAACTCCCCTCCAGAGATTGCTTCTACGTCCTCTCAAGCCCTCCAAGAGTAGGCTGAAAAATCTTGCATAGTGTTTTCTTAAAGGAAACCAGGGTGTTTGATCCAACAGGCCTGAAACCGCCCCCCCCCCCACCTCCTTTGCCTACTCGCCATCACTACCAACAAAGATGTCAATTCGGTACCTGAAATTTTACGCTTTTAAATCCAAAGAGTAAGTCTGAGTAAAAATAATTCAAGATTTTAGGCAGATGCTGAGACATTTGGGTCAAAATAAACCCAAAGCAGAAAAAAAAATCCAATGAAAGACAACTTTCTGGAGTTTTTATTTTAAAAGGGCAAGAAAATGTGTCCAAGAAGCCATTGTTTCTGAGAAAAGTTTATTACCTCGTCATGGATTCCGCCAGCTAAGCTGTCTGCCCAGTGCTGACCGTGGGGTTAGCCAGCAGATGACAGCCCCTGTCAGGAGATGAACGCCCCCGGCAACAGCTGTGCTCCAGCACCAGCCAGTTTGGAGGCCCCCCAGCCAGAAAATATCCGTTGAAATTAAACCCAGTGGTACCTCTAGCTGAGGTTCTAGAAGCCCCCAGGAAGGTGCCGGAGAAGGAGGCTGTGGTCCCACACAATGATGGCTCTTTATAAGACACAGAAGAGCCACGTGTGGCACTGAGCGAGGACCCCGCCCCCACGGGGCTTCAGTGAGTTTTTGTTCGCACACAGCGAGCACCACGGAGGGTCCGCACGTGGGAAGGCGCAATCAGAGGTATCAACCCTCCCGATTATAAGAGCTCGGCTTTCCTGGCAAGTATCCTCAAGGAGAGCGACAAAACCACCAATCGAAGCACTTATGGCTCTTAAGTTTATTCTCCTTCTTAACAACCAAGTAATCTGAAGCTCAGTGGTTCCTTAGTCCTCCTTCTCCCCACCCAACCTTCTCCTCCCCCTCCCCCCACCGCAACACATGCCCACGGGCGCGCGCGCACACACACACACACACACACACACACACACACACACCCACACACACACCCCGTTCCCCTCCCTCCTCTGTCCCTCAACCCACCCACTCTGCTGTTGATTTTTCTCCCCCCGAAAACCACCCCCACCACCTAACTGAGCCCCAGGCCTTGGGACTCTGCTGCCTAGACTGTAAATCTGGCCAGCACAGAGAACAGCAAACAAAGAATCAACTGTGAGAACTGACAGCTCAAGGACTTGGGCAATGGGTCTGCAAGGCCATCCCATCCACCTCAAAATGACAGAGGGCAGGGCGGCACTGTACCCAAGACAGCTCAGCTGGGCTGCTGCTCCAATGAACAAAATGAGGCAGAAATAAAAGCACCTGCGACATGGGTTTGCAACACTGGCATCAATATTACCACAAAATTCTCTCTAATTCCTTCTCAGATAGGAACAGAAATGGAAAAAAAAAAAAAAAAGGAAGGAAGGAGGAAGGGAGAAAGGGGCTCAGGGGAGGGAGGAAAGGAGAAAAAGAGGAAGGGAGGAGGGGGAAGGGAGGAGGGGGGAGGGAGGAAGGCAGAAAGGGAAGGAGGGGAGAGGGAGAAAAGGAGGAAGAAGGCAGGAAGGCAAGGGGGAAGGAAGGGAGGAGGAGGGAGGGAGGGAGGAAAGAAGGAGGAAGAGCGGAGGGAGGAAGGAAAGCCAATTATTCTAGTTGAGGGTGGAAAGTGTAGTTGTGAGACAGCTACTCCAAACAGGTGTGAATCTGAGGCTCAATCCCAGGCTCAGTGTAAAATCCCAGGCTCGGGGAGCAGGACTCCCCGGGCGAGCAGGCCCTAAAAGCCTTCCACCGAGAGCGTGTGGTTGAGCGCGTAGGCGTCGCCATCCTCTTCCTCCAAAAGCAGCTTGTCGATGGTCAGGGAATTGATGGCCCTCCTGGGGTCTTCCGTGTCCTGAAGGACCGGCTCGGGGATGGAGATGGGAAGCTGGACGAACTGGGGCCCGGGCAGGGCTGGGGCCGGAGGCTGGTACTGCAGGGTGGAGGCGGGCAGTGTGGACAGGGGCTGCGGCCATGGGAAATAGGTGAGGGGCGCCTGGTGCTCCGGGCCCTCCAGCTGGGGCCCCACGGTGGGCGCGGCCGCGCCTCTCGTCTGTGATGGGGAAGACACGGGACCAAGGGTTAGCAGCCCCGGGGGTATCCGCTCGTCCTCCGCGCTGGTCCTGCTCCCGGTGGGGAGCTCTCCGGCCCCCTCAACTTGGCCCCTGCCTGCGCTCTCAGCCCGGAAGGGGGGGGGGGGGCTCCATTTCCACCTGCTCGGTGTCTCCCCCCAAGGAGAAGCCACGCAAACTTCAGCTGGATCCTTGCCCCTGACTCTCACTAGCTACAAGTCCTGGCTCCCACCACCTCCCCCCCCCCCCCCCCCCCCGCCGCCTCCATTTTTCTCTTCTGTGGGGTCCCTTACGAGCAGGACTGACATCGCAGGACTGAGCCAATTGGAGACGCTTTTCCAGATTTTATTGCATATGAATTCCATCCTAATTTCAGAGATATTAAATTGTGGAGGCGGGGGAGGGGGGATGCACATCTTAAAAACTGGTGAAAATACAGCATGTTAACGAGCCTGCCCCCTGGGTAGCAGCTGTGTCGCCAGGCGGCCACTGTCACGCCTGGACACACACGGTGTGTGGTCCGCCCTGAGGTCCGCCCACACGGTGCCACTCATCTCCCATGTGCTCAGGACCCACCCGGCCGCTGGGGGAGCCCGGTGCCTGCCACATCCTCATCCTCCTCTGTCTCTGAGCTGGGCCCCCGTGGCTGTCCCCGGCCATTCTCGCAGGTGCCCTACAAACAATACCCCTCACGTGGGCAACAACCACACTATAAAGGTCACTTTATAAAACCACACTTGAGGTCAAGCCTGCAAGAGAGGCAGGGCCTGGATTCCGACTATCTCCCACAGCTGAGGAAGCAGGGACGGGGAGGAAGATCTCTGCGTGAAACGATGTGAGAGAGGCTGAAGTCTCCCCCTACCGCCCTTGGGAACAGAGTCATTTAGAAAAGAGATTATGTCAGTCCCCTGGGAATCTTGCTACAGTGCCCGTTTTGGTACAAGAGGTCTGGAGTAGGGCCCGGGATTCTGCATGTCCAATCAGATCCTTGGTGACGCCAGGGTGGCTGGTCCGGGGACCGTACGTAGCTCGAGTAGCAAGGCTTTAGGGTGTTTTTCTATAGAATGATAGAGCTGGGAAGGGTCTCAGAGGCCTTCCAGCCTCCCAGCAAAGCCTGACTGTTTCCAGCGTTTCAAAATTCCCATGGAAATCCTACTTTGTGGAGTCAGAAACCGGGGACTGCAGGTTTCTTTGCTCAGGGATAGAATTCCATCAACCCCGGGCTTTAACAGGTCTTATCTCCTGCTAATCAGGGGTGCTGACTAGTAGCTCTCACCAGCTTTGATGCGTTAATTTACAAAGCGGCAAAACAAACAAATTATTTCTTAATAAATACGATCTGTTTGATACACAGAGCCTTTCAAGGTAGGAGGTGGGGATAATGAAAGGATAAATAATGAAAGAAATCCTTGGGATTGAAATGACTGAGAACCATTACGTCCACGGCTTCCCGCCCCCACCAAAGGCCCCCGATATGGAAATGAGTTGCTTGGGAAAGATGTTGAATTCACTCCTCTAGCCACCATCATCCATGCCCACAACCGGTTTGCGGAGTAGCCAGGTAGGGTTGGGGGAGGAGAGCTCTTGTGGGCCCTGGCCTGGATGGTGATGAAAGGGCAGGTGCAACAGCATGACGCTGAACCCTTGAGGGAAACGGGTGGGGGGAGGTGGGGAACCAAAGCCAGTTCCACCTCAGTGTGGGCTTTGCAGCTACTCCTGAGGCCCCAACTCGCACCCCCAGAGTGTTCCCTGAACTGAGGCCGGATATAGCTACACCCATAGACCTTTCCTCCTCCGAACGCTTAGGGGATTCCCATTCCTTTGCTCAAACAGATACTATTCACATAAAACCACTTCTCTTCCTTTCTTTGTGTCTGGGGGAGCAGGCCCTTTCTTTCCCATCGGGCACTCGAAGGCAGCCCTTGGTTAATGTTGCTGGCCAACTTTGAGACAATCATAACGTAACATTTATTGAGAGTTTTCTGTATGCCAGGAGCTGTGTTAAGTCCTCCACGGGCATCATCCCAATTGAGCCTGACATCAGCCCTCTTGTTAATATACCCATTTCACAGATGAGGAGACCAGGGCTCAGAGAAATTAAGCTACTCGGTCCAGGATCACATAGCTAGTAAGGGACAAGGATTTGAACCCAAGCAATAGGTAGGTCTTACTTCATCAAAAGTAGTTTTCTGAAAAGTCGTGTCACCTGTTGCAAATCCCACTATTAGGTGACCGATCAGCCTCTAAGTCAGGGGAATAGAAAGAGAGCCCTGGTGTGGCGCAAGGCCCCAGTCAGACCTCACCTGATACCCCCATTCACTGAAAACCGAAACTTCCAACCAAGACCTTCTGCTTTGGGGGCGGCACGGGGAGATTTAGGGCAGAAAGGCTGGAGAACATCCCCGCCCCAAAGAGCACAACGTACGACAAGGGAGGCCATCCACCTTCTTTGCGGAAGGTCAATGGGAAGAGCAGGCCTCCCTGCAGGACAGGAAGGGCTTGATGACTCAGTTATCCTGAGAATCAGTAGCAAGAACGATCAGGGGTCAGGAAGTCAGCCCAGGTTCCAAAGTGTGTCCTTGGTGGAGCAAGGCTTTTGTGTGACGTACCGTGACATTAGTGATGAGCGGCTGGGAGGCGTAGGTCAGCACGGAGGAGGGCCCCACCACCGTGTAGCTCGGGCACATGGGCTGCACGTACATGTCAGCCGAGTAGGGGCAGCTGACAGCTTCGTGGGACACGTACTCCGTGTAGGGTGTCCACGGGGCCAGGGGTTGGAGGGTGGCCGGGGCCGGCTGGGAGAGCCAGCCGGCACACAGGGCCCCCTCCTCTGTCACTGTGGAAGCGGAGACCTCCATGTCAAGGCAGGGAGGACCTGTGGGAAGAAGGAAATTACAGAGTTGCAGGTGTGGCCCAGACGAGGGGCCTGGAGGGGACCAGGGCTGTGGGGAGCTCTTACCCACTGTGGTGTAGGTAGCCAGGGGCTGATGGGGCAGCACCACCTAGAGGGAGGAGAGACTAGGATCAGTGTTCAGCTCTCTCCAACTGGCCCTCTGCAGAAAACTTGCCCAGAGGGCCCCAGGGGAGGAAAGTATAAGTTGGGGGATGATGGGGGGGAATCTTCCTTCTCAGACCAAAACATCCATGTCATGTCCCAGCCGTCACCACCTATACTTTTGGGGGATTCGTGTTTCCGTTTAGCAAGAAGCCTGTGCACGTAGGGAACTGGCCTCGTCGTCTTCCCAAGGGGGGCACCCAGCTCACGCCAGGACGTGTGAGTCATCTGCTCACTCAGGCCCCCGGCAATGGCTTTGTTCAATGTCCCAAGCCAGCCTGCCCATGGCGTCAGTCCTCCTTGGTCTACCCAGGGATCACTGACCTGTTCTCCCCTAAGCCCATTCCTCAGCAGCCGTACCTGGCAGCGTGTTGCCTTTGTGGCCTCGCTGAGCCTCGCCTAGAGCCAGGGCCCCTTTGGACACCCCACCGCACACGCACACACACACTCGGGCCACAGCGGCCCCCTCACCGCCGTAGGTGTGACAGCCGTCCCGCTGCTGGCATGGCCACGTTTCCTCCGGAGCAGTTCCTTCACTGGCTCCTTCACACGGACGCCCTGGTATGGCCGGGGTGGAGCCGGGGCCTGTTCTGGTGCCGAGGCTGCGAAAAACAATGTCGCTGGTGCTCATCGGCCTCTCAGACGAGCCCCCACCCCAGCGTATGCTCCCCTCTTCTCAAGGGTCTGCCGGCTCACCTCAGCTGTGCCTGAGCAGGGCGGACCCGGGAGACTTCCTAGACAATTTCCCCCAGTATTGCCACTCCTCCTGCCCCAAACCGTCTATAGCTCCCTTCTGCCTGACCAGTTCGTTCAGTCCTGTAAACTTAATGTACAATTGAAAGTCCTGGGCTGCGTCAGCCCAACCCATTTTCTGACCACTTTGCACACTAAGGACTAATAAGCCCTGACTCTGGCCAGAAGGTCTACTCAGACTTCTCTGGTTTCCTGCTTGTCTCCTCTCCTCACCTTTACTTGAGATTTCCAGTGGTCAGGATTCACGCTCACACTTCTCAGCTTCCTGATTTGTCCTGGCTCAAGACTAGTGCAACCCTCCTGGTGGCCCATGGCTGCCCACAGAAGTGGCTTCATCCTCCAGCCTCTTAGACAGGCCTGGTTAGTGCTCATCATAGGGGGCAGTAGAGGACGGCAAAAGAGCAGGGACTCCGAGTCGGATGGCACAGGCCTCGAAATCTGCCCCTGCCACATTCTAGCTATGTGATCCTGGGCAAGTTACTAAACCTCTCTGTGCAGTTTCTTACCAAACGAATGTCATAAGGGGTCGCTGACCTAGTAAATGGGGAGCGCAGTATATGCTTAGTATAAAACAGGTACAGAGCAAGCATTTAATAAATTTGCAATCTGCTATTTAATAATTAGTAATCCTTCGGTGTAAATTTCGTATGCCCCTAACCAGATGATAAGCTTCTCAAGATGAGATACTATACCTTCTTTCTCTATATCTTCCCAAGTAGCATGTCCACAGCGAGCTCAGTAAGGGATTTGCTGATTAACCGGTTGGATGATTATTTGGAATGTGCTGCCATTCACGCCCCCCCACCCTTCCCCTCTCCTGGAACCATAGAATGGGCTGCAGTGAACGGTTCCTGGATTCTCCGTGGCTCCCAGGGCAGAGGACCAATACCCACTGGTGATCCACATATGGGGAGCCAGAGAGTGTCCAGCCCTGCTGTAGAGAGAAGGCTCCCTGTGCCCTTTGTCATCAAAGCTGGGAAACCAAAGCACTGAGCTGGAACCGGGCACTTCCTGGCCAGGGAGAGCAAGCCAGAAGTAGTCATGGCTGGGCACTGACCATCTGCCCTCCCAGACAGCCCACAGTCTAGGGCCCTGGGCCTTTGGAGGGCAGGCCTGGGTCAGCCAAGAATAGTGAGTAGCCCTGGCCCTGGGGACTCACACAGGGAGCCCATTATCATCCACTGATAAGGGTCCCAGGGACCTGGACTCTGAATCAAAAGCCTGGAAGCCTAGGTATCTATTAAACCCGGAACCATAGGGCTACCTGGCTGAACTTTGCTCAGTAAATACCCAACTGATAAGAACTCATGCCTGACCCGGCACCAGACCTCCATCCATGCTCCAGGCACACACGCAGTTGGTCTTGAAGCCCAGCAGGTAGAGAGGCATCAGGGAGAGGGAAAGGGGTGTCCAAGAGCCCCAAGGACACATAATACAGAGAACCCCAGACTCAGATGCATCCATGGGGCCTCCTCACCTGGCCAGGTAGCAGAATTGACCAGGGAGTGGTACGCAGTGCAGATACCCAGACCCTGCTTCCAGGTAGTTCCTATTCTGGGGGGTTGATGTGGGCCTAGGAATCTATATTTTAAAAGTCTTTTGGGTGATTCTGAAGCTCTGCTGGGGTTAGCATCACTGATAACCACCCCTAATCGAATACCGGAGTTTCCCTCTAACGTCCTGATAGATAAATTATCCTCTTTTTAATTCCACCCCCACCCCCGACCCCGCCCCATCGTAACAAGGAGTCTCAACTGATACTCGTTCATTCTTCCAACTATCCCTGGGCACTGGGAATACAGCACTGAGCAAGATAGCTATGGCTCCTGCCCACATGCATCTTGCATCTAGTGGGAGAGACATGCAATGAAACAGTTACAACCGACATAAAATCAGACTGAAACTAGAGTGTGGAGCAGAGAGATCCAGTCCCATACCGGTGCCCCAGCACTACCTGGGCACCATCACCTTTGTAAAAGCAGCATTAACAACAGACTTGAGAGCCAAAAATACCTGTATGCAAAACTGGGCTGTTGCTTATTGGTGGCAAGGTCTCGGATGATTTATTTAACACCCCTGGGCCTCCATAACCCACGTCTCACACAGTAGTTGTGAGGATTCCCTGCAATAATACGCCAGAGGTTCTCAAAGCCATGGCCAGGGCCAGCTATGGTAGATGCTACTTTTCTTCCCCTCCCTCCACCCATTTCCACCTTCCTCTGGGGAGCTTCAGTGTCAGGAAGCTCTAAGCTCTTGCTTGACCGGCCGCATGGTAACAAGCGCCATTTTGCCTGGCATTGCCTTCTGATGAAACTCGCCGTTCAGAATCCATTGACGGCCTTCTCACCTCTGCAAATGAAGATCATAATGGCACATACCTGGGAGGCTTGAGAATTCCAAGTAAATGCTTGAAACAGAGCGTGTGCTCAGCAAGCATCAAATACATGTGAGCTAATAGCATCAGCAGTAGTCATATCCCTTTCCAGCATTGGAAGGCAGATACCAGGTCCCCCGTAGTCTGAATGCATATCCGTTCTTCCAGCTATTTCTTAATGACATGTTCTGAATCCTTCTAACCCTCCTTCTGGATGCCTCCCTCCTACACGGGTTCCTTGTGCCACTTTCTCTCATGATCAGTGATGCCCAGCATTGGCCACAGACCCCAGGTGGGGCCCCACATGGCAGCAAACAGGGGCGCCTGCCCTCCCACACTCTGTTCACTCATTCTCAGTCACCCACAGTGGCTTTATTCGCGCCCATATCAGACCACACTTGTCTGCAGCTGGGTTTCCAGCTATTCTTAGGCACGAGTGCAGCCTGAGGCATTGCACACTCAGAAGAAACTCAGGGGACAGGGTTATTTGGGGGTCTGATCACGGTGGCCACACTCTTAATTCAGCTGAGGGGCAAGAAAGGCTCCATCCCACGTGCTCACATCTCAGTCCAGACCAAAGACAGGTATACGGCTAACCCTCTCTGATTTGCATGTACGCTTGTGGGGAAGGGCCCAGAGGACTCCCCACCTGCTCCCTCCCAGGAAGTGGACACATCGAACACTTGGCTGCAAAGGGGCCAGCTGGGCATTTCCAGGATCTTGTCAAGGGAGGGCTTCCTACCTCCTGTTGTTTTTGAATCAATGAACAAAGAGGGCTTGGGGGAGGTGCTGTGAGCCGAGGGCATCACCCTCTGATGTCTGGACTTCCTTAGAAGCCACAGTGTCAACAGGTGTGCCCTGGCACAAGGACCATATGGAGAGCAGTTTCTAAGTCCCCACCTCTTCCTAGTACAAAACTCCCAGAGCTCTCAAGGACCTGCTGCCTCCCCACCTACCAGCCCACAACCAGCTGCCAAGGAATCCAGAAACTGACTGCCAGTGCGCATGTTCGAGTGCTCGAGGGTGCTTCAGCCGGTGTCTTTGCAAAGTGACCGTGAAATACCAGAATCAGAGGCCTCAGGACAATTCCCAAAGGACCCCAGTGGCCAAGCCTATTTGCAAAGCCAAAACCTACAGTTAGTCCTTTTCACACCAACCTTTGTAAAGCAACAATAAACGTTTCTAATTCTGTGGTAAACACTGTACCCACCCCGCTACCGCCACCAGCCTGAGAAACCAGCATAAAAATTTGGAAGGTGAAAAGAAATTTGTCTGAAATTGAGATTGCTTTGCCTTGGGGGCGTGGGGATTCCTGAACGGAGCCACTTTAAAACTACTAAACTAGAATACTGAGAAGAACATTTTTAAGATTCTTAAAATAATTTCTTAATAATAAATAAGAGACAAAGAAAAGAAAGCAGGAGATCAAAATGATGCTACCTGGTCCAGTTTCCCAGAGTAGAGTTGACCAGAAGTGTTAGGAGCCCCCTGACCAAACGGCAGCTTGTCCTGAAAGCCTGAAGCCTCCTCACCATTTATCCTGTGGTCGAAGGCCCGTTAAGTCTCCTGGGAGCAGCCAAGTGTCCGTCACTGAGAAAAATCTTTCCACCTAAACATGAGCCTCTTGGCCTTTGCTAGGAATCTCCTTTCCTCAGGCCGAGTAACGTTCAGCCATGTTACTTCCCACCACTGGAAGACAGTCGCCAATGGAGTTTGGGGGAAAAAAACAAAACAAAACAAACAACAACAACAAAACCCCACAAAACTCGTTTACAGAAAAACCTATAACTTTGGCCCCAGTGAGGGCTTTCCTTTTCCAAAATAAGCGATGAAAAAAATCTGAAGGTATAAAAAGTCAGCAGAAGACATTTCAGTTCCCCCCTGCCACACAGCCGGACAGGCTCCACGTCACAAAAATAAGAGCCCTGCAGCTGTCGTTCCACTGGAGGGCACAGACCATGACAGATCAAGCCGACTGGTCACTTCTGGCAGTGCTCTGTCTGCATGCGGGCATCGTGTGTGTTCGCCCCGAGCTTAGGAAGCATATGGATGCTACTCATTTAAATAAACACGGCCCTCCAGTTCCCTGAAGAAGGGATAATAAATACACCGAGGACATATGCAAAATTGTCAGCACTTGTTTATTTAATCGGCCCATGTAAACCACATTCACGCCACAGTGACGAAGCTAAGGAGATAAGTCCCTCCTCATGGCTCCTGGTGGAGCTGACACCCAGGCGTTTGTCACTGTAACTTCTCCTCCAGTCAGCTTTCAGAGAGCCTTCACCAGCCAGGTTCTACCTAGAACAGTGTCGAGGGTCCTCTTGAAAGAAGACGCTTCTCCTAGCCGCTGTCCTGTTACAGATTTCTTGCGAGCCACCAGAGCCAGGCAGTAAGTTCAACAGCAGATAGGACTGCTGCTGTAAGGGCTAGTTGGGATCCAGGGTAAGTCTACATTTCTACCATCAAGGAACCCGGAAGAGGAACCCATCTCGCTCATGTCGACTATCTACCTCGCTGAAAGTGCTTTCCATTTACAACTGACTGGTTGAACCTCCCTCCTGCAGCCACACAATGCCATTTTGAAAGACAAAACCTTCCTAGCCCAGAAGGACACATGACACACTATTGATCACTCCAAGTAACCTCGGTAAATATTATTCTCTTTTGCTGTTGAACCTTCAGTATTATTTTTTTAAAGATCCACTAAGGAGAAATACAAATAATTTTCTCTTCACTTGTAGCAAAACCAAAAACAAATAAGTGAACAATAGGAATTCAAGCCCAGGGCTAACAAACTTGTCCTAGCTTCTAAGTGAAAACAAAGTCATAAAAGTTGCTGACACTTTTCACTTTAACGTAAAGAAGTTTGTTTGTGTTCTCTGCCTAAGGTAGTTGAGGGCGCCTGGGAAAGTTTAGCTCATGTGGCTAAAGGATTATCCACATCCTTAATTGAAACACTAATGTGAATGTTCCTCTTCTGGTGAAGATCTGAGTCAAAGTTTTCGAATTTGTTCTTTCCATTCATGGACAATGGCTGAGTTTTTTCCAAACAGGAAGCAAGAACTTGGGCTTTGGCCAAAGATTGGACTTGACACGCTACAGAAAAGCTTTCCCGCCCAATTTACACTGGATTGCTGTTTACTTTTTTCTTTTTTTTAATGGACTCCAACAAAGAGATTTCATGCATGTAAATGTGGGCTTTCCACTCACTGGTGTTTGAACTGAAAGGGCTCTGCTGCTAGGAGGTACCACCACGTCACTCATACGTTCTAGCAATCTGGATAACACGCAGGGCAGAGGCGGAAAAAGATAGATGGACAAAAAATGCCTTTGAAGGTGTTTAGAAGATATGAGAAAGTAGAACCTCAACCGAATTACAATCTGGTGTTGCTTGTAAAGCTGCTGAGGCAGCCGAAAAGGAGTGAGTCGTGGCATCTTGATGTGTAGACTGGTGCGTCTCCACCAGGAGAGCTCCAAGATGGCAGCTGATCTTGGGCTCTCTGGTCTCACCAGAGAAGGAAAGGGAAAAGTAGTGACATTTCCTCTCTCTTTGTCTCCATTCTAAGAGGCATACTTCCATCAGCCCCACAGAGGCAGGTCACTGGGAAAGGATGAAGGAGAGCCACAGACCTGGGCAGGCCAAAAGGACCTAGAGCTGACGACCTGAGAGAGCCAGGGAAGGCTCCTAAAGTACATCTGGGGTGACCACAGAGGTTTGTTCGGTCTTAGAAAGCGCAGAGTCCCTGACCAAAGGGGTCTAGGGGCCGAGTGATCCCTGTTGAAGGGAAGCCCCAGTCAGCCTGGAATGAATACCCAGGGTCACCACACTGCTCTCAGGTTGTTAGGCTTAAGCAGAGAGCTAGTTTTCCTGCAGTCTGCTCTCCTCCACCAGGTTCCTGCATGAGGTGTTCCCATTCCACAGCCTCAATATTACCTGGATTGTCCCAAAGTTCTGGATGTCCCACTCCATGACCTTGGGAGAGGTCAGCCAAAAGGCTGCTAGTGCCAGAGCCTTCAGACTCTCTTCATGGGCACCGCTGCGGAGACATCCTTCCCCCGAGGACTCTCAGGGCCTTCCACACCATACGTCCATCCTCCCTCCAAACCTCCAGCAGAACAAGCAGACCACACAAGGCTCTTGCGTTGCTCTCTCTACTCCCAGAGACAGTGTCTGTGTTCTGCCTCTTCTTTGTGGAGACTTGGGCCTGTGTTTCCTGGTCGTGAGCTTAGCCCCCAGGAACTCAGAGATCACCATGCTCACCTTTGCACACAATGTTCTGTGACTCACACAGCCTTGACACAAATGATTTCAAGTGTGGCCTCACCGCAACTCCTGAAATAGGCAGGGTCGGTCTCCCTCTCACCCTCCTTTCCACTGATGAGGAACACGATGCCCAGAGATATTAAGTGGCTTGCCCAAGTCCACACTCGTAAATAGCTTTGTCATCAGCTAAACCCAGGACCTCTGATTCCAAGCACAGTCCATTTCTGCCTCATCACCTGCCTGTCCTCTGCCTGGGCAAGTCCATTTATCTCTCTGGGTAACCCTGGAGGTCAGTCACCAAATGTCCCCTGCCAGGTTCTGACCCTCATTCCTCTCGTTGGAGTCTGGGATGGGACCACCCTGATCCAGTCTCCTTTGACTGCCAATTTCCCCCAAGAAATAGTGTTTCCCATCTGAGACGTGAAAAAGAAGTCCATGAGAAGGTTACCAGCAGTGTGCTCACATGAGTGACGAGAACTGAGAGGCCCAAACAATTCCCCGCAAAGTTTTATTTTTGGTATTTTCGACTGAAATGACAGTGGATAGGTCCACCTGAGAAACCAGCTGCATCTGCCTGTCTCTTACAGAAACCCGGGTCACCAGAGCAGAAAGTGCTCCCATCTGAGATACACTGGGTCCCAGTGCAGAGGACAAAACTAGGAGAGCCCTGAACAAATACTCACTAAGCAGAGTAAACCAGGTCCCAACCATCATGGAGCTCACCGTCTAGTCTAGTGGGATATCGACATTAATTGAATAAATGCACAGGCTAGAATTACAAACTATGACAGAGCTGCAAGTGCCTCACAGTTGAAGTGTTTTAGCTTGTTTGGCTGGTCTCCACCACCACTTTATTCTTACTTGGACTTACTTAAGCAGCAAATGGGGGTCCCCAGTCTGTAGGGGCTATAGAAAGGGGACAGTGCAAGAGGCATGGTTGTTCTCCTTCTGAGGCAGAGAAACTAGTCTGGGGTCAGGCTCAGCCCACTCCATGAATGTAAGTCCTGCCCAAGACACACAAAGTAGTTCCAGATGTTCAGGGTCCACCCCCAGCCTAGGGGTCCTGGATGAACTCCAAAGATGTTACACCAGCTGGTCTTATCCTATCTTGGCCGATTAGCCCATGGAAGGCCAGTCCTAGGAACTCAGATTCTGAGATAGAAATTGGCTGGCTCCAGAGGTTCTATATCTCAAATCTAGCTTTCTGAGATTCATATTTGCAGGAGCTTTTGAGTCAGGATACAACTGCTCCCAGGGAAGTAAAAATCCACTTCCATCTAAGGGTGGACTTCTTTCAGTGGGGAGGGGAAGAAGCATCTAACGGAACCCTAAAATCCTTGGCCTTGAAAAGTGGCATGCTGCTGTTGGGACTCAAGCAGACCTAGTTTGGAAAGCCTACTACATAGCTTATCACGGTGTGACCCTTGCCAAATCATTTAACACGTATGTGCTTCAGTTTCCCTATTTGCTGAATGAGAGTAATGATATCCATCTCATGGGATTATCATGAGGATTGTATGAAATTAACACAGTTAAGCACCTAGTACATAGCAGGTGTTCAACAAATGGCTATTTCTCCTGTGACCTCAGCCCCTCGCTCATCAGGGAAGTAGCTAATCCTTGTGTGGTGATTCTAACTTGCCCTTGTCTTGCTACATCCTGATCCTGAATGTCTCTATCCTCAACACACCCAGAGCGTCTGTGGCCAGCAAGGCCTGTCTCAACCTGCCTTCGTTGTGCTCCTGGAAGTCATCCCTCAGGTATCTGGGCCTGGTGTCTCCAAGCAGCAGGAGAGCCATGCTTAGGAGACAGGGGGCCAAAGATGCTGCAGAGAGACTGGTCAAAGACTGCAACTGAAAACAGAACAAGCCTGGACAGGAGACATCAAAATCCTAGCATTGGTCTCTCTTAAAGGTACCATGAGCTGAGCAGAAGGATGCCTTTATGTCTTTCTTCAGAAGCCAGTAGAGGAGTACATTTGTGGTAGATTTAAATTTTTAAAGAATGCCAGGAAGGAGCACCTGGGAGATTTTGGCATGTCCTTGTCCTGACCTCAGATACAGCCCCTCAAGGAATTTCTGTGTATCTCCCAAAGGACAGAGACAGAGCCATGACTGAGACCATGGTCATGGTACTTCTCCACAGGGCTAGAAATCTAGGAGCACATATCCCATATGGGTTGGAAACATGGCAGTGTGAATGGGAAGGCTCTTCGGTGGTCAGGGAGGGAAGTTTTATCACCTATTAGAGCAAGGCAGACTTCCAGTTGACATACTGGGAGCATTGCTTTAGCATTATCAAGAGAAACAGGAATCAGAATGGGGAGAGAGAGGGTCTACACTGAGAGCACAAGACCGTAACAGGGCATGAGCCAATCCAAGGTGTCTACCCAAATTTTGTAGCAAGGTAGCACCAAAGTGAGGAGACTGAGCAGAGGAGACAAATATAACTTTCCTTACTAGATTACGACCTGGAGGCTGAATCTAGAATTGACAGTCTGATCAAGAACAGGAAAAACCTATGGTCAGGCAGCTAGAGGAGAAGAAACCCAATTGTTTATTTGTTGATTTAAGTAATATCTAGTTTGAGATTTTCCAGACCAAAGAGATTAAGGAAATCAAATTTTCCCAAGACCACTCCCCTGGAGGAAGACTCTTCAGACCCAACACCAGCTGTACATTTGGGGTCAGATCCAAATGCTCCAACCCCAAGGCCTGGGGCAGAGCCCCTGTGAGTGAAATTAGACCTTATAATTGATTCACGATGTGAGGTATAACTGCCAGTCAAGATGAGCTTTTTTGCCAAGTCTCTGGCTTACTAACCATGCCTCATGACGTGGGAGCATTCCCTCATGAAGTTGCTAGAATAGCAAGCCAGGGAGAGGAGTCACCAGGTCAATCTTTGAGGAACAGATGCCCTTCTTTGTTCACAAGATACCCATATAGACTGAAAATATGACCTTCACAGTTTCAGAGCTTAATGGAGACCAATACAACATGCTTCACAGTGACTCACTTTGCTTTGGGAGTGTAGCCTTTACCCTGGAAGTATTTAACCCAAGGACTTATGACCAGCTGTGAGGAATCTTGCTGAATGAGTGGAGGATGGGTCCAGGTCATGGTTGTCCAGCTGTGACCTAAAGAACTTTGGAATACAGTGAAGGCACCCGGAGTGGCCAACAACGGGAAGGAAGTAGGAGAGTCTGGGGGTGAATAAGCAGTCAGAGCTTCAATATCCTCCCCAAATGGCTCCATTTTTATTTCTGTATTGGAGTTCTGCAGTAGGTTTGGTTTGAATAAAGAGGTTTGTGCCAAAAAAAAAAAAAAAATGTTGTAAACACCAGGCTACACATCCTCAGATTTTCCTCCTAATGCTCATATGTTATATCCTCATAGGCTTCTTCCTCTCCTAAGTTCTAAACAAGAAGTCTGACTATCGTTTTATCATTTATTCTTGAAGATCCATATCCAATGCCACCTGCTTCAGGATACCTTCCCTGATTCCATCCTCCACTCTCCACTGCTAAAGATAATTTATTTCATCGCTTGATTTCCCTACTAGGAATAATTCCATTATTGGGTGGATGTCCCCACGCAAAGGATGACACACGGGTGATTGATTTTCCTTCCATGCGTTTCTTTCCTGAATTGGTGTTGCTTTCATCCAGCATTCGAACTTTCAAGTCTCTTGTCTCTCTTTTTTTTCTCTCTTTTCTATCTCCCCAGAATTTCTCAGTCCTGGAAATTTATAACAATCTTTGTATATTTGCTTCCTATCTTCCAATTAAATGTATGAGTCTTTCTAGAGGATTAAAGAGGAATGCAGCTTTTCTCACGTGTGGTCAGATCCTTTTTGGTCCCAACACCTGGTCTGAGAATATCTCTGATTTATAACTCTTTGGCTGCCTGTTCTTCCCAGAAAGTGATACTGATGAAACCATTACTAAGAAAGGCAGCACACTGGTGTTTCAGTTTTCGGTATCATTGTGCTATTTCTTGAAAAATTCAAGGGTCATTCTCCTGACGACTAGATTATAAACACCTCAGTCCAATTTTGTGAATTGAAAAAAAAACAAACACAATTGGTCGGTCAGTATGAGCCTGCCGCCTGATGAGGCGTGATTGAAAATTGTGGCCCAAGTTCCAGGTTTGGTCACAGAATGGCCAGCTTCACCATCGGCATTAGCCCTGATCACTAACCCCACCACAAGTTACAAGACTGGAAATGTGCCGCCTTGCTATTTCACAAGAAATGCAGAACTCAGAGGCCACACAAATTACGATCTATAATTAGCCGCATCAGCTTTATTCTCAGACGTAGAGCGAGAGGGAGCGGGAAATTAAGAATAGTAACTAATATTTATTATTAAGCATTGACTTAATGCAAAGCACAGTAGTAAACACGTACCACAGCCTGTGAGGTAAGAGCTACAGCCCCATTATATACTTAAGGAAATGGCAACAAAGTGAGGCATAAACCTAGGACTCAAACTCAGATCTGTCTGCACTAGAGGCTAAACTTTAAACCGCTAACGGCATAGAAAGAACAGAGACGGCACTCTGATTCCAAATAAACCCCTACTCTCTAGACGTTGCTTTCCACACACCACACCACACGCGTGTGTGAACGGATAGCCTGACTTCCAAAGTCTAGATAGTTCAAAAAGAAGGCAGTGCCGAGGAGGCAGAAGCTTGGGTCCCAGCTCAGGCTTCCACACAGCTCTTCATTAGTGCTGCCCGGAAAACAGATGGGCTGCACGTTGGCAGGAGGGGGAGATTCTGGGTCACTCTCTCTGCTTTGAGCCCTCCCATTGCAGCTGAAATGTGTGCAAAGAGCCCGGTGCGGGAGGTAAGGAAGCAAAGACCTTATTTCTTTCAGTAAGTTAGATGAAACGCACGCATCGGAATGAGGGTGCGAAGTATGAACGTCAGTCTGCCAGCTGCCGTACTTGATTTTTGCCATCGGGTGTCCATTCCTTTATCTCACGCGGAAGGCCTGTGCCTTTACCAAGAGCACCCTTCTGAGCCCCGGGAGTGAGCCGAGCCCTGTGGCGGGGACACAGGACAGCTTTGTAAGACGATATTCAGCGTGAGTTACTAACCTAATCTTTAAGCTCAGATTTTCTCATCCAGGAAATGGAGCTTGAAACAGAACCTGCCTCTTGGAGTTTCTATGAGGATTAAGTGAGATAATACATCCAAAGTGTGGCAAAGACTGGCCACTGCCACACCCAACATCAGCCTTATCCTTTCTGACTTAACAACCCTACACGATGGGGGGTGGGGGGGTTGTTTTTTTTCTTTTTTCTTCTTCTTCCGTGTCCAAAACACAGAGGTGGTGGCTGGAGCTAAAGTGGCACAACCACAAAGCAACTTTGACAGAAGTTGCATGCCAAGGACAACCGACCGGAAAGACGGAAGTAGCCAGAGGCGTTGTTGGGACCGTAGAGTCTGCGTACAGTCCTGCACAGCCTGCTGTGGACTTGCTCAGTGTGACAGAGCGAATGCCGCTGTCTTATTCAAATCCACGTTGTTTCAGGTCTCCTCACTAGCAACCAAATGTAATCAGTCTGATGCGACAGAACATGTGACACAGTGCAAGGCACCAAGTAAGTACTCCGTGCCCCATAGCTGGTACGTACCCCTGTGAACAGGATGGAACGTGTCCTGCCCACGGCACTGCAATGTCCAGGGGAATCTTAGAAGCCGTCCCCTTGTCACGATCTCGCGGTCCGTGAGTTCGAGCCCCGCGTCAGGCTCTGGGCTGATGGCTCGGAGCCTGGAGCCTGTTTCCGATTCTGTGTCTCCCTCTCTCTCTGCCCCTCCCCGGTTCATGCTCTGTCTCTCTCTGTCCCAAAAATAAGTAAAAAAAAGTTGAAAAAAAAAATTTAAAAAAAAAAAAAAGAAGCCGTCCCCTGTAACCTCCAGCCCAGTAGTTCTCACCTTGACTGCACGTGAGAATTGCCTGGGAAGGTTTGAAAATCTAATGCCCGGGGCAGTTTAATGAGAACCCTCGGGTTGGGACCTGGGCATTAGGATTTCTTAAATTCCCCAGAACATTCCAATGCGTAGCCAAGGTTGAAAAGCACTGCTCTGTGCAGATGGGAGCATGCCTTCTACTAAATTAAAGACTTGGGTTTGAAAACATGTATTTATTTGGTATAAGCATTCATGAAAGCTCAGAAATTACAGCTAGAAAAAGAAGAGGAAGTCAAGTGCACTCTCCCTGCTCTTAGCCAGGAAAAGGCAAGTCCCATTTTATAGCTGGAACACTTGAGAAATAAGGTGCTTAGGTGGCTTGCCTGTAACCCCACACCTAATTACCTGTAGATTGGAAAGTAAACTCCACGTCTCCTGTCTGCAAGAACAGTGCTTTGTCCATGGGGCGCCTGGGTGGTTCGGTCGGTTAAGTGTCCAACTTCAGCTCAGGTTATGATCTCGCCGCTCGTGAGTTTGAGCCCCACATAGGGCTCTGTGCTGACAGCTCACAGCCTGGAGCCTGTTTCAGATTCTGTGTCTCCCTCTCTCTCTCTGCCCCTCCCCCACTCACACTCTGTCTCTCTCTCTCTCTCTCTCTAGAATAAATGAAAACATAAAAAAAAAAAAAAAAAAAAAAAGTTTAAAGAACAATGCTTTGGGCAGACCATCACACAACCGGGACAAGAAGATTCCAGAGAAAGCCTCTCTATCCCAGGCAAGCCCACTCTCCTCAAGCATTTGTTCTACAAAAATGATTAAACTAGAATGTTGCCAGGTACTTTATAAATGTGAAACTTACGTTAATAATCTTAATTAACCAACCTTGACTTGGTTGGCTCAAAGTCAGAAACTGGTGGACATCTTCATCAGTAGGCAAATAAACTTCTTTAGAAAGAAGTCAGAAGGAGGAAAGAAACTAATACTTTTATTTTGTAATGGGAAGGTTTAAAAGCAAAAATGTACAGAACTTCTAAGCTAATTAAATGTCCAGGTATTTAGCTAATAAGTGTAGTCAACCTTGGTTCTTTTTGTTCCTTACAACAGAACAGATTTACCGACTTAAACTGGAGGAGAGATTTCCAAACCTCTGACTTGGGAACTTTCTGGGTATAGAGAAAAACAAAGTTGGCATTTTTCTTTAGTGAATACAGGGAGAAGGAAGTGTCCACCTTGAAAGATTACTCTTTTTACCAGTTAATCTGTGTGCTTGGTAGATGTTTGTCACTTACTTTACTTCCTTCTGTGCATGTGACTTTGTGTCTGTCTTTTAGACCCTACTTGTCCTTATCAACAAGAACCACTGAATCAATAACATAAACTTGGTAAGAAGTAAAGGTGCTTACTAAGTGGGCAAAGGTTGTAACACACAATAGAAATGTTAGAGGTACTGCACAGACCTAAATTACTTCTTGTTACCAGTTTGACTGAGTTCCTGCAAGAGATAGACTTCCAAATAGTAGATGACTACTATAGGCGTTTCTTATGTTTTACTGAATTTTCACTTCCCTTTAAAAATTGGCTATTTTGGAGGGCCTGGGTGACTCAGTCAGTTGAGCATCCAACTTTGGCTCAGGTCATGATCTTAAGGCTTGTGGGTTCGAGTGCCATGTCGGACTCCGTGCTGACAGTCCAGCCTGTAGTCTGCTTCAGATTCTCTGTCTCCCTCTCTCTCTGCTCCTCCCCTGCTTGTGCTCTCTCTCAAAAATAAGTAAACATTAAAAAAAATTGGCTACAGGGGTGCCTGGGTGGCTCAGTTGGTTAAGCATCGGACTTTGGTTCAGGTCATGATCTCACAGTTTGTGGGTTCGAGCCTCACATCGGGCTCTGTGCTGACAGCTCAGACCCTGAAGCCTGCTTCGGATTCTTGTCTCCTCTCTCCACCCCTCCCCTGCTCATGCTCAGTTTCTCTCTGTCTCTCAAAAATAAATGTCAGGAAAAAAAATTTTTCTAATTGGCTATTTAGTGGAACCCTGGAGTAAAATCCAGAGTTCTAACGTGAATGACAAATTTGACACCCTAATGTATCTATTTGTGAACCTGTGCTCTGTTGAAGTTGTCAGAAAGCAAAGGCACATTCATGCCATAATAGTTTAATAACCATTTCCTGTTCGTAAAGTGCCTCCCTGGGCACCACAGCAAAGAAACACCAAGGCCATGTCTATGGGGTATCAAGGCAACTAGCCAGTTCAAAGAAAATCAGGCAGCCTGCCTTTCATTATCGTGTAAACCTTCCCTTACACAAAGAACAACAAGAAAAAGCAGTTATGTGACTCATTCATTTTGTAACAAATGGTGTTGAGTTTATTATACACGGTTCCATAGCTTTCAAGGAAGAAGTCAATCAAATCAAATTTCAGCATTATGCAAATCGCTTAATCAATTGACTGCAAATTTTACCTCCCACTGGCGCTGGCATTGTGTGACCCCAGGACGCAGAGAAACCTAAGGAAAAGAGTATCTAAAGTATGAACCAAATCATTTTAGTTCAGAGGTCAGCAAACTATTTTCTGTAAAGGACCAGATAGTAAATACTGTAGGCTTTGTAGGTCATATGGCACCTACTCAACTCTTTCGTTGTAACAAAAGCAGCCCAACAATATGTGAATAGACATGGCTATGCTCTGATAAAATTTTATTTGCAAAAACAGTTAGTGGGACCCATGTGGCACTAAGGCTGTGGTTTGCAGATCCCTGATTTAGACCCGCGAAAAATTGTTTGAAAGATGCTGTCACTCAAGAATATTTTGATGATGTCTTTTTAACTCTTCTAATCAAATTGTGGGAAAGGAGAGACAGGAAGGAATTTAGCATAACCCTGATCCTTCCAGATGGACACAAGGGAGATATCACAGGACAGCACATACTCTCTCTCACCACGCTCAGGAGACTTGATAACACTACGTACATTCCCTACTTTAGCTCTGACAGAAGCCTTGTAAGGCAGGCATTAAAATTCCCATTTTCCAGATTTTTAAGAACCTGAGAAGGTTGAATAATTAAGCTGCCGAGCCAACTTTCAAACCCAGACCTGCCTCACCCCATCGCTTCTGCTGTTTCTACTGCACTGTAGCCAGTTGGCCTTAACAAGGACCTCTCATTGGGGTGGATGTGAATTCATATCCACTCGGGACCTGTAGGACGAAGTGCAGAGCCCAGAAGGGAATCTGCAGGTGCCGTGACTTCTTTATCTAACCGGCCAGTCAAGCAAAGCTCAGATCCATGGATGAGGCCCGAAGATTTCCACTTCTGTGTGTCAGCATTTCCGAGCTGATCTGAACCAGAGTCTGCGTTCACATTTCGTTCACAAACAGGGATCATGGGCCAGGCAGGGAGGAGGCAACATTTACAAAGTGGATGTTTTCTTAACCCTTTCCAGAACCCCCTAGTACAGTCATTTCAGATCATGGCCCGAGGGTGTTTTCTGAAAAAAGAAAGTGCCTTTTCAGCACTCTTGGTGTCTGATTTCAAACTCTGCCCTTCCATCAGGTGATTCTAAGTGGGCTGACAATGCTGCCCTGTTTTTACTGGTTTCCCCACAGAGTCTAGTCACCTATGACCCCTCAGTGTCCTGGAGGAAGGTTTTACTTGAATCCAGAGTAAGGGGTCCGGTGCCCAGGGCCTTTCTTAATTTCCTTTAAGGTGCCAAAGGGCAAGTAAAGATAATTTGGATTGTATGCATCCGAACCTGTAACACCATTCACTCCGGTTATTCCACTGAGGAGTTTACAATACAGTCTCCCTAAGGATGCGGCTTTGCTGGACCTGACCGACCTCTGGGTATCAGCAAGAAACGTCCCTCCAGCATCCCCTTAAAAAGCAAAACAAACAAACAAACAAAACACTGCTTATATCGCAGGAGGAATTAGAGAAGGAAAAAATGCAGTGTATAACCAAAAAGGGGGAATATGGCGGCTCATGAACGCAGGAAAGCAACCCGTATCCCAGACACTGAAGGCAAACGACAGCGATCAACAATATGGTGGCATCTCAGCTCACCAAGGTAAGGGTAGCTCTGAGGAATAGGTAGTATTTTTACCCCATTTTACATATGAGAAACCTAAAACTTTAGAAAGAAAGAAAGAAAGAAAGAAAGAAAGAAAGAAAGAAAGAAAGAAAGAAAGAAAGAAAAGGAAAATGACTTACTCTGAATAGGTAGGAACCAAGGCAGAAGTCCCCCAAGGGCTCATATAAAATCCACCAATTCAGCTCTAAGCGTAAGGGCTCATGGACGCTCAGCGCTTCCAGTAAAGACAATAATGCCTGCCTCGGCTGCATAGCTGTCCCGTGGGGCCGGCTGCCGTTACCTCTGCAGGTCAGGGTCTTGCTTCACGTAACTGTGCACACCACCCATATCAACATACCTCTAATTGCTATGGAAGGATTCCATAGCTCTCAAGCCCAAATGGAAGTTCATCTCTTTTCATTAAAAAAAAAAAAAAAAAAAATTGCATCTTGCTAGTATCAACGATGAGAGCTCGCAGTCTGAGAGATTTTGAAATCACTCCTCCAAATTATACATTAACAAGTTCAATTCCAGAGAATTTACACAAGTAACAAAGGAGAACAGTGAGTTGGCGATAAAGGACTCTAAGTTACATTTTCATCGATGAAGGTGTATTTTCAGAACTACAAGGCCTCCAGGAGAATATCTTTGTGTAAAATAAACAAAGACTCCCCAATGTATCATCTTCTGTAAATCTAGATTCTCTTATATGAAGTTTGCTTGCAGTAGGGTGTACATGAATTTGTTAAAAGGCATTGTAAAGACCCAAGCACCTTGGAAAAGACAGAGTGATTTTTTTTTTTTTTTTTTTTTTTTTTTTGGTATTATTTCTCTCTTGAGGTAGCACAGAACTGAGCCCCGGTAAGGTTCAAGTCTCATGAGGCTGTTGAGTTGACTTTGTTATTTCAAGAAAGGAATGTTGTAGATAATCTCTGTATGATTTCCATTATTAATAACAGGAGTCTCTGTTTGATCCCACATAATGGAAAGTAAAGTTCACAGTTGTTCCATCCGACCCCAGGGATAAACATTAAGGTTAAAGATAAACCCTCTGCCCTCTTGCACTGGGACACACGGGCCTCACCACCAAGGCGCGGAGAAGAGTGACTTAGGCAGGACAGCGGAGCGAGTGGAGGCACGCCTGACCAAAGCCAAGTTTCCACATTGTCCCAGGGCACGCACGCAAACAAATCACACCTTCGGCAGAAACCTAAGTCACTCAGACAGCAACAGGCCCGAGGAATTGAACCCCAGGCCACAGGGCAGCCGTGGATGAAAAACAAAGCCAACCATGTGAAGGACCCCACGGCCTTCCCCTCTCGGCCCCAAACCAATGTCACAGTTGGCTTTTCTGTTGTGTGAATCATGAACTGCCCTTTCCTCACCACAGTGATTCATGCCTCGCAGCGGAGACACGATGAGCTGTCCCACCTTGGAACACTAGTTCGTTCCCCTCCAGCCTGGAAAATCAGCATCACCTCTGCCAGGTCGCTTTCTCCACCGGGCTCGTCGCCCACCTGGCCCCTGCGCCCCCCTGGCTGGGGACGGGCACCCCCGGTGCCTCCATCGCCACCACCCCCTCCCCCGTCCCCGGGTGGGCTCGCCGGTGAAGCCCCGGCCCCTGCCCGTGCTTGCACGGCTCTGACAGCCACGGTCAAACCACTTACGTTTCTGCCAGAGCATGGCCTGTGACAGGATGTTGCCTTTTCTCTTTGAAGCAGACAGTTTGGCTGCTTTCACGTGAGACCTGGGTGTGCTCTCCTCCAGTGTAGCCACCGCCTGCTCAGAGGCTGTTTCCTCGGCTTTTTAAAGGCCCGAGTCCCCGCTGCGCGGGGGCACAGCGTCGTCACATCCTCCCACCTCAGGTACCCGGGCGCTTTTTCTGTAGCAGGGCTGCCCGTCACCCCACTGTGCGCTCCCTTGGAGGCCCACCGGCCACAGACCCGCAGAGCCAGCCAGCTGGATCTGAACAACAACGCAGCATAGAAGCCTGCATCCTGATGACCGGGGTCATCAGAGTGTGGTGCGGTGCACGATGAGCGTGAAAATGTCTGTGCGTGCGAGCTGAGCGAGCATGTGTGTCAGTCCTGGACCTCTCCACACCCACGAGGAGCCCAAAAGACCCCTGGAAAACTCTGGGTTTTCTGCGGCGCCCCTTCAGGCTTCTACGCCACAGGCATGTTAGCAGGACTCAGTCCGCCATGGGCCCTGCTCAACGGGAAATGCAATTCCCAGGGGCCGCTGGTTCTCAACACAGGAGGAAACACCTGTAGTCTCTTCAAGCCTCACTAAACAACCTCTTCATTCTTTTAATACTGCTTTTCTGTTTATTCCATTTTGAAACACAACAGCCCCTCCCTTGCCCCCCGGCCATGACCAAAATGGCGAGGCCTAATCATGCTTAAATATGGGAGACGCTGGTTCCCGTGGTCCGTATGCCCGTGGAGAAAAAGGCCAACTCGCTCAGGGAAGAGAGGAGAGGACACCCTTGCTGTTTAACCAGAGCTGGTAACTGAAAGGGAACGTGCAGGTACAATATGAGCGGGGCCTCTTTCCTAGTACCCACCCACCTGTTAGCATGAAGCTTCTCAAAGGAAAAGTCACGAGGCTCACCACCTGAGAGCGTACAAGTAGCAGGCCACGGACTCCCTCCCAGGTTGGAAGCCTCCCGCCTCTCTGTATCTGAATTCACATGCTCAGGCCCCCGTGACCCAGGTTTTGGGATTAAGACCCTCTGACGAAGGTCCCCCAGGGCAGGTCTGGGGCCTTGCCCCCTATGCTACCTCAGAGCCATCTGACACAACTTTGTCCACTGGAAACAGAGGCACATCCATCCGGCCCAGCTCAGTCATGGGAGAGATGGGTTCCCGGGGAGGCTGTGCCACTCCCTGCGTCCTCTCCACCAAGTCACGTAACACTGAGTCTAAGTTTTCCTTGTTTATAAAATTACGAAGCAGTTCTCTGAATGTCCTCCAGGGTTCTTAGGAAAGATATGTGACCTCGCTTGTCCTGTCTCACATCGTTCTGCGTTTTGTCCTGTTTCTCCAAGTTCCACGAAGTTAAGAACTTTTTCTTACGTATCTTGGTCTCTCCTCACAGGCCTAGCATGATGAGTTTCATGAAGCAAATCATAATAACAACTACTTACGAGGCTCCAAGCTCTATGGTAGCCCTAACGACATTATCTAGTGGAGTTTCCACAACTCTGGGGAAACTTCTATCTATATTTTTCAGAGAAACAAATGCTCAGGAAATTTAATTTGCCCAGAGTCACAGGGGGATTAGGCAATAGGCTGACCATCAGACTCAAGTTCATCTTACTGGAGCCAGAGCTTTAAATAATCACACTGACAGATATTCGTGAAGTTGAAATCAGTGAAAGCCAAATGTCAGCCATGTTTAAAACCTAGAACAGGTTGATGGAAGCTCTGAGATAATTCCTCTATCCTCTGGAAAGAAGGGAGAACACAAATCTAGAGGTGCTCTGGCAAGTCAGATCTTATACAATAGCAGATAAAAAAGGATGTCCGTCGATTAGCCCACTGTCATGCCCAGCTATAAGCCCAGTAGTCTCTGATAGCCTTGAAGCTCAGGAAGTAGATTCCAGCTCAGTGCTTCCAGAAAAGACTCTGGATATCAATGACCACATACAAGGGAACCAAGACTTGATCAAAGTGTCAAATATTTGCTGGGAAGACATTCTCTGCGGCTAAGAATCCAAAGTGAAACTTCATGGCGTCGTTCAAAAGAACAGAAGGAGGTGTCCATGTTTACGACACTTCAAGAAGTCGAGGAAAAGAAAAAATTCCCTTAATGCCTCTAGATGTCTCAAATTTGGGCATGCTCACATTTTTTTTTAAACTTTCCTATATTGAAATCAAAACTCCCAAAATAATTCAGTAAAGAACTCTGATCCATACTGCAAAAGAATTCTGGCTTTGCAAAACAGGATTTACCACAGATTTCATTCCTTCCTTCAAGTGAACAAGTATTTACTAAATTCTCACTATGTGCCATCATCTAGACTAGGCCTTGTTTTCCCCTTTCCATTTGGGCCTTCATGATCTTTTTCAGCCATGGCACTTTATCATCATGGGTCCATGAAAGTCCCTCTCTTACTTATTCATTCACTCGCTCATTCTTTCATTCATTCATCCCCATCCACATCTGCCACGTCTATTCTTTTTCTCGTCCCCACTCACCTCCATCACATACCAGTCAAAGCAGCTATTTTCATCTGGTTGATGTCAAGCCTTTTATTTGCGGATATTTGTGCCTGTTCTTACAAGATGTATACTGTTTGGCATGCATGCATTTTTAAAAATTTTTTTTAATGTTTATTTATTTTTGACAGACAGAGACATGGCACGAGTGGGGGAGGGGCAGAGAGCGAGGGAGACACAGAATCCGAAGCAGGCTCCAGGCTCTGAGCTGTCAGCACAGAGCCCGACGCGGGGCTTGGACTCACCAGCTGTGAGATGGTGACCTGAGCTGAAGTCGTACGCTCAGCCGGCTGAGCCACCCAGGAGCCCTGGGCATGCATGCATTTTTAATTAATGTAAGTGGTATTGTCTTATAGTGCTTACCCTGTCCCTTAGTTTGTAACTCAGCACTATGTTGTATCCAACCACATTGCTATGTAGACATTCCCTCCGTCTCTTGCAATGTCTTGAAAGGAGCCCATGGAATGCAAACACTGTGTTTTACTTAACCAGATTGCCTCCGAATTCTCCCTCCACAATCAAAGCATCAATGAATATTTTGATGCATCCTTTTACAGCTATATATCCTTTTATGGGTTATATGCCCAGAGGTAGAATTACTACCTCAGAGAATATGCATATATTTAAGTGGAACAGATACAGCCATATTGCTCTCCAGGACTCCCACCACCAGTTCACAAGGCTTCATTGTATTTCCATTTCACCGCCAAACTTGGTACCAGCCTGCTTTCCAAGTTTTGCCAACCTAATAGATGCAGTGATGGTTCATTACGCTTTTGTTTTACGTTACTAGCACTAATGCATTCGAGCATCTCTTCCGATGCCTCTTAACCTTCTGGATTTCCTCTTCTCTAAAATGACTTTTTCTTTTGCTAATGTCTCTAATGGGGTTGCTGTCATTTTCCTATTGATTAGGGTACTTTGTATACTCTATACATAAAATTCTAGATATGATCAGTTTTGCTCAATATAGATTTCTTCTCTTAACCTGGCATCTGTTAACGTCACTCATGGTTTTTTGAGTAGAAACACCTGATTTATATACATGGGCCTGTCTTTGAATTCTATTGTATTTCATTGGTCTCCTTGTCTGTTCTTGTACTAATACTTGAAAGTTTTCTCTAATATTTATTATAGTACATCTTAAAACTCTAGAACAAGCTTTTCAAGCTCCTCCAAAAAAAATGCAACTGGAATTTTTATTGCCGTCTCGTTGAATTTTATAGATACCTTTAAGAAGGACTGATACCATTGTAAGATTAATTTGGCCCTGCTAAGCATGGGATAGTTCCCCATCTACTGAGATCATATTCCATGTTCTTTATTACTAGAAATTAAAAATTGTCTCCATAGAAGTCTGATGTATTCTGAGCTAAGGTAATTCTTTTTTTTATTAAATTTTTTTTTAAGCTTATTTATTTTTGAGACAGAGAGAGACAGAGCATGAGCAGGGAAAGAGCAAAGAGAGAGGGAGACACAGAATGTGAAGCAGGCTCCAGGCTCTGAGCTGTCAGCACAGAGCCCGACGCGGGGCTCGAACTCACGGACTGCGAGATCATGACCTGAGCCGAAGTCGGACGCTTAACCGACTGAGTCACCCAGACACCGCATAAGGTAATTTTTATTTGCTTCATAGTTCCTGTTGACATTGTGAACAGCATCTTACTTTTTATTGTATTTTTGAGTTGGCTGTTGATGTTATTGAAAAATTCTAATAATACTTGTGAGTTTTTCTTACATCTTGCTAAACTCTCTTATTGGTTCTAATAGTTTGTCTGTTGATTACGATGGTCTCTCTAGGTAGATGATCATCTCTCCTGTTAACTGTAGCAGTTTTCTCTTTCCCCTTCCAATCTTCACATTTCTTATTCCCTTTTTTATAGTGTTAGAGAGTACCATGATAATAGCAATGGTGATAGTGGTAATTCATGTCTCATCCTTGTTTTGGATATGATGAAGACAAATCCCTAAAATTAATATATATTAATATATATGGTTTATATATATATATTAATATATATTATTTATATATTATATATATTATTATATATATTATATATTATATATATTATTTATATATATTAATAATTAATGTATACAATATAATATATCATATATTATATAAATAATAATTAATATATATTTATATTAATATATATATGAAAGATCTAATATTGAAAGAGTGATAGACAGTCAAACTGTAGGGGTAAAGAAAAACTAACACCTGGACACATTATTGTGAAGTTTAAAAACAACTCATACAAAGAGGAAATTCTAAAAACCTGTGGAGAAAAAGAGTATATTAACAGCTGAGGAACAAGAATCATATTAATACTATACTTCTTTTTTTTTTTTAATGTTTTTATTTATTTATTTTTGAGACAGAGAGAGACAGAGCATGAGCGGGGAAGGGGTAGAGAGAGAGGGAGACACAGAATCTGAAGCAGGCTCCAGGCTCTGAGCTGTCAGCACAGAGCCCGACACGGGGCTCGAACTCACAGACTGTGAAATCGTGACCTGAGCTGAAGTCGGACGCTTAACCGACTGAGCCACCCAGGAGCCCCAATACTATACTTCTTAACAGCAAAACTAGATGCAAGCAAACAATGAACAAAACAGAAATTGTCAACATCGTATAGCCAGATATTTGGTGTTGGATAGACAGAAAATCCATATGACCTTCCAATGAACGAATCATCAATGCAGATACGGACAGACTAGAGCAACCCCTAAACTAGAAAGATTGTCTGTGGCCCAGAAAATCAGAGCAATTTGTAAAGTCATATCTAGAGAAAGATTTCTTTCTCTCTCTCTCTTTTTTTACTGTTTATTTATTTTTGAAAGAGAGAGAGAGAGAGACAGAGTGCAAGTGGAGGAAGGGTAGAGAGACAGGGAGACACAGAATCCGAAGCAGACTCCAGGCTCTGAGCTCCAGGCACAGAGCCCAAGGCGGGACTCAAACTCATGAACCGTGAGATCATGACATGAGAGATCATGACCTGAGCCAAAGTTGGATGCTTAACTGACTGAGTCACCCAGGCACCCCTAGAGAAAGATTTCTTAACCTGAGGGGTGGGGTGAGAGACAAAGGGAGGACCCAGTGATTTTAAAGAGGGGTCCTGTGTGTGTGTGTGCTTATATACATTTTCCTTGGGAGACAGTCTGTAGAGTTCATAAGAATTCCAAGGTTAAGAACCACTATTTATTTTGGAGAAATACTATGATATCAAATTTTTAAATACATGAAAGATACATTGCCTAAGTCCAGCTAAAACACTAATGAGCCCCAAGTGATATGGGAAATCCGTGGGCATAGTATCAAACTTCATTGCTACCTACAGGCAATCTCCCACATTTCCTTTACACACGGAGTCAGCCAAGCCCATTTCTCATTTCTCCTGCAAATAAATACCATTTCAGTCTTCCATCGAATTTGCCTCCAGGCAAGACAGCAGAGCATAGTGAAGAGATTATTTAATGTAGAGTCAGAGAGCTTGGTGTGGAATCTAACTGTACTTTTAGCAGGGTGGCCTTGGGTAAGTTGTTTCAACTCTCCTAGCTCTAGTGTCCTCCTCTTCCAGATCAAGATAATAATAACAGTAATAGTAAGGATAACTGTTGTTATTGCAATGATTGAATGCAATAGCCTAGGGTAGAGTATTCTACATCTACTAATTTTCATTGTTTCATTCTGATCAAGAGACTCCATAACTGAATTCCCTTTCATGTTTTTGTTCTCAAAACTCATGCATACCAGGGCCCCTTCAAGCTTGAACAGTTTGTACCTTTCCAAGAGAAGAGCAGGTCCGCTACCTTTGCCAAAGAAGCAGTGGGATTCTGACCACGTCTTGTCATCCCCGGTTCCCAGCCATCATCTGCGCATCTGGCTGACAGCTGCATATGGCAGGCTCTTATTTGGGAGTAGCATTAATGGCTGGGATTTCCAGCTTTATTATGCCTTAAATAATTAGATGTTATGACTAGGTACAATTAAAAAAGGAAAGCACACTCATTCTGATTGCATAGACCCAGGGCAGAGTGGCCTGGATGGGTGCCAGTATTCAGAAGCTATTGTACATAGCAGCCTGGCCTTTGGAACAAGCTGGAGGATGCCCCCCTCTTTTTATGGCTCTCCTGAATGCCCCTTGATGCTAAACAGATGGTTCCTAGAATTTAAAGGTGACTTTAATTATTATCTACGGCTCAAGACTGCCATAAATAATCCTGGAAGATAGTCAATAAAACTTAGTGGTTATTACCTTTGATTCACCTGTTACCCTGGAGCTTTAAAAAACCAGCCTTTGCACAAGAAAAAGTCTCCAGGCTATTCTACCCACATGTGGTCCTTTCAAGGCAAAGGGACTTTTTTTTTTCGTGCTCTACCATTCCTTGGCATCTCACACTGAATAATAAGTTTAATTTGATAGTTTAACCTCCATGTCACTAACATTACCTCCCCCACAGTCTACACAGTTGATGGCCACCTTTGAGAAACAGCTTCCCTCATACTTCTACAAATGCTTTTTTTTTTTTTAAGGTTTATTTATTTAGTTTGAGAGAGAGAAGAGAGAGAAAATCCCAAGCAGGCTCCGTGCTGTCAGTGAGATTCCATCTCACAAACCATGAGATCACAGCCTGAGCCCAAACCGAGTCAGGCAATTAACTGGCTGAGCCACCTAGGCTCCCCTCTACAAATGTTTTTTGAGCACTAACTCTGTGCTGGAAATTATGCTAGACATTAGGGATTTCGCATGAGGAAGACTCAGGCCCTGTGCTCAAGTACTTATCACTGATATGAAACACCTGATTTTTTTTTTAAATGAAAAGTCCTACAAGAATTCCTAAAGAATGGTTCACATCCTAATTATGCAGGATAATTGTTATAAAGAAATGTTCTTGAGTCCCACCCTTAGAGAACCTGGTTCAGTAGGTCTGGGAGCTGCCTATGACTCTATTGGCTGTTTTTTATCTTAAAAAAAAAATCAGATGGGGCGCCTGGGTGGCTCAGTCGGTTAAGCGTCCGACTTCAGCTCAGGTCACGATCTCACGGTCCGTGAGTTCGAGCCCCGCGTCGGGCTCTGGGCTGACGGCTCTGAGCCTGGAGCCTGCTTCCGATTCTGTGTCTCCCTCTCTCTCTGCCCCTGCCCCGTTCATGCTCTGTCTCTCTCTGTCTCAAAAATAAATTAAAAAAAAAAAAGTTAAAAAAAAAATCAGATGACATTACTTTGGGGTTTAAGAAACACTAACTTAGGCAATCAAAAACTAGTCCTTCCTGAGGCTCAGGACCATCCTTTGCCCTCACTCCCCTGTCCAGGCAGAGCCCCATATGACTGACCTGATTCCAGGGAGGATTGTAATTGGCTGGACTTCGCAAATGTGCAAGGGGTCCTGCCTGGGATGGTTGTTGCCTCTGACTGGTGACCTCCTTGGCCATCTGCAGCTCAAGGCACTCCAAGAGTATCTCTTATGGGTCACCTTCTCCCCTCACCCTCCTGGGCCAAATTTCAAGCAAGCATCTCCCACTTGAGTGTGGTGACAGAGAGCAGCCTTATCAACTTCTAGATCTCTACCATTAAGTGTGCTCTTAGCTGTAGGCTTTATTAAAGATTCCATTTACCAAATCATGGAAGTTCCCTTCTATTCTGGTAGAGTGAGAGCGTACCTGATCATAGGGTATTCAAGGAGTAGCGGTCAGGTGACTCTGTGACCTGGCACCCGCTTGGCATGCCCATGACTCAGACCACTCAGTCTCACTGCTTTTCCGTTCAGTGTCGAAAGGTCCCCCAAGTGACCAGAGCCCCCCCCAAACAACGGACATCAGGGATGCCCTCGGCCTCTGTTCCCCTAAGCTGAAGGTTCAGAAGAGTAAGGGGAGGGGAGTTTGTCCAGTGATGTTTGCCAGTCATCCTTCCTTCCAAAATGCAACAAAGGATCTCCTCCAAGATCCTCTTCCTGCAACACCAAGCCCTCTGGTGACTCAGGATTTTTACCAGGTGTACAGTTCATGATTTGTGCCCAAACACCGTGGAAATCGGAACTACGGTAAAGCTAAGGCCTGTTTCCCTGTGAATCGAAGGTCTGGTTTACCACAAAAGGGAAAAGGCTGCAGACAAGCCCCGACAAGTCTATTTGCATGCACGCCGTGCTCCCGGGCAGCTGTTGGTCACACGGGGAACTGCCAGGCGGGCGGCTGTAGTTTGGCGGGAGAGCAACTCGAATGAATGAATGAAGAGATGGAGAAGTCGAAAAGGAGACAGAAATAGAAATGCAAGTGGAGAAAGAAGAAAAAGAGGAAAAGGATGAGAAAGAGAGAGAGGGGTGACTCAGAATTGTAGACATCCTAAACGTCCAAGGGGAAGAAAGATCCGCCTCCAAAGACAGAGCTGTTAATTCAATCAGGCAGTAAGTGTGTGGCATACGTGTGGCCCAGTACCACCGGGGAGAGACTAGTGAACCAAGTAAACTAAGCGTGTGCTCAGTGAACCCAGAGGCAAAGTCAGATACTGACAGTCAGTACCTACACGTCATTGACCCTGGCCTGGGCAAGCACTTAGCCACCAAAGTATATGATGCCCAGCATATAATAAGAATCTATAAATGGTGGCCATCATTATTCTTTTTAATATGAAATATTTTAAATAATATGGAAGCTTTTGACTTGAGCCCAGTATCTCTGCCATTACCTGTGGGAGCAAATATGGAAAGTGAAAACACAAACAGGGTTAGAAATGTAATAGGCACACAATAAATAGAAATTGATTGGCATGAGTATATTTAAAAAAATCTTTCTTAGTTAATGTGTTCCACAAATGGGCACAGTCACACCATGAAAAAATAAAATAAAAGCGAGGGGAGGGGCCAGAGATCAAACAGCTCCAGGAGCTCCCTGTGTACCTTCCAGTTTGCAAAGCCAATGACAGCCGAGATTTATGGACATTTACTACATGCCAGGAACTCTTCTCAATACTCTGCACATATTATTTCATTTAATCCTCATAACAATGCTTTGAAGTACTAGCCTCATTTTACAGGTGAGAAAACAGACAGAATGAGGTTAAGAAACTTGGCTAAAACACACAGCTCATAAGGAGAGCCAGGATCCCACCTGGACACTTGGATTCCACAGCTCTTTTTTTTTTTTTTTTTTTTTTTTAACTGAGGTAGACTTGACCTATTCATTTCCCATGTACAACACAATGACACAAGTATATACTGCAAAAAAGTCTTGTTAACATCCATCACCACGTATAGTTACACGTTTCTTCTTGGGATGAGAACGGCTCTATCGCCATGTAACACTACCTCACCACGAGAGAGTTAGTTTCCAAACAATCAATCATTCACCTCTCCATTCATTCAGCAAAGAGTCGTTGACGGTCATTCTACTATTATCCAGGCTGTATTTGGCACTGAGGATATATTAGTGAACAAGGAAAGGAAAGTCCCCAACTTCACAGAACTTATATTCTAATGGGGGGGGGTGGGGGGTGGAGGGAGGTGGGGGAGGTGGAAGAGGGACAGCCAGCACCAATGTCCTCACACCAGAACAAGGAAAACAGTGGGTCAGAAAGCATCTCCCAAATAAATATCTTGTGTTTCCATAGAAATATGCACATGCAGAAAAGCATTTCTAAGAACCCAGCTAAGGATACAGATAAAAACCATCAGTGATGTTAAACCCAGATACTCTACACTCAGCACACTCAACAAACATCAACTGAGCATCAACTGAGCATGAACCACTCCCTCACCGTGGCAAGGTAGACACTGAGTTCAAGGAGGTCCAAGCTCAGTCATATGGCAGGA
Organism: Panthera onca; assembly: GCF_046562875.1. Classification (NCBI taxonomy): domain Eukaryota; kingdom Metazoa; phylum Chordata; class Mammalia; order Carnivora; family Felidae; genus Panthera; species Panthera onca. The sequence goes on along the minus strand of NC_138348.1, from coordinate 105,640,136 downwards.
GGTGGGGCGAGGGCTCTGGTGGGCTTTCCACTCTTTCACAGATGCCTACAAGGATTTTACCAGGGTATGGATGCCACACCCAGAAAAGGAAAGTCCAGTAAGACCCAAATAGCCTTGTTGCGTTCCCTCTTGTTCAGCCTCAGCTGCAACTCGGACCACTTCTATATCTGCAACAAGGTGAGCATTTCGCACCAGGGAGGCGGCCTTCACAGGCAAGAGCACAAACCTTAGAGCAAGTTACAGACAGATTGCTAAGTCCCAGATCCATCTCAGCTTGAGTGTAGATTGCCAGACACATTGATGACACCAAGCTGTGGAATGCAGAAGCCTTGGCAAATCGCCTCTTCTGGTCCAAGAAGAGCCAGTTCCTTAAGGAAGCATCTCGGGTTCCTTTTGTATCCAGAAAATTTGACACAACACCAGTTGTAGAGTATATGCTCAGTAAAGTCTCCTGGATGGGTTGATGGCCAGCCATTTATTCTTTTTCAAACAACAGTGGCCACGCCTGAAGTTGGAGAGCAAGCTCCGTAGCCCGTCAAATTCAACTGCGGTCACTAAGCATCAAATTCAACTGCGGTCACTTTACTCAGGATGCTGACTGAGGGGTACAGTGGCTCACAATAGACTCAGGCTCATGCTGTTAAAAGTTTTGCATCTTGAGTCTTGAATAGCCAACACATCTTGGGCAAGTTATCTTCTCTGGGTGCGAGTATTTTAAATTTTGGGGGGAGGATTAGATTAGTTAGTATGTGAAAAACACTGCAAGTGTCTGGCAGATAGTAAGCCTCTAAAAGCGATAGCTATGACTCTTACAATGCTGTGGCGGGGCTCGCGCCCGAGGCCCCAAGACGAGTCGTGTGGTCTTGCCTAGACCACAGAGGGGCATGAGGACGTGTAACAGAGTGTGTTAGATTACATGATACAGTCACCTAGATTCACAAACATGCATATCAATGAGTACAAAGATTGCTGGAAGAACAGGGAGATCACTGTGGGCTGATCCTATGTAGATCACTTCAAGGCCTCCTCCAAGTCCACTTGGATGATCACGGAGCTCCCTGCTATTTCTCTGGGTCGAGGAACCAGGTCGCTAAATCAGTTTGTAAATGATGGTGAGTCACAGCATGTAATCTAGGTAGCCCTCTGCTCTCACCTGTCAGAGGATGTGATGACAGCTTGGACTGATTAGATCGGCCAGAGCAAATGGCAGACGTCAAACATTTGAGCACCTGCCCCTGTCCAGCCCTCTGAATACCCTCAGGCAGCACTGGCAGGTGACTCTGGCTCTCAGTCCCCGTGAATGCCTGAGAAGCGCACGCTGAAACCAGGCAGTAACTGAGTGTGGATGCTGGCCACCCAGAGAACTGTATATTTGGAGACTTACTCTAGTTCTAAGTTTCAGTTGCACCCCCTGACCCCTAAGAGAATTTTCTCATTAGCCAAAGATGGAAGGACCACTGGGCAGAGGTTGCAGAAAGAAGTCATGGGGGATGGCTCCCAAATACTAAAGAAAGAACAGAGTGTCTAAAGTGTAGCATGGGAAGGAAACACTCTGGGAAGGAAGGGTGAGTGAGCAAGTGTCATGGCCCCTACCCCAAGACCCACCATATGCTGCAACCGTGTCCTCCCTGGGAGCTCTCCCACCTCTCAAAAAGTTCCCTCCAAGCTTAAACTGAACACGCCCCCTTAGTAACCCTCAGCACAGAAGATCGGCCGATATTGTCCAGAGGACTCCACGGCAAAAAGCAGTTAAGAATTTGATCTCTGGAATTAGATAGATCCGGGGTTCAAATTCTGGTTCTACCACTTAAAACTGTAATCTTAAACAGGTCAGTGAACACTCTATCCCTCAATTTCCTTGTCTGTAAAATACAGGTAATACTTCCTTCCCAGGCTATTGAGGATCAAATTGAACACTGCATGAAAAGCCACACCACGATGCCAGTAACCGTGGATGCCCCGTGAAGGTTGGCCATTGCATTACTAACCACTGGGCGAGAGAGCCCACAGTGGGAATGAGCCCCAAGGACGCCAGGCTTGGTGAAGAAGCCAAGCCGACCAAGTGCCACAACCAGCTTATTCCAGTGGCTCATGGTCCTGCCTTTTCCACATGTCATGTTCAAGTTAATGCCACCGTGGGGCTCATCGACGCTGCCCCCTCACTGCTACTGTTTATCTCCATGTGAGCCCGCCCTGACTCCCTCTCCAGATGTTTGTGCACAGCCCGTGCCTGGTCTGAGCAGACCTCCTCGCCAGGTGACTGACACCAGGCACGGTGTCTCTCCTTGTGATACAATTACTCCCACCCACCATGATATAGTTATACCCGTGTCGGCCCAACAGTCTTAACACAGCGGGATAGTAACACACTAGCACGCTCATAGAATCACTTATTTCACAGATGCTGATGAGAGCCTACGAGGTGTCCTGTCCCCATCAGACCCTTCCCTCTTAGGAGCGATTGCATTAGATCTTAGTTCCCTGGCTCAGGGAACATCTCCCAGATGGTGAGCCATGAGGCGGCTACAGGAAAAGGCTGAGCAACCTGGACACAACAGGGAATCCTTTTACCGAGCAGGGTCGGGGAGGGGGACCGTCCTCAAACGCAAGCAGGAAGTGAGAAACGTGGCTGGCCAGGGGGGCTGGCCAGCAACCGCTCCTGCCTTCTTCAAGGTGCCCGGGGCTCCACTGCAGGTGGCATCAGATGTGCCAGGGGAGCCTGGCTCAGTGTGCCTGGTGGCTTCCTGCCTGGACAAACACGCCTCCGCAGCGCCGGTGGACTGTCCCCTCTGCTGAGCCCCTCGGGCGGCGCTCACACTAGCCCATTGTTCCTCCCGCTGGCAGCTCTCTGGCTCTTGCTCCCCGGCCCTGCCTCCAGCGACCCCAGCAGAGCCTTGGCTGGTCTGCACACGCCGAGCAGATCCTCGGGGCTCAGGGCTTCCACCCTGGTGCGCCCCCACGGAGGCGGGGGGCTCAACAAGTGCCTTCCCTGTATTGAGGACATTCCTCCAAACAGGGACCGAAACAGAATGTTGTGGGAAGGCCATTGGACCGACAAAGGTTTTCAACTGATTTCTGTCATCAGAATTCTTTTCTTTTTCATCTCAATTATTAAACAGATCCCCCAAAGTCTAAAACAGAAAGAAGAGGACTAACTCCGGTGAAAACAGAGTGAGGTCGTCGGCTCTTTGGAGTCTCCCACCCCTTTGGCTGCCCTGGCCCTCGGTCAAGCAGTCCACAAGCCATCTCCGGAGAACACACACGGTTGGAAATGTTCTGCCCCGTGACGTTCCCCCTTGAACTCACCTTGCAGACCGATGTCTTCTGGCCAGACTCTGAGACACGTTCCCTGCACCACCCTGACCCTCTGCACGGACCCTCCCCCTGGGCCACAGGACGGTACAGCTATCTCCCGGAGGCAGACCTGTCTGCTCTCAGCCTGGCCACAACCTGCCTCTGCTGCCACAGGGTCTGGTTTCGGCCCCTCTGCTCTTCGGCCTCCTCCCTACTTCCCGCCCAGGGTGGTGGCAGGTGGCCATCGAGTGGCAACTCGCGCCTAGGACTTGAGGGCAACGCAGAGCCAAATCGACCCTTTGGTACAATTGAACTCTGCACAAGAGCAGATTGTGTCAGGATTAAGAAGCAAAGGGTTGGGGTTTCTGGTGGCTGTGACTTTAGAAACGGCCCCTTCTGCTACAGGTAACTTCTAAACTGCCTTGGCGCTAGGTAAGATCCAGAAAAGTAGAGCGTGCTGATCTCTGGGGTGGCAGGTAGAGTCATGGAGGGCCCCTCACCCGCCCTCCCCAGGCCTATCCCCAGTCAACCCCACATGCCTTTCCAAGTGTGCCTCAGTTCCAGCAGGGATGGCAGAGAAGTGACCGCTACTCAAGATGGGAACATTTACTACTGCCTTATTCTTTGCCCAAAGCTACTGCACTTTCCTGTCATGTCTCAGGTCCCGTCGACTATCCCTGAAAATCAAGACAAATTGAAACCACAAGGGTGGATCCAATCACAATGCCCAGTTCCGCCACCTGCACTGTCTTCCCTCGGCTGGTCTCTCTACCCACCCCCAGGAGCCTTCAAAGCCATGTGCAAAGACCAAGACCTACATCTTCCACAAAACTGCTTCCACTACTGCTCCTCTTAGAGCGTCTGTGATTCCATCCTCCCTTTTTGATCATTGATAACACACAGATGGAATCTTCGATGAAAATTGAAATGTATGTTTTTATTTCCGTAATTCAAACATCAGTTTCTTGTGGTCAAGGACCAAGGCTTCCTGGAATCCCCCATGATATCCGGCACGGTGTTTTACATTGTGATTTGCAAGAGGCTAGTGTCCACTTAGTATCAGCTGTCTTATGCCGCTAACTAGAAACTCCACGTGTCGAATGCATATCCACGCCGAAGATAGATGCCACACGTGTTCTTCATCCAAAGAACAAAACTCGGGCTGAAAAAGAACACAAGAGGCAATACATTTGAATCTCACAACCTCTTAGTCCATTTCATATTTTTCTAAGCAAATATTCCTGTTTCATCTGTACAATAGACAGCTCCTGTCTCCCCATACTACGGCTCATCCCCCTCCCCCGGCCAATGCACTTTCCAAAGTGTTGCCACAGGATTTATTTCTCATGCAAATCTGTCATCTTCTTCCACTGCTTTAAAACCCTCAGTGGTTTCCAGTTGCCTTTAGGCCCCGGTCCAAATCCTTCATGGGACTTCCTAGGCCCTCGGGGATCCGGACTCACTGCCTTTCCAACCTCATCCTTCCATCCCATGGCCTACGCTCTCCAGGGCCTGGTTTATTCAGCTCACGGCTCTTAAAACTTTCACATCAGGCTCTCTCTGGACTCCAGGCCTTCACTCGAGCTCTTCCTCTTTCTAGAATGTTCTTCTCTCCACTCTCTTCTTCCTTCCCCTGCGTCCCTTCACCTGGCTGATTCCTGTTCAACCCTCACTTCCCCAGAGACGATTTACCTGAGCCCCAGAGAGCAGATCAGAGAAAGTACCAGATGCGCACACAGCATCCTTCCTGTGTCCCCTCTTCGGTGGCAGTCATGTTTGTTTCCCCCCCGTAGATCTTGAGGTTAGGGACAGTGTCCCTCCTGCTCATTGACTAGCACCTCTTGTCCACCACCCCAGTACCGAGAATAGTGCTAGTTGAATAGAATCATTGAAACGTCCCCACATTTCAGCCAAATGTTGAAGGCATCTTTCCCACATACAGTGCTGTAGGCCATGAAGCCATTACCCTTCAAAGTAAACTTTAGGATCACTGTTTTTTGAGATTAAATTTATAATTCGAGAAATAACGTACTGTGAAAAAGAGTTCCCTGACCTCTAATTCAATCCAGTTCAGCTTAAGAAATCAAATTACTTATTTCCCCTACCACAACCTTATTCTCTGCCTCAGCCCTGTCCACCAGCCTCACTTGTGGTCTGTGGCTTGCGGGACACAAGAGGAAGGAAGGGGGGAGTCGTGATCACCAACATAAACAGCGCCAGTTAATTCTATTACCCAGTATACTGTTGCCACTTGAAGCAAAGCTGTCCTTCCTGGAAGAAAAGGTTCTAACACCGCTGATGGTCTGCAAATGTGAGACAGCCTCAGTCGACGGACAAGGAACCAGAGACGGCTTTCTGTGTACATAGACCAGACAACCATTTATGGAATGTGTTTCCCGGGGGAGCCAGTGCCCTCCGTCCGTTGTTCTCCACTCCTGGCTGAAATGTACCGGTTAGACCTCGGTCCTTTTGCTCAAGGCAATGGTTCTCAAACCTTACCATGCATCTGAGTCAGACTCAGATCGTGGGGACACCCCCCCAGATTTTCTGATTCAGGAGGTCTGATTCAGGCCCCAAAATTTGCATTCCTAAGTCTGCAGGCGATGCTCATGCTGCTGATTCAGGGACCACACACTAAAAACCTCTGCTTAAACGAGGAATGGTCTCAGCCCTGGTTGTGCATGGCAACACCTGAGGAGGCTTTTGACGTTACGGAGCTCAAGTGAGGCCTGAGCTGTATCACAAATGTGCCACAAGTGATGCCAATGCATGACCAGGAGTGAGAACCATCTATGTGTTCATCTGCATCGAAAGGTAATGGTCCTTCTAAAGGCTTAACCCTTTGAAGTGGAATCAGTCAGTTACATGCCAGTATGAATGAGTCCCCAAGGTTTCCTGAGATACGATGTCTAAATGAAAAAGGGCATCCTGGGTTGGATCCTGGAAAAGAAAAAAAAAATCAATGAAAAACTGGAGAAATTCTAATAAAGTCTGTATAATCTAGTTAATAGTATTACACCAATGTCAATTTCTTAGTTTGGATCCATGTACTACAGTTATAGAAGAGCTTAATTAACATCAGGGTAAGCTGAGTGAAGGGTACCCAGGAGTTCTCTGTCCGTTTTTTCTGCAACCCTTCTATAAAACTAAAATTATCTTAAAAAGCTTTTTTAAAAAAGGCTCTACGTGGTACATGCCAAGTCATCATTGCCGAAAATGTGTCAACTGGCAATTAATATGGCATTATTCTTTAGATATGAGGTAAATCTTTTCAGATGTAAGATTTAAGAATTGTACCTCAGTAAGCCTGGATTAAACGTCAAAAAAAGCATGGCCTCACTATCTTCGTCTCGATATTTGCTAAATTACGCCATAATTTGCGTGAGAGATTTTAGGTCTTGTTCATCACAGTATCGCCATCACCTCCCTCAAAGCAGACGCTCGGAGAGTAAGTGTTGAGTGGATGGATGAAAGAGTAATGAATGATGATATTCTGGATTCTGTACAAAGATAGTTGGATAAGCTCAACCCTTGAATTCTTGGAACATACAATCTAAGAAGGCGTATTTATATATTGTTTTACTTAATGATATGTATATTTACATTTTTATTATGTATTATATATAAATCTGATAAATTTAAGATCTGCATATAAAACCTACAGATATACATACATGTATAAAAAATACAGGTGCCGATAGATAGATAGATAGATAGATAGATAGATATAGATAGATATAAAATCAAAGAGAGCAAGATAACAATGTGAAGCCAATCCGAGGAAAAGTGAAATTTGTATCACTAGGGATTTTTGCCTACTTTTGTTCCCTGCTGTATCCTGCACCTAGAATAGGTTTGGCATTAACTCACACTCAATAAATATTTGTTCAGTGGATGAATGGCTCAAGCCTCATGTACCAGCCAAGGGGATGCCTTCCAGTTCCTTTTGGGTGAGCGTGTAGGAAGAGGGGCCGCGGCAGAGAAGCCCTCAGTCTCCTCAGCCTTGAGGCAAGTTGGCGCGTGCTGTGTTTCTGCTAAATGTTCCCCCGAGATACCTCCGAGGTCCTCCCACTCTGCCTTCCACGGCCTTTCAGAATCCGCATTGTGCACAAAGGTCTGACTGTGTTGTTATCCAAAGGCAAAAAAAGAAAGAAAGAAAGAAATACCACATCGGAAATGTCTCCACACGCTCATTTCCACATTGCAACCTGTGTTGACTTGGTGAAGAAATTCAACGGAACTGAACACCCCCTTTGCAGAGTGGAACTTCTCAGCAGAGCCCCCCGCCCCGACCCAAGCCAAAATTTCCCTCAGAATCCCTTTACCCTTGTGAACCGCCAAATAAACATCTCTCCAGAGAAGGGCTTCTCTTATGGGGGTCCCACGTGGCATTTATGTCCATCTTCTTACAACTCTTAATGAGGGCAGGGCTCTGGACACAGCCTGAGTAATTTCTCTACTTCAGAAACCCTCAAAGTATAGCCGCGGGTCACAAAGATGAAACACAATTGTGTACACAGGAATCTGTCTGGGAAGCCGAAGGTAATTAACTCGGCTTTTTAGGCTTCAGAATCCCAACCTCAAACATTTCTGTTGTCCTCCTCCAGGCGCTCCCATTATTAGAGACTAAAATTGAAATGAAGCATCTTCTCTTTCCCATGACATTATAATTAATGGGGAAAAGGGAAATGATTTTAGTGGGCTAAGGTCTCCTTCACTTGCATCGTCGCCGCTGTTATTCATGGGGAAATGAGAAGAACTCAGTGAGAGAATTCTTCTGTGGGACAGACCTAATAGCTGCAGAGGGGGTGATTCGAGGGACATCCAAAAGACCATCCAACTAAAACTAACGCCCTTTCTGCTCGACCACAGGGACTAAAATTGTCAGCATTCATTTCCCGCAAGTCACTTGCTTGCCTCTGAAAACTCGCAGAGATATTACCTGAGCGGGGTGACCAGCCACTGTCACATCAGGAGAACATGATATTTATCAGAGTAGCCAGACAGTCAGTTAAAAAGGTCCTACAGGATGGGGCACCCGGGTGGTCAGTCAGTTAAGCCTCTGACTCTTGATCCCAGCTCAGGGCATGATCTTACAGTTCGTGAGTTCAAGTCCCATATCGGGCTCTACACTGACAGTATGGAGCCATCTTGGGATTCTCTCTCTCTGCCTCTACCCTGCTCCCAATCTCTCTCTCTCTCTCTCTCTCAAAATAAATAGGTAAACTTAAAAAAAAAAAAAGATCCTACAGGAATGAGTCACGGGAGGTCTTGCTTAGATGAAGATGATGATGGCAGTGATAGCGATGATATCGTTAGTGATGACGGTGAAGATTGTGGTGGTGATAGTGATGTGGGGGTATGGGCAGTAGAGCTGATAATGACAGAAAGACACCCCTTTGAAAAACATGTAATGTGCCAGTCACTCTGATGAGCACGCTGCAGTAATTGTTCCATTTCCTCCTCACATTCACTTTTATATATCCATCTTACAGACGAGAAAAACAAAAGCCGAAAGAGATTAAGCAGCTTGCCCAAAGTCGCCCAGCTAAGGGAAGGGGCTGCAGCCCACCAAAGATTCAAGATGGTGCCCTAGATGGGACACCCTACATTCCCAGAGTAGGAAGCTTTCCAAGGTCCCTGCGGAGGTAAGAGCACACCAAGAAAGGAGTAGAGGGCAGGGCATCGACAGACTTAATCCCTTGGCCTCAAGTCCCCTCTGTTCACATCTTTAGGACAGGTATTCTTCAGGGATAACAGTCAAACTGCCTTCTCTAGCACCTCTGTTGAAAAAAATCATAGGAAAGGACAGAGTCACATCTTGATGAACAGGGTGTGAGCTGCTGGGTGAAAAATGTTCTTTGCGTGGAATTTTCTTCTCTGAGAAGCAAAGACAGGTTACCCATGCTGGGTACAATGTCCCTAAAAAACTTAGAACTTTGAGGGAAAAAAAAAAAAAGAACTAGGGCATGAAGGTCACACAATTCGCGACATGTTCCATTCACCTCCCACTGTTTTGTTGGCAATACTGAACAATTTTGTGTTACATCACACTGTTACCTAACGGTATTGTTTTGTCATCTTAATCTGTTGTCTCATCTGTCTGATCTTTCCGAACAGACTTCTAACTTTTTGTGAATGGAGACCATAAAGAATCTGGTTTCTTTTATGCATCATGCCCCCTTGTCCCTGCACAGTGTGGGCGTGATGTAGGTGCCTAATGAATTTGGGTGATGTGCTTAATTGAGCACCTCCCTTGCTGCCAGAGTCAGCCCCCGGGGACTCTGATGGACGCTGAGGTGTCGGAACAGTGAGAACCCGGACAGTTGGGTGAGATTATCTGGCCTCCCTACAAGAACAAACATGACTCTCTTGATTTTTTTCTGCAAGCACCGGTCAAGCTTTGCCAGGTTGGGTCTCTGAAGAGACTCAAGACAGTTCTCCAAGAAGTAGATTTTGCTCATTGTGAAGAATGGCCCAATCTCCTCTGTGCCCAAGACTTTCCCTGTTCAGGGAGCAGGGAGGATTGCCTGAGATCGTGGATGGAGGCAGGCTTTACCGGTGCACATGCTCCCATTCGCCTTAACCGCTCGGCTGTTAAGAGCACAGATCTGGAGCCGATCTGCATTCAGATGCCAGTTGTGCTCCTTGTTAGCTGTGTGACTTTGGACAACTTATTTAACTTCTCTGTGCCTCAGTTTTTCATCTTTAAAATGGATACAATACTCCTACTTGTCTCATAAGACTGTTGTGAGCTAAATTATATATAAAGCACTTAGGAACGTTCCTGGGGGCACCCTGGTGGCTCACTCAGCTAAGCTCCGACTTCGGCTCCAGTCATGATCTCACGGTTTGTGGGTTCGAGCCGCGCATCGGGCTCCGTGCTGACAGCTTAGAGCCTGGAGCCCGCTTTGAGTTCTGTGTCCCCCTCTCTCTGTCCCTCTCCCACTCACATTCAGTCTCTCTCTCTCTCAAAAATAAATAAACATTTTTAAAAATGTAAAAAAAAAAAAAAAAAAAAAGGAGAATTCCTGGCATATAGCAAGTGCTGTATGTAGGTTAGATGCTATTACTGCTATTATTTTTATTTATTATCATCATTATTAAAGCATTTGCAGATCTAAGGTATCTTCACCACTGTCACAACATATGATGTTTCACTTTCTCCCAACAAACCCATGAGACACATTCTACTGTTATCCTCACTGTAGATAAGAGGAAATTTAAGATCAGAAGATGTAAGTGTTAACCATCTGTGCTCATTTCACTGCACCATTCTTGTCTCTCAACGACGGTGCAGTTAATAACCTTCAGGTGACAATCGGGCCCCATCCTGACTAGAGCGGGGCAGGGGCAGATGGCTCAGAACAGGCTGTTTCCCAAACAGGCTGTGTCCTCGGCTGGCATCCCAAGGATCCTCTCTCTCTATTGTTTGCCCACCACATGATTAAACCCATGCTTGTGCCCAACACCTCACCTCTACTGACTTTTCTAATAGAGTCCCTAACTGCAAAGTGAACATCTACCTTTCTTATTCTAATTGGCTTGGTGGTCATTTTGTCTCATTACACCATGCCTGTATACTCTAAGTGATCTTCCCTGGGGCAGAAAAATCTGCCATCTGTTGCCAGGCTCAGAGAGAGCCTGTTTAGTTGGGCTCCAAATGAGCAGGAGGCTTGGGCTTTGGGCACCTGGGTACCAGGAAGCCAGTGTCCTCCCTTTTGAGCTCTTAGCTATGGAGGGCACGTTCGCAGAAGGCCTCTGCTTGTACAGGCACTCCGAGACCACTGCCAAACTGGCGCAAGACGCTGGAAGGTTACAAAAATGCACCTGCCACGGGCAATGGAGACCCAGAGCCCAGGGATGGATACAAAGTGCACGTTGTAATAATATATGGTGTCTGCACGTGATGAGGATTTAAGAAGTTGGTTGTTATAATTATTACTATTAGTACTATTATTATCATATTATATCATTTATTTGCCTACCATTAAACATATAGTAAATCCATAGTATATACTACATATAGACTAGAGAACATATACTATCTAGTTACACTCCATAAGTATATAACATAAATAGCACATGGCCTACATATAGCATATTATTATATTTACTTCTATTAAAGGAACTAGATATTATTATTATAATATACTATAGTGACACCAAGGAGAAAGTGATTATATCGAGCATAATTTGTTCAGGAAACATGCTTGTAATCCAAAGAACTCGTACATCAAAGCAAATTTCGAAAACCATGGGCTCCGTTGTGATCATGTGACATTCAACAGCATGTAGCACTCATATATTTTTTTTAATGTTTATTTATTTTTTAGAGCGACGGAGAGAGCACGAGCAGGGGAGGAGCGGAGAGAGAGGGAGACACAGAATCAGAAGCAGGCCCCAGGCTCTAAGCTGTCAGCACAGAGCCCAAGGCGGGGCTTGAACCCAGGAACTGTGAGATCATGACCGGAGCTGAAGCAGGTGCTTAACCGACTAAGCCACCCCAGGCACTCCACGTACTACTCATTTTGCAAGACATTGCTCATTTATCAAGTTAAACTTTATTTTTTTAATGTTTATTTTTGAGAGAGAGAGAGTGAGAGCATGAGGGGATGAGGGACAGAGAGAGGGAGACAGAATCTGAAGCAGGCCCCAGGCTCTAAGCTGTCAGCACAGAGCCCCACACAGGGCTTGAACTCACAAGACGAAAGATCACGACCTGACCTGAAGTCAGACTCTTGACCGACTGAGCCACCCAGGCGCCCCATCAAGTTAAAATTTATTAGAAATGTTTGTTCATCTCGTGGAACACTCACAGAACAAGTTCCTTGCAATCCAAGGTTTTACTGTAGGTATGAAACGGCAGAACAGTCACTATTTTTGAAGTCTCACAATATGCTAGAGCTTTCACAAGCATTATTGCTACAACCGTCATAAAATCCCATGCGTGGAGAATTGCCACATTTTGGATGAGACAACGAATCCTTTCGGAGAGGGTAAGTGACGTGCACCACAGGTCACAGTGGGACCGAGATTCACACCAGGGTTGGACTGCCTCCAGAGCACAAGGTCCCCAGTCGGGAGCCTGACAAAGAGCCTGGGAAAAGAATGGCCGGGACAATAGCCCAGAGGCAGCCGCAGGCACCTTCTGAAAGGACAGAGTCCATCCCCAAGCCTGCCGCCAACGGCGGAGGAAGGCTCTGGCAGTGGGAGCAGATGCCAGCAGGTACGATCGGTGTCTGGTAGGAAGATAGAACCAGAGCCTTCCGAGAGCACGGCCCAGGTGGCTCTGAATCCAGTTGAGACAATTAGACAATTAGTCCCTCTGACATCACAGCGGGGCATGTGCGGAGGTGGCCCCGGCCAAGCCTTGCGGCCCTGCTCTGGGACCCCCCACCCCCACCCTCCCCCAGCTCCCCGAGCCGCGGAGCTGTGCTGTCCTGTCCTGTCATTCAGTGAAATGTCAGTGTGGGAGCAAACCGAGAGCAAACGTGTCTTTCATTTGCCAATTAGTCACTTACCACCTGTAACTGTTCTTGGGTGTGATGTGCGGGCACGTGCTGTACATTATGTAACCTCGCCTTGATCTGGACTTGGTGCCCCCGCTCGAGTTTCATTAAGTTCCACGTGGGGCAGGACTGTCTTCTATTTAACTGGATTCCCCGGAGCACGAGGCAGACCCACTCCTGGTGATGGAGGGCCTGCTCCAGAGAAGGGAAGCAGCCCGGCCCCTCCCCGGTCGGTGGAGATGGCACCTGGGGCGGAGGTGACTGGTTCTGATCACGGCCGTGCTTCCCCCACTGGGGCTCAGGGAATCCCTGCCCTGCCTCGCCCTCCCCTTCTGCCTCTGTGAGAAATGGCAGCGGCACCACACGTGGGCGTGGGCGTCTGGTGTGAAGACGTTGGGTGAGTGACTGTTTGCTCTGTTGTTTTCCTGCCCTTTCCTGACGAGATAAGATCTGGACAGGCTTGCGGTTCTCTCCCACCGACCCTCAAAGGCAACACAGAAACCAAGCTCCCATTTCTCAGCCGCCTCCCCCAAATCACACCCCATTTCAATATCTGTAATGAGATCCGGGTCACTTGAAAGCAGCAGCAGAGAAAAACACAGAGCAAGATCAATGCCTCTGCGCTTCCCTTTCTTCTCGGAAGGTCTCCGGGCAAAAGTGATTTGCATGGGCCTGCAGCTCCTCTCCCCGCTGCTCAGCACCTTAGAGGGAGACTCCAACTGGAGGTTGCTAGTGAAGGCCACATTCCCCAGCCCTAAGGGAGGGGGGGGGGAGCGGGGGGGGGGGGGATATGAGTGCTTAAAGGAGAACTAAGTGTGCAAGTCTTCCAGGAGCCTGGGAAGAGGGAGCAGCCTGCCTTGGAGAGACAGGAGAGTGGAAAGTCACATATCCTCAGAGAAACAGCTGAAGAGCGGAAAGGGCAATGTGCACAAGCCCTGTGTGCCAGCAGGCTCCCAAATGGGATGCCAGTCGCAGGATGCCCTACGTGGGCTGACGCCTCTAGAGCCCTGCCTTGCAGAGCGGAATGCGGAGTTAGCCCCCCTCACTAAAACCCTGTGGCCAGGTTCCTGTGGCCAGGTTGCTGACCCTCCGTGTGTCCTGCCAGCGGGAGAGAACAGAAGCCTTCCCTCCACTCCTCTTCAGACTCCCTTTACTTATAAGCTGGCCACTGGTCACACCAGTCACTAGGATGCTGAAGTTCACTGAGAAATAAGGGAAAGTGAGCATAAAAAGATAGCACTGCACAGAGAGGGCTCGAAAGGACAGAGGGAGAAAGAATTAGACATCTCTTCTTTGTTTTAAAAAGAATCATGTCCTTCTGGCCTTAGGTCCCAGAGGTCAGAGGGCAGGAGGAGACAGGGAGGTGGGAGGAAAGAAAGAGGTGGGGGGAGACAGAGAGAGAGAGTTTGGGATTCCTTTGGATCTCTGGTGTTCAAAATAGCAGGTATTCGAAAAGGAGGCGAGTATGGCTTAAGGTCCCGTAGGACTTAGCAATGGCCTCTCTGAATGACCAGCCCGACAGACTCCCGAGACACATCCACATTAAACAAGGAAGAAAATCTGGCCTCCAAGATGAAGTCTGGCTGGTTGCAGAGGGGAAGAGGCAGATGTAGCAGTCGCAGGGGGCTGAGGGTAGGGGAAGGGGTAGGGCTGGGGGACACACAGAAGAGCCAGAGGCCCAAAGGTTAAAAATACAGTGGAATGTGGCAGCTCCTTTGATGTTAAGCTTCAGGATACTTTTCATTCTGGGCACCCTAGAATGTCCAGCTGTTAAGAGATGGGCCTGGGGCGCCTGGGTGGCTCAGTCGGTTAAGCGTCCGACTTCGGCTCAGGTCATGATCTCACGGTCTGTGTGTTCGGGCCCCGCGTCAGGCTCTATGCTGACAGCTCAGAGCCTGGAGCCTGTTTCAGATTCTGTGTCTCCCCCTCTCTCTGCCCCTCCCCTGTTCACACTCTGTCTCTCTCTGTCTCAAAAATAAATAAACGTTAAAAAAAAATTTTTTTAAAAAGAGATGGGCCTGGAGGGTTTGGGGGAGGGATCGCTGGGGTATTGCTGATGGTGTAGCCTGGTCGGGGGAATGAGGTTGTATAGACCGAGTCTATATGGCTTTCATCGTTCTTTTCCTGGATCCTAGATGGAAAGAACTGAGTCTCTCTCTCTCTTGCCCCGTCTTGGATATATCATTATATTTAATCCTAGATAATATGTGCCCCTTACTTGGGGTCCCCATACATACATACCCCAGGCCTCAGAGGACACTAGCTTCCTGAGGTCAAGTCAGAAGAACAGATTTGAGAAGCTATGAGCCATGCCAGTGCCATGGAATAATTTGGGGCCCTTGCAGTAAATCCAGAGCAAGCCTTGGGTTCTAATTCAGTATCCAAGCCTCCCCCCATGTACAGCCTGGAACCACCAGAAGGGACAGAAGGTACTTCCCCATGGCAGGACAGGACGACCATTAAGAGCACAGGCTTTAGGGTCAGAGCTCCTGGATTTGTATTCTGGCCCCACCATGTACTTGGTGACCTTAAGAAAGCCATTTGACTTCTCTGGGTCTCATTTTCTCAAATGTAGAAAGGGAACAATAATGATCCTTGGTAGGACTACATGAGACATTGTGCCTAGCACAACATCTATCTGAGCAGATAAAATGCTCAATAAATAACAGTCATCCTTATTATTTTTATCATCATTATTATTGTTTCCCCCCAGATGAGTAGCCTCGCTGGGCCCACAGTAGCTCTCTCAGAGGAGGCTCTCAGGGAAGCCAGGGCCCCCGCATTTCCCTAGTCCCCGTGAGCTCTTGAAGGGGGCCGGAGTGCCCAGGTTTACCATATGTTAGCTTAACCCGGAGGGGACTCAAAGCCCGGTGCAGCCCAAGGGTTTGGACAGAATTTGGTGGCAAACTTGATTGTCGGAGTTGTACTGACTCTGCCTGAAGGGTTAAAAATGATGTTAACCCGCCGTTCTGACTCGCTTTCTGCCAGTCACTGCTTCGCATGGCCGCCTCTGCCTCTCTTCCTCTTCCTCTTCCTGTGCTCTCTTTGCTGATCTGGACTCAGCTTGGTATTCTTGTCACAAGGTCATCTCCCAGGTGAGCTCAGCTCGGGCGGGCGTGAAACAAAACAGCTCATCTGAAGGCAGCGCGCTGTCTGCACAGGGAGGGGACAGCCCTCCACACTGTCCTGACCTCTCCCAAGGAGTCTCTTTAAGTTCCCTGTTGCAAAGCCGGGTGGAAAGGGTTTTAGCCTAAGCTCTTGAAACCCTCAGACAGGGCGCATGCGCTGCCCCTGATTTGGGTGCTGGGTGGTCCATCCAGGGGTCAACCATCAGCCTTAAAAGATGTCTGGGCCCAATTTGTTTTCAAAAGCCTTGTATGTTTGTTATTTTTTCAACTTCGGTTTTAGATCAGTTTGGGTGTTCTCCAAAGGAGAGCCACGCCGATTTGGCAAGCGACCATTCTCTCTCCCACGCTCTCCTCCCTGCACCCAGGCGTCTCGAATCCCTGATGCGCCAGCTGCCGCGTCGTGCATCTGAGGCCTTTTCATGTTCGTGGGCCGCGGCTCGTATTTTATAAACACACGGTCAGTTTACACTGCCTGGGAACTTAGGGGCTTTCCTCTCTCCGGGAAACAGCTGTGAGGAGCTTGACCAACCTTGGCTTTGTGGAGAGCGAGGCGTCGCCTCTGATCATGCACGTGGGGCAGGTGCCCTGGCCGGGTTCCCGTTGTTATGCCTGAGGATTCTCCCAGAAATGCTAAGGAGGGGAGTTCATTACGCTCTCCTCGCCCACTTCGAGTCTAATCGTTCATAAGTGACTCTGCATGCTACAAAACCCTGTACGTGTTCATCTTCACTTGTCTGCCAGTAGTACCTTCTAGCATCTGTGACAGGGAGGTCACAGAATCACAGAATCGTAAAGCCGGAAGGGACTTTGAGAGTGTCATCCATCCAGGGGACAAGTAAGTAGGTGAGTGCTTACTATGCGCAAAGCACTGTGCCGGTTCCATGGGTGAAGGAAAGTGAGCAAGACCAAGTCTCTGCCTTCCTAGAGCAAGAGGCTTTCTGCTCAGCCGCCACCTCCATGAAGCCTTCCGTCACCTCCCCAGGCCAACTCAGGTTGTCTTACATCCCTCTGCTGACCACCCTCAGGGCACCTGCCACGCTGTAGTCAAATGGCCTTTGTGACTTCCTTCCCCATAGAATGTGCGCTTCTAGTGGACAGGACCTGCCATGCCGGGTGACAATGAGATCCTAAAGTTTGTATCACAAGGGAAACAATGGAAGAAGAGACACGCTTCGTGTATTGGCCACCAGTGATGGTAGTTATTTGGCTAACCACCTAAACAAGATGAGGTTAGTGGCTGCCTGAAGAAGGCAGAACTGGAGAAGACAGAGGGACACCAGCAATCTTTTTTTTTTTTTATTTATTTTTTTATTTTTTTTAATGTTTGTTTATTTCGAGAGAGCCAGAGAGGGAGAGAGAGAATCCCAACCAGGCTCCCCACTGTCAGCACAGAGCCCAACACAGGGCTCAAACTTGCAAACCAGGAGATCGTGACCTCAGCTGGAATCAAGGGTCAGATGCCTAACCAGTGGAGCCACCCAGGCGCCCCATACCACCAGTAATCTCGAGAGTCCAAGAGAAAATGGTCAAAATGGGATCATCTAATCTACTAGTCCCTTGGCCCTTCTGCACACCTTCTCTGTTATTGCTGGAAGAGGCTGTGTTAGTTGGCTAGGGCAGCCGTAACAAAGTCCCACAGACTGTATGGTTTAAACAATGGGAATTTATTTTCCCGCAACACTGGGGGTAGGCGTCTAAGAACAGGAATGTCGATAAGATTGGTATCTTCTCAGGGTTGCTCTGCTTTTCTTGCAGACAACCACCTTCTCCTCTGTCTTCATGTGGTCTTTTCTCCATGCCTGTCTGTGTCCACATCTCCACTTATAAGGACACCGGTCATACTGGATTAGGGCTCATCTATATGACCTCATTTTTACCTTAATTACCTTTTTAAAGGCTCAATTTCCAAATACAGAGCTATGCTGAGGTACCGGTAGCTAAGATTTCATATGAATCTGTGGGCGGAGGGTGGGGTGTGATTCAGCCCATAACCAATGTCAACACTGGTGCTCACAGATGTGCCAGAGAGTTTCTGACAAAAGCCATAGCCAATCAGTCCGGGGGCTAAGAAATAAGCCTGTGACTCCCTCCCTCCTTGGGTCACTTTACAACCCTGGGGGCTCAAAGCTTCATCTATCACTTTGACCAGATGTAAACATTTTACCGCCTCCATCTTTAATTTTTTTTTTAACATTTTTTT
Source organism: Panthera onca (assembly GCF_046562875.1). Taxonomy (NCBI): domain Eukaryota; kingdom Metazoa; phylum Chordata; class Mammalia; order Carnivora; family Felidae; genus Panthera; species Panthera onca. The sequence goes on along the minus strand of NC_138348.1, from coordinate 105,622,002 downwards.
TGTTCTTGAGAGACAGAGAGAGTGCGAGTTCGAGTCAGGGAGGGGCAGAGAGAGGGAGACAGAAGATCCAAGGCAGGCTCTGTGCTGTGCGTGCAGAGCCTGATGTGGGGCTCAAACTCACGAACCGCAAGATCATAACCTGAGGTGGAATCAAGAGTCAGATACTTAACCAACGGAGCCACCCAAGTGCCCCATGACCTCTGTCTCTTATATGTGCCCCCCCACCCCTTCCCCTCCCCATGGCATTGGTGCTACCTCAGGCTTCTGTATTTGAGCCAAGGGCAAGAGTAGTGTCAATGTGGAGGAAATAGAGAAACAGATTCCCCCGGGGACTAGGATGGAAAATGACATCAATAGAGGCAATTTCCAAGGGAACCTACTGGCTCGCTTCCCAAGCTCATAAGCAGAATTAGAAAGAAGGTCCAAATGCCCTGGCTAGATGGAGGACAGCCAAGCCACCAACAAGTACCAGCAGCGGATCGCTGACTGCCAGCCGGGGCCATGTGCTGCTAGGCAGGAACCAAGATGGAGTAGAGAGAAAGGCCTGGCAGCGGGGCGACCTTCCCCTCAATGTTGCCCTTGCCCTTGGCTTGTGCAAGGCTGTAAGTCCTCAGCAGCCTCGGTTCCCAGGGTTGTTCTTTACTCTTGGGTGCCAGTTGGCTGGAACATCGCATTGGAAAAGGGTACAGGATGTGAGCTGCCAGATGAACCGACTCATCGTAACCACACTTGGCTTAGCCGGGCTGCACGATGCCAAGAGAGCAAGGGGGATGCTGCTGATTCAGCACAGGCCCAGCGAGGGAGTGGCTGGGGGCGGAGCATGAGCAGGGCACACAGGTAGAGCGGCCTTGAGGCTCTGTGCGCTCAGCCAGCAAGTTGTAGTCCCGCTCTCTAGAGAAAGGGGAGTCTCCAGGCCGGCTCCTCGGCTGCCTCTGAGCCAGCTCTCAAGGTCCAAAGTTCCGGAGGACTTGCAAAAGCAGAGGTGGACTGCTTCAGGAAGTATTCAGGCTTCTTCTGAAACCATCCCAACCAGTCCAGATGACCTGCTCCTTGATCTCATCATGAAACTGCATCGAGGGCAGGTGGACCATGCTAAGAGACTCTGGCTCTGGAGCAGTAGCTCAGGAGCTAACAGCCCACAACCTTCCCTCCACCATGTAGCTTTCTGGGCTTCACTTGGAGAGAGCCACGTGTTTCACACAAAGACCAGAAGCTAAGAATCTCGAGAAAGAAGACAGTGGGCGTGGTAGGGAATGGACCTTAACTTAGCAGAGAGTCCGGGGGAGATCAAACAAGAGGAGTGAGACCGGTGATCACCTCACGAGAACTCAAAAGTCCCAGGAGCTGCGCGGAGAACTTCAGCCCAGCTGTGGTTCTCCCCTTCAGTCGATGAGAACACAGAACAGTATCCATACAGTCTGAGACAGCAGTCTGGCCGCTAGAAGGTGGGAGGGATTCCACTGGCAACCTGGTGACCCCATTTATTCTCTCATTCGGCTCTTATTTGTTGAGTATCTACTTTCTGCCAGGGACTTGATGGGTGGTAAATAAGAGAAACTCCCAGCGCTATTCTTATGAAGCTTACATTCTACAAGAGGGAGAAGAAAATAATCAGTCACACGATGCAAAATGTTTATAATTGTAGCAAATGAGACCAAGAGCTTTGAGACTGATCTGGGCAGTCTGGGAAGGCTTCCTTGGAAGCCACACCTAGGCTGGGCTCTGAAGGATGGATGGGAATTGCCTAGATAAAAGGATGGGTTAGGGATAGGGGAGAATATGCCGGTGGGGGTAGGGGGTGGGGGAGGAGTGCAATATATGTAAAGGCCTTGAGATTGGAAAGAGTCCTTAGGCCTCCCCTCTCACCTTTTGTTGACTTGAACTTGTGTTGGGTCCCTCATAATCTGAAAACTCTAATCTGGACAATTCAAGAGGTTACTTGTGCTTCTAGTGAGCAGAGATAGCCGACTGATTTGCAAAGATCAAGTTTAGGTCTGCACCTGTGTGGGCAGAAGGGCGGGACGTCCCTGTGGGCTCCCATGTAGGCCACACATCAAATGGAGCCAGACCACTCAGCTTGCAAAGCTAAGGCGCAGGACCTACAGGGCACAGAAGCGGCAGGGATCAGCCTCTCTCCATCTCTGAAGCTTGGTGGTTCACTGCAAATTTCATCACAAACAGAAAGACAGCCCCTTCTCCATTCACCCAAAGGGAATCTCTGATCCCTCCGTCTGGTAGGATTCCCCCTAAACTGCCCCAAGCCAGAAGATCTGGTCTCTGACCCCAAGGAGGAGGGATACAGAGAAGATCCTTCCAGTACCAGAGACCTTCAGAAAAAAAATACTGCAAATCCTCCCCTACCTCTAAGCCAGCTGTCCTCCCTGACACCCCAATCTCAACCTCGATCTTTTTTTAATTAATTAATTTAATTTTTAATGTTTGAAGGAGAGAGAGAGAGAGAGAGAGAGAGAATTAGTGGGGGGAGGGGCAGAGGAACAGGGAGACAGAATCTGAAGCCTGCAGGCTCCAGGCTCTGACATGGGGCTCACACTCATGAACCGTGAGATCGTGACCTGAGCCGAAGTCAGACGCTTAACTGACTGAGCCTCTCAGAGACCCTCAGCCTTGATCTTAATGCCGTCACAAAGACGTGTCTCACAAGTTACCACTAAGGGTAGAGCAGTTCTGGATGAGGCCACAATGCCCCACTTAAGCCGGGCTTCCTCCCCACTTGCCCATGAGAAATGGTTCCCAGCCCCACTCCTGCTCAAACATCTAGACGCATACCACACAGTCTCATCTCACACACGTGCAAGGCTGATGACAAACCTAATGTCCTGTCCTCGGGCTTCCCAGGGTCTCAGCACAGGACAGAGATGGAGAAGTGGCTGTAGCCTCCTGCGAGAGGGGCAAGACAAGTCCATCTGAGCATCAGACCCTCTGAGGGAGGTGGACGTCCCTGCTGTTCACCCCCACCACCTGGAGAGTCCTAGGCACACATCTGTCCCCCTAAGTGCTCAAAGCCACCCCAGGCCCTGGAAGGAAGGAGGCCTCCCTTACCTTATCTTCCCCTCTTCCCAGTCTGAGGCTAGGAGCCTCATTTAGAACCTTCCTGCCTTTGGGTGCAGCTGATAAGCCAGGGCCAGGCCAGCTTCATGAGGGCTGCTCAGTGAGCAGAGAGACCCAGGCACCCACAGAGGGCAGGCTCAGGAGCTCCCAGAACCATGTTGGGCCCCCTTGTGGCCAGTCCCCACAGGCGGCCCTGTGGGAGGGAACGGGGAGGGAGGACAATTCTAGCAGCTTCGGTCTTAGTGAAGCCACGCCCTCCAGCCCTTCTTCGTTAAGACACCCTAAGTTGGGATATTTGTGTGTTTTCTTTGTGTGCTTAACCCAAGCACCCTTCTAACCCCTGGGCACCAGGCACAGTGGATTTCCACTTCTTTTTCTGCTGGGGCTCTCGCAGCCCACAATTCTTGACCAAGCTGCTTTTCAGTACCAGTCTACCGAAGACAGCACCCTTGGCCTCCTCGAGCCCCTCCTCAGACCCCCAGGCAGACCCTCACCCCAGCTGCGGCAAGAGGAGGCACCACAGTGACAGAGCTCCCCCTACTGACAGCTCGCCGCGGTGCCGGGCCCGGGAAGGCTTTGTGGGATGCCTCTCTGTCTAGTCACTGTGCTGTGAAATCAGGATCTGGAAATATCTTCCAGCTCCCCCTCCACCTGCCACTCCCAAGTGAGGCGGCTTGATCTGGGAGATCTGGAGAAGCAGAGCCCTTGTATCACTGCCAAGGATCCGCAGACAACACAGAACTTGAAGCAGAACTTGAAATGACACCCAGGACAGGCTGCTAATCCAGCACTGGGCCAGACTGATGGGACATGTTCCAGAGTCCTCTCTGTGCCAGCCTCAGAGAGTCATGTGTGTGCCAGGCGACTCAGTTAAGTGCCCACACTGTCTGCCCCCCAGAGAGCTGGTCAAACCCTTCCCAAAGGAATTCTTAGACACCACTCACCTCTCACAGCACAGGCAGCTGAACAGAAGCCGACAACTTTTGGGACTGTCGATGTCGATGAAGTGAGTGACAGAGTAATACATGGTTCTCGAAGTACCATGACACTCATTATGTCACTTCATCCTCAGCAATGCCACTGCAACACCCCCCTCCCCATAAAGCAGATGCCACCATCCAATGAGGAAATTGAGGCATAGAGAGATGAGGTGACACGCGGGGGTAAAAGCTCAGCTCCTCCTCTCTGATGTCACTTTCCTGAGGGGGAGGGACACTGGGGACCAGGAACGTTCTCAGGCAGGGGCTCCTTTCCCTCCCCAAGCACTAAGTTCACCATAGCAACCCTCCCCAGATCTTCACAAAACAGGCAAAGGGAATTCGCACAGGCTCATGGATGTGACGGGTTTCTGCTGTCTGACCATCACTAGGAAACGCATCTTTGAAAGGATCCGAGAAAGCAGTCAGCTGAGGAAATGGCGGGAGGTCCTCATGGGTTAAACTTCAGGGCGTCTCCCGTCCACAGCTCAGGTGTCTACACCCCTCTGCTTCAGAGCTTGGCATGGGATTCACCTTGATGTGATTTCTGCTGTAAAACAACAAATGCTAATTTGTGCACATTTATTAGAGTTAATTAACCCCCAGCAGCAGTAGCATAAATGGATGCTAATTGGCCTCCAAGTCATTCCTCGTCATTAAAGCTGTATGTCCATGTGGTTACAAATCAAACAGGCTTGCAGATAAGATATGGATATTCATTTATTAATTCAATACATTTGACTCAGCACATCCAGGAGAAGACACTGTATTAGGTGCTTCAAAAGATGAATAAAAAACGATCCCTGCCCTCAAGTAACTCAAACCTTAGTAAAGAAACACATGAGAAGTCTTCAAATAAAGGCCAACAATGCCAAGTGCCCCAGGAGAGTAAGAACTGCCATGGCGTCTCTCTGAGGAATCATTGAGGGCTTCCTGAAGGAGGTGAGATTTGGCCTGGGCCTTGGGAAGTGGGTAGGAGTAGAATAAACAGAAATTGTGTCGCCTTCATTCCAGGGAGCGTATGTGCAATGGTGAAGGGGGGGATGGGGAAGGAAGGCTGTTCTTTGGGAGCAGTGAGGGTTCCTGGTAGGCAGCAGTATTTTGGGTGTAGGGAAGTAATTTACAAGCATCGTTGAGGCCTTGCTGCATGCCAGGGCCTATGTGCTATTTGTAGGCTCTGTGCAGAGTACAGGGATACACCAGTAGACAAAACACACAAGGTCCCTGCCCTCGCAGGGCTTAAAGTGCCCCCCGACACAAGAATAAGGCCAAAAATGAAGCCTAGAGAACCCCCAGTGTCACCCTTCTTAAATAGTTCCAGGATTTTCAGGTTGGCACTGGGGAACTAGTGACAGTGTATAATATTGCAAGTTCATGATAAGAGCCTTTTGGAAGAGCAATCTAGCCCCAGAGTACAAAGCAAATTTAAGAAGAAAGAGGAAAACATTGGAAGTCCAACTGGGTAGCTAGTGCATTAACTTAGATGAGAAATAATGATCGAAACCAGGGCAACAAGAAGGGAAATAAAGGCATGAGTGGAAGCAATACCACCCAGGTAGACTATACTCAGTTTGGAAACCGACTGGATATAGAAAGCGGGGCAAGAAAAGTAGCAAACTCACCAGGGCTGTGCATCCTGGGTGACTTAGAGAATGTTGGTGCCATCATCCAAGACCAGGGGGTCAAGAGGAGAATGTTGGGATGGGAAAGAAAGGATGAGTTACTGTGAGTTACGCCCAGTGTTGCCCACCTATGAGGTGAGGGGTGTTCCATGCAAAGAGAGATGAGAGAAGCCAGGAAGCCAGGAAGGAGGGGTCAGTGGGAAGGAAAAGTAAGTGAAAAAATAGCAAAAGAGGGCCAGATATGAGCAGTTACATCTCTCCAAGACCGTAGCACCCCTTGTTCTCTCTTCATGCCACCAAAGCTCTTTGGAAAGACTCTCTTCTAAAAGCCATAGCCTCTCCTCCAGGAGACCACACAATAGAGAATATACCAGAAATATGTATGACATATGTGGTGGGGATATCAAAGGGAATTTGAATTCTAGTGGTGATGGGCAAACAAGGGTCTCCCTCTTCAATGTCCCTTGTGGCTCTAATACTTTATCTTAGTTTCTTCTTTGACAATGATTCTCCCTCCATTCTCAGAGACCCTAGCTCCTGGTCTAGAGATCCTGATTCATTGGTTTTCCCATGACCCCAAGAGCCCAGGCTGGCCTAAATACCAGATGATGACCACCACTGGCACCAGAAGGACCAGATCAGAAGTCGCTCTCTTGGCCAGCACCCAGGCCTCCTCACCTACCTCCCCTGTATCACAGTACATCAGAGGCAGGCAGGCCCAGGCAGGTCTGGCACAGAGGCTCCCAGGTTGGGGCGGGAAAGTTGACATCTTCTCAGAGTTTACACAAAGTGCATATGCCCTCACAGAACATGTCCTCTGGGACCTCACAGGGACTCTGAGTGCCATGATTGGGACATTCCTCGGGCTTGAAGCAGCCAAAGGCAAACATCTTCAGTTCGCAATCCCACCACCAAAGTCTCAAAGACAGAAGGAAAGCCAACTTCCCACAAAGGAGTTGATTTACTTGGGAACCAAGAATTCCCTCAGTGGCAGAGTTTCTCCATGAATGCATAAGCAAAGCCACTGCTGCTTCCATTTTTCCATTGGAACATCTGTTTTCTCTATAACCCCATTAAACAAACCCCAGCAAGTGGAGCTACCAAGTTGAAAGATCATTACCAAATGACTGGTTCCCTACTGGTCTCCAGCCCTGGAGTTTAGAAGAAACATGAGATCCATTCACAAAAAGATTATCCTCTTTCTGGAGAAATCCAGCCACACCACAGACCTCTCTGAGCTGTGAAATTGAGCAGGAGCCTCCAAGAGAGGCCGAGAGAGAGAAAGGGTCCACAGCAGGCAAGAATAATCATCACTCACCTTGGCATTGCCAGTAACCCAGATGGCGAACCTCTGCTCCTCGCTCACAAAAGGGCTGCTCTTATCTCATCCAGGCAATATATGGCTAATTCCACAAAAAGGACAGAAGAATAAAAGGGATTTTTTTTCTAATAAATATTCTTTTGCAGCTAATCCGCCCGCCCTTTGTAACTGTCAGGCTTCGAGGGGCTGGCAGGAAGCCCATCAGATAAGAAATGCAGCTGTGCCCAGGGAAACGTGAGAAGAGGAGCAGGTTAATAAACACGAAAAACATGTTTGGTAACCGTGTCTGAGGGGAGTCCTCAGAGAGAGACCCTGACAGCCCGGGGACCCTGAAACCAGTGCCACCCAGCGACTGTGGCTACCCCATGGGGATAGGGGTCAGACGTGTGAGCCCCGAAGGCCGGCCGCTGAGCCTGCTTTCCTGAGCCTTCCTGAGTCAGCTCAATGGAAAATGGCATCAGAGTGACAGAGTTGCCAATCAGGAGGCACGTGCTTTTGGTGCCCCCCGCCCCCAGCATTAGAGGACACGCGAGCCCTGCAGGGAGGCAGCCCCCGTCTGTCGTGTGCTCCCCACCTGCTCTGTGACGGTCCCCTGGCAAGCAGCACCCTCTGAAGATGGAGCCGTAGTGGGAGGGGTTTGGCAGGACGGGTGACCAGGCACACGCGTGGGTAAGATGGGGATATCAGGACAGAAAACGTCTGACTTAGGTTGCCCCAAAAACCCTGGGTCTGGGAGGAACGACACTGTATGCGACGGCAACACCAGTCTTCCGGGCTCGGTGGTATGGTGGGGACCGTTACCCAGATGGAAGAGGAGGAAATTGAAGGAATGGAGTTCTTCGTGTACACCTCCTCACCTTTCTCCGGTCTCTCATCATCATCATCAGTGATTACTCTAAAGGAAGATCTCCCCCAAACCAGCCCTCAGCATTTCTTCAAACCCCACCATGTGGTTCCTGAAGCCTTCCCTTGCATCCCTGTCCCGTGAGCCTACACTGCCTCTGCCAACCTACAGAATGTTCCAGAGCCTCCCACCGGAGGTCCAGCTCCTCTCCCCAGAAGGAGCTGGGGACTGCACGCTTGGGCTCCACAGTCACCACATGGAGGGCAACAGACCAGAGAGGAGACCTGGGGAGAGTAGTCGGGCAAAATTAACCTTCAGTTCAGGGGCCCAGAGCCCTGGGACACAAAGTCTAACGTTACCTCCTTTCTTTTGACTACTATGCAGCGGTTGCGGCCTCTTCGGCTACTCCTAGCCCCCCGCCATCAGCTGTCTGGAGAGATTCGGGAGAAGCGGGAGTGCAGGCATTCACTCCACTGCCTGAGAAGCCAGTGAGAGAGAGCCAGCCCGAGACACAGACAGCTCCGAGGCGGCTAGACTCTGACACCCAAGAAGAAGGTGCCAGGGTCCAAGGAAGAGTAGGTCCGGTGACAGACCGCTAAACAACTAAGCAAAACTAGTCACTGTACCAGACCAGTCACCACGTTCCAAGGACTGTTCTCAACCCTTCCTACCACAGATTTGTCCTGTCTTCACAGAGACCTACTTATTTTTATTGAGGTGAAAGTCACACAACATAAAACCCGCCATTTTAACCACGTTCAAGTGTGCGATTATGTGACTGCCAGTGCATCCACATCTCGCTGTTTAATCCGGAATATTTTTATCACCCAAAAAGAAACCCGGGACCCTTCAAGCCATCACTCACGAGACCATACTTCTGAGGTAGCACCCTCTGTTGACGATGTCTAACATCGTGCTCTCAGGAGCGAGACCTGCTTACAGTCCGGCCAGCATTGCAGAGCAGGTACCAGAAGGGGAACTGGTTGCTAAGAGGCATATTACTCCAAGTTTACACGTGAGGAAACAGAGCACGAGAGGTTGAGTAACTTGCTCCGGGCCACGCAGTAGCCCGTGAAGTCCAGCTCTGTGACTCCAAAACGAGGCAGACGCTCTTGTCTGGAGGGTAAAGCCTGGGAAGAAAGGTGCTTCATAGCTTCTCGATGATAAATAGTACAGATAAGTTTCCTCGGAATTTGCCGAACAAGACCTGAATAGGAAAAAGGGACGTTTATGGGGCTTTGAACCAGGAAATGGAATGGAAGCACTCAAGAAGGTAATCAGCCTATGAAGTGCATTAGCCAGAAGAGACACACGCCCACCTACTTAGACCAAGAATTTCAGTAGCAAATAATAAGCATTTGCTGAACCGGGTGCCGTGAGAGGCATAATGGAGGGTACAAGGAAGCAACTGTCCAACTCCAACTGTCCTTTGGCTGGTCCCGCTTACTGTGTCATACAGATCACTCTCCTCTGTTCCAATCCTGATGTACATCCCACTTCCCTTAGACATTCCTGAGTCTTTCCTGGCTCTACGCCGTTGTTGTTCTGTGAGTTTTTGTCATTTGTTGTTTGTTTTCCAACTACAGAGCATTCTCCCCTCCCTCTAATTATCTGAGCCTCACCCCTTCTGATTAGCAGAGGCGTCGGTGAGCTCTTTTCTCCCAAAGCAGAAAGTACCTACTAACAACAGTAGCACTTAGGGAGCGATGCTGGGCTATGCTGAGCACTCCTCAGTGCATGCCCTCACTTAATCCTCACCAGAGAACCCAGATGAGGAAACTGAGGTCCAGAGAAGTCAAGTAACTGAGTCCCACAAGCACACAAGCACAAAGTGCCACAAGCACAAGTCCCACAAGCAAAAAGTGACAGACTCAAGATTAGAGGGCCGGTCTTTGAGATTCCAGAACCTAATCTCTTAACCACCCTATTAATGGGCCACTCAACTGGGTGTGCCCATCACAATGCAGCCTTTCGTCATAAGAAGCCAACTTCGTCTCCTACTCACTCCACACATCCTGGCCTTTCCTTCCTACCAGACTGCAAGCATCTTGAGAGCAGGCACTGTGACGTAGCTCCGCACAATGCCTGAACTAAACGTATAGATTAGTTTCCTTCTTCTCTGTGTTTCCATAGTGTCTGTGTCAGCACTGAAATGGTTCCATATTCAGAAGCAGAAATTAATGGACTTGTCTGAAAGGGGAACCCATCCTTGTACCTTCACCCAGAGAACAGAGGATTATGGGTTTCAGTATTGTATTCAGAGGTGAGGAGGGGTTGGAGAAGTACGGGGCAAGAGCTATATACATATTGCTTAGAGGCTGACCTAGAGCCCAAGTTGAGTGTTAATGTCAGCCAACTGGTAATAACAACTTCCATTTTGGGGGCCTCCCAATACTTGTCAGTCCCTGCACTGAACCCTGAATTTACAGTATCTCACGAGTCCACATTCCAAGCCTGCAAGGTAGTTACTGCTAGTATCACTGCCTTATCGATGAAGAAATCAAGACTCAGAGAAGGAACTCTCCTAAAGGTTCATAGATGCTAAATGGTAGACTTGGAATTTGAACCCAGGCCTTTCTTATTCCAAAACCGGAACGGAGGGGAGACGCCCCACACCTAGGGAACAGCACCTCTCACCTAACTTCAAACATTCCAACTTTTCATATTCTCAAATATACACTTTTTATAAACAAATATCAATTGATTTGCATAAGATATGGCCCCTGCTGTCCAGAAGCTAACAATTTAGACAAGACGACAGATGAAGGGAAAGAAGTGGCATGGGGGACAATCACCAGGGCTGGACGACGACGAAATGGGCTGCCTCGTGACAGGAGTAGAGAAGAATCATGCGGAGTTAGGTGAGCATGACTGCCAAGGCTCCTTCCAGCACTCATACTCCATGATCCTGTTCATCAGCCCACCGTCAGCTGGAGATGTAAGAACCTAGCTCCAGCCAAGTTCAGAGCTGAGGACACATACTTGATAGCCATCGGCATGAAAGTACTACATGCTGCCACAAAGAATGCCTGGGATTCCCAATGGAGGACACATAGAGGGATCAGAACAGAAAGCCAGAGAACTGAGCAAAAAGGAACCCAGAGTTAGAGCCAAGGAGACTCTGTCAAAGAGGTACCAAGGAAAATGTACCACCAAGTTAGTCAAAGGGATGCAGCGAGACAAAGGATGGCTCAGGGCGAACCAGTAAGCGCTTACGAGCACCCACTATTCATCTGATGTTCTATTCGTTCAACAAATATTCATTGAGTATGACTGGTGCCAGGCACTGTTCCCAGAGTGAGGGAGAGGGCAGTGATCACACAGGTAAATCCTGGCTCTCGGGGCACTGACGCTCTTGGAGAATGCTCACGAGTAAGACACTTCATTGTGTGGTGGCATGAAAGAATGTAAATCATGGCTTCCCTGCCCAAATCACTCATAGCTGGGCTATGGATACTAAACAAACACATGGCAATCTACCTTGCGATCCAATATTTGAGAGTAAGGAAAATAAAAGACATGAGAGAAACTAGCAAGTCAAGTAAAGTTTCGTTCCACCAGGTAGAAGAGAGATGAACACGTTGGGGGCAGGGGAACGTCCTAGCCAAATTTAATTATATATTGCTTCATGCTGTTTAAAAACTTAAACTGGGAGACTCGGTCGGGTGAGCATCTGACTTCGGCTCAGATCGTGATCTCATGGTTTGCGAGTTAGAGCCCCCACGTCACGCTCTGTGCTGACAAGCTCAGAGCCCGGAGCCTGCTTCGGATTCTGTGTCTCCCTCTCTCTCTCTGCACCCCCAGCTGCTCGTGCTCTCTCCCTCTCAAAAATAAACATTAAAAAAACTTATAAATAAATAAATAAATAAACAAATAAATAAATAAATAAATACAAATGTAAACTTTCATATTCCTCAGAAATAGAACCTGATTGCTTCTGCTTCTCAAGTAATACGCCTGTCTCTCCCAGAAGTAGTGGTAGAAGCCCTGTCATCGCAGCTGGGCCAAACCAGGCAGACTCTGCCCAGGAGGGGAGACAGGAAGGAGAGGATACCTAGAATTCATTCATAAACCAGCATTTATTGTTGGCAATGGGCCACAGGATATAAAATGGTCATAAAAATGCACATCAAAGACAGAAGGGATTTTAAAGATCATCCAGTCTGAGTTTCTTACTCTACTAGCGAAGAAATTGAGGCATGAGGACATGAAACGGTTCATCTGTGGTGAAAAGTAGCATTGGCACACTCAAATCCAAGCTTTCTAGATCCCTCTTCCTCCAGATCAAAAAGGACCATGCAATCAGGCGGCACGAGGAGGCAGGGAATCTCCGAGGCCCTCCTCAGCCCAAGCCCTGCACACTATCTGTATCCAACCCCCCTCACCTGTCGCTCTCCCTGCCTCGCATTCCAGGAAGAATTCCCTGGAAAGCATTCCATCAGGCATTCCAGCTCTGGCTGCAAAATGAGAGGACCTCACCTGGCAGATCTGTACAGTTCAGACCTCACCTGCTCCTGGGACTCTCCAGGGAGATGCAACTCAGAAAGACTGGTGCACGTTTGCCCAGAACTGTCTGGTTCTGACCAGAGCTCAGGACGATAGCAGCACAAGCCTTGGAGGATCCAAAACCCATCTCAGGTCCTCAAAGCACAGACGAGGACACCAGGACACAGACAATGGCAAAAGACCTCTTTGGTTGTTCTCTTTGCTGGAACGTACCAGCACCAGCACCACCCGGTGCCGCGACAGAAACCCATCAACCCAGCAGCCCAGCCCCAGCAGCCTTCACTGGGATAAGGAAAGCGTTGAGCCCTACTCTGCTCTCAAGAGCTCAGACCTGGGATGAGAAAAACATTCAAGGGTCATGTTGGAGAACACAGGGCCTCCTTGGGGGTAGGCGGGACAGGGTGATGGGACTGGACCACCACCGGTGGGATGGGGAAGAAGGGCTCTTATTTCCCTGGAGGCTGCACCCTGCCCTGGGGAGGGCAGCTCCCCAGAAATGACACTTGAGGACCTGGCTTGGGGCCACAAGGGTATACAGCTTGGGGTTTTATTTCCCCTTTATAATGGAGGCAGGCAAGGAAAGGAATTCTTTGGCTGAGTAACATAATACCTCTGGGTCCAGCCCACCAGGCTTGGCCCTGGGAAGAACAAACAAGCTGCCTGCCCTGTCCCAACAGGTTTGTGGACACCGGCCTCAGCTGCCACTCACTGTGCTGAGGTGTGGATGCCGGGGAAAGGGAGGGAACCGATGCCCAGGATAGCAAGGATGTTGGGGAAGCTCTGTAGTCCGGTCTCAACCCCTGGCAAGGCCAGGGCCCAACGCTTAATGCCACCAAGCCATCAGATGTGACTCTGTACCCCACCCCCAGCTCACTTCACACTTTCCTCACTGACCCAGGTCCCCGAACCCAGCCAGTCCACGGCTTCTTCCCCCTGAGCAGAGGGACATCCCAAATACCACCTGCCCCGGGCTAGAGGTCTCCCCCACCGATGTGCATGTGTGCTGTGTGTCACGAGCCAGCAGCCATCACCTGTGGTGCAAATGGTCAGCCAAAGAGGTAACATATGAATAACAATCCATATTCCTTCATATTCAGTACTTTATAAAGTTGCTTTTCACAGATATGATGCCCATTCTCCCAGCAACTTGCTAAGTTAGGTATTTTTATCATCTCCTCATTTTACAGGTAGGAAAGCAAGAGGCTCAGAGACGTATTCATTCAGCAGAGGCAAAGTCGGGCCATGAACCCCCAGGTACTTAATTCTGCATCTCCTGCTGCGAACCTCCAGCCCCCTTCCCCACCCCCACCCCCCTCCACCGGGGCAGGTTATATCTAACTCTAGCTTTGCAACACCGCTCTTCGAACCCTGAATGAAGGAGAGAGGCTCTCACCTGGCTGCCTGCTGCCTGCACCGCTGGGCAGAGTCCCCGGCCCGCCCCCCTGCAGGTGCCCTCTCGCCTCTCCCGCCCGCCCTCCCTGCCACCCTCCAGGCAGGCGCCCTCCTCGCGCTGTTTGTTTTGCTGAGCATTTCCGTTGGCGCGAATGTGGGTGTTTGTTGTATTTCTCCCGCAGATGGCAGACAGCGCGCCCTCCCCACCGTCACCCCACCCCAAGGGCTGTGTGGACAGCAGTCCCAGCAGAGCAGAACAAAAGCCTAGCAGGTGAACAGCCCCGTCTGCCGGTGTCTTTTATCCAACCCAAGTCCAGACAATATCTTTACAAAATTCTTTTCAACTCCTCCTTCATCTGGGGGCTCTTCCTGCCTGGCTTCCTGCCTGGCTCCTGCCTGGAGCCCCCCAGTAGTTCCCCCACCCTCGCAGAAACATCTGCTCCTCTGATGGGGCAGAGGACGCACAGTTCCAAAGAGCAATTTGGTTTGAGTTTGGTTCTTTTTGGTGGGGGGGCAAAGGGACAGGGGTCTTACATCCTTTACAATCCCTCAGAACCCAAGAACCCCATGCTCTCAGAAACCTCCAACAAAAGGAGAAGACTGTACTTTGTGGAAGGTAGAAGATAATTCTCATCCTCCAGAGCTCAGATCTCCTCTCAGCAGAAGGGCCCAGTGACTCTCAGCTTCTGACTGCTCCTGAGAGGTCCCCCGAGAGGCCGGTGCTCGGATGGGACTGGAGTGGAGGGTGCTGGAAAGGGTTGGGCATCTCTCTTTCCAAAGCTAATATTTCTCATTCCCAAATCTCAGTGCTCCCATCTGGCCCCAAAAGCTGTGCTCCACTGAGGACTGGTTCCTGTCCCTCCAGAAATACCGTAGAGAGAGGCCGGCAAGCCTCTGAATGTCCTCGATGCCCATAACGAGATTACAGCTCCAATGGCGTGTGCCTGCGGCCATGCCTTGCACCCCTATCCCCACTCAGCAATTCAGAAAAGCAGGCTAGGGGGCACCTGGGTGGCTCAGTCAATGAAGCATCCGACTTCAGCCCAGATCATGATCTCATGGTTAATGACTTCAGGTCCTGCATCGGGCTCTCTGCTGTGAGCACAGAGCCCACTTCAGATCCTCTGTCTCCCCTCTCTCTCTCCCCCTCCCCTGCTGTCTGTCTCTCTAAAACAAATAAACATTTAAAAAGAGAAAGACAAGAAAAGCAGGCTAGGTGCCCCAGCTTTCATCCTGTGGTCTCCTACCTGCTTCTACCATGCTATTCAATTTCTCGATTGACGGCTTGACCACCCAGGCTTCCGGGGTTTGCTTTTCAGCCTCGGTCTTGTTCCTGGGTGACCTCTATCAGCAATGCATCTTGCACGATAAGCCAAGAGCTTACCTCGCTATATCCTCATGCTCAGCTCAGACCTGCAGGACCCCAGCCAGGCCCACAGCCTCTCAGGAGGAGGGTACTGATGACTGTCACCCCTGGCCTCTGCTGGGCAGCATTGTATGCCCACCTGGAATAGACCCTTGGAGACTCCAAGCTGACTGTGCTCTCACGGACCCAGAAGCAGCTGAAGACTTTGCTCAGGAAAAAAGTTAAGGGGGTGCTGCTGTACCCACAGAGCCATCAGCAGGTAGGGCTCAGAAGTCTCTGGGGCCACCCCCTGGTGGTTCCGCAGTTCCACAGTTGCTGGCCCAGGGTCCCAGGCTCCCTAGATCTGTCTGTGGGTTAGACTGCTGACTCCAATTTGTGCAGGCCAAATTCTAACACAAAAAGGAACTTGGGCCCAGTGTGCAGAAGCTGGTTTGGCCAGTTCCTAGGGACAAAATGTGACCCCGTGCACATCGCCACGCTGTACCCTATGCTTTCCTACGTGGATCCCTTGGCCCGCACAGCCCCCTGCCCCTTGCCTGCCTGGCCTCCAGACCTTCAAGGGCTGGCTCGTGGAATCCCTCCCTGATTCCTTCCTAATTGAGGCCTTTTTTTTTTCCAGCACTTTCCAAATTCCCGCAGGTATTTTAGTTATCTGGGTGCACATCTTATCTGTAAACTCCTGAACAACACAGCTATCTTACTCATCTCTGTTCTCACCAACCACTACCCTCTCCCCAACCCCAGTACCCAGCCTTGTAACTGGCACAGAGCAAACACGACACATTTTCTGGATCAATGAATCCAGGATAATCCCAAGTTCTTCCAATTGACCACTAGGGATCCTGGCTAGTGGTTGACACAGGAACACAACGATAGAAGAAAGAAGAAAGAAAGAAAGAAAGAAAGAAAGAAAGAAAGAAGAAAGAAAGAAAGAAAGAAAGAAAGAAAGAAAGAAAGAAAGAAAAAGAAACCCAAAATATTTCCCCATCTTCTTGGTAATCATATATATATATATATATATATATATATATATATATATATATATATTACTCTGAGTTTCAAAAGAGAAAATACCCAGGTATTATGGTCAGAGGGACCCTGGATATAAGGACATCCCTCATCCAAGGTGCACCTGGTTGGCTCAGTTGGTTGAGCATTTGACTCCTGCTCAGGTCACGATCTCATGGCTCATGAGTTCGAGCCCCATGTCAGACTCTGTGCTGACAGCTCAGAGCCTGGAGTCTGCTTTGGATTCTGTGTCTCCCTCTCTCTGCCCCTCCTCCACTCACTCTCTGTCTGTCTCTGTCTCTCAAAAAAAAAAAAAAAAAAAACCATACTCCATTCTCACTGGATATTGCCCTGAATTTCTAGCATACTTTCCTAGTAGCACTTCTGTTCCTACATGTCTATCCAACCATCAGAAACCCCCGAATGACATAGCAAACACTTGTTCAAAACCCCAAGTTCCTGAACTTGAGGGAGAATGGGCTTCCCCTGCCTGCAGTGCTGGCTGGGCGCTGTCTGGTCAGCACGTGTGATCGCCCCCTCTCCCACCCGCTCCTGCCCTGGGAGGGCAGCTAAGCCTCTGTGGTCAGGACCCCAGTGAGGCCTCCGGTGATTTGCATAGAATCACACACAATGCCGGGCACAACAAAGCCACTCCACACAGCAGAGCCCGCTCAGCTGAGTTTAAGGTTTAATCTCCTTAATACAAAAGTTTCTGCTTTGCTTCGGACCAGTTCTGGGATTCTTGCTCATGATGCTAAACAAATAATCACCCTTTATGCCCCTCTGGAGGCTCTGCCCTGTGCATTGTGGCCACACAGACCCCGGTTGTTGTGGTTTACGGGCTAGGCCTGCACCTGCACTGTTGGTGTGAGATCACCAGGCTCCTAGTGGTGCTCTTTAAAGGGAGCCGAGCACAACAGCAGGAGGCAGAGCCAGGGAGAGGGCACCAGCCCGGGGGCTGCTTGAACCCCTGGGCCAGACACCGGCTCTAGGCTTCCCATACTGCATGGTCCCCTTTTCTTCCCCTCCCAAGCCAGTTTTCCAACCTACTTCAACACTTCAGCACTAGGGGTATCATACGGCTAGCCCAAGCAGAGAGCCTCCAGGATACCATTTTTCGAAAAGATGCTCAGGACCTTTAGTCTTGGCCATGTCATTTTGAGAATGAACCATGACCCCTGTCTCTTATATTGATGCAGGATTTGGAAGCTGATCATCAGAGAGGTGGCCTAGATGGGGGCACCCCTGGCTGTCTCGGTTCCCTGTTGCTGTGTAACAACCCCAAAGCTGGAAGCATAAAACAACGATCATTTTTATTACGTCTCACAGCGCTGGAGTCTAGAAATTTGCTTCGGGCTCAACTAGGTGATTCTTCTGCCCTATGTGGCATCGGTGGGGGTTATTCTGCGGTATTCAGCTGGAGAATAGGCTGATGGGAGTCAAATGATCCTTCGTGTTCAGGTCTTAAGCCTTAGTAGGTGCAGCTGGAAGGCTTGGCTTGGCTGGGACTGGTGACCAAAGGGCCTACTCGTGGCCTCTCCAGCATGGCTGTCTCAACATAGTAAGACTGCTTACATAGCAGAACAAGCCTCCCAGATAGAATGTTCCAAAAGAACTACATGGGAGCTGCAAGGCTTCAAAGGGCTTGGGCTCAGAAATCCCAGCATCTCATTCCTGCCACATCTTATTGGTCGAGCAAATTCAAGAGGAGGGATGATGCAGACATCTTTAACGTCTCCTTGTCAGGAGCTGCCAACCCCACCAGGAACACTGTCCCGGGCATGAAGGCTGCACAGCTTCGCCTTGCAAATAGAACTTTACAGTTACCAGGCTGCGCACCCCAGCTGCTGGCATCATTCTCACTCTTTCTCCCAGAGACTCAGGCAAACATCCCACTCCTGGCCCCAGTGCAGCGTCCCCAGCTGACCCGCTGCTTAGTCTGTCCTCCACCTGTCTTTTTTTTTTTTAATTTTTTTTTTAACGTTTATTTATTTTTGAGATGGAGAGAGACAGAGCATGAACAGGGGAGGGGCAGAGAGAGAGGGAGACACAGAATCTGAAACAGGCTCCAGGCTCTGAGCTGTCAGCACAGAGCCTGACGCAGGGCTCGAACTCACGGAGTGTGAGATCATGACCTGAGCTGAAGTCAGACACTTAACCGACCAAGCCACCCAGGCGCCCCTGTCCTCCACCTGTCTTGGCTGCTGGTGGGACCTCTGGGGTTTTTTGGCTGCTGCCAGACTTGGAGCTTTTTCCGGTTTTTGTTCGCAGACGGCTTCAGATGGGAGATACGGAAGTGTGAGTCCATGTTTGCTGAGGCAAACATGCTACCACAAGATGGGATGGCAGGGAGGGGGGGTAATGCTCCAGACCTGAAGTCCTGCCTGGCCCTTGAAGAATAGCTCCAGCAGCAAGTCCCTGCTGAGGGAACAGCTTGTCTCTGTGTCACTGCTCTAAGGCTCTCTGGGAGTCGGAGGCGGGCCCCAGGGGTGTGGGGGGCGAGGAGAATGGGGGAAGGGGCAATTTTCTATCTGCCGCACCACCTAGGCACTGAGTCACATCAACACCAAGCAACACCTGGTCAGACAGGCTCCAGCAGACCCATCTGGCCGGAACCAGATGCCCTTTACCCGGCTCCCGGCTGGGAACGGCAGGTGTCTCTGGCAGGTCAGTCTTTGCTCCAGGAGCAAGGGTGTAGGTCACTTAGACTAACACCACACACAGGTTTTTTTCATTTTCCTCATTAATGTGTTGCAAATGCAATTTTGAAACACTGAAGCCACACAAAAAAGAACAAGGAATGCAAAAACAGTCGCGCAAGCGCCCCCAACTTAAGAAATAAAATGTTACCAACACTGTTAAAGTTCTCCACGCCACAGATATTTTCAGGGGGAGAGGAGGGTCCGTGGGCTTAGGGAAACAACCATGGGCACCGCCCACCCCCCCATCCCCCACTCCTGACAGAGTTTATTAAAACATCTGGATGGGTTTTAAAGAGAATGAGTGTGTAACAGTGGACCAACATATTCTTCCTTCTTTGAAACCTGGCAATAAAGAAAAAAAAAACAAAAATAACTTCCCCCACCCCCAAAAAAGGGAAGGGGGAGAAGCATTGATGGAGAAGAAGGAAGGTTGGCATCAGCAATCGCTGCTCTATCCAAACGAGGACCACTCTTTGGAGCCCCAGTCATGGTAGATTTGATAAGAATCTGCAAATAGATTATAGAGAATGTAGACCCTTCCTTCAACCCTGAGCTCAGAGACTTCCCAGATCCCATAGTCCGAATTAGGAACTAGTTCCTTAGGGGTTCCTCAGAAATTGGCTATATGTCTCTATGTCCATCTAGCTCCCACACTTGACCATAAACTCCATGACTGTACATTAACATTTTTCATCTCCCATGAAGTTCTTGTGCAGAGTCAGGACTCTGTTATTGGCTTGAATGTATAATTAATTCTTAGGAAACCTCTGTGGTTGATGGGCAGGGGAAAGGAGACCTAACAGAAAAGGGAAGGAAAAGTGGCTGAAAAATAAGAGACTAGAGCGCACCAGGCCTTGGTTTCTATTCTCATTCCTTCCTAACAGGAACCAGGGCTCCTGGGAGAAATGGCTGATTCTGAGACTGGGGAAGGAAATGTACAAGATGAGCCCCAGGCATCTAATAGTGCCGGAAAATAAGGAAATGCTTTAAAAAAACAAAACCCACAATGATGGATTATGTCAAAGGACTCAGGAGCAGCTGAAAGAACTCCCAATGGCTAACACTGGGTCGTTTGGAGGAAAAAAAAAAAAAGCTTTCAATACCCACGAGTCCATTCTGACCTAAGTGAACAATTGAATAAATAAGTAGGGGAGAAAAGGCACATCTCCCAGGAAGAAGAATTCCGTATACTTTGTGTAGATGCTCTACCATCAAGGAAGTGGAACATGGTTCTCCGATCCCCTCCAAGGAACATACTAAGGAAAGAAGAAAAATAAGAACAACTTTCCAGTGGAGAAAACCTGACAAACATGCCCTCAGCCAGGTGGCCAAGGTCAACATCAACTGTGATACGTCATGGCCATGGTATGCACTCTTGATGTGAAGTGAAGTACACATCACTCCACCCCTGTGAGCGTCCTCCCTCAAATCCATAATTCCAGCCTAATTATTAGAAAAACATCTGACAAATCCCAATGGAGGGACAATCCACAACGTACCTGATGAGTCCTCAAAACCACCAGGGTCATCAAAAAGCAAGAAAAGTCTGAGAAACAGTCACAACCGAGAGGATCCTAAGGAGATCTGACAAATATAATATGGGACGCTGGAACAGAAAGGGACATTTGGCTACAAACAAACAAACAAACAAACTAAGGAAATCTGAACAAAGTATGGACTTTAGTTAACAATAATGTATTGGTGTATTTGTTCCAACAAATACATCATATTAATGCAAGATGTTAATAATAGGGGAGACTAGGTGTGGGGTATATGAGAACTCTCTACATGTCTTTGCCATTTTCCTCTAAGTCTCAAACTGTTCTAAAAATTTCAGGAAAAATCATCATCTTCCAGGAAACAAACAAACAAACTTGAGTAAAACTGTAAAAACAGAGGGGGAAAAAATAAGAGATAGAAAGGACTTCAGAATCATGAAAGTGAAGAAGTCCCCAACCTGTCAGAACCAGTGAGGAATCAGGTAAAATCTAACTCCAGCTAGATCTAGAGAAATCTAGACCAGCTGAGGGACACTGTGGGGGGGCCTCAGAGAAGGTAGCTTTAGGAGACAGTGAACAGGGAAGTCGGAGAGTTCAGGGACACAGTACAGGAACCTGAGAGCAACAAATACAGACCAACTATCAAAGAGTGTGGTCTTTAGAGATAGACAAAAACCACAAGATTTGTCATGAGTACCAAGAAGAATGGTGCATATCAAAGCTTCTTACAAACTTTGCTACTTAAAGCGTGGTGACCACCGCCGTATCTTAGCTTATGGGAAATGCAGAATCCTGGGCCACACCCCAGATCACCTATAGTACTGAATCAATCATTCAATACCAAGAAAACACATCACCCAATTTAAGAATGGGCAAAGAACCTGAATGAACATTTCTCAAAAAGAAGACCGGTATGTGAAAGGATGCTCTACATCACTAATCATCAGGGAAATGCAAATCAAAACCACAGTGAGACATCACCTCATACCTGTTACAATGGCTGTCATCAAGAAGACAAAAGATAAGTGTTGGTGAGGATGTGGAGAAAAGCGAACCCTTGTACACTGTTGGTAAAAATGTAAATTGATACGGACATTATGGAAAACAATATGGAGTTTCCTCAAAAAATTAAAAATAGAACTACCATAGGACCCAGCAATCCTACTTCTGGGTATTCACCCAAAGGAAATGAAGTCAGTACGTTGAAGAGACATCTACACTCCCGTGTTCATTGTAGCTTCATTCACAACAGTCAAGACCTGGAAACAACCCAAGCATCCTTCAGTGGATGATGAATGGATAAAGAAGATGTGGTAAGTACGTATGATGGAAGATTATTCAGTCGTGAGAAAGAAGGAAATCCTCACAACTGTAACGACATGGGTGAATCTGGAAGACATTTAGCTAAGTGAAAGGAGCTAGAGAGAGGAAGATAAATAGTGTATTATCCCACTTATATATGGAATCTAAAAAAAAAAAAAAAGTTTAACCCATGGAAGCAGAGAGTAGAAGTGTGGTTACGGGAGCAGGAAGGTGGGGGAAATAGGAGGTTTGGGCAAAATGGTAGAAAGTTGCAGTTACATAAGACGAATGAGTCTACAGAGCTAACATACAACATGACGACTATAGCTAACAATACTGTATTAACTACTGCACATATGCTGAGAGTTGACTCCAGGTGCTCTCCTCACACACAAAAAAAAGAAATTATAACTATGTGAGAAGTGATATGTTAGTTAGCTTGACGGTAGTAATCATGTCACAATACATATGTATATCAAATCGTCATGTTTTACGCTGTGAATATATACAGTTTCCATGGTTTAAGTGCATATATAAAAGAGAAAACATGAATGCAAATTAAATTAAAATTAAAAGAATTCCAAGCGACTGGCAGAAACAGCAAAATGTTAGGAGAATGATAACATTACACAGATGTTAATATTAATCCGCCAGAATACCTAAGGTACCGATGCTAATTTACACACACGTACACACACGTACACACACACATCCTCCATCGCAGCTACGTTTCCTCTTCTCGCTCCGTTCACCCCACCACTGCCAACACCACCATTTCCTGCAAGGTCAGAGTGCCACCTTCTGGAAAGACTAGAGAGGGATGACAGAGCCGCTCAGGAGAACAGAGCCGATGACAGAGGTGACGTGCAGGGCAGGGGGTTCTCGAGGACCTCGCAGGGAAGGGGCTTTGCCACAAGATGCCACCCCGGGCCGTCCACCATGGCAATCACTGGCCGCGTAGGGCCACTGAGCACTTGAAATGGGGCTAGTCCTAGCTGAGATACGCTGTTAAGTATAAAGTGGTTCCAAAGACTTACTATTGAAAAAAAGAATGTAAAATTTCATATTAGGAATTTTTATACTGATTCGGTGTTGAGGTTATATTTTAATACATTAGGTTAAATAAAATGTGTTATTAAAACTAACTTCACTTGTTTCTTCTCAGTTTTATAATGTGGCTACTGGAAAACTTGAGATGACATATGTGACTTGCTTTCTATCTTTATTGGACAGTACGGCTGTAAGCTGTGTTTTACAGAATATAGATTCCCAGGGATCTTCATGTCCTCTGCCTCAGGTACGTCTCTGAGGAGCCTCTGACCCTGCAGCTCGGTAATTCTCCTTCGGACCTCAGCTCCGCAAACGGCATCCGGTTCATGTAGGTATCAGCAGCCCCAGGAAAGAGCCTGGTACAGAGTAAGCGCGCACGAAATCCCTGCAGAACGAGCGAATAAATGCAGAAGTGAGTGAAGTGCCGTCGAGGAGAGGGACAGCTTGTCTTGAATGGGTGCATCTCTTTTTAGAGGCAACCAAGTCACAAAGTCATTCAGAGTAAAATTTGGTGAATTAGGTGCGACAAATCAAACCAGATACATATGTATTATTTTCAAAGCCAAAGCCTGATTACAAAGTCATGCGACAAATTTTCTTAAGGCTCTCCCGACCCAGTACTCCTCAAACTTGGAGGCAGAGGTCTTACTTACGAGCTGGGTGGCCTAGGAAGTTCCAGAGTCCCAGGTCCCTTTCTTTTGCAGCCACACCTTAGCCATTAGAATGTGCTTCTGTTACACTTTATAGCTCTCCAAGCACTTCCTCACCTGTTAGCTTGATCGATTTTCAAAGCCAAGCAGTATTATTTATTATCACTTTTTTCCAAGTGATAAGTTAACTGACTATCTAATTTCCGAAGGTAATTAACAACGAGGCCAGGCCTACACCTGGTTCACGGTTGTTCTCGGGGCTCGCTGCCTGTTTTACACTTTCCAGGTATTTTGCATTTGCATATTCTTTTCTTTTAAGTTGATTTAAGTTTATTTATTTATTTCGAGAGAGACAGAGAGAGCATGAGTGGGGGAGGGGCGCAGAGAGAGGGGAGAGGGAGCACAGTTAGTGCGTAGAGCCCGTTGCAGGGCTCGAAACCTCAAAACCGTGAGATCATGACCTGAGCCGAAATCAAGTCAGATGTTTAACCGACTGAGCCGCCCAGGCTCCCCACTGGATGCATATTCTTTAAGAGCTTTTGATGGGATGTGTGAATCTGTTAAAACTTTGCATCTTATTGGCCCCAGTCTTCTTATCTGTAAAGTGAGAGGATAAAATTAAATAATCTCTAAGGTCCTTTCTAACACTAAAATCATGTGGATCTCTGAAACTTGGCTGTACGTGCACCAAAGACAGAAGCCCGTGTCTCATTCGTCTTGCATTTTTCCTGCAGGATTTTACACAGGGAGAGGGCTTAAGTGAGGCTGACTGGCTTTGCCTTGCCCAAGGAGGAAGCTGGAACATCCTTTGCTCTCACTGAGTCCAGTTCTTTTTTTCTTAATTTTTTTCACGTTCATTTATTTAAAGAGACAGAGACAGAGCATGAGCAGGGGTGGAGCATAGAGAGAAGGAGAGAGAATCCCAAGCAGGCTCCGTGCTGTCAGCGCAGAGCCCAACACTGGGCTTGATCTCACAAACTGCGAGATGATGACCTGAGCCAACATCAAGAGCTGGATGCTTCAACGACTGAGCTACCCGTGTGCCCCTGAGCCCCGTTCTACGCGCGCGCGCGCACACACACACATACACACACACACACACACACACACCCCACCAGTTGCCCTAGGAAGGAAAAGGCCTATGGAGAAACAGATAAGAGGATATCTTATATCTGAGCTGTCTGGGCCAAAGGCGCCCAGAGGATCCGTATCTCAGATTTCATCTTCATGAAGTATTTAGCGAGTGCTCCCTGGAGCCTCTGTGAGCGGGGTTTCTCTCTGCAGGCAGATCCCTGTGCCCAGATCTCTCTGTACCTCTCCCATCCCTATCTCGTCCTCTCCCAGTGTTGCTGTCACTGGGTCTTTGCTGTGTCCCACCCAGCACTGGGTCTTCGTCGGTGTCTTTCTCTGTGTGCATCTTCCTCCAACCTGCATGTCTGCCTCTCTCCCTGCCACCATCGCCCCTGCCCAGGAGGTGGGGGTCCTACCCTTTGGCATCCCAGGGACATGGGCCCGCGTGGCTCTCTTCTGCTTTACCTTCCAGAGCGCCATGTGCCTCGGCAGGGAGAATCCTCAGGACTGTGGGAACCAGACGTCCAGTGCAGAAGAGGCGCACCAACCAGGGTGCCCAGAGGGTAGGGTGTGGGGCTGAATTTGCACCGAAAGACTTGGGGATATAGTTAAGGAGTGGGGAAAGAAAAACAGCTATGAGGGGAGATGTTGGCTTACAAAACACCTGGGCCGGGGGGGGGGGGGGGGGGGGAGGGGTGGGCAGAAGCCCCGAGTGGGGAAAGAGAATAGTCGGGTGTTTACCTGGAGCCTCTGGGGGGAGTCACCTGCGGACGGGCAGCTCCTGGAAGGTAAGTCTTAGCGCTGACTGCCGTGCACCCATCCCCCTACAGGTAGGCTCTGCCCTGGCCCACCACCTGCCCCCTGTCCCCCTGGAACTTTCCTCTCCAGAGAAGGTCCCCACAACACCCCCCTCTGCCACCTCTGCCCTCGAGGATTCTTCAACCCCTGGCCCGGCCAAGATGCCTGTTTTCCCTGTGGTTCGGAGGCCACCCAGCCGGAGGAGGGCAAGGATACGTGTGTCTGCCTGGGGCCTGGCCGAGTGTTCCAGGTATGTTTTCTGGCGGTGGGACCCAAGGACGCGCTGCATTTCCAGGACTGTTTTGGTCAAGTTCAGCTCCGGTGTAACCTGACCAGGGTTAGCTCACATTTCCAAGTGACGTGGGGTAAGATGGCCAGGCAAAATACAGGCTGCCCACTTACACCTGAATTTCAGATAAATTAAATAATTGCTTAGAATAACGTGTCTCAAAAATTGAATGACACATATTTATACTAAAAATGTATTTCTTGTTTATTCGAAATTCAAATTCAATGGGGTGTGCTATATTTTTACTCACTAAATCTGGTAACCCTACTTGGAGGAAAGGGTAGAGTTGTCCTCCATCATGACCACTCCCAAATTACACACCCTGACCCAGATCATTCCCCTCGAACTTTCCCTGTAAGCCAACAAAGAACACACGTGAATCCTTCCTTTCCTGAAATTCCCAAATCTTTTTGACCGAAGTGTTAGCACCATCTGGACACTAACCAGCATGAGCCGGTAGCCTTCCCTGTCACCTGACGCCTCTCCAGCCCTGGTGAACCTTTAATTCCCCTCCCCCGCCTTTATCTTCTGGCCCATCTCAGGCAGTGTCACGGCCAAAGGGGTGGTTCACCACAACCAGGTAGCAACCAGCCATCCCTCCCTCCACAACCCACAGCCCAGCGATGGGCAGTGCCCCTGCCCTCCAGGCTACCAAGATGTTGGAGAGCCAAGGGGCTGTGTCCAGCGGGAGCATAAGAACTGCAAAGATGGGGCCACCTGGAACCAGGAGGGGTTGTGTTTGACCAAGGACCAGTGGAGCCACCACTGTGCCCATGAGGTAGGAGGGGTCTATATATAGCACACCCCCAGCTCTCCTGGCCCTTCAGCCAACAGTTCACGTGCCCAGTCCCCTAGCCTCTGGGCTCATTCCACTCCCCCATCTATGGAAACATGGACACCTGTGCTCTATGCTCTAAAGCTGGAGAGTTGGGGGGACCCTCCCCCAGAGAGGTGTCCCTAAGAAGGTTGAGTCTCTGTGCAGGTGTGTGCCACACCAGGAGATGCCCACGGCTATGACGCAGGCCTGGGGCTCTGTCGGTGCTGGGGACAACGCTCAAGTGGAATGTGTGGTGCCCTGTGCCTAGAGGGACAGAGACACGCCCTGCAGCTCAGTTGCTCTGATGGCATCCCGCAGGTCTCCATCACTGAAGGCGCCGGGAGCCAGGTACAGTGCCCGAGGCCCAGCCCCACGCTGAGCAGAGACCCAAGGAGCCAGCGCTCGTGGCCTCTGCTTCCTAAGAAGGGGCGTGTGTGACACGCCTGTGCACAGGGTCCTGGCACCTACTCACTGAACCCCATCATAGGCACAATGTCTAGTGCCAGAGCAAAGGCCCCAGCATTGATTTAATTTCATCCTGCAAAGCTCCTTGAAAAAGTAATTTGTTCATGAAGGAGGGGGAAACTATCTCGGGAATCTTCCCACGTGGGTGAAGGATAGCATCCAGATGAGACGTTCTCAGGTCACTGGCACGGCGTCCTCCCTCCATCCCTATCGGGACGCGGACAGGGCTCCGGGAAGGCCCTGTGCTTGCCCCACCTCCCCGTGGGGCTGCTGTGTCACTCACCAGGTCTTACGGGAAGACCTGACATTAGGCCTCCTCGTTCCCAGGAATTTTACCTCCTGGACAGGCCTTCCCCACCTCGTGCTGTGGGCCATCCCTGCAACTTGGACCAAAGGCAGAAGCCCGTCCCTCTGTATGTGGTCAGGATGGACGGTAAGACCACTGCACAGGGGAGGCCACAGGCTCAGGACCGCACATGGGCGATCCTCGCCCTTTTCCGTGGCTCCCTCGGGCAGAAGCTGGAGGGTGACACCCCCCAAGGTGATCCGTCGACTTTTAGAAAGTTGAACCCAACCACATTCGAAGCAGGAATGGACAGTTTCTGTTGTATCCATGTGCTAGGCCCTGCGCGTTGAGGGAGATCCCTGCCTTGTTCTAGGGACTGGGTTCCTGGGCCTGATCAGACCAGGTCATGCACTCCTGCGTTCCCTCGGCCTGCTCGTCAGGGATCCCAGGCCCCGAGGACACGATGCAGGTGAGCAGCGCACCTGACACTTGTTGCGTCTCCTCTCCCGTCTCCACCGGCAAGAATCTGCCTAAACCTGACTGTTATTCTTCACGTTCTGTACCTTGCTTGCCCAGAAAATTCTAGGGAAGGACATCTGACCTCCTCTTGGTCAATGAGCCTCAACTCCACACGCCGTGAGGATCTGCCGCCCCCAGAGCCAGGCATCCGAAACCCCACCGTCTGCCTCCAGATCAATGATACGCTTGCCTTCCTGGTGACCCGTGAGCATTACCCTGAGTATGACCTGTGAGTGTCCAGAGGACACAGCCCTGCCACGATCAAAGTATCGGAGATGAGACGCTCCTATGCCCGTAGCCGCCTCCAAGAGACAACATACCGCCTCCTTTCTCTGTCCCCAGGGGCCACTTCTACAACACACTGGGGGGATTTGACTGGGGGCGCCTCCGGGCCCTCGCTGAGGAGTCCCAGCTCCAAGATCAAGAACCCTACCTCTTTCTACAGCAGTTCCAGGAGCCTGGGGTCTATGTCTTTCGTCTGAGCAGCAACAGGCATCGGAAGATGGTTTGTCTGTGATGGTTTGCCTCATTTAAGACCCTAGCCCATCATTTCCCCCTTGCCTTAAAAAATACTGCTTCATAACCATCACAGACAGATCCCCAAGGAAGGAGATGCCCAGGTTGTCCCTATCAAAGCTTCAGGCTCCCACAGTGCTAACAGATAATTCTGGGGGTGCCAAGCGTTCACTCCAACATGTGACGTATAAGGAGGGGAAGATCGTGAGGATGAAAATAGCCCAGGTGTCCAGACATCTCTCCCAGCCCCCTGCTTCATTTCCCCTCCTCCACTCCCCGCTCTTTCATCCTGAAGGCACATACCCCGAGCCCATCTACATAAGCTTGTACCCGTGTGACCTGCATATGAGGCCACCACCGATCCAGGTGCACTGACTTGGTCACACACAGAATTTAGCATCTCATCCTGTCTGCGCAGCTCCTAAGAGGCTGTGCTGACCTTGCCCCAGAACGTGCAGACAGCTGCTCAGTTGCTTCCTGTGGATTCGTGTCCTGGGAAAAACTCAGATTCTGCTCCCCTGAGGTATGCACAAAGATCTGGACTATTTGGTTCGTGCTGACAGGCCCGGGGTCCCACTCCGTCCCCTTGCCAGTCTCTGGCAGACAGTAGGACAAAGGCTGAACAGATTTCTTTCTGCCCAGTACGTCCGCACCCTCCCGCCAGGGGGCCGGTGCTTTGGAGAAGGGCCCTTCGCCTCCACGACTCCTGGGTATCTCATCCAAACTGGCATTGCCAAGATCCCCAGGCCCCCAAAGAGGTCTGACTGGCCGGAAGTCCTGGGGGAGATTGTCCTGCTCCTCGGGTTCTGCCTGCTTCTGTCGGTGAGTAAAATGGACCAGTGACCTCTGAGCCAGTGGGCAAGACTGCCTCTCCAATTCCACAGAAGTGGGTCTTCAGGTGCCCCTTTTGCGGTAGGCATTATAATAGTTGCTAAGATGCAGAAGTGACAAAGGCACAGCCTCAGGCCTCTAGTGATCAAAGTTCCATCAGGAGAACATAGACAAGGAAACAAGTGAATGTCAGGAAACATTAGGGCACTATAATGAAAGCGTGTCCAGGGTGCCCGGCTGCACGAAGGAAGGAGGTGACTGTCCTCCCGTGGGTCAGGATAGACTTGTCAAGAGGTGATTCCTGAAAGAGGCTTGAAACATGAGACATGGAAGAATGCGGTCCCTGTAGGAGAAAAGGGGTTGGTGAGCTGAGGGCTGGGAGAGTAATGGGCTAGGGAGGAGGGGTAGGGATGAGGGCGGGAGTATTATGTGTGAAGGCGCAGGGGCATGAAACAACATCCACCTGCTCAGGGAGCCAAACACGGGGGTGCAAGCACAGAGATGAGGCTGAAGCTGGGAGAGACCAGAGAGACTGCATGGTCCCATGGGCCCTGCTGGGCAGTGGGGACTCATTAAACCTTTTGAGCAAGAGAAAAACTCTGGCAAGACTTTTATTTTTAGTCTAGCGATGGGGTGAAAGATAGAGATGGATTAGGGAGGAAAACCACAAAGAGAGAGACTGTTGGAACAGTCCAAACAAGAGAAGATGAGGCACTCCCTAAGTGTGGCTGAGCAGGGACCTCGCTCCTCCCAGTCGTCAAAGAACATGCTTCCCCCCGTCCTTCGCATGACCACATTATATACCGTGTAGATTCAGTGTCACCGCCTGAGCTGGGCCAGGAAGGCCACTCCCAGCCCCACCTTCAGGAAGCATCAGCAAGGATACAACCTGGATGCCTACGTTTCCCCAAGACCTGGGATGACATTGGTGAGGAGGGGCCCATCACACCAAGACTCTGATACCCCCAGGGTTGGCGGAGATCACGGTGAGTGACGGAAGTGCCAGAATCCCAGAAGTGTCCCCAAACCCAATTGGCCAGATCCTGCTTCCTTTTTTCATGTTCCTAGGTTACTCAGTGTTCCCTTCTCCTCCATTCATTTATTCATTTGCTCCGTAAATATCTATCGAACACCTATCGTATGCCAGACACCGCCTGATTCTAGAAGTGCACAGTGTGAAGGGGGGTAAGGACATCCAAATAAAAGCTTTCCAAAAGAAAAGTAACGTAACCACGTACAAAGTGCCCAAGTTAGAAAATTCTACCTAGAGGAGCAAGTTGCTACCTAGAGGCATGGATGCGTCACGCTGAGGTGTTTCACCTTCTACCCTTGCTACTCAAAGTATGGTCCTCAGATAGCAGCCCTGGAATTTGTTCCTCTCCAACTTAAATGTGGTTATGAATTACCTGGGGATCTTCTCCTGCAACGGGTCAGAGATGGAACCTACAATTCTGCTTTGCAGTGTTTTAATTTATTTTGAGAGAGACCGAGAGAGCGCTAGTGGGGGTGGGGCAGAGAGAGAGGGAGAATCTCAAGCCTGCTCCGCGCTGACGCTGTGGGGCTCGAACTCAGGAAACTGTGAGATCATGACCTGAGCCAAAATCAAGAGTCGAATGCTTAACCAACGGAGCCACCCAGGCACCCCCGGAATTCTGCATATTTAACAGGGTCCTCAGTAGAGCTGGAGCTGCTGGTACAAGGACCACACTTTTAGCCGCAAGACTATGTCTAGACCATTGACGGTCGCAGGAAGAAGACACAGTGGAGATCTGCAGGGAGCCTCATCTTTGCCTTTCAGGCTAATCTTGTTTCCCTTCCCCTGACAGGGGGGCGCTGGGAGGCTGAGGAGCAGGTAGACCTGGAGTGGTTTGACCCAGAACGTTTCTTTGCGATCCTGCTCAGGCAGTCTGTGTCTGTGACAACCAAACTGGGCCAGACCAAGGAAGAGGTAAGTGGGAGCAGCTGGAGAAGTGGGTGGGGCTGGAAACGCATCTCAGAAGGGAGCTAGTTGCAGGGTGTAGAACCTGAAGAAATCTTCCATCTACCCATAAGGAATCAGGAAAAAGAGGAAAGTATAAGGGAAGGGAGGCAGAAGATTTCAGATTGAATTTAGGGCTGATTTTACGAGATCTGGGGGGCCTCAGATCAGTGATAGGGAATCTATTAGGGCCACTTCTGGAGCCTCTCCGATCCCCATCCCAGGTCCTCGGTTGCCCAACTGGCATGAACAAATTCAGGCCGGTGGGTGACGGGCGTTGGGAGCAAAACAGAGCACACTGGTAGTCCAAGCGTCTTTACTGGGCCAGCGGTCTGTGCGCGCCCGGACCTGCCTGGGCCGGTCTTCACCATTCCTTCTGAGGGGCTCCGGGCCGTGGCGCCCCTCCACCAACGGGCAGCAGAGGGCGCTGTGATCAAAGCAATGAAAGCGATCGCGTGGCTTCTGGAGCAAGTTCACAGGTGAACTCCGCCCTCTCGCACAGCTCAAACTCCTGTGCCTCAGACTCCTGAGTGAAGCCCGTTCTCTCCGGCAGCTGTGGGGTGCTGAGCGTCGCATCCCAGCCTCTACTGGCCGGCTTCTGGGGAGCCCCTCAAGCGAGCTGCAGCAGGTTGGGATGCGTTCACACCTTCCCGTCCGGTCCCTGTGCCCAAATGTGACTCCTGGGTCTCCCTGAGCCCCGGCTCTAATCCCCCCTCCCCCCCACACCGCCCCCCCACGCCCCCTCCAGCCTACCTTCTCCCCGCCCCGTGACCCCTCTCCAACTGCCCCAGGGCTCTCAGCCCCACCCCACCCCCCACCCCTGGGGCTTTGTCACCCCTTTGCCACTGCTGCAGGGCCTGCCCAGAATGTTCTGGAGCAAGCTGGGTGTCCGACCCCTGGGCTGCTGTCCCTGGCGTCTGCAGCCCTGCGGGCAAGCAGGCAGTGTTGTCTCTGACCCCAGGCTGCTGAGGCTGCCGCCAGGGCCGCGGAGGAGGAGGCGGGGCGCAGGGGGCGCCTAGCGGGCCCGTACGCAGCAAGCCTTAGTCACCAGCTGAGGCTCCTCCGCCAAGACCTCCGTGCCAGGCGGGAGCAGTGGGCCTCCTTCTGCTCGGCGCTGATGGCAGCTCGGCGACTGCTGAAGGCACAGGCGGGCTCCAGGCCCGCCAAGTCCTCCCAGGCTGGGCCCAACCCCGAAGGGTGTGTATCCACTGAGGCTGAGGCAGGCGTGATGAGATCTGGCTTAGGGGAGAAGCGAGGATGGCTTCGCGGTGTCCCGAGCCGGCCACGCCGCCGACGTGTCCTTTCTCCATCCCAAACTGCGCTTCCCCTGATAGACCTCCCCCTGTGCCCCTGCAGGGAAACCCCCCAGCTGGATGCCGTGCTGAGCCGCCTGTCCCAGGCTGTGCTGCAGGAGGGCCACCGCCTGAAGGCCTGGGGCGTCCTGGGCACCGGCACTGGGGCAGAGCTGCTGCGGCCAGGTACGTCCCGCTCGGCCTCTGGCAGGGCCCCCCAGGAAACGTGGCGCTGCGTTCAGGGCGGCAGGCCCTGCAGAAACGTGGTCCCTCCCCTAAGACACCCGGCAAGGGAGGAGGGGAGGAGAAGGGCATAGCAAAGTGGAAACCCCCAAAGTTGGGAGGGACTTCCTGTGCGGTGCCCCGGGCAAACGGCTGTGCTGCAGAAAGAGCCTCAGAAATGGGAAGGACAGAGGAGGAAAACAGCAAAACTACCACAAAGCGTAGCTTTACATCTAAGGGAGCACTTCTTGAGAGCACAAGCCTGACACATGGGTGCAAGAGGCCACATTTGGAAAATGCTGGACTTCTGGAAGTGAAGTGTGGGAAAAGGATCCTCTTGGGCTCTCTGTGGGCACTCCGAGTTCAGGGAGTCCCCAGCCCCATCAGGTCACCCCACAGGCTGTCAAGACCATTTTCCCAGGGTCCTCCCGGGCACTGCCAGCCTGCAATACGATGCTATCACAATGTCACGTCTTCAGTGGGAGAGCATGCCCCGCACTCAGCAAAAGACAAGATCCCCTGCCCTCTGGGAGCACTTGCTGTTGGGCTGTGCATGGGGTTCTTACCAACTCCTTCCAGGCACCAGCCCAGGGAGCCCCCAACCCGCCCTCTTGGCCTCACACCCAGGGCTGTGCGGTTGTTTGACTTCCCGCAGCCTCAGCAGGCCCTCAAGGGGGCGCCGATGACATCCGTGTGAATCCTGTCACCAAGCTGATGGTCCCCAGCCCCAACTGTGCAATGCTTCCGGCCAGTGGCCATGCAGGGTCCATACCTCCTGGCTACTTCGTCCACCCTGACACCGGGAGGGTGCTGCCTGAAGCTGGAAACCTGGGGTACGATCTGCAGGGAGCTACCCTGGTGCCCACCACTGACTTCGGTTCCGGTGAGACCCTGACCATTAAGTAGCACCCGCCTGCCCAGCCCAGGTCTGCTGGTGCCCTCTGGAATGAACCCCCAGGGGGCACGGGGCAGGGAGCAGGGCTCTGTCCTTGCACGGTGGGGTGTGATGACGAGCAGAGCAGTAAACGCCTCCTCCCCCTCCTCATTTGAGCATTGTGGCTGCAGAGGGTGCCGGTTGGAGAGGGCAGCTCGGTGAAAGAAGGCTCTGCAGGGCTGGGGCAGGGAGGCTGACATGTCAAGAGGACCAACACCTCCCTGTCTCCCTGTCCAGGTGGCGTCCGAACGTCAGAAGCTGCCATCCTCCCCTATGTGCCCTACCCGACCTGCCCTGCCACAGGCTCCCCTCCAACCGCCTGCCTGCCCGTCCTGCAGCCACGAAGGACGTCACAGATGGGGGCTGTCATGACAGACCCTGCAACTGGCATCGAGGTGCCCGTGCTGGCTGTGACCCTGCACCCTCAGACGAGGCAGTGGCTCGCTCTTGGGGGCACATACTGCAACCCTCTCACCAAGACCTTGGCCCCTCTAGAGCTGGGGGGCCCCATGGAGGATCCAGTCACTGGAGGCATCTCGCCAATCCTGGGAGTCGGGTTGGATGAAGACACAGGTGTCCTGTCAGCCTCAGTGCTGTGCTCCCAGCCTCTCCTGTCCGCCCTTGGCCTCCCGTTCCCCCTGCACCCTCTGTGCTCCGGTCCAGGCTGCAAACTCCACCCCAAACCCCTCTTTCCACCCTTCCTCCTCACTCTGCTCTTACCCCACCTTCGTTCTGCATCCCGGCTTCGCTGGCCCTTCCCCATCTCCAGCACGGTGTCCAGGGGGGAAAGAGAACCGAGCTGGCTCTGCAGTGAAAGTAAGGGGAGGTTTTCAACCAAGAAGGGGCATTTGCTCCTCCCACCACCCCTCTACCCCTCGGCCCTCTCCCCTTCCCCCATCGTCTAGTCCCCCATGCCTGTCGCTTACTGTGTGCAGGTCCTAGCTCTCCTTCATTCCTCATATCCCTGCATCTCTGCTCAGACCCCCTTCTACCTCACCCTCTGGGGTTCCAGGTCAAGTGCTTGCCCTGGGCGGGCTGCGAGATGCCTCGGGGAACCTTATGCTGCCTGGCGACAGCTTCGAGGAGCCACTGAGCAGGAAGACAGTCCGTCTCCAGGGAGCTGCACGACAGGAGGGCCGGACAGTGCCCCACACGGGAGGATCACAGGCCCTGCTGGATGCCAACGTGCTGGTGGCCCAGAGGCGAGTGCTTGCTGTGCTGCGCAGCTACCAGGAGAGGCCAGGGTCGAGGATGCAGGGGCTTCTAGAGGCTGCCATCAAGGACATGAGACAGGCACTGGCCTTGAGTCTGCACCATGTCCTGCAGCAGGCTCGGAGACTGGAGCGGCAGCTGGAGACAGCAGGTGGCATCGCAGCCAGCGGAGGAAGGCTAGGTACCCGTTGACCTAGACCTAGCTCTCAGGCCCAGAAATCCCAGGCCCAGGCTGACCGGGTGCTTGGATACTCTCATCTCATTAGCTCAGGGACAGGACTGCAGCCTCACAGGTCAGGTACACACGGGACCAAGGGAAGAGAGAAGGGATGTGATGACTTCATGTCCGACCCCATGAGTGCTTGGCTTGAAATCTGCCCTCTCTCGCCAACCCTGCTGGGTCTTACGTTATGTTTGTAAAGTGTATATTCTCTCGTTATTTCACAGGGCTCCCAACACCATAATGTGTTATAACACGCACTTTGCACTGAGGAGTCTGGGCGGTTCAGGGAGTTTAGTGACTTGACCAACCAGGGTCCTACAGCTAGTGAGCTGCACAGCCAGGCCTGGGTCCTTGCTTCCCCTCTCTCCCTTATTCAACCATAACCTCCAGCTTCCCATTCATCAACTCAGGAAAGGAGTCACCCCTGCCTCCACCTCCCCTCTACCTCTCCTAATATGAGGACGAGGATGGGCAAGGAAAGGAAGTAGGAGGGACATCTTCCTGGAAATTATCTCACTCATTCTTTCTAGAAGCTTCTGCCCATGATGTGACAAAAAAGAACCGGGGTGTGGGGACAGAACTGACTTGAGTTTGAAGCTCTGCCCCACCATTATTAACTCTCTGATTTAGTTTGGGCAAGTTACTAAACCTCACTCTGCTTCTGTTTTAACATCTTTAAAATGAAAATAAAAATAGTATATACTTCAGAGTTAGTTGTACACCCAAACAAAATGTAATATATGTGGACTTCCTAGCTCAGATTTCTGGTATATAGAGAGTGCTCACGAATATTTGTTTTCTTCTTTTATCTTTTTAGTGTGGCCTGGAAATTGTTCTCAGCTTCTCAAAAGTCCTGTCGTCACTCACTTTCTTCATTCTGAATTCAAAATGCTAAGCTGGGCCCCAAAGGAATGCAGTCTTTGTAGGGAAGCCTCTATGGTCAGCGTCAGGGATATAGCTCTTTGAGCCTGGAACTTGACCCTCCACTCCCCTTCTCTGCCCCCTCCCCTTGTCTTAGGAATGATGTGCTATCCAGGGACAGAGCTGTGGGTCCCAGCCCTCTATGGGATGGAGATCCCAGACCCTGAGGGCTCGGGGCTCATGGTGCCCATCCTGGGCATGGAGACTGATAGGAATTCTGGTGACCCCACACCCCTGGCGGGTTCTATGGAAGATGCGGATGGCAAAGGTAGGGGGGAACTGGGGGGGCTGCGAAAGCCCCAGGGGGATCTGGAATGTGACTTAGCCCCGGGAAAGAAAACCCTAGAAAGCTCGGGAGGGGTACCCCCAACCCATTTGCTCAGGAACCACAGAATAGGGCCATTCCAATGCCTCCACTAGGGCTACTGGGACCCAAAATAAAGTGCTCAGAGATTCCAGAACCCTAGGACCACAGGTCATTTATCCCCCACTGAGAAAACTGGGTCCTTTCCAAAACCAGCACTTCAAAAACCTCACCCTCAGGTCTCCAGGAAGCTCTCCAGTCCAGATCAGAACCTCTCAAAGGGCAAAAAGGGTTCTAAGGGCTCCTTTGACTCCATTCCAGCCTTGTCTACCTCTTTCAATGACCACCCCTCCCTTCTTTCCCTCTTTCCCACAGGTCTTGTCCCAATCTCGATTGGGGCTCAAGCCATAGACCCCTTGACTGGGGAACCTGGTCCTGTCATTGGTGCTCAGACAGATCCCTGTTCCGGAGTGGTGGTGCCCATTGTCCAGATGCTGGAGGCCCTACCTCGGGGAGTGAGTGACCCCAGGCTGGTATGTAGGAGCAGTTTATGCTGTAATATGCAGCTGCGTATTAAATACCCTCTATGTTCCAGGAACAGTGTTGGGTGTTGAGATACAAAAATACTAGACAGGGCTCCTACCCTCAGGAAACTGGCCGGCCATGGCTTCCGACCATGATCATGGTTTGTAAGGGTGTTAAGGGAGCATTTAGCAGGGGGCATCTAAATCACATGGAAGGGAGCTCAAGGAAAGCTTCCCTAAAAGGCAACACTTGGGCTGAAACCATGAGTCAGAAATGGCCCCAGCGGCCGGCAAGCCCAAGGGTGGCCAGTGTGAGACCACGACATTTCCAGGAGAGTAAGGGAGGTGTTGGGGCCAAGGCAGCAGGGGAGGCCAGTGAGGAAGGGAGGAAACAAATCACAAATAACCCTGGGTGCCTGGCTGAGGCCCAGAGATACGACTTTATCGTGAAAGCCATGGGGAGCCACTGAAGGATTCTAAGTAGACATGTGATATGATCAGATACGAATATTCTTAAGACTCTTAAATTTGGAAAACTTGGCACGACACAAAAAGAAAATAAATTACTCGTAGTCCTACATTTTTTAATGTATGTAAATGAAGAAGCACGAGATCCCTCTTCCTCATTCCTGTTATCCCATCTGCCATCAGTAGCCCCCCACCCAGACACTACTCCCCTCACCCCCGTCTCCCACAAAATGCAGCCACTATTAACAGGTTGGCATACCTCCTTCCAGACATCTTTATGTGTGGGTGTGTGTACATATAGTCAGCATTCTAGAAAGTTCCCTCTGGCAGCAGTGCAGAGGATGGATGGGAACAGGGCCAGGCTAGGGCAGGAACCCCGCCGGGAGGTTATTGCAATAATTCAGCCCTTGGCAGGCCTCCACGAAAATGGAAATAACTTAGGGTCCTCCTGTTATGTTCTCAGCCTAGTGCATTTAAGGAACAGAGATGGATATGCTGTAAAAGATTCTCGCTAGAAGCCAAGACATTTTAATTGTAGCCCCGACTCACAGTTTCCCAGATGAGTATGAAGGGGTGATAGGAGGGGATGAGAATTTCCTGCTGTCATGCACCCACCTGCCCTGGCCTCCCAAGAGGAAGGTGGGAACAGGGGGCCAGGTGGCTCCAGAGAATCCAGGCATTAGAAGGAGCGAGAAGGAGACTGGGAACTTGAAGAAGGCACTTGGTTATGATTTTTCCATCTACAACCAAGTCGACCGCCTCGCTAAGCTCAGTCATGGACACCCAGGGGTGAGGGAGGCCCGTGTCTGGAGAAGCTCGGGATCATCAGCCAGACCCCAGGCCACGAGGAGAAAACATGTACGAGCCTAAAACAAGCTGGATGTTGCAGCTGGACGCCCTGGAGAAGGAGCTGAGAGCCCGGGAGCAGTACTGGCACCGCCGGGAGCAAGAAGAGGTGCGTCTAGCGGACCACCTGGGGCACCTGAGCCAGGAGCTCCTCTCCGTTCCGGGCAAAGATGCCCAGCGACAGGTGAGGCCCAGAGGTGCCACTTCATGGTCCCCACACAGACCTTTACCCAGACGACACAGGTTTCTTTTGTAAGTGTGGAGCCTTTGTCACGCCTGCTGACGGAAAACATGGAACCCATCGCAGGGCAGACAGAGTCCTGGGATCCTTGGCTCCAGGCCCTAGACCCTGGTCACCCCCAAGTGTCTCAGGACAGAGGAGGAGGAGGAGAAGGAAGAAGAAGAGGAGGAGGAAGGGCCAGCATGAGGGGGCCCAGCCCAGAGCTCCTGCCTTCCTCTCCGAGGCCCCTTTCTTTGTGCTTCCTGCCCTGTGTAGCTGAGGGCTGCCGAGGAGGCCAGTGCTGCGCTGGAGTCCTGCCACCTGCAGGAGACTCAGAGGAGAGCCAGAGCCCTGAGCATGCAGAGTGGCCCAGAGCGGGGCCTGCTCTCTCGAGGTGGGACAGCATCCCCTGGGCCCAGATCCCCAGAGCAGAAATCTCGGGAGTGGGGAGCCCCTCCTGCCCTCTGAATGTGCTCACCTCCCAGGCTCCCAGCCAGGCCCTGGCTCGGACCTGGCAGGTGCAGTAAACCACTGTGTATTTTCTTCTCCCTGTCCCCAGACATGGCTGCCGTTACATGGCTCTTCTCTCTGCCCCTTGCAGCAGACAGAGAGGAGGGGGAGCAGGAGGCACAGGTGGCGCTAGGCATGCAGAGAGTCCTGCAGAGTTTAGGACACGCAGCAGAGAAGCTGGGGCAAGCGGTGGGCCGGCTGCGGGGCCAGGAGGAGGAGACGTGGCTACAGCAGAGTAGGGGTCAGAGCCCCCAGATCTGGAACCGTCTCAGGAAGGTGAGGCTCGGAGGCTGATGAGGGGACCCATGTACAATGCGCGCATCCTCGTATGTCGTGAGATGTGGTTCTTCAGGGCGATGTAATACTCAGGGATGGGGGTGCCCTGAGGAGAAGTGGACGGGCTGGGAGGGGAACAAGATGAGAGAGAAAAGCTCTATTTTCATTCGGGCATTTCATTTCCTGTACTCTAGGTGGTTCAGCATCTCTCTGATGAGTTTCAGGAGGTGGTAAGGGAGAGACAGAGCTTTCTTGATCGAGCCCTCGGTCACTTACAGTACCAACGGGAGCTTAGCCGCCTCCACCTCTTGCACACCCAGGTACGGACTCTGGACTCGGCCAAGGAGATCTGCATGTCCAATT
This sequence comes from Panthera onca, assembly GCF_046562875.1. Classification (NCBI taxonomy): domain Eukaryota; kingdom Metazoa; phylum Chordata; class Mammalia; order Carnivora; family Felidae; genus Panthera; species Panthera onca. The sequence goes on along the minus strand of NC_138348.1, from coordinate 105,582,809 downwards.
TGGTGGGGGCTTCAGCGAGAAGCTCCCAAAGCAGCCACATGGGACAGGTGGGAACCATGCACGGAACCAGGTGCTGACTATTTTGTCCTAGATTGTTGCCTCAGGAGCCCCTGCGTGTTTGGAGAATTACCCTGGAGACAGATTCTATGGAACAGTCACAGCTTCTCTAAGGGACCAGGCTGCTGCCTGCCCACTCTTGATCCCCTTCCTGAAGAGCCTCACTGCAGCGCTAGTGGGAGCTCAAGGTTATGGTCCAGGACCAGAGGATCAGGGGCCAGGAACAGGTAAGGCTGGTCACTGGCCCAGCATTCATTTCTGCTGCCAATGTTGGCCATGTTTTGATAAGTTCTAATAAACCATTAGGGCTTCTGGCACTGTAAGGGTGTGGTCACAGTACGTTCTTCAGGAGGAATATAGAGAAACCCAATGTATTAGTTATATATTGCTGTTACCACAGACTCCCAGAAAATTCTGTGTCTCAAAACCACAAACATTTTTTATTTCACAGTTACTGTGGGTCACGAATCTAGATGCAGTTTAGCTGGGGGCCAGTGCCTCAGGGTCTCATACAGGCTACATCAAGGTGTTGGGCCAGAGATGTGGTCATCTCAAGGTTCACCTGGGGAATCAATTCCCTGCCACCTGGACTTCACAGGACAGCTCACAACATGGCAGCTGGCCTCCTTCAGAGCAAGCAAGTGGGAAGGGGCAAAAAAAAAAAAAAAAAAAAAAAAAAAAAAAAAAGGAAGCCACAGCCTTTCTGTATCCTGATCTCATTACTTGAGCCATATTCCACTCATTAGAAATGAATCACTAGGTCCAACCCACACTCAACCAGAGGGGATAACACAAGGGCGTGGATACACATAGGGGAATCGTGGGGGCCATCTTACAGGCCACCTGTCGCTTGTAACACTACATCTGGCTCTTTCTTATTTAGCCCCAATCCTGTGCTCTTACTGCAACAACTACCCCCCGTCTCTGTGCAGATACAGATAAAGTTGACATCACGTGGACCTCACCAGTCTTTTCTACCCTGAAGAAAGTAGACATCTGGTCCCAAGCCCGCAAGGAGGAAGCTGAACTACAAGCACAACTGCATCACCAACAAGGTAACCTCCTTTCCCTGTAGCCCCTGCTTGGAACTTTCATGGTGCACTGAATGTGTTCGATGGTGTGACCCCAGGGACTGGGAATGTCAGAATCTTGCGTCACCAATTATCCCTTTCCCCTCACCCCCAACCTAAGATTCCTAAGAGATTTTTCTGTATAAGGAATAACAAATAGGAGTCAAAGTTCCACTGTAATACTAATATGGTCAGTTTCAAAAGGGAATTCCTAAAGGCCTTCTATCTTTCCACTAGACACTGAATCTAAATCTTGGGATTTTACCCCATACTGGCCAGCCACATGTTACAAGGAGTTAATGGAAAGTGTGAGACGCAGGGAGATAGGCAGAAGACAAAGAAAAGGAAGACCTTGCACCAAAAAGGGACTCCAGATCACTTTACCAATACCACCCCTTGACATTCGCAGTGAAAAGACAATGGCTGGCCTTGCCCTGAAGAATTAGATCTGTTTCAATCCACTCAGTGCCCAAGTGGAAGAGGATTAAGAGGAGATACCGTATGCCTTTCAGTTGACCACAATGCAAGCCATTAGTCAATGCAGTTCCATAAACATCCTTGAATTTGACCAGGGATCTGCAAACTATGGCCGGCAGGCCAATTCCAGCCAGCTCTCTGTTTTTGTGTGACCCACAAGCTAAAAATAGTTTTACATTTGTAAATGATTGGGGTGGGGGAAGTCAAAAGAAGAATAACATGTGTACGGAGGGCTTTGCAATTTGTCGTGCGCTCTCCTCACTCTTTGGATACGTTAGCTCCTTTAATCTCTACACCAACCCAGTAAAGTAGGTACTTTTACTCATTTCATAGAGAGGGAAGCTGAGGCATCCCAATAGGTCCAGTGAGTTGTCAAAACTCAAGGAGTTCAGCTGGAATTCAGTCCCGCAGCCTGTGCTCTTAACCTCCCTACCCATGTGGACAATTATCCAACGCTACAAAGGCACTGCCAAAAGGGGGTGCAGGCGGTATATGGTGGTGAGTTCCCAGGAGGACACATCACTGCGTTTCAGAGAAGGAAGGGAAAGCGCCGTGGGAGAGGGAGGCCACACTTCCAGCACAACGATGGGAACGCTGAATTTGAACCCCAGGTTTGCCTCTTGGCCAGCAATGCCTAAAATACTTATTTTTTGGACCCTTTACAGAAAATGTTTGCTGACCCAGAGCTCAACTAATTAATTAATTCCCCCTCCTTTGGGGGGAAAACTAAGAAGAGTGTGAACAGAGAAGTGGCTTCTCACCCACACTTCAACCTCCATTGTCTTACGATGGTATTGACTTTACGATGTTGAAAGCAATTTTTCATGCATTGTCTTATTTACACCTGGTAACCCAAACTCTAATTCTGTAAGATGGCAAAAGATTATTAACGTACGTTTTATAGATGAAAGAGCTGATGTTCAAAGAAGTTTAGTGTCTTTCCCAGGGTCTTCCAAAACCTGGACCAGAACTCAGGTCTTCTAGCTACTAGCCCAGGATTCTTTGCTATGCCATGCTACCCAAGCTTTTTTCATTGTCTTCTCAAAAATAAAAAGATCATACAAAATGCTTAAATACCCGGGGCCCATTAGAGACAATCTGTGAGGAAGTAAGATTATTTTGTTAATAGAGCTAGCATTTACTGAGTGCTTACTATGTACCAGTCCCAGTTCTGAGCACATTACATTTAGTGCTCCAAACAACCCTATGAAACACGTAGTAGAAAATTGGTTGCCATCCTCTCCAGACCCTCATCTTTTTGTTGTTGTTCTGGGCACCTCTGTTCCTATTGACTGAGGCTCACTTGCTTTTCCATGAAAATGGGCAGGAGGATCCAAGGCACAGTGTACATATCTGGCATGGGTGGATGGACCGATCGATGCAAATACACCTTTTCCTAAGCTGAATTGTGTTGCTGTTGCCCTTACTAAAATCATCACTGTACAGAAAAATCAGTGGAATCGTTACTGTGTTCTCTTTATCTCTGTAGCCCCAGAAAACTGTTTGCAGGATGTCCCAAAACCTCAGATAATGCTGAAGGAAGAGCTTATCGCTGTGCAAGCCACAGACCTTTCTGCCAGGGAGTTTGTGGTTTACCAGTATGGCCTCTCCATCCTGGACCTCCTCACCCCCCAGCTTCAGGTAAATCTGGTTTCCTGCCTGTCTATGGAGCAATCATCATGCAGCCAAGAAGGTCAAGGTGACCAGGAAGGAGGCTTTCAGGTGGTAGATATACCTTAGGATTAAGCAGCTGGAATAGATTACTTAGTAATCTCTCTTTTAAGGGGACTGATAGAAGTCATTTTACCAATCTACAGTCTAATGTCTCAAATGATGGTGAGTAGAATCAATTAAGTACTTTGTACATGCCAGAAAATGTTCTAATAACTTGCATGAAATAACTCATTCAATCACGAAAACCCTATGCCATACTATTATTTTTTTCTCATGTTTTTGTTCAAGTATAATTAACATACAGTGTTATATTAGTTTCAGGTACACAATGTAGTGATTCAACAATTCTCTACATGACTCAGTGCTCATCATGCTAAGTGTACTCTTAATCCCCTTCACCAATTTTCCCCATCCCCACCACCACCTCCCCTCTGGCAACTACCAGTTTGTTCACTATATTTAAGAATTTGGTTTCTGGGGCGCCTGGGTGGCTCAGTCGGTTAAGCTTCTGACTTCAGGTGATGTCATGATCTCGCAGTTGGATTCCAGCTCAGAGCCTGGAGCCTGCTTCAGATTCTGTGTCTCCCTCTCTCTCTGCCCTCCCCTGCTTGCACTTTGTCTCTCTCTCAAAAATAAATAAACATTAGAAAAGTTTAAAAAAAAGAATTTGGTTTTTTTGTCTCCTCATTGTTCATTGTTTTGTTTCTTAAATTCCACATATGAGTTAAATCATATGGTGTTTGTCTGTCTGACTTACTTCACTTAGCATAATGCTCTCTAGGTCCTTCTATGTTGTCACAGCAAGATTTCATTCTTTTTTATGGCTAAGTAATATTCCATGATATAGATATATAGATATAGATATAGATATAGATATAGATATAGATATAGATATAGATATAGATAGATACAGACATAGATATAGGCATCTATCTATATCTATGTCTATATCTACCACATCTCTTTTATCTAGTCATCTATTGATGGACACTTGGGTTGCTTCAGTATCTTGGCTTATTATAAATAATGTTGCAATAAACATAGGGGTGCATATATTTTCTGAAATCACTGTTTTCATTTTCTTTGTGTAAAAATCCAGCAGTGGAATTACTGGGTCATATGGTAATTGTATTTTTTTAATGTTTGTTTATTTATTTTGAGAGAGAGCAAGAGAGTGTGTGGTCAGGGGAGGGACAGAGAGAGAGGGAGAAATGGTAATTGTATTTTTTTAATGTTTGTTTATTTATTTTGAGAGAGAGCAAGAGAGTGTGTGATCAGGGGAGGGACAGAGAGAGAATCCCAAGCAGGCACCACACTCAGTGCAGAGCCTGATGCAGAACCCGATCCCACGCCGCTGTGATCATGACCTGAGCTAAAAGCAAAAGTCAGACGCTTAACCAACTGAGCCACATGGGCACCCTGGTAATTGTATTTTTAATTTTTTGAGGAACTTCCATATTGTTTTCCACAGTGGATGCACCTGTTTGCATTCCCACCAGTGGTGCACAAGGATTCTTTTCTCTGTGTCCTTGTCAACATTTGTTATTTATGTTTTTTTTTATTTTAGCCATTCTTACAGGTATGAGGTGGTATCTCATTGTGGTTTTGATTTGCATTTTCTGGAGGATGAATGATGTTGAGCATCTTTTCATGTGCCTCTTTGGCATCTGTATGTCTTCCTTGGAGAAAATGTCTATTCATGTCCTCTACCCATTTTTAATCAGATTGTGTGTGTGTGTGTGTGTGTTTGGTGTTGAGTTGTAATGAGTTCTTTATATATTTTGGATATTAACCCCTTATCAGATATATCATTTGCAAATATCTTGTCCCATTCAGTAGGTTGCCTTTTTGTTTTGTTGATGGCTTCCTTCACTGTGCAAAAGCTTTTTATTTTGGTGTAATCCCAATAGTTTCATTTTACTTTTGTTTCCCTTGCCCTAGGAGACATATGTAGAAAAAGGTTTCTATGGCCAACATCAAGGAAATTACTGCCTATGTTTTCTTCTAGGAGTTTTGTGGTTTCAGGTCTCACATTTCAATCTTTAGCCCATTTTGAGTTTATTTTTGTGTATGGTATAAGAAAGTGGTCCATTTTCATTCTTCAACATAAGTTGTCCAGTTTTCCAAACACCATTTGTTAAAGAAGCTTTTTCCAATTTTATATTCTTACCTCCTTTGTCATAGATTAATTGACCATAAAAGTATGGGTTTATTTCTGGACTCTCTATTCCATTCCATTGATCTATGTGTCTCTTTTTGTGCCAGTACTGTACTGTTTTGATTACTACAGTTTTGTAGTACGCCTTGAAATCTGGAACTGTGATACTTCCAGCAATGTTTTTCTTTTTCAAAATTGCTTTGGCTATTTGAGGTCTCTTCTGGCTCCATAGACATTTTAGGATTATTCATGCTAGCTCTGTGAAAAATACTATTGGCATTTTGATAGGGATTGCATTAAGTCTGTAGATTGCTTTGGGTAATATGGACATTATAGCAATATTAGTTCTTCTAATCCATAAGCATGGAATATCTTTCCATTTGTTTGTGTCATCTCCAATTTCCTTCATCAGTGTTCTATAGTTATCAGAGTACAGATCTTTCACCTCCTTGGTTAAGTTCATTCCTAAGTATTTTACTGTTTTCAGTGTAATTGTAAATGGGATTGTTTTCTTAATTTCTCTTTACACTACTTCATTATTAGTTATAGAAATGGAACACATTTCTGTATATTAATTTTGTATCCTGTGGCTTTACTGAATTCATGCATCAGTTTTAATGGTTTTTTGGTGGAGTGTTTCGGGTTTTCCATATATAGTATCATGTCACCTGCAAATAGTGAAAGTTTTCCTTCTTCCTTGCCAATTGGGATACATTTATTGCTTTTTCTGGTCTGATTGCTGTGGCTAGGATTTTCAGTGCTATGTGGAATAAAAGTGGTGGGAGTGTATATCCTTGTCTTGTTCCCGATCGTAGAGGAAAAGCTCCCAGTTTTTCACCACTGAGTATGCCATTCGCTGTGAGCTTTTTATATACAGCCTTTATTAAGTTGAGGTATGTTTCCTCTAACCTACTTTGTTGAGGATTTTTATCATGAATGGATGTTGTACTTTGCCAAATGCTTTTTCTGCATCTATTGAGATGATCATATGGTTTTTATCCTTTTTTTGTTCATGTGATATATCACGTTGATTGATTTGTGAATATTGAACCACACTTGGCACCCCTGGAATAAATCTCACTTGGTTGTAGTGAGTGATTTTTTTTAATGTATTGTTGGATTCAGTTTGATAATATTTTCATGAGGATTTTTGCATCTATGTTCATCAGAGATATTGGCATATAGTTTTTTGGGGGGAAGGGTTGTAGAAATTTTTTCTGATATTGGTATCAGGATAAGGCTGGCCTCATAGAATGACTTTGGAAGTTTTCCTTCCTCTTATATCTTTTGGAATAGTGTGAGAATAGGTGTTTCCTCTTCTTTAAATGGTAGAATCCATGTGTGAAGCCATCTGGTCTTGGACTTTTGTTTGTTGGAAGTTTGTTGTTTTTTTTTTTTTTTTTTCATTATTACTGATTCAATTTGATTGCTAGTAATCAGTCTGTTAAAATTTTCTATTTTTCCTGTTGAAGTTTTGGAAGGTTATATGTTTTTAGGAATTTATCCATTTCTTCTAGGTTGTCCAATTTGTGGGCATGTAATTTTTCACAATATTCTCTTATAAGCATTTGTATTTCTGTGGTGTAGGTTGTTGTTTCTCCTCCTTTATTTATTTGAGTCATTTCTCCCTCCTTCCCTCCCTCTCCATCTCTGTATATTTTTATGAGCCTGGCTAAAGGTTTATCAATTTTATTGATCTTTTCAAAGAACCAGATCCTTGGTTCATTGATCTGTTCTAATTTTTTAGTCTCTGTTTCATTTATTTCTACTCTAACATTTATTATTTCTTTACTTCCACTGGCTTTGGGCTTTGTTTGTTCTTCTTTATAAAGCTCCTTTATTTGTACGGTTAGGTTGTTTGAGATTTTTCTTGGTTCTTGAGTGAGGCCTGTATTGCTATAGTCCTTCCTTTTACAACAGCTTTTGCTGCATTCCAAAGATTTGGGACCATTGTGTTTTCATTTTCATTTGTCTCCGTATTTTTTTAAATTTCTTCTTTTATGTGCTGGTTGACTCATTTATTGTTTAGCAGCATGTTATTTCGCCTCCATATAGTTGTGTTCTTTCTAGATTTTTTCTTGTGATTGACTTCTAGTTTCATACCATCGTGGTCAGAAAATATTCATGCTATGATTTCAGTCTTTTTTAATTTTTTGAGACTTGTTTTGTGGCTTTAACATGTGATCTGTTGGGAAAAATGTTCCATTTGCTCCTGAAAAGAATATTGTGTTGGGATGAAATATTCTGAATGTGTCTGTTAGATCCATCTGGTCCAATGTGTCATGCAAAGCCACTGTATCCTTGTTGATTCTCTGTTTAGGTGATCTATCCATTGATGTGAGTGGGGTAGTAAAGTCCTCTACTACTATTGTATTACTTACTACTGATTTTTTTCCTTTATGTCTGTTAATAGTTGCTTTATGTATTTTGGTGCTTTCATATTGGGTGCATAAATATTTACAGTTGTTATATATCCTTGTTGGATTATTCCTTTTATCATTAGGTAGTATTCTTCTTTGTCTCATGTTTTAGTTTTTGTTTTAACATCTATTGTGTCCAATAGAAGTACTACTACCTTAGTTTTCTTTTTGCTTCCATTTGCATGATAAATGTTTTTCCATACCTTCACTTTCAATCTATGTCTTTAGGTCAAAGTGAGTCTCTTGTAAGCAGCATATAGATGGGTCTTGCTTTTTATCCATTCAGTCACCCCATGTCTTTTGATTGGTGCAGTTGGTCCATTTACATTCAAACTAATTATTGAGGGTATACAAGTAGCTGTGTTCCCTGCCAGAACGTCCAAAGTAATTATTGATAAGTAGGTACTTTTGCCATTTTGTTACTTGTTTCATGATTGTTGTGTAGTTCTTCTCTGTTCCTTTCTTCTCTTACTCTCTTCCTTTGTGCTTTGATGGCTTTCTTTAGTGATGTGCTTAGACTCCTTCCTCTTCATTTTTTGCCTGTCTATTATAAGTTTTTGATTTGTGAATACTATTAGGCTGATATATAGCATCCTATGTATATAGAAGTCCATATTAGGTTGATGATCACTTAAGTTTGAACCTATTCTAAAAGCACTAACATTTTACCTCCCTCCTTTACATCTTATCTATATGATGCCATACTTTACATCCTTTTACTTTGTGAATACTGTGACTGATTTTTATAGATATAATTGATTTTACTGCTCTTGTGCTTTAACCTCCATACCAGTTTTATAAGTGATTAGCCTATTTTTATTATGTTTGTATTTACCTGTGTCATGTTTTCTTTGCTAATTTTTTTACTCCTGATTGTGGCCTTTTCTTTCCACTCAAAGAATTCCTTTTAATGTTTGTTGTAAGGCTCGTTTAGTGGTGATGAACTCCCTTTACTTTTGTCTTTCTGGGAAACTGTTTATCTGTCCTTCTTTATGAATTATAGCATAGCTGGATAGAATATTCTTTGTTGCAGGCTTTTCCTTTTTAGCCCTTTACATATATCCTGCCACTCCCTTCTGGCCTGCAAAGCTTCTGCTGAAAGATCCACTCATAGCCTTATGGGGTTACCCTTGCTAGGTAATGGTTTTATTTTCTCTTGCTGCTTTTATTTTCTCTTGCTGTTTTCCATCTTAATTAGGATGTGTCTTGGTGTAGACTTCCTTGGACTGATTTCACTGGGGGCTTTCTTTGCCCCCTGGATCTGGATATCTGTGTCCTTTCCCAGCTCAGGGACATTTTCAGCTATTATTTCTTCTAATAAGTTTTCTCTCCTCTGCTCTCTGTCTAGTCCTGCATCCTCTGATCTGTTCTTGATTTCTTCTGGTGTATTATTAATTTCAGTTATTGAGTTATTTTTCTATTATTGGTTCTTTTTTTAATTATCTATTTGTTGAAGGTCTCCCTGAGATCCTCCACTGTTTTCTCATGTCCAGTAAGTAAGTATCTTTACGACCATTCCTTTGAATTCTCTATCAGGCACATTGCTTATTTTCATTTCATTGGGCTCTTTGCTGTGGTTTTTGTCCTGTTCTTTCATTTGGAATATACTCCTCTGTCTCTTCATTTCGTCTAACTTTGTGTTTTGTTCCTATGTATTAGGAAAGTCAGCTAAGTCTCCTGCTCTTAAAAGTAGGGGCCACATGAAGAAGAGGTCCTCTAGTGCCCTAAAATAAAATGCCCCCTGTTTAGCAGACCAGATGCTTCAGCGGTATCTCCTGTGTATGCGGTGTGCACCCTACTCTTCTGACTGAGACGTGTTTGCCTTCAGTCCATTCAGCTGCAATGACCCACTTTGCCTGTTGTGGACAGGGTTTGGTCCCTGTACTCTTAAGGGGCTAGTCTGGGGCCGCTTTGGGCTTATAGTTGTATCAGACCAGATGCCTGCCCTCAGCTCATTTGCCAAGGCTTTAGTCACACTTAACTGTAGGGTGCGTTCCCTGTGTCGTCCTTGAGAGGCTTTTGTTGGTGAGGCCTGCAGTCAGACCAGGTGTCTGCCCCCCGTCCCTCTGTTAGGGTTGCAGTGACTCTGAACTACAGGGCTCTCTCCTCGTACTGCCCACTGTGAGATTTTTGTTGGTAGGTGGGATTAGCAGTCATTTCAGACGTCTGCTCCCAACCCTTGCTGGGGCTGCAGTTGAACTGGTGTGTGGTTTTCTCCCCGTTTCACCGGGGGTTTCGTTCCCAACCATGTCCCCACCCCTCCTACCGTTTTTGATATGGCCTCCTCTCTATGACTAACTGTGAAGAGTCTGTTCTACCAGTCTTCATGTCATTTCCTGGGTCAGTTGCATTGATATGGCTATTATCTAAGTGTATCAGTGGGATGAGGTAAGCTTAGGATCCTCCTACTCTGTCATCTTCCCAGGCTCCTATATCTATTTTTTTTTCTCATTTTAAAAATAAGGTGGGAAAATACAAAGTGGTTGAGTTAACTTACCCAACATCACACAACCAAAAGGGTAGAGCCAGGTGAGGACTCAAGCATCATGCTTCACAGCCCCGATGCCTGACTGCCACCCTCGAGTTAGAAAAGTAGTAAGTTAATGCTTATAATTAGCATAAATATCGAACACAGAAATACTCTTTCCACTTTCCTTTAGTGTATACTGAAGCTCCTTATCCTGTTACACTTTAAACTGATGTTCCAATGCATTTACTTCCCATTAATTTGGTTGGTGCTACGGAGCTGAGCTACATGAGAATTTCTTAGCAAGAGGATGGGTTTGGGTTTGGGTTTTATTTGTTTCTTATTCTTTTCAGGCTCCTGAAATCACCCTGCAGATTGCTTCTCATCTGCCTGCCATGGAAGCCTCAGACAATGCCTTCGAAGGCTCCTTCTTCTTTCAGGTGCTGCAAATTCAGCCCCAGAGGCGGGTTTGTAAAATTCCAGGGTCTAAAGAGATAGACAGAAGCAAAAAGAACAAACACTATAAAACATTTTTCTCTCTCGAGTCCTGACATACTTTATCCCTCTTGGTAATAAGTCATTTAGTAAGACATAATAAATGTCACCATGTAAAAGCTTTCTCTTAATTAGTGAAATGAGTATGTCCCGGCTTGTGTCCAGAGAGAGAATCATAATGGCTTTGTGCCTGTTGATGAATCTCTGTCATCAAAGTCGGTGGTTCCAGACTGGTGTTTCCCGTCAGAGTCATGGTTCCAGCCTCTGCAAATCCTGCACAATCAGCATCTTTCCGCAGAAAGGGATCGAAATTGTTCTTGTGCTTGCAGTTCCTCGAATATGTAGGATTGGCAGTGCCTTGGTGGTAGCCCTAAGCCAGTATACACAGACCTGAAACACTGATAACGGTTCATTGGTAAACAGTGATTGTGAGAGGGGGCACTGCTAACCAATGCTAGAGGACTAGGATGCGGTTCACACTTGACCACTCGGTTGTTGGGAAAGTTAATTAAGACCAAAAATAACTCCCACACTGCACCCTCCAGGCATCATTTCACTTGATCCTCAAAGCTATCTATGAAGTAGGCAAGAATTTAATCCCATTTTACTGATGGGGAAACAAACTCGGGATTCACCGACTACTGGAGTACTGTGTGTCCAGCATTTGGCCACGTGCCTTACGTGCATCATCTCATTTACAGCTTACAACAACCCAACCCTATTGGGCGACTAGTCTTGTGACCTCCATTTTATGAGTTAAGATATTGAGACCCATTGAGGCCAAGTGATTTTCCCAAGCTCACAGTGTTATCAAGAGTTTAAACTCGAGTCCACGTGTATTAGAACACCAAACTCGTTGTTTAACCACTATTCTGAGCTGTCCCCAGAGCTCATTCCAGAACCAGATCTCAAGACTATCTGACTCCAAATTACTTAATGCTTTTTCCAAGCCAACCTATTGCCTGAACAAGGGAGTTATTTCAAGTCAATTAGACAAGAGAGGATATTTGAGAACCTGATTACAATAAAGGCATGAAAGACGAAGTCAGAGAGCCCTGTCAGGCACTGATTCTCAAACTGAGGTCCTTGGACCTCGTGCATCAACCACCTGGGGAGCTGGGTAAAAATGGAGATGCCAAGGTTTTTCCTAAACCAACCAATAGAACCAGACATTCTGGGGTGGGCCCCCAGAATAGTATCACTCCCTTGCGATTCGAACATGATTTATTCCGGGAGTTGAACTAAAGCAATAGTTTTTACCTCATCATCAGTAAATTTCCATTAAGCCTGGGGAGTCTCTGACTTTATGATTCCAAAAGTGAATTTAGACCACATGAAAGTAGGAAAAGAAAGAGGTAGTGGAGATGTTCCCTGAGGTTGATATCTCCGTATTTGGGTATCTCCTCTACTAAGAGCGCTGAAAACATACTGTTTGTTGGGAGAGAGTCTTTGGCATCTGTGGGAAGCTTCATTCTGCTGCTGATCCACTGCCTGGCCCACATCGCTGCCAAGGACTTCCACCAGGACTCAGACCCTGCCTTTCTGAGGTCATTTTACAAGGTATTTCTAAAATGCACAGTTTTCTTTGCTTCTCTCCCAGAATGACGGATTTGTTAAGCTGTGCGACAATTCAAAGCTACTTAGGTCCCATTGTTGGCCTCTGGTTCCTACTGCCTGGCCAGGAGGAAGGTTTTCCTGATCTAATTTCCTGTGGCAGCCTATAACAAAATGCATGTACCACTCTGTAAAAACTCAAAAAGAAGTGGCCTTCCTATGAGAATGGCATCACAGCTTTCTTGGCTATTTCCTTGCCAACACATAAGCCGCACCAGAATTGCAAACGACAATAATAACCCGCGGTAAGGGCAAATGAAGATGATGGATATCAAACCCCATCTTTCTTTCAGCTATTATTTTGAAGCTGTATAATAGCAATTATCTAGAATGGAACTGATTTGGCCCCGCTCACCTTTTTCTTGACCAGGGCTTGCAGGCTTATTTCAGGGAAGCATTCTCTATGGCGCTGCAAATGTCAGCGGTTTCCTGGGACGGTAAGCTTGACCGAAGCGTAAGTGCTCTTCTGCTGGAAGAGCAGCCCGTCTCTGCGAGAGCAAGAGATCTTCTCTCGAAACTCATTGAAAGGAAGTGTGAGTCTCACTTGGAACCAGAGTCATCAGAAGAGGTAACTAACTTCAACTGGTGTAGCACATGTTGGTTGAAGATTGACTTCTTCATGGACTAAAGGCCTCGGTGTCCGACCTGTTCAGATATTTCTGGCCTCCCCTGGTGGTACACTGCCTTGACACCCAGGCCGCTCCTCAAACCACATACCACAATATATTTTTTAATCCTGTGTCCTGCCAGGCGGACAGTGGGTATCTGGCTGTTTGAGTTCGGGGATTGCCAATGTGGCCCCATAGTTACTTAACTCATATCCCACTAACCTATTTATCAATTTGCAGGATTCCATCTTTAAAACTACGGTGACTCAGTGACTAAATTTAGATGCCCAGGTGATAGCTTTTTTACCCAACTTGCAGTGTGCTCTTTTCTATGCAAGCCTGATAATGGTATTCTTAATACTGTGTTATTTAAAGTGCTTTTATGAGAATACCATCATATTTAACTATTAAAAATATCACAAAGTTTAAATCTGGGATCTTGAAATTGTTATCCTTCATGAAAGATCAGTTCACTCTTGAGTTGCATCTTTTTTCACATTATTTATATAAACCTTTAGAAATTTCGAAGCATTTTTATGTATATGTTCTCTCATATATTCTCTCTCAGCCAGCAATCCTGCAGAATAGGTAGCAGACATATTTTTAGTCACATTTTGAATTTAAGGAGAGATTAAGCAATTTGCCCCAAATCATGAAGCTGTTAGTAGTGGCAGATCTGAGATCAGATGCTAGATCTCCTGACTCCTAGTAAATGTTCCATATACACCTATCTATGATCAGATCCCCATTAGTTACCAATCAGAGATTTATTTTGTGCTCGTTGATGGTGATGGTGACAGTGGTCATCCAGACTCCAGAATCAATCACACCCTAGCCCCCAGAGACCCCAGAGAATGCTCAGTTCTCTCTCTGCATTCAGCAGCAGCAGCATCTGACCCATCTGATTACTTCCTTGTCCCCAGTACAATCTTGGCTTGGCTCCAAGGACCCCAGAGTCCTCTGGTTTGCCCCTACCTGTGTGGCTGCTCCTTCTCAGTCTCCTTTGCTCGTCCTGCCTCTTCTCCCTAGGCTGTTCATGTTGGAGGGCCAGGATTTATTCCTGTCCTCTTCTCTTCTCTGTCTATATTTGCTCCCCTTAGGGATCTCAGCCCATCTTCAAGCTTCAAATCCCAACCATATGTCAAGGAATCTCAAATTTTTATCTCCAGCCCCGCCCAACTCACTAACTCAACTCAACTGCTTATGGGCCGTCTCCACTTCCGGGTCTAAGAAGTATCTCAAATTCATTATGCCCCAAATCTGTCTTCTGTCCAAACCTTCCCTACTAGAAACCTTCCCGATCGCAGTTGGTGGCAACTGTATTCTTCTGGTTTCTTAGGCCAAAGTCTTCCTTGAAACCTCTCTGTTACAAACACCCTGTAACTAATCCATCAGGAAATCCTGTCACTCTACCTTCAGAGTATATTCATAATAAGACCACATCTCATTGCCTACAGTGCTACCAGCGTGGTGCAAGCCCACGTCATCTCACCTGGATTACTGTAATACTTACTAACTGGTCCCCCGATTCCGGCCTTGCCTCTCCTCAGTCTACTCTCAGCACATTGGTCAGAGTGATCCTTTTCAAATGAAAATGGATCTGTTTAAAATCCTGCTGTGGCTCCCCATCTCACTTAGAGTCAAAGCCAAGGAAACCAAGTCCCCTTCTCTCTCATGGCCTCACCTGCTACTCTTCCCCTTGGTCACTCACCTCCAAACTACACTTTCCTCCTTGCTGTTCTTTACTCACACCAGGTGCACTGCCCTCTGCCTGCAGCGGCACTGGTTCTCAACCAGGAGCAGTTTTATACCCCACAGGACATTTGGCAACGTCTGGAGACATTTCTGATTATCATGCTCCAGGAAGGGGGCTACTGCAGTTAACTAGTGGAGAGAGGCCAGGGATGCCACTGAACAGCCTACAATACATAGGACAGTCCCCACCACAAAGTATTATCCATCCCCAAATGTCAGTAGTGCTGAGGTTGAGACACTGGTCTAAGGTGTTAGAGCATGCCCAACTCCCTCACCTCTTCCAGGACTTTGTTCAAGTGTCACCTTCTCAATGAGTCCCGCTCTGACCAGCCCATCTTCATTTGCAACCCTCTTTTCTCCTGTTCATCACTTTCTCCCTACTCGGCTCTAATTTCCTTTCTCCTGTATCACTTCCTAAACCTACTGTGTAATTTACTTACTTAACCTTGTTTAATACATTTCTTCCCCTAATAGAACATAAGCTCCATGAGGGCAGAGATGTTTGTCTGTTTTGTTTCCTGATATAGCCCACATTCCAGGCTTAGAAGTAGGCTTTTAATATATTTACTATATTAATGAAGGGGTTTGTGTAACCCCTGATGCTATCTACTGAAACATTCCAATCTCACCAACCTCACCCTGGTAACTCCAGGGCAGGGAACAGCAGACGTTTATTACATACTTGTCACGTGCCAGCTGTTCTGAGAGTTTTACACGCATCTCATCTATGCCCTTATAAGGTAGATGCTACTTTTGTTCCTAACTTACAGGTGAGAAAACTGAGGGTTAGGAGTGGTAAAAACTTGCCCACAACAGAGGTCATTGTGGAGCTGGAATGCTAGTCCTCTGTCAGCCACCATTTAGGGAGAGGTCTTGCTTTCATTTTAAAAGCAGGATTGTATGTACTATGCTCAGATCCAGAGTCTGGCTAAGAATATCCACGAGTACTTAAAGGAAATGGGAGCAAAGGCATTAACTCTCTCCTCCACACTCTCCACAGTATATTAAGAAAAACAAGGATCTTCTCCTCTTCACCAATATGGAACATCTTCTAAAAAGCGTCATTGCTGCTGAAAAACAGATACCAAGAAAACGGAGAGATCAGAGTGAGGACGAAGATGAGGTGAGATGGCCTTATGATCTACAGCATTAAGACTGCTTTGCTCTACATCTTGAAACACTTCATCATGTGTTTGGAGCCATATTTGTAAGTGAAAAAGTCAGCAGAATGAAGGATTGGAAATTAATGGTGGTATGAAAGGCTACCTGATCAATCACCCTATTTAAGAGTTTTCCCAGTACCGGGAGATGGTGGATCTTAGATCTCAGTTAGAAAGGAGCCAAAAGATTTCACCCTTTGCCTTCAGGTGCATAAAGCCCTGAAGTGGGAACCGAGACGCAGACTTTCCCTGTTCACCCAGCTGGACGAGAGCAGGAAGTAGCTAGAACTGGGTCCATTACCCTCCCATTCAGGGGTTCTCTTGTTATACCTTATGACACCTGCTGCTCTTGTATAAAAGGTGTTTGATCATAAGCATGTAAAATCTTATATCTTTAAAAACCAACAAATATTTTGGTTCCAAATGACCAACACCAATACCTCACTAATACTTCACTAATACAACATTAATATCCATAAGGCATATGGATAATTAGCAAAGAGAAAAGCCCCAAACATCTTCATTTTTTCATGCAGCGTGGTGACCTTATGTGTCAAGATTGAGATCAGAAACTAGCAAGCTGGAAAAATAACTGAACACTGACTCCGGTCCTGGGCCCCAGTCTACTTTAGTTAAAGTTATCACCCATGTCTTGGGTAAAAACTACCTTTAAAACTATATTAAAATATAACACAGCTTTTAAAAGTGCATATATCATAAACCCACTCCTCATGAATTGTCCAAAGTGAACATTTCTGTATAAGCAGCATCCACATCAAGAAAGAGAACATCACGGGGCGCCTGGGTGGCGCAGTCGGTTAAGCGTCCGACTTCAGCCAGGTCACGATCTCGCGGTCCGTGAGTTCGAGCCCCGCGTCAGGCTCTGGGCTGATGGCTCGGAGCCTGGAGCCTGTTTCCGATTCTGTGTCTCCCTCTCTCTCTGCCCCTCCCCCGTTCATGCTCTGCCTCTCTCTGTCCCAAAAATAAATAAAAAACGTTGAAAAAAAATAATTAAAAAAAAAAAAAAAAAAAAAAAGAAAGAGAACATCACTAGTTTCTCAGAAGTGTCCCCCATGTCCCTTCCGTCCAGTCATCTGCCCCCCAGGAATTACCACTATCCTGACTTCAGACACCATAAACTGTTTTTTGCTTATTCATGAACGTCACATAAATAGAATCATAAAATATGGATTACTTTTGCTCAACATCATGTTTGTGAGGTTTATCCATATTGTTGCATGTAGCTGTAGTTTGTTGATTCTCTTTGCTATAAGACCCCCATTGTATGGATTTGTCAAAATTTACTCTTTCCGATACTCATGTGCCTGTAGGTATCTTCCAGTTTGGGGTTATTACAAATAGTCTTGTGTGCCTTTTGGTGACTATATGTGACTATACTGAGTCAGGTATTACTTAGAACTAGAAATTCTAGGTCTTAGGGTGTGGATATGTTTGACTTTAGTAGAAACTTACAACTGGATGTCCAAAGTGATTGTCTAAATATATACTGCCAGCAGAAGATTATCAGCACTTAGTTTTTTCCATCTTTTTTATTTTATGCATTCTTGCATCCTTCTGGGTATGTGGTATTTTTGTTTTTGTTTTGTTTTTAGAGAGAAAGAGCCTGCACAAGCGGGGGAGAGGAACAGAGGGGGAAAGAGAGAGAATCCTAAGCAAGCTCCACACTCAGTATGGAGCCCAGCATGGGGCTAGATCCCATGACCCCAGGATCATGACCTGAGCTGAAATCAAGAGTCAGATGCTCAAATGACTTAGCCACCCAGGCATGTGGTATATGATTTTAATTTGCATTTTTCCAGTAGCCGTTAAAACTGAGCACCATTCCTGTATTTATACATCATTTGAATATCTTCTCTTGAGCAGTGCCTATTCAAGTATTTTGCCCATTTTTCACTGGATTTCCCGTTTAATTTATTTGTAGGAATTCCTTATTCTGCAACTATTTTTCCTCATTCTGTGGATTGCGTCTTTAGAGAAATAACTACATGTTTCTTTTTCTGTTGTATTTTTAGATCTAGAAAGAGAATGGTGATATCATTTCAGTGTGCATGTTTAAAACATGTTAAATATGTAAATATATCTGATAAAGTTATTAAGAGGATTTTTAAAAATACTTATTCATGTGTAAATCACATAATCTTGGGTGGATATATAACATAATAGATGGTAATATCTGGCACAGATGATAACATGCTGACACTTTCAATGTGACTAAAAAACCATTAGACCACATATCTTATTAAAATGTTCATTATTTAAAAATACTGAACCTCTTTCTAGAAATGTCAATTTGTGTATCTGTATATATAAGGCTGACTA
Source organism: Panthera onca (assembly GCF_046562875.1). NCBI lineage: Eukaryota > Metazoa > Chordata > Mammalia > Carnivora > Felidae > Panthera > Panthera onca. The sequence goes on along the minus strand of NC_138348.1, from coordinate 105,564,514 downwards.
ACTTATGTAAAATTGTCTGTTACTGAGTCACACAAAGTAGTCAGGTATATTTGTACAATATCGGGGGATCCAGAATGAGAATTTGGAGATCTGGCGATAAGATACAGGCCATGTGGCCCACACAGAAGTCGCTTCGGAGACTCTGGCTGGAACACCTCAGAGAGATGAGGAGTCATCTGAAACTGAAGTTCAAGTGCTAATCAGGAGGGACACAACTGTCCCATGAATTCAATGTAAGCCAGAAAATTCTTTTGCAAACACAAACTTCGTATCAAAAGCCAGCTCGGAAGACAAATCCAATGACAGCAGTTCAGGCTGCTCCTCACATGGATAATTCTCTTTATTGTACTCCCAGATGAGTAGCAAGCAAGGTTTATTTTATGTAACAATTGTTATTGAGTCTTTCAAGCAAAGTGACAAAGGAGCAGGCTAGTCGAGAAAATTTAACAGGGGGCGCGTGGGTGGCTCAGTTGGTTAAGTGTCCAACTCTTGATTTCAGCTCAGGCCATGAACTCAGGGTTCATGAGATCGAGTCCCACGTTGAGCTCTGCACTGACAGCACAGAGCCTGCTTGGGATTCTCTCCCTCTCTTTCTGCCCCTCCCCCACTCTCTCCCAAAAATAAATGAACATTTAAAAATGAAAAATAAAAAAGGTTTAACAAATTTTAAAAAAGATTTATAATTAAGGTTTAACAGAGAGTTTTCAGTGCAGCCACAAGGAGAGCATCTCCGAGTCAATTCACTGAACACAGATCTTCAATCTCTGCCATCTTACACGGACAGTGAGTCCTTATTTCTTTGCTGTTAGCAGCTGGTCACTCAGTCATCTCAAAGACTCATTCAGTTTAAAACATTAGCCATCAGGCAAAGGAAGTACCACATTTGTCAGCCTTAAAACTGTTTCCTTAGTTATTAGCTCAATTAAAAGTATCTACTGCCCTCGTAGCACAGATACCAGTAACATGTAGTTGCCCTAAGATTGGCCTGTGAGGGAACCATTCTCCTGTCTCTTTGATGAACTGGCAATTCATAAACAAAGCACCCCCCCCCACAGCCCGCCTCAAGTCAAAGCATAGTAATTTCATAGGGTTAAAGACTCCTCCAGTACTTTGAGCAGGTAAATCTTACTTTGATATGATAAATAAGGGGTGCATATTCTCGAGAACTTTATTTAGCTATTTGCATAAGTTACAAACTGCATTTCCCAAAAAAGCAGAGTGAAGATGAATTAAACCAGACGCATAAGACTATATAAAGTAGTTAGGCCAAGGGTCCAGGGCCTCTGAGACAGGTGACAAGGAAAAAGTCATGCAGGAATTAAAGAGCTTTCCTCTATATTCCTCATTCTTGGCTGAGTGGGGCACCAGCCAAAACATGATCCTCTTAACTTCCTGGCTGACTTCTCGGGCCTTCCATCTGATTCCACTAATACGCTAACAGCTGCCAGCTTTTTGGTAAGCACCCGATTTTTAATGGAAATGCCACAGATTACAAGACGGGGATCATGATCTCTTTTCTGCCACATTATGTGCACTTACTGCTGTCTCTTTTTAAAAGTTTTCAGTTAGGGGCGCCTGGGTGGCTCAGTCGGTTGGCGTCCGACTTCACCTCAGGTCACCATCTCGCGGTCCGTGAGTTCAAGCCCCGCGTCGGGCTCTGGGCTGATGGCTCAGAGCCTGGAGCCTGCTTCCGATTCTGTGTCTCCCTCTCTCTCTGCCCCTCCCCCATTCATGCTCTGTCTCTCTCTGTCTCAAAAATAAATAAACGTTAAAAAAAAATTTTTTTTTAAATAAAAGTTTTCAGTTATCTTCAAGGTATAATTTGTGTACACACGCATATACACAGACATACACAGTCTATGTCTGTGTGCTGACAGCTCCGAGCCTGGAGCCTGCGTGGGATACTGTGTCTCCCTCTTTCTGCCCCTCACCTGCTCATGCTCTCACTTGCTCTTTCTCAAAAATAAGTAAACATTAAAAAACAAAACAAAACAACCTCACTCACTTCAAGAGACACTTTGTTAATAAAATCCTTGTGTAAAGGTTCTTAGAAACCCATTCTTCCTAAGTATTAGGTTGTTTTACGTATAGTAACTATCTTATACAGTTTTCTTTCATTTTCTGGTCAAACTATACATGTGAATAACTCCTACAGAGAAAGTCACTGATTGAAATCTAAAATATCATTATGGAACTAAGAAATAGAAACAAGAAAGACCAGACAGGAGTAAGAATCAAACTGGCACAAGGAAGACTTAAGACAATTGTGGTTTTAAAAAAAAGGAAATAAAGATATTAAAGCAATCAGACCAAAAGTAATGATCCAGCATCAGGAGAGTTGGTATCCCTGAAATGGATGGACAAAGAAAGTATTAATATTGTAGAAGATTGGTCTAGAAAAATTACATCTTCAGATGAGAAAGGGACACAGTATTCTGGGAAAAACTGATGTAAAATGACTGACAGACACTTGGACATAGATTTCTAATATAGAGGAAAAGTTCTCAGACTGGCAGGCAAAGGAAGCCACCGAAAATGTTGATATGAGTGGTGGGGAGTTGGGGAAATCAAACTGGTCTCAGCTTTCTCCACGGTATAGTGCCAAAAACAGTTTCCTGTAAGGTTTATGAAATTATAAGAGAAAGCATAACCCAAGATTTTAATATCTCACAACTTGTCCTTCAGGAAAAAAATTAAGAATGCTTTCTGCAGCTTGATAGCAACAATTAATACTGTATAAAATTGTCAAAGTTTTAAAGATGATTCCAACCTCCTGGTATTTTCTTTTTTTTTCCCCATTTTTTTCTGGGTTTTTTTTTTTTTCTGTTTTTTTTTTTTTTTTTTTTTTTTTTTTAACTTCGGAGAAAAGTTTTGGAAAATAAAATATATTGTGGTAGAAACTTTCATGAATATTTCACTCTCGGTTTCTCCATTTTGCTGAGATAACTAAAATGAAAAATTAAAATAGGTCCTAAAAATTTAGTAACTCCTATAGTATGGTTTTATTAAATTAATTGTGTATCAGTTCTTATATATGTAGGATGACTGGAAAGATGGTCACCATTTGATGTTAATAATGGTAGTTTCTGGCTGGATGGTAGGGATTTTTTTTTTCTTGGTGCATTTTGTTTTGTTTTTGTGCTTAGCTTGAATTTTTTTTATCAAGTTTATTTTAAATTAGCTTGAATCCTTATGATGAGCAGGTGTCACTGTTATGAAAGTCATAATTAAGTCTATTAAGAGTTTTAGAAATGGATGAAAATTTTTGAAAGACACGCAAGCAAGGGAATTTTGTATCTTAAAGAGTAATCTTAAAACAAGCTCCCAATGGCCTTGTGAAATAGAGCAGTGATGGCAGGTAACAAAATGGAACCAGGAGACTGTATCATGAGGCTCACACTTTGCCAAGTGAAGTTCTATTTGTTTTAATGGCTAATGAAGAAACACAAACTTTCGAAGCTTTCTTGCAAAAAAAAAAAAAAAAAAAACGCAAAAACAAAAACAAAAAGAAAAAAAAAAAATCAAAAACCAAAAACAAAAAACTGAACTAGCAAGTTATTAAAAACATAGTACGTTTATTTAAACCGTTACTTTTCATAATTCATTGAATCTCATCACAGGTCACTATCTTCATTCCATTACCTTACTGAGTACATTCATTAGTGTTACATAAAACTTCACATAAAATTAAGAGTTAAAAGTATAGCTAAGAACACTGTTATGATCTGCACTAGAGGATTTGCCATTACGCCACTCTAGTCCCTGAGATGGTTATTTTTTCTGTTTCATGGGCCTCTCAATTTTAGACTCCCTTTTGTTATAGAGAAAATGAAGCCGCTCCTCTGAGCTCTATCCCACCACTGCATTATCGGTTAGTGTTGACCCAGTGGTACCTGTCTACCCGGTAGATAGCAGCAGGCCTCTGACGCTTATGATTTTTATGCAATGCATAAGCATTTCCTAGGAGGCCCATACGGCCATCTGCCATATTCTTTTTGCGGGAGACATGGAACCAAGATTGAAAGGACTGTTTAAAGTTTTCAACCTGAAAAAAAAAAAAAAAAAAAAAGTATCAAAGTAGGTATGAAGATCTGTAAATTAAGAAGCTAGACTTAAGTACTAAACACAAACCCATGACTCACAAGGTAAGCCTTTACAAAGCAGAGTACCAATGAATAGAAAACACAGTAGATAATAAGCCAGTGGGAGGGGTGGTTATAAAGTCCTATCTTTTAAGAAAATTAAATCTTTAATACAACTAAAATACTTAAAAACACATCTTCAAATTTGTGTATATTCTTGGGTTCTCCTCTACTCCACCCTCCCTCTCTGGCTTAACACCGAACTGTCTAATCATGATCTTTTGGGCTAAGGTCTAGATATATCCATTTTCAACATCCCAAACCAATACAGATGTTTTACAGATCACACTCCTAAAGTACGTTGCTCTACAAAGTATATAGCTGACTACAGATCTGATCCCTAGGTGGAAGGTAATCTTTCTAAGCATAAGAATAGAATTAAGGGCATCTATTTCAATATGTGATTTTAAACTTTTACACATATAGAACTATACAATAAACTATAGTTTATAAACTACACAAGCTATAGAAAAATTATTTGCCAGTAATATGAAAAGGGGTTAAAATATTTCTAACCTTTGAAGAGCCTATAATAATACATTAAGACCTCAAATAATTCGTGAGGAGAAGATTTGTATGCTAATAAGTACCCAAAACATTTGGGCACATGGAGATTTGTTTTTTAATGTTACTTCAAGTAACCCTGTCTAGAACAGGTAGCATCTTTAGTAAATTATTTTTAAGTAAGAATAACCAATTTTAGGAAAAATGATACAAGAGACACTTCCATTACATAGAGCTAGTTAGACTACAAATAAACAAAACCTTTAAATGCTACTTTGGCATATATTCCCAACAGGGAAATGTCCGTATGACCCAGTAACTCCATGTCTGAGAATCAAATCTCCACACTAACTTAAAATACAGTTATCTCTACAAGTTATCAACTTTTTTTTGCATCATAAAAATGTGGAAATAATCCAGATGAGTGCCAGTAATTGATTGGTTAAATTACAAGGGAAAAAAATGCCAAGATGTTACTTCAATTGTTCTAATGTTACAACAGAAGTGATTAATTTCAGCAAACGTACAAACAAGTATATACATACAGTGTCAGTCAAGATTCTGTCTAGAGTAATGTTTTTCAAATTGTGGGTTGCAACCATTTTTGAGTCATGAAATCAATTTAGTAGAAAATATTGGGGGCATTATGCTAAGTAAGGGTAAGTATTATTTCTTTAAACCTATTTCCAACATATAAATATAAATATGCTTCCCTTTCTGTGGGTTGTGGTTAAATATATATATATATATATATATATATATATATATATATATATATATGTAGTATGTATATATAATATATAATATGAATTTATTTATGTTTAATATATATTTAATTTATTAATCTAATATGTATTTAAATTATGTATTTTTTTTAGAACATCTGTTCTCATGGTGAGATTACAGACCTTTGACCATTTCTTAATATTCCAAATTTTCTACAAGTGGTAGGTTATTTTCTACTAGCAAGAAAGTCTGCTAATTTTAATATTTAATTATGAAGGAATTTGGATTAAAGGAAACTTCTGTTCAAATAATATGGAGAAACAGTCCTATGTAACTCCTGAGGACTCCACCAAGTAAAGAAACTACACCAAGAAGAAAAAAATTTTCCTAGAATGTTAATAACGTGATTTTAATCTTTACGGTTTTGTTTCTGTTTTCCATTTGTTTCTTTTACAGTGAACAAATTCTTTTCAGAATTAGGACAGAAAAAAAAAAAAAAAGCATTGAGAACTGGACCACACTTCACCTGATAAATACTCTTTGGATTGCTGACTTTAGGAATGATCTGCGGTTCTTTGTTACAACTTTCTTCATCAGAGGAAATGCCAGAGGCGTAGTCTAGTGTAGCTCGATTAACAGCACAGCTGACCTGTTGGGAAAGCTCCCATTCGTCCCATCTGCCTTTAAAAGAAGCAATTGTAAATGGATGATTTTTCTCACCATACCTAAGTAGGAAAAGAAAATTTCTTTATTAAGGATTCAAAAATCCAAGTTTTTTTTTCATTTCTAACCTTTTCTACAGACCGCTCAACCAATCTGCAGAAAGTTATTTTAAGAAACAAATTGAAATGGCTTGACAGCAAAGCAAATTGCAAGACACTGTGACCTTCAGCTTCCACGGGGTAGCAATTAGTGAGGGTATTCTGTAAGGGCTAGCTTGGTGAATTTCTCTGACAAAGATAAAAACTAGTCTCTTTTGATTCAACTAATGAACTGAGTTCCAATTCCTCTGCCCCCTTGATATTGCCTGTAATACTTAGGCCTTACAATCTATAGTTGGCAATACAGTGCAGTGATTGAAGTCAAATTTCAAATACAGGAAAACCTTAGTTTGCGAGCATAATTCGTTCCGGAAACACACTTGTAATCCAAAGCACTTGTATAGCAAAGAGAATTTCAAGAACCATTGGCTCAGTTATGATCATGTGACATTAGGCATCACATACTACTCGTATTGCAAGATATCACTCATATCAAGTTAAAATTTATTAGAAATGTTTGCTGGTCTTGGACAACACTTGCAAAACAAGTTACTCGCAATCCAAGGTTTGACTGTACTGTGTAAAGTCTCTGTGCTTCCACTGTGTCCATTCCTACTGGAAGTCTGTGCTAAGAAAGTTTGCATCTGAAACCTTAACCAGCCAGTGCCCTCACCGCTAATGCAGGGCTTTCATGGATCATCTCTCACAAAGGTGCACAGAACTGACTCTATAACCCATGATTCCAGGGATCACAGAGCACACCACCTCCAGTGAGATTACTCACCTACAGCACACTTCAAAGGGATCTACCCATATGGTCATCTCCTTTGGAAGTCCCAGGTGAGAAAAATCCACGTTACTTTCAGCACAAGCCCTTTCTAGAATGGGATCTTTATCCTGACTATTATTTATCCTGATACACCTTTAGAAAGCAAGGAAAGGGAAACAAACACTTGGTGACAGGCGCCTTAGTAGACGGGAATCATGTGGTGGGCCAACTGCTCTCAAACCACTGACCCCCACCCTGTCCCTCCACGGCTTTCCAAGTAGAACCATCAACATCAGCTACTCACAACGTTACATCACTAAGTCACGCAATTGGTTTTGCCGAATGTCCTCTGCCCATCTTTCACGGTAAACACAAGTCAGAGATAGTTTAAACCACCCCACGTAAGGGGGGTTGCACTACAGTTTTCAACGATGTTGAAATTGTATAGTTTTCTCTATGCACTACCACCTGCTGCATTTCTTCCAAGCCCAAGTTCAAATAAATTTGAGGCCGTAAACCTTTTGTTACTCGTAGACTGCCAACAGAATCACTGCCAATGGTTATTGCTTGCTCGTTAGTTCCCCTTGTCATCCTATATGCCAGCTCTCACCTGAACGCTTGCCCTTTAGAAGGGCAGTCGGCGTGCCAGTGACTTCTGTAGGTTTCAAACAAGATTGTCGTCAGCTTTTCTGCAAAGTCTTCTATTTTCTGTTTACTCAGTTTATCATGTTTTTTCACCAATCTTGTGACAAAGAAAACGGCTGTTGCAATTTCATCTCTCATGATTCCAGAGAAAGGAGGAGGACTGCAACCATTCAAAGGAAGTGAGAATAAATGAACTAGAAACAGGATCAAGCTTACAATCAACATGTAATTGCCATTTGGAAGTTTTATATACCTGAAACATAGAAATCATTTGCTGGTCCTTCGTCAACTAAATAAGTGTGTCAGTAGGGTCCACTACCAAAACAGCCGTAAACACCAATTCCTCAATTAGCCAGTTTTTAATGTTTTCAAAGAAAAAAAACCCCACTTTTTAAAACTTTAATATACTTAAGAAACAAATAAAACACCAGTATGCAACTTAAGCTAAAAAAAAAAAAGTCTGGATACGGGACAGTAAATTACACCCGAGCACCACTATTTTAAAAAGGTATTTACAGAAAGCAAAACATTTCAGGGTATAGTAGTTCTAAAATGTGACTCTCAGGTTGCATGCTTTAAGTAAAAGTTAAGGTTAATCAAACATACACTGTATTTGCCAGAAAAAGTGCTTTAGCCCCCACAACAACAACAACAAAAATAAAAGTGGGCCAGAGTTAGAAAACACTCTCCCCCACACCTGTTTTGTTAGTTTTAGGCTGAAGTTTATATAAGCCTGGGTCAAAAGCCTGACAGGTGTTTAACCTTACACAGGTGCTTTCCTTTAGGTTAATTAGATAGCTTCTTCCAGGTCCCCCTCAGATTGCTCCCTGGTATATGTAGAATGAGTTCTTTAAAATGGTCAAAGATTTCCACCTGGAGTTGTCTCTTCTGTTTTGCTATTAAAATCTTATCTCTTATGACACAGATTGAGAATCAAGCTTTCCCCTTCCATATCCTAACATCCTACATCCCAATACTTTTGTCTCTAATTGTAACTGTCAACATATTAAAGAATTTCACCTTGGATCTTTTCTGAAACGTAAGACAACTTTCTCTGAACAATCATTATGTTGACTATGCTCATTTTTTTACTAAAATGTTTATTTGTCAAACAAATGGAAGAGATCTTGGAGTTTATCCAGTCTCCCTGGTTCTCAAAGTGTACTTCACTGACCACCTCATTTGGAGCCACTGGGTTGCTTGTTAAAAATGCAGATTTGTGGGCCTTTCCCCAGATCTACTGAATTGATACTTCTGTAGGTGAGGTCTGAGAATCTGTAATTCACAAATGCTTTCAGGTGATTCTTATACCCGCTAAAATTTAAGGACCACCGCACCTGACATACAGGTCATTCAGGCTCTTCATCAATGACAAAGAATTCGTTCTCTTACAAGGAAGCCCTTTTCATTTCTAGAAACCTGCAAATACCAGGCAGTACCTCCTCCCTTCTAAGGGAAGCCTTAGCTCTTCCCTCTGGAACCACTGACTGTATCTAACTTTCCATCACATGCAGACGCTTCAAACCTTAGCTATTCCATCCCTCCTGAGTCTTCTCTCTTGCACAGCCAACCTCAACTTTTTAACAGTTCTTCCCATAGACACGTTACTCAGACACTTCATGCTTGGCCCTCCCCTGTGGATGAATGAATTTCAGGCATGTCAGTAATGCTCGTTTAGAGTGTGGAGCCTGGAATGACACACAACGGCCCAGGTAAGCTCTGCCATCACAGATTATAGTGGGACTGTCTCCACCCTTACTACAAATACTGTATTTCTAGAACACAGCCTCGGGTGGCATTCACCTTGTTGGCAGCGATATCCCACCACTGCCTCACGCTGAACTTGCAAGTAGTCTTTTTCACTAGTGCTGTTGGGTTTTTTTTTGGTTTGTTTGTTTGATTGTTTGTTTACATCTTTCCCTTTCTGCATAGCATAATGTTTAAGAATATGGGCTTTGGAGTTGGACCTGGGTGTGAGTTGCAACTTACGACTCACAGTCTGGGTAACCTGGAGGAGCTTGCTTACCTCCTGAACAGTTTCTGATCTACAAAATGGGAGGGATAAGAGTGACCCCCCCGCCCCAGGGTTGTTAACAAGATTACAATCAATAACACGTCAAAGCACCCAGTCCAGAGCCTGCCTAGCAGTTGTTACAGGAAGGCAGAGCAGTTAAGAAACTAGGGGGACCTGGGTGGCTCAGTGAGTTACGTGTCTGACTTGGGCTCAGGTAATGATCTCTGGTTCATGGGTTAGAGCCCTGAAGGGGACTCTCTGCCGTGAGCACAGAGCTGGCTTCAGATCCTCTGTCCTCTCTCTCTCTCTCTCCCCCTCTCTCCCTCCCTCCCTCAAAAATAAACATAAAAAAAAAAAAAAAAAAAAGAAAGAAAGAAATCAGCTGTAAAATCAAGCTTTGGGATTGAATCCCAACCCATCTTTAACCAGAAATTTAGGGAAGTTTCTCAATCTTTCTCCTCTTCAAAATCTCATCTGTGAAAAAGGGGGTAAAAAGTGGACCTAAGGCTTTGGAATCAGGCTTCCAGATCTAGAACACTTTGTAGCGTTGTTATGAGAATTAAGTATAAGATGCCTCAAAGAGCACCAAGTTCTCAGTAAATGGTCTGTAAACGATAGATATTACTACTATTGCCTTATGAGTTCTTGTCAAGATTAAATTATAAAATTATATGAAGTATCCAGCAGAACGCCAGGCTTATAGTAAGTGCTCAAAAAGTGGTAGCCTTTCTTATTAATAAATAATAACTTCATATTTATTTTATTAGAAGTCTTTCCTGGGGCACCTGGGTGGCTCAGTTAAGCGTCCGACTCCAGCTCAGGTCGTGATCTCACAATTCATGAGTTCAAGCCCCGACTCGGGCTCTATGCTGACAACTGAGAGTCTGCAGCCTGCTTTGGATTCTGTGTTTCCCTCTCTCTCTGTCCCTCCCCTACTCGTGCTCTTATCTCTGTTTCTCAAAAGTAAATGAACAATAAAAAAAATTTTTTTAAGTCTTTCCTGATGCTTTACGGATTAAATGACAACTGCATATTGCAGTTTTACCTATCATATTTAATTGTGTTAAATCTAGAACATCACTATAAGGAATCGAGATTATTTGTGACCCTAATTTTGTCATTCAGTGAATTCTCTCATCATTTTGACTACCTGCTATTTGTCAATTTGACAAGAATGTGTCTTGCTACTAACAAGTTGAATGGAATAAAGATCAAGCAAAGTGCTTTGACAAAATCCAAGGGACTCTAGAACACATTGGAATATATTCTGGAGAGAGCTGGATGGATACACATTTTTTATAGTATTTTTTTAATGTTTATTTATTTTGGAAAGAGAGAGAGAGACAGAGACAGAGTGTGAGAGGGGGAGGTGCAGAGAGAAAGGGAGACACAGAATCCAAAGCAGGCTCCAGGCTCTGAGCTGTCAGCACAGAGCCCAACACGGGGCTCAAACCCACGGACCACGAGATCATGACCTGAGCCAAAGTCGGAGGCCCAACTGACTGAGCCACCCAGGCGCCCCAGGATATACATTTTTAAATGTCATTCTGTAGCCTGTTTACGGTAATATTAGTATTACTTTTTTGAAATTTTACATAGAAAAAGGATAGAATAGAGACATATAAACATTTACTATTGTTATGAACTAAGATTTTTAACGTAAGGAAAAAGGATAAAAGTGTAAAATCAAGGAAATTAAGAAAAATCCTATGTTACATTTGAAATGGTAATATTAATATAAACTTGAGGGCTTTTTCCCCCCCAAAATTTGTATGTTAATTCTGTCCTACTGAAAGGCCTAGAGTCAACAAACATTCCCATGGCTCATTTTGTGGTCTCTAAATACCATTTCTCACTTAAAAAAACAAACAAACAAACCCTTAGCACACCAGCTGATTCCAGTTCGAGTTCAGGAAATCTATTAGATGAGCCTAGAACGTATTTTACCAGAAAGCAAGAAAGCTACACAAAACTAGTGGGTCATGTCAACAGATACAAGGGCCTACATGAAGGGCTCCCAGTGGCCAAAGAGCAGTCATTCTGGACACTGTAACACTGTACACTCGGTAACTGTACCGAGGCCCTTCAACCAGTTCCCCTCTTCAGCGTCAACACCATCCTCTCCCAACTGCTGGAACTATCAGATGCTCATGGCTCATAGCTGTGTCTCTCACTGGAATTTACTCTTGGAAACTACCTCACAGAAAAGATATCCTCCCCTCCTCTGCAAGGGGCCACCTGCAGCCATTGACGGACTAATGTGGGGATACGAAAACCTGGCCCCCTTGCAATTCTGAAGAGCCGTCCCATCTCTAGAGCTCCCCATAAAATAGGCTGAGTCCTCAGATGCAAGTGTATCACTGGTCCGCCTCTCCCTCTCTCCGTCCTATGTTTCCAACTCCCCTGCGGGTGTATCTCTCAAGAGAACTCCCTAAGAAACCTTCTGCATGTAGTCCCCCCATCTCAGAGTCTGTTTCTAATAGAGGAAGCCAATCTGAGACAGATGTTTTAAGGAAATAGACTCTACAGTAGAATTTTGGAAATGAATTACTCCCCTGTTGGCTGGGGTAAAAACTTCATTGTTAGTGGTAGTGGGCACGCTGGAGCGGTATAACTTAAAACGTTCACCAGTGACGAACTGAGATGAAATATCGATACTATTATTGGAAACACAGATAGGATTGCACTGGCTAGGGTAATATCTTTGATGCTTAGGAGGTATGAGAAATGATAATATAAGGACAATGGAAATGGTCCCTGAGCACCTGCAAGTAATGATGTGATTCAGTAAGGCTAGTTCAACTAGCATTTAATTATCTACTCTATGCCCAGAACATGTAAAAATAAAATTAAGTTGCAACCAGGACCTTAATGATCTTTCTTTTTCATAGCATCTTATTGATTTCGGCTTCCCATGGCATATTTCTTATTCCCCTTACTCAATTGCAGGGTTGGCAAACTGTTGCACTTTGGCATCACCTGAATATCTTTTAAAAATACTGATGCCCGACTCCTCCCCCCAGAGATTCTGATTTAAGGGGGATAGAGTACAACCAGGACATCAGGACTTTTAAAAGCTTCCGCAAATGATTCTTATATGCAGCACAGGTAGAAGCGCATTAAGAGAGAGAGCTCCTAGCTATTAAGATTTCCCATTTATTTTATACTCTTGATTGCTTCACAATGCCTTAAGGTTAACACAGATTATTATCACAGTTTTGCATCATTTCTTCTCATCTTTTCTAGGCTTTGCTGGGATTTGCAAAGGTTAATTTTTTTTTTTTTAATTTATGTTAGAAGTAAAAAAAATTGAAAACCGGGACAACTACTCATATTGCTGAAATAAAATTTACGTTAAAACTAAAGGCACAATATGCATTAAGATATCCTCCATTTTTTCCTTTTCAAATGGTTTAGTGTTTGCATTTATAATACTAAAATGGTGCCAGGTGTTTAATCATTCTTTGATTATTTCACCTTCCCGGATGCCACGCTGCTGTACTGCATTTTGAGCTGGTGAAACACATTAGCTGATGAGGCTTTGAACCCTCCCTAGCATTATTTTCTGAAACAGGCCCAGGCAGGCCTTAATGTTATGAATAGAACAGCAGAATAACAATGTACTTAGAGTTCAGAAAAAACAAATAGAAACTAAACATCATGCAACACTTCCTTCAGTTACTTGTTTATGATGATTTTAAACACCTTATTTAAATCACCTCCTATACATAATGACATCTATATCTTCTGTTATAATTCATATTCAATCCATGACTATTTACTGACTATCTACTACATATTAGATGCTGCTAAGTGCCATGGGGGTAAAAAAAAAATTCAACGGGGGCGTCTGAGTGACTCAGTCGGTTGAGCATCTGACTTGGGCTCAGGTCATGATGTCACAGTTGGTGGGTTCGAGCCCCGCGTCGGGCTCCGTGCTGACAGCTCAGAGCCTGGAGCCTGCTTCGGATTCGGTGTCTCCCACTCTCTGCCCCTCCCCCACTCACACTCTGTCTCTCAAAAATGAATAAATGTTAAAACAAATTTTTTTTAATTCAATTTTCTTTTCAAGAGGCTTATAATCTGGAGAAGGAAATCAGATATGTACACAAGTGACTATTTGGATGCAACCTTTTGAGAAATGGGATAGTCAAAAATCACTCCAAGTTTCCAGCATTAGTAACCAAAACAATAATGTTATCACTGCAATAACTGAGTTCAGCAGAAGAGCTGGGATCAGAGGAACAGTGCTCGGTTCAGATTGAGTACTCTGTTTTCCATGGCAATTAAACACCCAGGTAGTAATAATGCTCAATGGCAGGATATTAGAATTTTGCAGAAGGTTGAGACTGGGCCAGCCTAAACCAACCTCATATATTTTTTTAATGTTTATTTATTTTTGAGAGAGAGAGAGAAACAGCTTGAGTGGGCAAGGGGCGGAGAGAGAGGGAGACACAGAATCTAAAGAAGGCTCCAGGCTCTGAGTCGTCAGCACAATGTCCGACACAGGGCTCGAACTCACAAACTGAGAGATGGTGCCCTGAGCCAAAGTCGGAGGCTTAACTGACTGAGCCACCCAGCCACCCCTAAACCAACCTCATATTTAAGTAGAATAGAAAATGGATGTGGAGGGGCTCAAGTCATGATGTCATGGTTTGGGAGTTCAAGCCCCATGTCGGGTTTTGTGCTGACAGCACAGAGCCTGCTCGGAACTCTCAATCTCCTTCTCTCTCTCAAATTAAATAAACAGACCTAAAAAAAAATTTTTTTTAAGAAAATGGATGCAGAAATTTAAGGACAAAAAATAAAAATAAAACAGCTCTTGTACTGCTTTTATGCCATGTCTACAATTTCCATTATGAAGGGCTCCTAGGTGGCTCAGTCGGTTAACCGTGAGACTCTTGGTTTCAACTCAGGTCACGATCTAATGGTTTCCTGAGTTCAGGCACCGGTTGGGCTCTGGGTTGGCAGCACAGAGCCTGCTTAGGATTCCCTGTCTCCTCTCTCTGCCCCTCCCCACTCATGCTATCTCTGTCTCTCTCAAAATAAATAAAACCTTAAGCAAATTAAAAATAAATAAAAATAAAATAGAATTCCCATTATGAGGCATTTAGTCCCTTGACTAGACGTTGTCTTTCATGATTTCCTTCTGAAAATGTCAAACGAGTTATCCTTGGTACAAGGAAAGAATCCTGTTCTGTCTGGAGATGTTTTGGAAATAGGGGAGGGAGCCTGAGGGGAAGCACCATGGAAACATGGAAACGGGGCAAACATGAGGTTTCTGACCATGAGGTTTCGAATGTAGATGAAGAACAGAAATAAGGGGAAGTATATCAAAGACCTATTTTACCTTCTGATTAAGACTGTAACAGAGAGTCAAATGGTAGAAAACAGGAAAATGACCAAAATGACCTTGCACAAGTTAGCAGTTTCCGGAACTGCATTTCCTCATTTTAGCGTGAGGGAATTTCAGCTGGATCGCTAAGGTACCTTCAAGCCCAAGGTTCATCGATAACAGTAAACCTTGAAAATCTGATTCTGCATTTGTCTTCTTGATCTTAGCTAAACTTCGGTATAAGATGAAAATACTTATGCATTTAATAATTTAAAAATAGGCAAAATAATTTTACAATGTCATCTATGTTGAACATAACACTCACTACATTTTTTGATGTTATAGCCAGTCTTATCATCAGACCGATGTGATTTCATTAGCTTCCCTTACTTAAGTTGCAGATGATGTCCATATGCAAATGCACATCATTGCTAATGAAGAAAAAAATACAGATGTTTTGGCAGAAATCCCACTTCTGACAGAAAGTGTATTTTTTTTTAATTTTTTTATTCTTTATTTTTGAGAGAGAGACAGAGAGACAGAGTACGAGCAGGGGAGGAAGAGAGAGAGGGAGACACAGAATCTGAAGCAGGCTCCAGGCTCTGAGCTGTCAGCATAGAGCCCGACGCGGGGCTCAAACCTACAGACCATGAGTTCATGACCTGAGCAGAAGTCTGACACTTAACCAAATGAGCCACCCACCCAGGAGCCCCAGAAAGTGTATTTTTTAAATAACCTAAGTAAGTAGCACTGTTTTATAAAGTCGTTTTATAAAGCCTCCAGCAGATGCTGGAGGGTCAGTGAAAAATAAGACGTCATACCTGTCTTAGAGATCTCATTTATCCTGGGCACTTTATTGAACCTTTAGAATAACTAAATCTCTCCTTTCCAGAGTTGCAGCCCCAAATATCCACCTTTACCAAGGTCCTTTCATCGCCTAAACATGCCTGGCCGTAAATGCATCCTGATTAGCCTCTGACTACTTTTGCCTCCCAGCGTCTTCATTTGTCATTGGAAACTGGAGGTTCATCTTGGTCTCTCTCCACTTTAGTCACCAGGTCCTGTGCACTTTCCTTCCCCAAGCCCCTCCCATTCATACCAGATTTTCTACATCACTGCATGCCAAGGCCATTAAAATAATTGCCTAAATGGACGTTGAGGCTCCTCAGTCTCTTCCTCTTCTAATCTATGCCACTTTATTAATCTCCATAGAACAACACATCATGTAAGTCATAGCCCCATCAGAAGAATGAGATTAAAACTCTCTGGCCTGACACCTAAAGTCCCCCACGATCTATTTCTTACTTACCCACCTCTCTGATCTTATTTCCCCAAGTGCGGACACACTCATTGCTCTCCCAACTGACCGTGTATGTTACGGTCTCCATGAATTCGATCGTTATGTTTCCTTCATGAGGTGTTTCTGCTACCAGGAACATCCACCTCTGTCTTCTCCCCTTATCTGAATCCGACTTTTTCTTCTAGACCCAGATTGATCCCTTATTTTCCATATAGCCTTCTCCATGTCCCCACCTTTGGTGATTTGCTTTTTCTTTTTTCCTAAATACTGGCAATAATGACACTTATGTAAATTGTGCAGCCACTATAAAAAACACTATGCTCAAACAAAATAAAAATATCATATGATTCAGTAATTCCAATTCTGGGTATTTATCCGAAGAAAACAATTAACACTGATCTGAAGAGATAAGTGCACCCCTATGTTTATGGCAGCATTATTTACAACAGCCAAGATATGGAAGAACCCAAGTGTTTATTAATAGATGACTGAATAAAAAAGATGTGGTGCATCTATAGATATACCATGGAATATTACTCAGCCATATAAAAAAAGAATGAAATCTTGTCATTTGTGACAATGTGGATGGACCTAGAGGGCATTATACTAAGTGAAATAAGTCAGACCGAAATACAAATACCGTACGATTTCAGTTGTGTGTCAAGATAATTATCTATTATTAATTAAACATTAAAAAATTAAAAATTAATTTTAAAAGAACAATGAAGCTTACATTAGTATTAAGAAGTCTTGAAGCATCTATTAATCTAACCATCTTGGTACTTAAGTAATTATATATAATATAAACATATAAATAATATATGAATAGTATATTGTATATATTAATATTAATATAATTACTAAACCCTTTCTTAATTAGCTGTGTATACAACCTGTCTATCTCTCCAACTAAACCATAAATCGCTGGACTGTGTTCTTTCAAGATGGTTAATAAGAAAAATGTTTGTTTGTACTGTTAAAGCCTTAACAAAGAGCTCAAGCAATTTTAATTACGAAGTCTATTTTTTAGATTGTTTCTGATTTACTAAAAGATAAATTAATTGAACATTTTCATATTGAAAGCAACAGTATTGATTAATCAATAAATATAAATAAGAAGCTAATGAATCTGGGGCACTCTTACTAATGAGAGCACAAGGAAATGGAATCCCAAGTATGAAATTATAAAAACTCCTGACAGCTCATTTTAGCTGGAGAGAAAATCTCCTGTCATAATTAAACAGATTCATTAATTTTTAGCTCTTCAAAGGCACTAGGTTGACTTCAATCTAGTCTTGCATCAACATACACACTAGTTCTTAATATAGTAGCGTGAATGGTAATAAGGTAGTCTGACATTTATTGGTCTATATAAAAATCAAAACATGGTGTTATATTTCCTAAGAGAAAATATGCATTTAGAAAGTGGGTTTAGGAGTGCCTGGGTGGATCAGTCAGTTAAGCATCTGACTTCGGCTCCGGTCCTGATCTCGCGGTTGGTGAGTTCGAGCCCCACATCGGACTTGCTACTCTTAGCACAGAGCCTGCTTTGTATCTTCTGTCCCCCTCTCTCTATCTACCCCTCTCCTGCTCGTACACTCTCTCTCTCTCTCTCTCTCTCTCAAAAATAAATAAACAATTAAAAAATAGGTTTAAAAATAAGCTGCTAAGCAGAGCCTAGGTGGCTCAGTTAGTTAAGCATCCAACTCTTGATTTGGACTCAGGTCAAGAGCTCATGGTTTGTGGGTTAGAACCTCTGCTGTCAGCACAGAGCCCGCTTCAGATCCTGTCTCTCTCTCTGCTGTTCCCCTGCTTGCCCATAGTCTCTCTCTCTCTCTCAAACAAATGAACATTTGAAAAAAATGAAAAAATTAAAAAAAAATCTTTCTAAAATAAGCTGCTAAACTCCGATAAATTTCTAATCAGTCTGATTTTTCACTTCTTCCTCTCTAACGGCATCCTTCAAAAGCTATGGAACAGAGAATATGTTCAGATGGTGTGTCTGTGTGTGTTAAAAGAAGAAAGTAAGTTTGTCTCCACCTTTTGTAATTCCCAATCCCCATCACTCTAGTCTTTCATCTAGGAGTGGTAAATTTAACCAATGCAAATTCTCCAAAGCTAAAGCAGAAGGTGTATGTTTTCTATACTCTTCTGGGTTTCCTCCTGATCATTAACTCTCATTGCCTCCCCTTAGCACTCCTTCCCCATCATCCTAATCATCAAAAGCTCAGAAATTCAATAAAACAGTAAACACTCTCCCTGAAAGGTACCTTCCTGGTTTTGTCTAAAACAAATGCAATCTTCTGTTTGGTATTTTAAAACACCACAAGCATTCTTACTTAGATTAAATCATGGGTCTCCCTGGTCTCCAGGCATGCCTAGACATGAACCATAAAGGGAATGAGATCCTTGGAGTTTCTCTAGTAACTACAGGCCAAGTCAACAGCAACCCTAAGAACAAGCATTCTTTAAAAAAAAAAAAAAAAAAGACACATTTTTTTCTTGTTATTTTACTTTTTTTAGTTGCACTACCTGCAAAATGAACTGCGTTTAAAAAAAAAATCTATTTCTGGAGACAATGCATCTTGATGACTTTTACATATGTTTTCTTTATTTTTTTTATCATCTTTGAAGAACAGCTCTAAAAATATAAGTTTCAAGGCATCTACTGCAACCAGTGCTTTGGAGGGCAGCAATCCAACTCAGGTAAGACATGTTAGATGCAACTAATGATCCTAAAACATCAACCAGGAAGAGGTATTTAATATTGTATTGGGTAAATTGACTCGCAATTTGAAAAAACAGAACTGCTTTTATAATTACGTCCTAACCAAAACTTGTAAGTCTGCATGTTGTTAATGGAATGAAAGCTATTTCGCTCCTGCACTTATTTATTCTTGTATATTTAACTACAAAATACAAAATTGGCTCTATAGTTACCTTTAGAAAGCTCACAGGTTAATAAGCTCTGATTCCAGCATATTGCCCAGTATGGCTTGGTTTACTGTACGTGTTAAAGAAGCGTGAGGGATTTGTGTAATATGTTCCACAACATTGTGCCTCTCCCAACCATAAGATGAATGCAAATTATTGTTAGTTATAAATGACCTGTTTTTTGCAATTTAACTTTATAAGTTGATCTTGACAATTAATGTTTTCTGTACCATACATTTGATACAGTAAAGTTGGTTTCTTACTCTTCACTTTGGTGTTGTCAGAACAAATGATGCGTGTGGCAAAAAATGTGTGTTCATATTGAAAGATAATGCTATAATACTGAAAACTCATCATTGGAAAGTTCTTCTGGTGGCTTAATAGTATGAGTTTAGAATTTGTTTTGAATGATCTAGATGAGTTGCTCCTAATTCACACTATTAGAGGCACCTATGAAACCATTTGCTGGGTTTAGGGAATCAATCTATAGCTGGGAAGTTTTCCTCTGTGGGAAATAATTTAGAACCAAGTATTTGGGGTCAACAGTGAGTGTTCTATACCAGATGCGTGAAGACCATACTGGGGGTGGGGAGTGGGGGGCTACTCCCAACTGAGTTTCACTAAACTGAGGTTATCCTCTCCTGACTTATTCATTGAAGGAAAAGAGGGCATGGAGTAAGTAAGACAAGAAGTATTCCTACAGGTCCCCCAGAAATCCTCTCGAACTGTCCTTTTTGTCCAGTCTACTCCAAATACACACATAAATACATCTACATTATCACATGTGGAGTTGTGAGAATAAGAAAAATGTAACTGGTCACAAGACATTGTTTCTCCCTGAATATCCAGATTTAGTCTTGCTTGGGGGACCTACTCAAGCCTCAGCTCCTCCATGAACCTTCCCTGACAATTACAGTTCTCACTGATACCCAACCTACCCTCTTCTATTTCTGCCCAGTTTAGTAATTTATTATATACTGCCTTGAGGGATAAACAATGTGTTCACTTTGTGTTACCACCTAGATTATACACATGGAGGGTAGAATAAGTGACCTTAGGTGCTGAATATATACCAGGAAATTAAATAAATATGTGAGGCCCAAGCTTTGATCTAACTAACGAGTTGGCTGACTGGCTATTTGACTAGAAGATCCGACCCTCCACCTCATTGCATGGCCCTCCAAGACTGTAAGAGGAGCCCAAGGAGAAGGCAAGGGTGCGGACGGGATTCTCAAAGGCAGTCGTCCCACAAGCCAGAGGCCACCCAGGCCTATCTCCATCTGGAAAATTAGAGCCTACAATTTGGTACGAGGCCAAGTTGTTTTCTCTGACGGAGATGGGCATGAAAACTGGGTGGGCGTGTGGGGCTTCTTGGGGAGGGGTAGGGGAAAAGGAGCTCTTTGTCCCTCCTGCCCTATCAGGAAGAGAAACTTCTCAGGAATCTGTGCCACGGTCTCCAGGGCTTCTTCCCCGCAAGGACCCGCCCTCGGCCCCTTCTGGCAGCTTCCGCCCCTCCCCCAACCCACCCCCACCTCGCGCGCGCCCCGCCCCCTCCGCCTCGGGGTTCCAAGGGCGGTTGGCCCGCCACGGCCACGGTCACTCGGCCGTTCGGAGCTGCGGGGCGCACGGGGTTGAGAGAGCCGGCTCTAGGGTTCGGGCTGGGGCCTGAAGAAACGTTTTCTGGGGCGCACCGGACCCGGGAGTGAGGGAGGTGGGAGCCGGCCCCAGGAAGCGTAAAGAGAAGGAAGGGAACCTGAGGGGGAGGGCCCCGGGAGGCACGGAGGACCGGCGCGGGGCCTCGGCGGAGGCTGGGATGAAGCCACCTAGGGTTGGGGGGGGGGGGGTGGGGGGAGGGCGCGGCCCGCAGGTGCAGGTCCTCTCGGAGCGCTGCCCGCTGGCCCTGCCACGCCAAGTGTGCGCGGGGGCCCGGGCAGGGGCCAGCGCATCCCGCGGGCCGGGCGAGGGAACCCGGGGAGTCCGGGACCCCTCGCCCTGGTCCTCGCGTCCGGGCACCGTCGGGCGTCGCCAGAGGGGAAACGAGGCCCGGCCCCCTCTCGGGGCCAAGGCGTGGGCACCGCCGACCTTCCCGGGAGCTGCAGCCCGCGGGCGCCCGGTGCTCGGTTTGTAGGCAGTGTAATTAGCTGATTGTACTCTGGTGCTCACAATCACTAACTCCACTGCCATCAAAACAAGGCACAGCATCACCCGCCGCCCCGCGGGCCGGAGGACGCCAGCCACCCTCGGCGGCAAGCGGCGGATCCCGAGCGTTGGGAGAAAGCTGCGCTTCGAGACTCGATGCGTCAGCATTTGCGGGACACAGCGCTGCTCGCGGAGCACATGGTCGGCTCTCGGGGGAAATGCCTGCACCCCAGGGGGTCGGCCGCTGCTCCGTGCAGTTAAACTGTGAGCTACTCCGGGGCGTCACTGCGAGAGTGGGCAATCTCCTGCAAGCAGGGCGACATCTGGACAGTTGAATGGCATTAATGTAAGCTATAATGACTTCTAGACTCAGGGGACGAGCCCCGAACTTGACGTTTAACGCTGTATGATGTGATCCCTTGTGCCTTTTTTTTTTTTTTTTTTTTTTCATGAGTAAGGTCGTTTTCACCAACCCACCAACTAAAGGGAGCTACAACTGACACCATGATTTGCCTATCACCACGTTTGGGGCACCAACTTGGTCTGCGGTGTGTGTTGGAAGTGAACTTTTCTTTACCCCCTCTGTGAGTCTAGTTACTAGGCAGTGTAGTTAGCTGATTGCTAATAGTACCAATCACTAACCACACGGCCAGGTAAAAAGATTTGTTAATCGTCCAAATGAGCTGCCTATGCACATCAGTGTGTTTGGGGTGGGGGAGGGGGATTGGAATACGCAGATACTCCCCATTGCCTATGAATAGCTTAGCCAAGAGAGAAATCAGTATTTTAGCTGCTAGATATACAATGTATTTTATTTATATATATATATATATATATATATATATATATATATATATATATTTTTTTTTTTTTTATAATTTTTCAACTTCCTTGAGGTGCTTAACCCCCCAAAATTTTAGACATATTGGGGAATATAATTTTTTGCTTAGTTGATCTATTGCCATTCTGTAGACTTGTGATTATCAACTTTTGAAACTATCTTTTTGTGAGGCTGTATGAAAATTTTTGAAAGATTAAAAAGTGCCATCAAGTTGTAAGTTGTGGTTATTACCAGGTGTCTGTCCCCTTTCCTTTCCTGAGTTGGCTGTAGGCCATCCATGTCAATTCCTGCCATGGTAATCACAACTTTGCTGTTGGCTGAAATAGTGAGATTGTTCCTAGATTAACGAAATCTCCCAGGAAAGTGATTCGCTCACACTTCATAATGGTTTTTTTATAAGAATGCATGAACATTTTTCACAGTTTATTTGGACCGAGTCCACACATGAGCCATAGCCCCTTCTTTTAAGTAATCATTTAAGACTCTTGCAGAGCACACAGCTTTTAGCCGGACTGATGAGTAAATGCACTTAGGATCTAAATTCAGCTTCTTCCATTAGATTTCCCTGAAAGGATAGGGCGGAGGGAACTCTTTAACAAAAATTTTACACCTAGGTGCTTATCGCCCCGTTTGGACCTCTGGGCTCCCCTAGGGCTAGGATGTTGGCCTCCCTGTTGGATTCTCCAACCAATATCCACATAGGGCATGCTGAGCTGTGGCAATCTGGTGTGGAAGGACGGGGTGGGTTCAGGTGGCAGAGCAAAGAAATTGAAAGCTTTATTTAGATATCTAGATATATTTGGGGGATAGGGAGCTGGGTGGGAGGTGGGTCGAAGTCTGACTGGGGATGTGAGAGCGTTGAAGTGTTGCCCCACTGACTCCCAACAGGACAAGAAACGCCCCCAACTTGATGTTTTGACTCTGCTATCTGGACTCGCAAGGCTTGGACCGACCCTAAAGCCTGTGGCCCTGAAGACGTGGGCTTTCGGATAGCCCATGTGCAGGCGCTGCACCCCAACACCTATCCAGGAAAACTAAGGGCTTCTGGCGTGGTTGTTGCCAATCTGACCGTTCTCTACAAGGCGGGGCTGGGAAAGAAGCCGAGGGAGCTTGGAGAAGCGTCCTGAGTTGCCATGGAAACAAAGCCCGGCGGCAGAGGTCGCCCTGGCCTAAAGGAGTCCGTTGAAATTTGCCCTCAGGGATTACTGGTGTTCACGGGATCTTCAGAACAGGACTCCAACTTGGCCAAGCAGTTCTGGGTGGCCGCGTCGATGTATCCCACCAACGAATCTCAGTTGGTGCTGTCCAGAGGTAGCAGTCAGCGTCTGCCGGTGGCCAGGGCCTCCAGGGGTGGTGCAACTGGTGAGTGGATGCCTCCTGTCATCATCACCAACCTGGAGGATTGCAGAGCTCCTCCCAGAAGCAACTGCAGAACCGAATTCTAAAATAAGAATCTTTCGTTTCACATGTCTAAAACCCTGTACCCACAGCTTCTCAAACTTCTCAGCACTCCTTCCCCAAAAGCACCACTGGTGTATTTATTACACCTAACATCACATCTGAAAGTATCTCTTGAGTTATGGCAGCTCTTTGGCTAAACGGTAGAGAATAATCTGGGGGAACGTTACATGTTGACTGAATGGGGTGTTTACGTAATCAAGTTCACACAGGAAAGCCTCCGAGAAAGTTGAAAGCAGAATCAATATTGGGAGCCAAGTTCCCAGACGTGTAAGACATTAGTAAGCAGATGTGCAAACTGCTATTATGCAATTTTTATAGGTCTAGAGAGCTTAAATACCTTTCATGCCGTCGTCTTTCCAATAATTGCTTTACTTCCCCTTCGTATTTTTTAGAGAAAATTTACTTCCAGCCTTTTTTCGCTGGAAAAAACATTAAGTACCAAGTTTTATGCATTTCAACATCCTGATTCCTAGATTCTTCAGAAACTATGTACTAGGTATAAGGAGATGACTTTACACTTTGGCATAACTTTCTGAATTGCATACCAAAGCTCTGTCTCAGAGACCACCCTCTCTACCCAGAGGAGAATGTCTAAATTCCCTACCACATTGAATAGGAATATAGAAATTGGAAGCTCTGATACTGCAAATATGTTCTCTTCGGAGACCTTCTCTTGTCTCTGGACTCTTGTCTTACCTTCTAAAGACATTAGAGGTTCCCTTTGGCCATAGCCAATTATTCAGTCTCCGATTATTTATGAATCTGGTTTATAAAGTTTCAAGACAGTACATATTTGTGTCTACCTTCCCGCTCTATTACCTTTTAATATTTATCCAGTTTCATATCAACCTTATTATAAAATCAGGATAAAATTATTTCAGGTTGAATTTGACTTTGTTTCTTTTAGAGAGTCCAGACATCACTGCTGACACCCTAAAGACTCAGCAATCTGAGGAGAAAGAAAAGTATCTCCAAAAGGTAGGCCAATATTTCAAGGTCATCTGATTTTCATTAGAAATTCATTATTATTTTCTAAATAAGCCTAGTCATTTGATTCGCCTGGGTGGCTCAGTCGGTTAAGTGCCCAACTTCAGCTCAGGTCATGATCTCGCAGTTTGTGAGTTCGAGCCCCACGTCAGGCTCTGTGCTGACAGCTCAGAGCCTAGAGCTTTCTCTGGATTCTGTGTCTTCCTCTGTCTCTGCTCTTCCCCTGCTCATGCTCTGTCTCTCAAAAATAAATTAAAAACTTCTTGTATGCCAGCTTGAGCAATTAGAGAACCTTTGTTAGAATTATAATTAAAGATTAAAAACTTCTATTAAGTTTTGGCTATTCTCAGTCTCTGCAAAAGCCCACAGAATCAGAGGGAAATGGGGGAAGATGGCTTCACACATTTGCCATCCAATAAATCCCCAAACCATATACAGTGTTCTAAGAACGTTGTAAGAACTGGAAAAATCTAATAGAAATGGCTATCTTAATAGGTCAGAATTAAATGATCAGAGGGATGAGTCTGTCATCTAGAACCACAGCGACTAAAGGGTGAAATTGAACACATTAGCACCGTCAAATCCACTGAGCATATCTCTTTTTGGCAACATCCCTCCTTTGCTTAAATGGCACAGGCACAGACTTTAACTCCTCAATTAATATGGTGATTTATAGGAACATTTTGTTTGGTTAATGGATAAATTCCATTCCTGTAACTGCTGCTGCACTATAAAAGCAAAGATAGAAGATTGGTTTGGGCCTAATATCTTTAATCATTGGTGTACTGGCAAACTCTGAAAGACTTATCGGGAATTCTACATAGATTACAGAATAATGCATTTCAGTTTGCTGATTACATTAATTCACTGTATAGATTTTTGGTGATTCTTCCAAACAAATGAGGTGATTATAAATAGTCAGCATTTTCTTCTTTCTTGAGGCTATTAGGTACTGTGTATTTATATCAGGACTTAATGGGTGGGATGGAACCTAATTTTTAGTGAGGTAAAAATCATTCAAGTCAACTTCCTCAATACTTTTTAATTTCATTTTTGGAAGATATTAAAAATAAAAGATTAAAGACAAACTATTGTCAATTTTTATCACCTTTCGCCAAACAATTAAGATGATGTGAGTTACAGTTGCATGTTCTGCTAATGAATTATTTTTTTTAATGTTTATTCATTTTCAAGAGACGGAGACAGAGAGCACAAGGTGGGGTGGGACAGAGGGAGAGGGCGGCACAGAATCCAAAGCAGGATCCAGACTCTGAGCTGTCAGGACAGAGCCTGATGTGGGGCTTGAACCCACGAACCACAAGATGATGACCTGAACTGAAGTCAGACGCTTAACTGACTGAGCCACCCAGGCACCCCTGCTAACGGACTGTTATATCAGTAGTCTTAGAACTGGTTTCCTTGCCTCGGGTTCTTCTACATTAATTACTTAATGCTACAGATATTTATTGAGAAGTGCCAAGCGCCAAGTACCATACCAGATGCTGGGAATACAGAGAAAGCTGTGGTCTGTGATCTAAAGGAGCGTACAGTCTGGTGGTAGAGACAGCCAACTAAAGACAAGAATTATGATACATCATCATGATAGTTGTATGCACATAACACTGTGGGAACACATTGAAAGGCATCAAAATGAAGCTTAAGGAATCAAGAAATCTCCCCAAAGGAGCTGAGTTTCAAAGAATGTATCGAGTTGACCAAAGAATATGCAGAGCAGTCCTCCACAGTGCACCGGTTGTCTTCCTAAAGCCCAAATCCAGTCACGCTTCTCTCCTTCTGTATCAGCATGCTAGGGTAACAAAATAGCACAGACTAGGTGGCTTAAGCAACAGAATTTTATCTTCTCAAAGTTCTGAAGGCTCAAAGTCTGAGATGAAGGTGCCATCAGAGTTGGCTTCTGATGAAACCTCTCCTCCTGGCCTGTAGATGGCCAGCTTCTCACCGGGTCCTTACATGGCACAGGGAGAGAACCCTGGTGTCTCTTCCTCTTCTTACAAAGACGCCAGTCCGATCATATTAGGGCCCCACCTTTATGACCTCATCTAACCTTAATTACCCCCCCCCCAAAGGCCCTCTCTCAGAATACAGTTACACATGGGGTTAAGGCTTCAACATAGGAGTGGGGGCGGGGAGTGGGGAGATGAACGACTCAGTCCATCCACCTACTTCCTTTTTTTCCTTGGCTCTCCATTTCTGCAGGATGAAGACCAAATCCTTCAGTATGTTAAGTTCCTTTTCGATCTGACCATAACCTGACCGACTTGTACCACTCTCCTCCTCCTTCCTGAGCCTTCCCCCACCCCCAGTGTAGCCCGCACTGCACAACTGGTTCGCAACCACTAGGCTAGGGCACACTCCATAGCCTCCCCGTAGGTGCTAGCGAAGTGGAAAATGGGTAAAATAATTTTTGTGGAGCCTAAATAGACAGATTATTCTGTGATATCTGCCAAATTGGACATCAGCTCAAGTAGGTCTGCAATGCAGTAAAGAAGATTCTATTTGTTGAGAGCAGAAGAGGCCCAACAAAACAGCAAGCCCGCAGGAAAGAAATAGAATGTCACTGAAGCTATGCCTTGTGAGTACATTGAAGAGCTTAGTCAGTGCAGCATAGTAGAATGCTGTTCAGATAGTGCCCTGGTACAAAAGGCAAAGGAATCCTGCGGTATATTTCAGATACTACTGTGATGTAGTGTCCATAACGGCCAATTTAGTGAGTAGATACCATGTGCTAGAAACTAAGCTGAGCAGTTCCCTTGTATCAGCTCCTATTGGCCTTACAATAGTCTCATGACGATGATTCCCATTTAATCCAACAAGGCTTAAGTGATCTTCTGGTTCCCACAAGTGGTAAGTGGCAGAGCCTAGATTCAAAGCCTGTATCCTCACTTCAAAGCCCATGAGACTCATTTGTGTGATAATGATTTTGGCCATGGCACTGTTCGGCTCTGCTCCCAAATAAGTTAGAATTCAAAACTGTAGTGTAAATAAAACGTGTGTGAGACACACTGTTTCCAGCCCCGTGAGACTGTAAGCTGTTTCTTCAACCTGCAATGCGCTTTGGTGTCTCTACCTGAAATGCTCTTCCCCATTTACCTCCAAGAACCTAGCTCAAGTGCCAGCTTCTCTGTGCCGGGAGAGGCGACCTAGACGCTAGAAGAATGAACAGCTTCCCCCCGCATGCTCCTATGGCAAGTCACGTACATCTTTCTCACGGCGTTTATCACAGTCTCTGATCCGTGCTATGGGCCTTTGTGTGTGTTCCCGTCTTCCCTGCCAGATTACAGGCACCATGGTGTAGTGGACTTCAGAAACAAAGCCAGTTTGGAAGTCCAACTTTGCCACTTACTATTTGCATGACCTAGAACAACCTATTTAACTGTGAGGCTCAGCGTCCTCAGATAGAAAAAGAGGAATGATAAAGATGGCCACTTCATACACTGATACAAGTCATGTGACGCACCTGGCCGTAGTTTGCCTTCGACAAATGTGAATTCTCCTCTCCTCTGTGAGAATAGAGGTCATTTCATAGTGCCTAAGCCCGATGCCTTTCTGGTTATTGAAACACAATACATATTTGTTGATTGAATAAATAAATGCATAAGTGAATGAATTAATGAGTGAACATATGGTCTATACAATGATGTTTCCAGTTTGTTTAGCCTTTTCCGCGTATATCCATCTGGCAAATTTTTCTAGGCTGATAATTTTTGCAAGAATACTCCCCAAAGCTAATCTGTTTGCAAGTTGGCTTTAGGAGTATGTTAGCACATCACTTCTATTCTCAGTTTTGCTTTTATCTCATGGGTCTCTATGTCATGGGAGAGAATGTGACTCCGTGTAATTATGAAAACATAGAGTCAGTTTTTGGATTCTACCATTTTTCTAAGTCTATTGTGCCCCATTCGTGTTGCTGCCATCACCATTCTAGAAATTTTAGCTGGATGACAGAAAAAAAAGTGGCAGTGGGTGGTTCTTTTTAGCTAATAAAAGTTTTACAATGATCTGTTTAATTTCAGAGCATCTTCTACATATCTTGAACATATACGTTGATAAGTAAATACCTAGTGTGATTTTCATGTTAAAATAGGGGGAAAGTATTTCCCATCAATTCTCTCAAAGGTTTTTTCTTCTGCTGTTCCTTAAAATTAATGAAAAATCTAAAAATTTCATTTCCATATATCTTAAAAGTACCTTTATAAAAGCTTTTTCTCCCGACTGATATTGATTTTTTTGATTGTCGAACTTTTTAAAAACTGTAACGTTTTCCTCCATTTTGGAATATTCTCCAGGTATGCATTATAAATGCTTTTGGTTAGTGGTCAAAATGCTATTAATCACAACTACTGTTTCTTTGATGGATATCCATGGCAGAAAATCAAAAACAGTTGAGTCTGTCAAGATTAAATGGCTTACTCTGTCCATAAAGGAAACCTTATAGCACTATACTGGACCATTATTCTTCCTTTGAGAGTTCTAAAGTAGTCTGCAAACATTATAATAAATGAATAGTCAGCTAATTTTTTGAAGTCATAAAACTAATTTGCTTTTTAGTTTTGCCACCTTTAGGAAAGCTCTTTAGCTGATTATCTCTTTATGAAAAGAATTATAAATAATTCATTTGCTGGGAGAAGGAAGAAGAGATCAGAACAGTATTTTAAGTCATATAAATAGATGACTTATTGGAAATGTCCATCTGAAATCAGAGTTCTGACATGAGTATGTATAAACTGAAGATTTCTACAAGGAAATTATTCATCTACAGAACAACATCCCAGATATACTCTTTATAGGGAATGGGGTTTTAGTCCATCCTATCACATAACCTATGCAGCCAAGACTGACCATAGTGTAAGTCTTCCTCAAAAGTGAGCTTGCATATATATGGCATTTCCATGAACCGGAAGCAAATCATGCCATGAGAACATTCTTATTAGAAGAATCTAAGAAGCTTCACAATACTTTTATTCACTGAATTATGAAACAGCATGAAAGTGGAAAACCTTAACGGCATTCTCCATTATCCTATATCCTGTATATATATATATCCTATATACTATCCTATACTTCAAAGTAATAAAAGGGATGCTTATCAGTTTCATAGATCCAAACCAAAGATGTAGGAAATTTTCTCAGTGTCCTTACCATGATGCTCACATAAAAAAAAATCCTCTTTGCTGTCAAATTGATCAGAATTGGCTACCCAGACAAACCTAAATTTTCTCAGTAACAGTGTTATCGAGTACTTTTTTAGTTTTGCTATCCTGCTCTAATGTAATATTAATGAAGTTCCTTTTCCTCCATAGAACCTTAGGAAATGGTAGGTTTCTCCTTCACCAACAAAAGATACTTAGTCATTTAAATTCCTGTTGTTCCTGATTTGTCAAAGAATTCAAGTGAAAGAATCATAAAAATAGACTGTGCATTCACAGTAACAAGCAAATATTTTGGTAGCAAATGATAATGAAAAGATTACATAAATATGTATGAATTACTCTTTTATATCATCTATAGAAACACTTTGTTTTCAAACATTATTCAGACTTGGGAAACATTTTCAGCTGACAGATGAGGTTCCCCTGTTCATCTTCTTTGCAACTTCTACAGTCCATGAAAACATACTTGGAGGAAAAGGGATCAGATAGACGAGATTTGCAATCATTTACACGAATTCATTGCCTGATACAGACACAGCCCCAGAGTTCAACAGGGACATGTCCCAAATGCATGTCCCAAATCTTTTCTTCTTTCTTCCCTAAGATTTACGTACTTTGTCTTCTATATACATTCACCTTAGGAACAGAATAAAAACATTTTAACCCCTAAGATACACCTGGTCAAGAACCCATACTAATTATCTGCTTGTGAAACATGACTAAATGAAACTATTGAGTGTAGGATGAAACACAATGGGATTATGTAGGTTTTAAGATAATTGACAAGGCAATAGTGGAAATACAGTTGATAGGACAAAGTCACAGTAGATGAGCATTGTATGTTTTCCAAAGGAAGTGATACCAGGAAAAGGCAACAGATGGAAATGGAATTAGAATACGGGGTCAAGAGTAGAAAATAAGGCAGGACCACTGTCCTGGAGTATCTGGGGTACTAGACAAGGAAACAAGAAAGAAATTGAACACAGAGAGAAGGCAATATTCATGTACTAGAACTCTGATACAAGAGAAAGCCTTGGCTATAAACAAGAAAGCAGAGTTCTAGAAGCATAAACCCTTCTCCCCAACAATCAACAACGTTAAACATTTGTGTTATTCCCCGCTGCCATACCCAGAAAACTACTTTAAAGCCATCAGTATACAAGATAAACAAATTGACATATGGCATTTTTCTAAGTTTATTTATTAGCATGTGTGTGCACTGCGTGAGAGTAGGGAAGGGGCAAAGAGAGATGGAGGGAGAATCCCAAGCAGAATCCCACACTGACATGTGGAGCCTGACTTGGGGTTTGATCCCACAAACTGTGAGATCAAGAACCTGAGCTGAAACCAAGTTTGACACTCAACCGCTGAGCCACCCAGGTGCCCTAACCAATGGTAATTTTTTTTAGCCAAGTCAAAAAATGTTCAGAAATCAATTTACAGGGGTGCTTGGGTGGCTCAGTTTGTTAAGTGTCTGACTCTTGATTTCCACTCAGGTCATGATCTCATGGTTTGTTAGATTGAACCCCACGTTGGGCTCTGCACTGGCAATGTGGAGCCTGCTTAGGATTCTCTCTCTCTCCCTCTCTCTCTCTCTCTCTCTCTCTCTGCTCCTCCCCTCCCCCCACCTTTCTCTCAAAATAAATAAAAACGATTTTAAAAAATCAACCTACAAACAGTTGTTCTATTATAGAGATAAACACTTAAATAACCTTTTGAGGAAAAAAGACATATTTTCATAGTTACCTTAATTCAGTAACTTATTAGAGAAAACTTAGCTATTATTTAGGACAGTATATCTAAGTCTTGAAACTTTTATTACAAAGGATACATTTTTAGAGCACTGAAAAACTAAAAACAGAAAGAAAAAAGATAGTTTTTAATGATGCTTATCATGTTTTATGTATTATCTTTGCATTCTCTGGAGTTTATGACCATAATGCTTCCAGCAGACATAATGTAAATGTTGGTATGGGTACAGACACTCGCCTGTAACGCGAGGTTGAATTCAACATTGTGTAGGGCCCACCCCATACAGGTAAGGCTCTATACTGAAATGGAGAGTCAGGTGGGGCCAAGCTGAACTTTACGTAATGTTCGCCCAAAGCTGCCGAAAACTTGGTAGCCTTAAAAAAAGATGTAAGCAAGTCAACAGTCATAGCTGAAGAGGCAAGGCCAAGCTCAGGGAAGAAGAGGCAAGCAAAGCCATACAGTACAATGAATCATGAGGACAAAACTTAGGAGAATATGTTTTGGAAGAACTGGCCAAGATTCACTCAACAAATATTTTTTGAGTACCTCTGTGTTCCTGGCACCGTGCTGGGCACTGGAGTCCAGTGGTGGAGTCACCAACATGTTTTAAAGATACAAATTCTATCCTTATATGAAAGTTGCAGTCTAATCAGGGAGAGAGATATTTGTGAAAGAGTTCTACGTGATGTTGGGCCAACACTGAATAGGGCAGAGTTGACTCAATCAAGGGAACAGGAAGGATTTCTGCAAAGACTAACCGGAGATTTGAAGGAAGAGTGGGCATTCATTAGGCCAGAAGCAGGGGTGTTGGGAGCTTTGGGGGAGAGCATTGCAGACAGCAGAAGCAGCTTTGCAAAGACCCTGTGCTTCGAAAGGCATAGGGCATTTCAGAAGCTGAATGGCCAGCAATGCAAAGCTTAGGCCACCGTAAGAACAATAAGAAGGCACTGAAGGGTTTTACATCGGGGGGGATGATAATATCGGATTTGTTTGGAAAAGTCAGGAGACTGACTATAATACAGAGAATGGTTTCCATTAAAATACATTTGACAGAACTGAGAATGGATTGGAAGTGGCCAGAGCGGAAGGGGGCGAACCAGAGTGGAAGCCATTGCTATCATCCAGCTGGGAGGTGATGGTAAGCTTGGATTAGGAAAAGTAGGTTTGGAAGAGATTTAGGAAGCAAAATAACCAAGACTTAAGTCCTATACTGGATAGGAAATGTGAGACTGAACAAGTTATCGAAGATAACTCCGAGTTCTCTGGATTGCACAAAAGGTGCCGTTCTCTGAAACAAGGAGCGTCGGATAGATGAAGTTCAGGTGTTGCGTTGGTGTTTTGTTGGAGTGGGGAGGGGTTGAGAATTCAGCTTAGACTGTACAAGTGTGGGGTGCCTTTGAGAGAAGCAGGTGGAGTTGCCAGGCCCGAAACTCAGGGAAGTTAAGGGCCAGGGAT
Organism: Panthera onca; assembly: GCF_046562875.1. NCBI lineage: Eukaryota > Metazoa > Chordata > Mammalia > Carnivora > Felidae > Panthera > Panthera onca. Next base: position 105,531,578 of record NC_138348.1, on the reverse strand, counting down.
GAGATTGGAGAGCCATCCAGTGGGAAGTCCCCCACCCCCTCCTTCTTGCAGCCTAATGGGCAGGACAGGAAAGACACTCCTGAAAGAGGAGGCCAGCACTATGAACACACTCACCTTATCTATACGCATCAATATGATGAAAACCTTAGAGACTCAGTAGTTACTTGTTTGCTGAAGACAAGCCTTAATAATTATCGCAGACTGAGCCATCAATAGTCTATAATTCAATCTCATGTAGAAGTACCCTTAATACATCTATGCTGTAGTGAGTTTTAAAATGCAATGTTCACTTTGTGCTCCTATTTTCCCCAACATTAAAATTCAAATCTCACTTATTGCTTTTTCTAAAAAATAAGTGCCTTTGAAAGCAACATTAAGCAGTTTTAAAAATCACTTGTACTTTCGTGCGTTTGTTTTGCGTGAATGTTTTAAAACAAGAGCTATGCTCTGCAGATAATTAGTACTGATTTCCATTAAAATATGTGTAACAGAACCAAGAAAATATATTTCTTTTTATTCTTCACAATAGATAAGTTAATATTTTATTGGAATCTACATTTAAGAAAAACTGTGTATTGACTGTCTCTTATGTAATGACTGATATGTTTTTCTCATTTTAGTAAGCTGTCATTTTTTAAATGAAAATTATATATGTCAGAGCTTGGAACTGAGCCAGGATCAAGCAATTTCCAGGAGGTATGGAAAGGTGCTTAGATATGCATCTTTTTCCTGCCAGTCAGCGTTCTTCCTCCAGTTAATAGCCCTCTGACATCCTCCATCCACTCTCGTGGATTACTGCTGGTGGGTTTGCCTCCTAAAATTCAGACTGGAGAAAGCCTTTTCCTTGATTATTCACGCTGTCTTTGAAAGTACATAGTAGATCATTTAAGGTCCAACAGTTCAGTATCTTACTACATAGCAGGTATAAATTTACTACACAGAAATTATAGAATCTACAGAGCAGAGTTCAATTCATAGGCACAGGGGATGGTAGTAAATTTATAGAGTAAATTCATAGTTGAAGCATTCTGTTATCAAAATCAACATGCTAGCAGTTACATGCCGCCTTTTGGAATCAAGCCGAGATGTGAGACTTTTTACCCATACCTAGTTGTACCTAAAGCCGCTGGTAACTTGCACCTTCCCCAAGTTGGCATGGCACGTGGGAGAGACATGGAACCTACTGAGGATTGCATCTGTAGAACAAGAACTAGAATTCCCTAGTGCTCCTGTTGGACTCCTGATCATAGGCATAGAATTAAAAGTTAAATTTAGGAGTCTCAAGAAAAAAGATCAGCTAATGTCCTTAACTTGTGTTAAACTATAGAACCTTGGCTGAATATTATAAATTTGGAGTGTGATTCCCATTTAATAGTTAACTTTTAATCAAAAATCCTATCATGAATTTATATTATTTTTATAATATATTATAAAAATATATTTATATTTATATTAAATAGGATCTTAGCTCATCAGTTTAAAAGTACTACTGTAATTCAACCATTCGTTGCCCTTCAACCACTTTTTGCAAAGTGCTACATGGTAGCATAAAATAAATAACTTTGATCAAAGCTGACCTCAAGCTGGGTTAGCTCCCCACTCTGTGTGTTCCCATTTTCTACTAGAATATAGTTTTTCTGAGAGCAGACTACATTTGTCTTATTCACCATGGTTAATCCGAATTAATTCTTCATTTTCAAAATGAAGACTGAATGAAGAAGCCATCTGTCACGGTGTGTGTGTGTGTGTGTGTGTGTGTGTGTGTGTGTGTAAGTGTTCCAAAATCTCCAGGATGTGTTCGAAGTACTGTAGCAAAAGAAACAGAGGATATGGAGTCAAACAAACAGTGTTGGGAATGAGTTTGAATCCTTGGTCCTGCCAGTTACTAGTTAGTTACGTGACCCCAAGAAAAGTGGTTAATTTTTATGTGGTTGAGTTCTTTCTAGCTGTAAAGCAGTAATAATAATAATACCCATTTCACTGTGTTATGAGGGTTTAATGAGTAATCCCTTGCACAAGGCCTGTCATCCAGCAGTGACTCAGTGAAAGTCTGTTTTATCTTCTCTGCTCTCCCTTTCTATTTTCTTTTAACCCATAATTGAAAGGTTAGAGTACAGCCAGGTATAAACCAAGCTTTAGGATTAAATGAGATGCTTTGACTAACAGGGTAAAAGGGTGATGGTATAGATTATCAAATGATGTAGATTGTCATCCAGACATGATGAGTAGATGACGAAAGGCGCCGTCCCCCAGGTACCCATGTCCCGATTAAAAGACACAATCACGATTGGCTTGCCCATACTGTTAAGGAGACTCTCATAATGTTTCCCCATAATCCTATTTTATGTACCACCTGAAAAAAAATTGTCACTGAAAATAAATTTGGAAATATCAACTATGGAAAGTTCAACAAAAACGTGTGGCCAAAGTTAGTTAACCCTTGCAGGTAAATACCGCCTCTCTATGCAAGTATAGATGAAGAGGTGAACATCATGGTGAAGGTCTGGATCAGTGGTTCTCGACCAGAACCCTATCAAAAATCCACTGGGACAGGAATATTTTCAGCTATACAGACCCTTTGCAATAGTTCTTGGAAACCTAGAAAAAGACTCCAGTATAGAAGCTAACTAAGTGAGGCCAACATGCTATTAAAGGTGGTAAATAGCAACGACAATTAGACAGACCCAACTCAAGCCAAGGCAAACCCGACTGATGAGCTAAATGGTGACCAACGTTACAGTCATCATTAAAATTTAAATTACAAATATGACCCTAAACTGAGTGAGTAGTATAGGTTTGGTTTGCTTGTTTATTTTGTTTTTGTGTTCTAGATGGATGAGACTGTTTGTTATTTCTTGGATCTGTTTGCTAAGTTTTTTTTTTTTTTTTCCCTAGGAAATTGTCCATTTCGTCTACATTTGCAAATTTCTTGGTGTAAAGGATTCATAGTGTTTTTTCATCATTTTTAAAAATTTGTTTATGCTTATTTATTTTTGAGAGCAAGAGAGACAGAGTGGGAGCAGGGGAGGGGCAGAGAGTGGGGGAGACACAGAATCCGAAGCGGGCTCCAGGCTCTGAGCTGTCAGCACAGAGACCGATGCGGGGCTCGAACTCACGAGCTGTGAGATCATGACCTGAGCTGAAGTTGGACACTCAACTGACTGAGCCACCCAGGCGCCCCTTTAGTCATCTTTTTAATCTCTGCTGTAGATCTAGTTATTGTTTCTATTCATTTGTAATCATTTGTACATTTTTCTCAATGGTTTTTCCAAAAGATTATCTATTTTAATAGTCTTTTTCCAAAAACCAACATTTGGCTTTACTATTCTCCATCATATTTTTGGCTTCTACCTTACTATTGATTTGTGTCACTTCTTCCTTCAATTTTGGGTTTGTTCTTATTTTCTTTCTACCTTCCTTCTCTTTTCAGTTTGTTTCTTAATTGTCCATTTTATGTCTTTTCTAACATAAGCACAACTATAAATATCCCTCAAAATACTATTTTTGCTTCACCTCACAAGCTGGATAGTATTTTCATTATTATTCCATTTTAAGTATTTCTAAATTTCTATTTTGATTTCTAATTTGTCCCAAGAATTATTTTTAAAAAATTATGTATTTAAATTCAAGTTAATTAACATACAGTATAATATTGGTTTCAGGAGGAGAACCCAGTGATTCATCACGTACATACAACACCCAGTGCTCATCCCAACAAGTGGCCTCCTCAATGCCCATCCCCCACTTAGCCCATTCCCCCCACCCACCTCCTCTCCAGCAACCCTCAGTTTGTTCTCTGTATTTAAGAGTCTCTTATGGTTTGCGGGGCACCTGGGTGGCTCAGTAGGTTAAGTGTCCTACTCTTGATCTCAGCACAGGTCATGATCTCACAGTTCGTGGGTTTGAGCCCCATGTTGGGCTCTGCACTGACAGCACACAGCCTGCTCAGGATTCTCTCTCTCCCTCTTTCTCGGCCTCTCTTTCTCTCTGTGTCTCAAATAAACTAAAAAAAAAAAAAAAAAAATACAAAACTGTTTTTATTTTATTTTTCCTTCCTTTCCCATATGTTCATCTGTTTTGTTTCTTAAATTCCACATATGAGTGAAATCATATGATCTGCGTCTTTCTCTGACTGACTTATTTTGCTTAGCATAATATACTCTAGTTCCATCCATGTTGTTGCGAATGGCAAGATTTCATTCTTTTTGATCACTGAGTAATATTCCAGTGTGTGTGTGTGTGTGTGTGTGTGTGTGTGTGTGTATCACATCTAGAAGTATACTTTTTAATTTCCAAATGTTTGAAATATTCTTGAGATATCTCTTTTTATTTTCTAAATTATATTGTAGTCAGAAACATAGTTCCCGTTTTCTACTAAACCAAGCTTAACCAGAGCTGTCTTTATGTCAAGTTCCTCAATATGATGCCATTCAACTATCCTACGCTTTATACTCTTCTCCCAAAACACACATCTTGCCCCAGGAAAGACAGGCTTATCATCATCTTTAAGCATCTTTCAGCTCATTCCTATTTCCACATCTCCATTTATTTTTACTTGGCCTGTTACCTTCGTGCCATTGCTGAGCATGCTTTTTCTACTGTGGTCATTAACTTACCCCAGTGCTCCTCTGGCTGCCTTTCTCCCTTTGATGCATAATTTTTTAAATCCTTAGATTGCTTATTTTGGAGCTCCTTTAAAGTTCTCATGAAACTTTCTACATGTTTTAAAATTCTAAACTTATATTAAGATTTTAGATCCAGCAATGGATATGTTCAAATATTATTTTTTATGTACTTTTTTTCATTTTCTGATGTTTGGACCATGAGTATATATTGCATTTATATTCAATGGGAAGAATTTGTAAAAAATTTAAATTTCCATGTAAATTAATATATTTACTCCAGTATTTTTTAGTCTATTGTCTTCTTGTTTTTTTTTTTTTTTTCCTTTCAGAAGGAAAGGAAAATCATTGTATAATATAATACTTTGGGAACTAAAAAAAAGCACATATGCTGTAAATCCTTTATTCACCTCCTTATGTAATCCTCAGAACAACTCCGAGAATTACCACAATTACCCCTATTTTATAGATGAAGAAGCTTAGGCTGAAACATGTAAGTGACTCTTTCAAAGTCACACAGCTAAAATCTAGCAAAGGCAGTTGGAACCCAGGTCTATCTGTCAATGGAACCAAGGTGCTTAACTACTATACCCTACTGGTTCCAAGAGTTTCTAGATTCTCTAAGTATTGGGATGGTTGCCAGGCAACTAGGCAAAGAATTGGTTTTAAAATCAATTCAGTACTCTTCTAAGATCATCTTAAGATTAAATTCAGTAGTTCAGCTTATGCTGTGGTCATCTATATTCTTTTGGTAATATAGATAAGTAATCAGAGAATTACACACGTATGCTATTTCTGATGAATGTTTCAGTCAAAAAATTTCAATCATAATCCAAAGAAGAAATGGATTTTTCCTATGAGAACCAGGTCTTGAGAAGAAAGGACCTTTCTTTCAAAGACTAGTATTTATTAAGAGTTTCTTGTATAACCGAAGATTAACTAGGGAGAAAGTTTATAATGCACTGGAAATTTTGTGGGCAGAGGAATTTGCACTGCATAATTAAGGGCAAATAATCTCTTCATTGACCCTCCTCATCTTCCCTTTCTTCCATCCAACTCTATCCAGCAGCTCACCCATAGGCCAGAGATGGAATCATCAGTATCCTCCTGTCCACAGAGGATGGGCAATCCATCCTCTTTTTCCCACTTTTCCACATTTTGAAAGCATTGGAAGAAAATATTTCTCTTATAAGAGTAATAATAACGATAATAATGACTACCGCTTATTAAATGTTTACCATATGCCATGCATTCGGTAAAGCAATTTGTATGATCTCCAGTTTTCACAACAACCTTGCTTGGAAATGAGAAATCCGAGACTCAGAAAGTGGCTCTTGGTTTTGCCCAGGATCGGAAACCTCTAACCTGTGGGTTAGTGATTACTGTCAGAGGGAAGAAAGGAGGAACAGGGAGGGCTATTTAAGGTACTACTTGCCATTAATCATACAGCAAAACTGAGATTCCAACCCAAGTGTTTGACTCCATAGTCTGTGGAGCCGCCCATGTTGTTTGGCTCTGAAAAGCCAAAAAGAGAAAACTAAGCCCTTTAATTCTTGAAGTGACACCAAAATGTATTAACCATCTATGAGATATTAACTATCCTAGTTTCCTGGAACCAAGTTTTAGTCCATACTTTATTTTCTTAAGAATAGTATATAAATTAAATGTATAAATATAGAAGAAAATACTATGTTAAAATATTTAAATTTAAATTCTGATCTCCCTATATTATTATTTGAAGAACTAATAAATCATATGGCAAAAATTTCTTATCCCATTAATGAATACGACCAGAACACTGTGAGTAGAAATGATTAGTCTTTTGTTGTTATGAAATTAACAAGTAAATTATTTATCCCTACTAGTAGGTTAAATTGTAGAGATTTTCTCTTACCGCTGAATTTGTTTAATTATCAAGGCAGAGATTTATTAGAATAGTTGGCACTGTTTTTGTTCTGATGACACGGTTGCCTGCGGTAGTTTTTTCTTATTCATTCCCAGGAAGCACATCCAGAAAGCAGAAATCAAATCATATCTGAAAGCTTTGTTTCTGGTGCATTATATTATAAAACTGATCAGGCACTAAAATCCATTATAGTAAAAAAAGGACCTGAAATAAAAGGACAAATCAATTTCTTTTTTAACATAAAATCTATTTGAGTTTTTGTTTTTCTTTTTACCAAGGAAGGCAGGGCCAGGGGATGAGGTGAGCAGGGATTCAAGGAAGGGGGTGCTGGGAGCCACCATATGAGTGAGGTAGAGGCCCCCCTAGCAGGTGCCCAGCTGACCAGCCCAGCCAACTTGCTCCGTCCCTCACTTAAAAAAAAAGTTCTATGATTAGAGCCCTGGGTGATGTTGCACATGCCATGAGAGCACACTCTACACCATGGTGCTGGTGCCTCAGTGCTGGCCAAACTCCAGAGCCAGTGACTCTCCTACCATGAATATGCACTTGGTCTGGACTGATCATAGAATAAACGCATCTCTCTTTTTAAGACAGGTGAATTTTTAATTTTACTATTATTTTAGATCTTGTGACTAAATATGTGTCTGTACGTGAGAAGCATTATGTCAATACAACTTGCCTATGGCTACCCCATAGTTACACACAAAATAATCATGTAGTTTTGTCTATAAAGAATCTTCAGAACTATCCATTGTTTAATTTCACTTTCTAAAACATTTTTCTTTTTCTTCCTCTTCTTTTTTTTTTTAAATTTCCCCCTTAGGCCAATAATTGTGTATTAGAGCAATAGTTTCATTCACATGTTGTGACTCAATCAATTCAGCGTAACAAAACTTCATGGAGAATCATCTGCAAGGCACCGCTAGGCTCTAAAGAAGGATAAAAAGAAGGATAATACCCTGAAAGAGTCATGGTAGCAACTATGAGATAAAACAAGGAAAGTAAGATCCATACCTTAATAAAGGTACAAAGTGCTATGTAATCACAGTACGGGAGCCATTAATTCCTAATGGAAAAGTTGGAAAAGAAACCAACACTGAACAGCTACATTAAAAACATCCCCAGTCCTTATCTACAGACATTATTTTATCCAGTCCCTAGCAAGTTTGACAGGTGTTATGAAATTCAGCTTCGTTTTTGCAAGTATCCTGAATTAGTTTTCTTTCAATAACCGTGATGTTATGTGAGACCTAAAATTCAAGTGAAAGGTAGAAATCCTGTCCCCAAATAAAAACTTCATAGGCTTATAAGAGGCAAGATTCACATGACGGGAGCAAAACGAGGCAAAGCCAAGCCAGAGGTGGACCTGGCCCAGCTGCTGATTTCTCCTGCCCCCTGGGCTCCTTTCCTCCAGCGTCTCTGTGGAGCTCACCCCGCGGTTGTAGCTTCGCCTGCCAGCGGCGTCCGGGCCGAAGACTCGTCCTGAAGAACTGCTGCTTAGCAATGCAGCAGCCTCCAGGGCTTGGCACACCCTGCTTCCTCCGCCTCAAAAGCTTTTATCCCCATCCTGTGTCTGTTGCTTTCTGGTGACCACCGCTTGGAGGAACAAGCTTGTCGCCTCTGGGACGTCTTTGAGTCTCCCCTAGAGACACACACCCCCCCGAGTCTGAATTAAGGGTCCCTTGTCAGGTCTCTTGATTGCAGCCTATACAAACGCCTTCATGGCACAGTTGAAAGTATCGTCTGCAATTACCTTGCAAGCAGGAATTGTGCTGTTCAGCCCCTAGCGCAGTGATGTTACATCACAGGTGCTCGTCATGGATGGAAACGCGTCTCCCCTGAAAAAAAGATATGTTCGAGTCCTAACCCCCAGTATTCTTCAGAATGTGAAATTATTTGGAAATAGAGTCGCTGTAGATGAAATTACTTAAGGTAAGTTATTACCGGAGTAAAGTGGGCCTTATAAGTGTCCTTCTAAGACGTGAAGACAGAGATACACAGCGAGAAAGCAACATGCCTACGAAGGCAGAGATTGGAGGTCTAGAACTGCAAGCAAGGAGCGCCACAGATGGCCAGCAGCTACCAGAGGCTGGGCAGAGGCCGGGGGGATCCCCTACACGTCTCAGAGGGAGCTTGGCCCCACCAGCCCCTTGATTTTTGACAGAATTGTGAGACAGCCTCCAGAACTGTGAGACGATAAATATCTGTTGTTCTAAGTCAGCCGGTTCATGGTGCTTCGTTACCCCAGCCCTAGGAAAAGAGTGCAGTGTTCAGTCAATTCGGATGGATGGGTGACTTCCGAGTTTTTACCTGGCTATGACAAATCTGTGTCTGTTCCCAGTTATTTCCTGGTTGTAGCCTTGATCTAAACAGAGCTGCTTTCATTTTATTTGGCCACTCAAAGCTACAAATTTTATTTGTCTGATTTTCAGGTTCTTCTTTCGTTCTCAAATACTCTAGATGCAATGTTCTCCCTGGCTGTCTCCAAAACTGAACATAACTGGATTTTATGAAAGAAATTTTGTACCCATACTTGCCCCTTTTTATATAGTCTATATCTTGATAAATCTTCATGCCTACACTAAAGTAGTGTTTTAAGACATAGGAAAACTTACCTGAGGGTGTCCTTGTCTCAGTATCTAAGGCAGAGGAGAGATGAGAGAATGAGGTTCCATTCCATATGCATACTGCTGAGAGCCGTCTTGTCACAGACTTAGGTTGTGGCCTGCTGTCTGAGTTTGCTGATCTTGCGGCTTTCTACCATCTGATGGCAATTTAGTGGGGTGGACGATAGCTTGGGCTTTGTTGTCAAATAGAGCTGGGACTGACTCCAGATCTGCCATTTCATGGCTTGGGTAAGTTATTGAACCTTACTAAACCTTGTTACCTCCTTTATCAAGTGGGGTAACAGTAGTGATGAACTTCTGGGTTATTATAAGAAAATAATGGCATAACGTGCATGAAGTTCTCAGCATAGTTTGTGTAGTAAAGTCTTAATAAAGGTTATTATTAGATTATTAGATGGGCACAAAAAAACCCCTTCCATTTAGTGTGAAAATCATATTATTTTGTAAAGTAGCATCTTCTGGAATAAACTGTGTTACACATGAGAATCTATCATGGAAATTAAATACTTTTAAATTCTTCCAAAGAACACCGGAAGGCAAATGCAATGATATCTACCCTTCACAGACAAAACCTTTATTATTGAGTCAAAGACTCACTCACTTTTTTTTTTTTTCCTTTAAACAGGCTAAAAGGAGAGATGAGATTCTCCAACTCTTAAGAAAACAAAGAGAAGAAAGGATCTCGGTGAGATCGATAGGCTTTCAGATACATTGATCTGGAGGGGCGAGTTATGGCACATTCCCAGAGGTTTATAGATTGTCCCCAGATATGTGGATACTCATGGCCCAGAGCCTTCTATCTACTGGAGTGAGGGCAGGATATAGACATCAGGTAGTTTTGCCATCTCCAGAGAACGCAGGTCTGCTGGCATAGAAGCAAGGTGATATGGTCAGTGGGTCTGCCATCACGTGTTATAAGGCTATAGGATATTCCCATGGGCCCCCGCAGTGCTGATCTTTGTTTTCCAGTGATCGGTCTTGCTTAGATCATACCAAAACAAATGCTAAATGAAGAGAAACATAATAAAAATAGGAAAACAATAATAGCACCCCCTAAACTTACAGATGTACAAACACCTGCTCTTGTGAATGAACCCTAACTCTCTTAATCTGGAACATTTCTAACCCCACAGTCTCCAGATTTAAGAAGCTAGTCTGTGTAAACTCCATGGTAATTCTCCCTCAGATTTTTTTTTCAAGTAAGGAAATTTCAGTCAGCGCAAGAATTAAAAATTTTCCTTTCTGAGTTCTGTTTTGTTTTTGTTTTCAGAAAGAGCTGGTTTCCCTTCCTTACAAGCCAAAGGCCAAAGGACACAAAGCAAAGTAAGTTTACTTCTGTCAAAAATACTCTTACCTTTCTAGATTCCCCCCATAGAGAAGCACTTCTTTTTTCATACTCCCTTTGCCCCCTGCCCTCAAATCTTCTAAAAACCCACCCACTGTATTTACGGGGCCTTGAATAAACCTTCTCCCCCTCCACTTTAAAGCCTGTGTGCCCACTTGCGTATCTGGGCAATATGCCAGCATGAAGTGGTGCAAACAGGACAACAAATGAAGCCTGAATCTCTGTACACATTCCCTTCCCCTCCTTTCTCATTCCGGGCTACAGTACCCACCTGCCACCACGCCCTCTCAGCTCCCCACTCCCTTCCCCACGTGCAGCCCTGTCGTCTTTAACAACTCAGCGGGTCTTTTCGATTACCAGCTCCGATCCCACCAAAGCCACATCTAAGGATGCGAAACCTAGGTTCATGTAATGGGGGCTTTAGCCTCACGGTGAGGGGTTAATAGCCTTATCCCTGCAGTCATGTTAGCGCAGGAGGAGACACTTGGTCCCGAAGAGTTTAAAGGAAACACCCTATTTAAAAAAAGAAGCCCTATTTTAAAAAAAACTCTACATTTTTTGTTATTATGACTGAAAACTAATGTGGCTAACTCAACATTAATTTTATAAATATTTATTTGCATACTGTATTCAGGGAAGAACAGAGAGTAATAGAATTTTGGTTCTTATCCTACTGGTATTAAGGCTAACTCCCTTTAATATTACCAGAGGAATTCTCTTTTAAAAATAAATATGTCTAGGGGCTCCTGGATGGCTCAGTCAGTTAAGTGTCCAACTTCAGCTCAGGTCATGATCTCATAGTCCATGAGTTCGAGCCCTGCGTCAGGCTCTGCGCTGACAGCGCAGAGCCTGGAGCCTGCTTCAGATTCTGTGTCTCCCTCTCTCTCTGCCCCTCCCCTGCTCATCCTGTGTCTCAAAAATAAATAAAAACATTAAAAAAAAATTTTAATAAATAAATAAATAAATAAATAAATAAATAAAAATATGTCCACACTAGTTTTTTTTTTTTTTTTTTTTTTTTTTTTTTTTTTTTTTAAGTTCTGAAAGAAATGAAAAGATCATTTAATCACCTGGCTTTGTTGTCCACATAATACTCAGCAACTTAATTTCTTACTTTTTAGCCAGATGACTTGAATTAGCTTGTAAGGGTGAAGCAAAACTAGTCCAAGGGGAAGATTCATTTATCTGATTCAACTAATGGGTGAAGACTGGTACTTAACTAAGCATCGGCTCATGGGTCTGGGCGCTTCAGGTTTCTGTGCATATTTTTACAGGAATGCTCAGAACATTCCTGCTACCACCCATGTTGATTCACCTACAACATCATTTCAGGCTTGAGCAGATAATGCTTTACATGCCTGCCTAACTCATTTTGTATATGAGCTTACCCATTTTCCCTCCTCAGCCCTGGAGCCTTAAATGTCATTCTGTTCACGGGGATCTTCCTTTCCCGAGCTTCTTCTGCAGTCACTGTCTGTACCGTTCTTTTGGCAAATAACCACACGCTACTTTGCACCCGTGTTTTATAATCAACTCAACTCATTAACTCCTAAATTATTTAACTTTTCACGTACTGTGGGCTTGTCTGCCACTGCATTGTAAGCTCAGTGAGAAATTGGGCCACCAATTTCTGACACACTGGCTGCATGTAGGAATTCAGAAAATATTTGTAACAAAAAATTTTAGCTCAAAAAGAGCATGTAGTTCAGTATTAGCTAATTTAGAAGGTGATGCTTTTATAGTGCACATTGTAAACATTTTTAAATTTTTGAAGTATTTTAGATACAATCATAAAGTACTTAAATTTGCCCTCTTCCTCCTCCCTCCATCCTTTCATGTCCGCCCAGCCTGCCCCCCCCTGCACACACAGATACACCTTCACCATGCTCCTGCAACAGATCTGATGATAATCTAGGTCCTCTTCGGTCAGAAAGAACTAGAAAGTGTGTTCCTGCTAAGGTTTTAGTATCAGTATGTTTATTGCCCACCCCAGAAATATTTGCATCTCAAAAGAGGTCTGACTAGAAGAAGCAATGGGTAATCCAAAGAAATCAATAATCAATGATGAAATCTCAGAAGTGTCACTCTCAGGTGAGCAAAATATATTTAGGGTGGGCAGTCTTCTCCCAAGCCCTTCAAATTCCACGTGACTGCGTAATGACCCCTCCTCCCACTTGCACGTTGATACTTGGTTGCAAAATCTAATGCATCTCCAGAATCCAAGACAGTTACTGGGGAATCTTTGAAAAGCTGTTTCCATGCTACATTGTGTTTACAACTACAGAGTTCTGTGTATTAAAACTGATTCATGTTACTGCCGACAGGAAAGTGATACCAGAGTCAGACAAGGAAGACCAACAGGAGGTCAAAGCCTTGGACTAACTTGATGGACAAATGGGAGAGGATGGCTCACATAGATCTTTACTTTTGAAACAACCTTCTCTTAAGTCAGGATCATTCGGATCACCTTGTTAAGATAGACAAAGAAATAAAAGTTAAATACGCAGGCTTCTAGGGATTTTACCAGTTATTGAAAGCTTGCGTCTGTTTTACTTGGTGGCTCCTACTGTGTTTGGCATTACACGATCATCTCTCCCATCTTACACTTCTCTAACTCCCATGTATCTTGTTCTCATCTGAAGGGTATATCCGGAACTGCCAGATTCGATTCTGTATTATGAATATCAGATAAACAAGAAACAGGGGCTTCACATGCCCCAACTTGAGACCATTAGTAAAAACCATAAGGACATGGGGATGAAAGGGCCTTCCTGAAAACCTTAAAGTGTTCTTGCTGTAAAAAATACATATAAATAAAAAGTCTTCTTGCTGTAAAAAATACATATAAATAAAAATAAAATCCATTTTCAAAAATTTAGTTTACTCAGTTTCTGGAACATGTCCGAAGTCAGAAATTAATTATGTCTAGTTCTGTAAATAGCTGGCTTAACATTGAGCGATTTAATACACATGCACGTAATCCCATTGCCAACCTCCCTCACTTTCAAAGGCACATACTGGAAAAGAGAGGGTTAGGTATTTGATTCGTCCCTTCTGTGGTGCCTAACTGGCAGTCTTAACTCAGGGTTGTACGCTGTGCTCCGTGCTCAGCCGAAGCTCCCTGCTCTATTAAGGACCACCACTCACTTCGCTCTTGGCCCCCACCTGCCACTGATGGACATGACCCCCATCAGAGGCGACTCCCACCCAACAGCACCCACAGAAGAGTGGCTGACCCACTGGTCAGAACTCAATCACAGGGACACGCCAAACTGCAAGGGAGACTGGGAAATGGTCTTTAAGTGGGGGACCATCTGCCTCGTTAATATTTAGGACTCTCACTAAAAGAAGTGGACATTGGATACTGGTGGACAACTAGTTGTTTCTGGCACAACACTCTTTGGAGAAAAATGTTTTGAACCAAGGAAGGTAGTCAGGCCTAGAAAAGGGAAATTTAGAAAATGACCAATTGGCAATCCCATCTCAGCACTATCAAGAATAAAAGGTACCCCATCAGGGTGATTGATAGATTTGTCTGCCGGATAGATATATATCTCTTGTAAAGTTGGACATTGCAAGCTGTCAAAGCCTAAACTTTCAAATCATATAACTAACTCCCTTTGTTGTGATTCCATGCTCGCTGAGAAATCTCTTGGCTGGAGGTAGAGTATGTTCTCAACACACTAATGCCAAGATCGGTTTGCTTGACGATAATATTTCTCAATGTGTGTGTGTGTGTGTGTGTATGTATGTATATATATATGGCTAATATATATATATATATATATATATATATATGTATATGTATATAAGTGTGTATATATATCCATCTGTTAGATTGTGTTTGGGCTTGTCAATCTAAGGATGGGACCCTGGACCAAGATAATTTCACCAAGAAAAATTCTTTCAAGTGAGCCAGCCAGCCTTCCCCAGTTGGCAGGGCTCTGCATTACCTGGTGTAATGGTTGGTATTTGCTGCAACAATATAGCAAAGTGATCTGCAACATTTATTACTGCTCACACATCAGCAGGGTAGCTGTGGGGGGGAGGGGCGTTGCTAACTGATCTAGGCTTGGCTCTGGCAGCTCTGCCGGGGAGGTCTGCTTCTCAGGTCTGTTGATTGACTGATGCAGCTTTGTTTGATGGGTCATCTTCTTTGGGATGTACATGGACCAGTGGGATATCTGAGCCAGGTTCCTCTCAGACCGTGGCAGAGAAGCAAAAGAATAAAAACATGCGAGGCCTTTTCCAGTCTAGGCCCAGAAACCTCTGACTTATTCCTTTGGCCAGAGAAGTCACATGTCAAACACAAAGACAAGGGGTAGGGAAATCCACTCAGCCCCTTCAGTAAGAGAAGTGCAAAGTCACACGGTGAAGGGTGTGGACACAGGACCTGTGGAGAATTGGAGTTGCTGTTGTAATCTATCACATTAGGCTGACCACGTACCTTAACGAAGGCAATGTGAACCAAGGGCCAGAGCATCAAAGGGAGAAGTCAGGGCACAATTTAATTATTTGAGCCAACATAACAGCTCCCCTATGTTGTAACAGATGCTGTAATACTGGAAATAAATCCTTTTCAATGGACATTTAAAAACCTGGTATCTGCACACTTACATGTCTGTTTGCCCCGTCAGACCTTCTCGGAACTCTTAAGGTAACCTTTAGTGACACCAGGAGTTCACTGATACTTAGACAAAGGAATTGCCAAAGGCCACACAGACTTTGAGGAAAAGCAGAATATCAGATGCCACCTCGAGTGTTTCTGTTCACGGTAGCAGTCCCCTCCTCATTTTGAGAACCAGGAATTTCTAGAAAGGATGAAGGTTGGATATGAGATCTAATTCAGACATAAAGACTGCTGTAAGTAAGCTTGCCATGAAAGGCCAGTCCTCCTCCTGCTGACCCTTTTTTCTACAGTGGTAGGGCTTCCTTACATTAGCAGCTGAGACTGAAATAGATTCCCTCCCACCCACACCCACACCCACCCACCCAGGGGCTATATTCAGTCCTTTTCCTCCAGAATTGCGGTGGCTCCAGCTGAGACCAAAACCCCAAGTCCGCGGCCGACACAGGGCTTCTGCATGCTCCACAGCTGCACGGGGGAGAAGGCAAAGAAATCCGAAGCACCTTCGGCCACTTAGTAGCACTTTAGTTTCGGTACAGGAGGCTCGCCTCGTTACTGGAGTACGTTTGGAAACACTGTTTACTCTAAGCAGCAAATGTGAAACACGACTACTGCGCAGTTTAGAAGAGGGAGCACACGCATCGAGGGCGGAGTTGGTGAGGAAATCTTCACAGAGGGATCGCTGTCCTAGGGAGGCTCCTCCCTCTCCTACAATCCGCCCCCACCCTCAACAGGTGCTCTGCAAACAAAGAGCGGTAATTTTTCCGGGCTGGGTTCAGGAACACTCACTGGCTTCAGGTGCAGCGACACTCTTCTCAGCCAGAACTCCAACTTAGCCACCGTAACTTGTCCGGCCACTGGCACACTGCCCACTTGAGCATCTGTTCTCTGCACCCACCCTTCCTCTCTCGGGGGTAGCCCTGAGCACCCGGACTGCAGCCTACGCAGCCCCAGGGAGGTTTTCGGTGCCTCGCCTGCCCCACTGGGCCACACTGCAGAGCCCAGGGCGCTGGGTGAATCTGGCCAAGTCTCCCGGGCGTGGGGTTGAGATGCGGTCGTGATCTTAGCCACAGTGCTCTCTTCATCAGATTTCCGATAAACCAGACTGGGACGGTCCTCGGCCCTGCGCCCTGGGCAAACGCAGGATCTCCGTGGGCAGGTCGGGGCGTGGCCGGCGGGGAGGTGGGGGTGGGAGCGGGGAGCGGTCTCCGCTCCCCGGCTCGCTCCTCTCCGGCCAGCCGGGTCTTTGGCGCTGAGCTCGCCGGAGGAGGCCGTCGGGGGGCGGGCTCGGTGACGTCCCAAGGGGCGGGGGGCGGCGCGCTGGCTCCGCGCCCTCCCCGCCTCCTTCGGGTGCCGGCTCCGTGGGTCCTCGGGAGATGCTGCCGCCGCCGCCGCCTTTGCGGTTGCCGTGCACGCAGCTGCGGGTCCCTCCGCTCCACCGCCGAGGCGCCGCGGCGTCCGAGGGCGCACCCGAGCCGAGCCATGCAGCCGGGAGCCGCGCTGCAAGCCATGCTGTTGGCCGCGCTGCTGGCGGGGCCCCGGGGCGCCACCGGTCGCCTGCTAAGCGGTGAGTGAGCGCGTTGGGGCGGGGGCTGGTTCCAGGTCGGGTTCCGCAGAGACACCGCCTGCACCCCACCTGCTGCTGGCCGTCTTCGAGGCCGCGGCGCCTCTCCTCCGGCCCTCTGCAGGGGCTGGGGGCGTCCCCGCCCCGCTGGTGGACCCAGCCCTCCTGCGCGCCCAGCTTGCTTAGCCCAGCGGCTAAGACCAGCGCGAGTCCCTGGGTATCCTGGAACCCTCAAAGGCCCTTCCCCGCCCTGAGTTCCGGGCGGTGGGGGACATAGGCGGGGGGTGGGGGGCGCAAATCTGCCCCAGGAGGTGCCCCCTCGGCCCCCGCTCTGAGTGCAGCGCAATAGTTGCCAGGACCCCGGCCCTGGCCGGGCTCACCAACTCTCCTCCAGCGCACTGGGGAGATCTCTTGCTCCTGGAGACGGCGGGTACAGTGGGGATTCTGGATCGGCTGTGCGCGGGGCACCCAGCCTGGTACCTCTAGTCTCTTCTCGGGGTGATGGGGGGCGCAGTGGGGGGAGGATGGCCAGGTCCAGCTCTGGACCCAGAGCGCTTAGAGATCGGGAAAGAACCCTAGTTAGCGCGGGACAAGCCCCGCCTGACTCAGGGGAATGACTGTCTGCTTCCTTCCTCCTGTCGTGCCACTGCAGCCTCGGACTTGGACCTCAGAGGAGGTACAGTGCTCTGGCTTCTAGCCTCTTGCGTTTGTTCTGCATGTCGGGGGGGGGGGGCGGAGAGAATGTCCGTGCCCCTTTCTCAGGTCTCCGGGGCGCCGACAGATTGGCCGTAGAGGATGGCGGAGAATAGCAGCCGCCACTGCGTTATCCCTGCTTGCGGAGCTGATGGAAAGGACCCGCAGTTGGTTTCAGGATGAGGGTGGACTGCCTGGTGGCAGAAGGTGGGGGGTGGGAGTGCATCTGAATAAAGCTGCCTGGGTCAGGGCTGCATAGGCTTTGTCCTAGGTCGTGGGGAACAGAAGCCCTCGCCCTTCCCCTTCCTGCAAAAGAGAAGAGAGAGACACTTCCTGAAGGCAGGGGAACCAGATGCGCCTCAGGCATCCTTCCAGCTCTGGCTCTCTGTCTGGCACTCACCCGCTGACTTGTGCTGAGGAGCCAGGCTGGACCATACAGGAAATTCGTTTAAGGTGTTATTTTTTCCCTTGGTAAACCAAGGGCAGAAAAGTGGGGACTGCCAGTAAATTCAACTCCAGTTTCTGTCATGCTGTGGCCAGGTTGTAGGTCCCTGGGGCTCATTTTCCGTCCCCCCCCCCCCCCACCACCTCATTTGGAGCCACCTTTAAAGAATCACAAGAGCTGGGCTGGGCCAATATCCTCTCCAGGCAGCATTCCAGCCACAGCCTCTCTGCCCTCACCCTCCCTGGAACACCTTCTTAGTGCGAAATGTCTTGCTTTTGAGGCCTCCTAATTTGCTAATGTGCCAGTCCTGTTAGAGTTCTAGCAATAACAGAAGAATAACAAAGAAAAGGGAGGAGATGCAAAACTCTTATAACTTGTTGCTTATTGAGGATGTCCTTACAAAAGCCGTAAAAGAAGCAATAGAAACAAGAATTCACAGGAGTCTTCTGGGTTATCTGTATGTGCTGCCTTCCCATTTAGCACTGGAAATGCCGTCAAGCGTAGCCTTTGCCCCATATTCTGGACACTATTGGGAATAACGAAAGCTCTCTGTTCGCTGCACGGCTGCAAAACAAATTAGGAAAATGAGAACGTTCCTTGAGGGCTGGGAAGAGGTTCCCAAACCAGAATCCTTCATCCTGCTGTCTGTGGTAGAAATTCACACCCACGGCCCACAGTCTGGCTCTGACATTGCGAGGGACTCCCCTTGTTGAAATGTGGTTTTCACTTGTACGCTTGGCTCCAGAAACATACGCTGTGTGCTTCTGCAGGCTAGGAGCTCGTATTTGTATCTGTATTCCCGGGACCTAGCACAGTGCCAGGCACAGAGTGGACACTCAGTACATGCTGGTCGAACGAAGTTCCAGTGCAGCAAGGCTTCAGGCACCCAGATGCAAGCTAGGGTGGGGTGTTGTTCCTCCTCAGTAGAATCCCACACATTTGTCTGAGGTGGTGCTCAGTCCTTCTGGTGTCGGTCAGATACCACACGTCACATAGGCTCCCAGTGCAGCCTGAAACTGCGGTGGCATGGGAACTGGGCAGCATAGTTCAATGGTTATGGGCTTGACTCCGTAATCAGAATGGCCTTCCGACTCCAGTGAAGATACTGATAGCTATGTGACTTTAGCCAAATTATTTAATGTCTCTGAGCCTCAGTTTTCCCATCTGTAAAATGGGGCATAAACAAATCTACAGCACAGGATGATCAGGAGAGTTCAGTGAGATAACATATGTAAATGCAAAAGCCCTTAGCGTAGTTCATGCCACACGGTAGGAATTCAGTACAACTTAGCTGTGTCTTGAGGCAAGTTCAACAACAGACAACCCGCACCGACCTGATGCTCTTAGCTTCCGCTTACACCACAGACTGGGTGACATCGCAGTCCTACGACCTAGGCAGAGGGTTCCAGGATAGAGGAGCCCACACCCAACTTCAGAATACCTCTCTTACCTGAAGGAAGCACCAAACAGAGGTAGCTCACGCTGAACCACACTATCCCCTGAGACTTCCCGATGATGTGCCAGTGTTAGGTGTGTGGCTTGGGGTGAAACCATAAATCTTCATCTACCTGTGTTCTAAAGGATAGTCAACAATGTCTGCTTTTCAAGAATCTGTAATGGAACGAACGAAACGTGGAGTTCTTACGCAATATAAGCGTCAGGGTTTAAATCACTGCATCTCCATGCCGGAAGGGGTGTTAATTTGCTCTGAGAAGCTAAATGACATTACACAGTCCACCGATGAGTAATCAGAATCCCTGCCCAGGGATAGCTCCATTCCCATGCCCTGGTATACTTCGGGGAGTCCTGAAATAGGTCGGCTTCTATTTTCTCTAGGGCAGCCGGTCTGCCGGGGAGGGACACAGAAGCCCTGCTATAAAGTCATTTACTTCCACGACGCTTCTCGAAGACTGAACTTTGAGGAAGCCAAGGCAGCCTGCAGGAGGGATGCAGGCCAGCTGGTGAGCATCGAGTCCGAGGATGAGCAGAGACTGATAGAAAAGTTCATTGAAAACCTCCTGGCGTCTGACGGCGATTTCTGGATCGGGCTCAGGAGGCGTGAGGAGAAACAGAGCAATGGCACAGCCTGCCAGGACCTTTATGCTTGGACCGATGGCAGCACGTCAACATTCAGGTAAGTGTGTGGAATCCACGGCAGCCAACTCACTTGACGTAACTCAGAAAGGAGTTGGGCTGAATCCATGGTGCCAGGTCAGTGGGGAAGAGGAGAGGACCCAGCCAGGCAGAACCCTGAGGGGACAGCACCAGAACAGCCACTGACCAAAGCGGTGTGGTGAAGGTGGTGGGATCCGTGCCCAACTCATGTCCCAAGAGCTCTGTCCAGGTGGCCGTGGCCCGGAAGCGTTGCTTTAATAGCAGGTGATGCTTGAAGTGAAATGGTTCTGGCTGTCCAGCCTTTTGGATTAGAACCCCAATGAGAAATTGAAGGTCTGTGGAGCTAAGACTCAATATAGGGCTCCCGACCACAGGGCCCGGATGGACCAAGAGGGGACTTGAGGGATCCTGCATTTTGGAGGGCCCTTGTAAACCCACAGCACCAGGACTTAGTGATTTCACACCGCACCCTGGCACCATGGTAAAGTAAGTGTAAACTGGTAAGTGGTAAGTGTAAACTGTATCTACAGTGTTACTAGATAAAGAGTTTATAGAAGTCATTAACACGCTAAGACTTTCTGTAAGTCAGTAAAACCCCAAAATATAAAGAGGCCAAAGACCTGAGCAGACTGTAGAAAAATAGAAAATCTAACTGGTGAACAGTCACATGGGGGAAAAAAGTTTGAACTCATGATCAGTCAAAAGAATGCGGATTAGGGGAGCCTGGGTGGCTCAGTCGGTTAAGCGTTCGACTCTTGATTTCAGCTCAGGTCATTCATGATCTCATGGAATCGAGCCCCGAGCTGGGCATGGAGCCTGCTTAAGATTCTCTCTCTCCATCTCCCTCTGCCCCCTACCCCCCCACCAAAACAAAGAATGCAGGTTAAAATACATGATTTTACCTGTTACATTTAAGACAGCTGATCATCCTCTGTCAAAGTCTACCCATTGTGCTGACCACATCCATACCTTCCAGGAGTAGGAGTAGCCCCTGCAGGGTTCTGGGCCTCTCTTCCTGGGAGAAACTTGAAAAAGGAAAGTTCTTAGGATGAAATGTACTTCCCATCACTGTCGCTAGTCCCAGGGCCACAGCTGATACTCAGTGACCGCCCTCCTCTACTGCAGCCCAGGTTCCCCTCTCTCTCTGCTCAGGGAACCTCCATGGCTTACCTCGTGGCAGGGACCCAGACCCTCAGCCCTGAGGAATGTGAAGCCCCAGTCAATGTGCACTTCTCAGGCTGGAGTGACTGCACTTTTCCATCTGCCATCCAAATTGGGTGTGTGAATACCCACAGGAACCCAAGGAGACAACCTGGATGCCAAACATTTCTCCCTTCCCAAGGATAGGTGATAGCATAGCTACATCCTCCTGCAATGGGGGCCCGTTTCCTCCTACAAAGGTAATCACTGCTCCTCTTGCCCAAGTGGCAGCCATCACTCCTAGTTTAATAAGACTTTTCCAGGGGTGCCTGGGTGGCTCAGTCGGTTGAGCGTCCACCTTCGGCTCAGGTCATGATCTCACGATTTGTAAGTTCGAGGTCCACATCAGGCTCGCTGCTGTTAGCCTGTCAGCGCAGAGCCTGCTTTAGAGCCTCTGGCCCCTCTCTTTGCCTGTCCCCCCATTGCACTCTCCCAAAAATAAATACATATTAAAAAAAAAAAAAAAGACTTTTCCTAGACCTCCTGGGGGAAGTATTTCCCCCTTTGGGTCCTGGGACATCTAAAACCCACAGAGCCCAGCATTGCAGAGACAAGAAGCACGGATTCCCCAGTGGGTCACTACCAGTGATGGTAAGCAAGCCTCCTCCTGTTTCCACCCCCTGGCTCCCAGATCCATGTGTTCTTGCTCTTGGGGACACGGGATGATACTTGAGCCTTGGAGGATGTTTTGGAGGATGATCCTGCCTCCCTGCAAAAGTATTGCCTCTAAGCTAGTGCTTCAGCTGTGTCTTCCATCATTCTGTCAGGCTGGCAACTTCCAGATGCTGCAACATCATATGACTAGTAAATGCCCCAGCAACGAGCCCCTGCCACACCTCCTTTGCTATAAAGTAGGTCCCATGGTCCAATGAGGTGTCATTTGGGATTGTGTCCTGGTGGATCTAATACTACGTAAGCTCTGGATAGCGGTGCTGACTGAGGCCCTGCGGCAGGAAAGGCAAACCCGTACCCAGGTTGTACGTCTATCCCTGTCAAAGTGAATCCTTGCCCCTTTCAGGATGGAAGGAGTCTAGTGCAGTCAACTTGCCACCGAACGCCAGGCCGGTGTTCTAGGATTGGTGTTCCTTTAGGGACTTAGCTGTGGTCTCCGTTGCTGGAAGGGTCAATGTTTGGCAGTAGCTAGATCAATCAGCCTTGGTGAGTGGGAGTGGGTACTGTTGAACCCATGCGTAGCCTCCATCCCTGCCACCACGGCTACTGTAGTGAGTGTCTGTTGTGCCGGCCCCAAGGCAGCTGATACCAGGCTAGCTGACATCAACGGGCCGAGTCGTTTGTCTCCCTGGTCATTTAGTGCCTTTTCAGTGCTAGAGGCTTTCTGCCGGGTTTTAACGTGTGATAGATCCTCATACTTCATGCCTCTTCCCGTATGTCTATTCACATCTCCCTAGCCGAGAGTTCCCTATCCCCAAACTTCCCCTCTTTCTCCTTTTAGACTCCTGATCAGCTGGCCAAGTTCTGTGCCTTACCCCTGAGTCCCTATAGATTCTGACCTCCAGTAACTTCTCTTTCTGTGCCAGGTAGTTGACTAAGTATACCATCTAAGCTCTGGCCGATGGGAGGATGTCCCATTACCACTCGGTCTTTCAAGGCCAGCTCTGAGTGGGGTTGTAGTGCAGCAGCTGTCCATTTGGAATTGTACTCACATTCTTGGCTGATCTATCCATGGACCGAACTCAGGCACCTCTATCAACTAGTCATAAGGGGTTCCCTTATGCAGCTATCGGTGTAAGCTGATGGAGAGTCTTTGGAATGACAGTGCTAGAGGCTATGGCAGCCCGCTCTACCTGCTCATACGGTGCCCTTTGGTCCTGAATATATATTGATTCTGGGCCTTCCCATCCCAGGACTGGGTGTGTCCGATAGTACCTCACTCACAATGGGTAAGTTGAATTGCACGGTCTCTTGGTGCTCCCTGCCTAGTAGCAAGCCAGGAGCTGCTTTGCAAAAGGTGATTATCTCTCCGTTTCAGAAGACATGACCTTGCTATAGAATCCTAGGGGTTTACATTGTGATTCTCGCATTGGGGCTTGTTACAAATTCTGTGTGGCATTATTTTTCCCATCTGGATACCTCTGCTAATAGGATCTGCTAGATAATAAGTCTGCTTGCACTACAGCCTAGACCTGCTTCAGGGTCCTTTTTCTGCTCTTGACCTCACTCAAAGCTGGCCGTCTTTCGTGTCAGCTGATACATGGGCCAGAGCTGTATGTCCAAGTGTGAAATATGCTGTCTCCAGCACCCAAAGGTGTTACGCTTCCTACTTCACATTATTCTAAGATGCCTCAAGATGCAATATTTGTCCTTTAATATAAAAGGGATGATCTGGAATTCCCTAGATCACTAGAAACCTACACATTTTCATGAAGTGGCAAGCTCTTGAATCTTCGTAGTGTTGACATGTAATCCTCTGGAGCACATGAGTCTTCCTAAGCTCTTCTGGTTCAATTAGCATGATGTCAGAAATATAGCAGACCAGTGTGATTTTCTGCAAAATGTGTAGGTAGTCCAAATCTCTTCATACCACATTATGACGGAGGGTTGGAAAATTAATATAGTTCTCAGGCAAGATGATAAATGTGTATTGTTGTCCATTCCAAATGAATGCAAATGGTTTTTTATTCTCTTTCTGATGGAAAATATTGTGTTTACCAGATCTGTAATGTGGGTACCCAAGGGCAAGTTAACCTGCTCTAGCAAAGACACCGTAGATGGCACAGAAGCTGTAATTGAGGCTTCTACTTAGTTGTATTTATGCTGTTCTAGTGTCATCCTTTAGGATCCATCTGGTTTTTGTAGGAGCCGGACTAGTGAATTAAATAAAGGTACGATGGCGAATAACACCCTTGCATTGTCTAGAATGGTGGTACCATTTTCTGTGATCTTCCCCTCGGTAAGATACTGGTTTTTTTATTTACTGCTTTGGAGATGTTGGGAAAGAGCAAAGTCTCAGAAGCTTCTACTTGACCTTGTCCACTATTACAGCTCTTACCTCACAGGCTAAGGAACCAACGTGGGACTATACCAACTACCAACTATGGCAGTTCAAGTCATATATCTGCAGACTGGTAAATGACTGCAGGGTGGGTCCCACTGTGAGCTGGTTCTGGGCCAGAGCTCTACTCAATACCTGGGCTCAATATGCTCCCACTCTAATGGGTAGTCTTGATGATGTTTCAAGTCTTTGGATATCAATGTCACCTTGCATCCTGTGCCCAACAGTCCTTATGATATTTGGGTATCTCCTTTCCCCCAGTGTATGGTTACTCTACTAAATGGCCACAGGCACCTTTGGGAGAACAGGAAAATTATCCCCATGTGTACCAACCATGGCGTTGCAGGGTCCTTCCTCCTGACGACCTGGCCTCTTCTTCTATCAGTGAATTCCAAGCCTGAGACCTGGCTCAAGTCCAGTGCCAGGCATAAAATTCCACCCATTCCATCATCAGTGAAATGAAATAACATAAAGCCATAAGGCCAGTGGGGAAGAGAACAAGGCAAGTCAAGTTAGGAGGTCCACCAACTGGGTTGGAAAATGGCCTGGAGGTAACTAATGGGGTAGAGCCCAGCCCAAGTCAGGGCCCCCAACTGCCCAGGCACAATGTCCAAATAGTGCTGCAAGTTCAGTTATTGTCCAGGCAAATTCAACCCCGTAGGCATAGCAAAGGACCTTCCCTTTGGTGGAGGGCAACACAGCCCTCAAGCAGAGCCGTACTGAGGTGCTGCAAGGAGACCTGTCTTTCAGCTGCCTCTTAAGGAGGGGCTCTGACAAGATCCAGGCAAAGCAGCAGGGCCCAGCTAAATAATCTGAGCATGAGGGTGAGATCGGGGCCTCAGAAGGAAGCAGCTCAGGTGGGTAACCACGCAGACTATAAAACCCAGCCCTGAATCACTGCATGCAGTGAGTGCTCACAGCGTTCAGACTCTCTGTGGAATCCAAGGCCCTAAAATGGGACCCATATACTCAACTGGGTGGCAGCACCATTTAATTCCAAATACCACCGGATAGTGGAGCTCAGGCTGCTAACAGAGCTAGGAAGACAAAGGCAAGAAATGTGGCAGCAGAGGCTGAAGGAGGGGCTCATCCGCCTGATGAAGTGAAAACAAGATAAAAGCTGAAATTAGACTAGGTGGGCCCTCTGCTCTGTCCCTACCCCCTCACCTGCCTTGACAGCCTCTCCATTTTGGAAAGTCTTGCTCAGATGCTTGAATTTTCCCTCTACTTCCTAGGGCTAGAAAGGCAGTTATGATGGTTGAAAAGCATAAAGAGATAGGAGCGAGGCAAGCTCTGGCTGAAATGAGCCATGCCTCTTGTCAGTGCGTCTGATTTCTACAACAAAGAGAAACAAAAGCAGGTTCACAAAAAGCAAGCAGTAAGATCATCCCAGACTGCTTCTCATAATTGCTTTGCAGACATCATATGGTGATATATTCCTCCCCGCAGAGAGCCTGTGGCAAATGTCAGATGATTGGTTGTGATGTCCATCTTAGAAAGCATGTGGTTCTACATACTGGCAACGCTTCAATTCCTCCCTGTGTTACTGTCTCCTGACGCAGAATCCTACGTTCGTGGTTCACTGGAACTCGATGGGAAAAGTCTGGGGCTTCCTTCTCCAATTCTCTCCATTGTTGACCCCTTTCCTGCAGGAACTGGTACGTGGATGAGCCTTCTTGTGGCAGCGAGGTCTGCGTGGTCATGTACCATCAGCCATCGGCACCTGCTGGCATCGGGGGCCGCTACATGTTCCAGTGGAATGACGACCAATGCAACATGAAGAACAATTTCATTTGCAAATATTCTGATGGTAATGAATCCTTCCCCAAGTCATGTGGCTGAATCCCCAGCTGCCTCTCTTAACTTCATAAGCAGCTGCTAGTTCCCAGAATTTGTTATGTGGTCTCTGAGAAAGCTTGTTGGGAATGCCAGCGGTGTTGAACACTGGGGAATGCAGTGACAGTTCCTCGTGGAGGAGTACTTCTAGCAAAGGAGAGGAGTGTCTGATGCTAGGAGAAGGGATGAAGAAAAGAAAGGGTCTAATTTATGTCTGACAAAGCGAGAATCATGACAAGTTCAGGAAACAAAAAGCCCTCTAAGTGGACAAATTCTTATTCTTTCCACATGTGAGGTTGGCTGTAGGAACTTGGAAAAAAAGAAATATGAAAGGAAGCTGGCCATTGTTCCTGCAAGTCTTCTAACAGCCATGTGACATTATTTTCTGGGGCTTTAAGGAAACAGAATAATGACCCGAGGAGGTAGATAATGGAATACACCGATTTCACTGGCCTTGGATAGATAGCGGTCACCTTGAGGAGCAGGCTTAAACCACCTTGCAGATTCACCTGGCGTTGGCTTCTAGGTCTGTTAAGGTTTTCAAATTGGCTACAAGCCTGCAGTCTCACTCTCCTGGGGTTTCCCAAACTCCCCCATCGTAACTGGCTTAGATCTAAACTTACGTGATTTTTTTTATCTGTCCCTGAAGTTTCTCAGATCCCTAAAGCCAACTGCTGGGTCCCAGTCCTCACCTTTCCTGGTGAGAATAATCCTGTCATTCTAAACTCTTTGAATTGGACTATGCTCTTGCTCTGGTTTTTGCTGCTTAAGGTGTTTTTCCTCTCTCTCCCCCACCTCCACCCCACCCCAGGTGAACTCCTCCCCACAGAGACCTAGCCCTTCCTGCCACACAGAGCTGACTCAGGCAGGGAGGTGGCTGAGACGGGGCTGGCTTAGCAAGTTGCCTCTTTAGAGCAGTAAAAGCAAAACTTCCCATCACTCTGTTAATTATGTCCTATCAGCTCTGTGGTTTAAAATGTTGTAATTTTTAAACATTTTTTGAAGGAAATGTGTGATTTTAAAAGTTCTTTTCATACCTTTTAATTTTTGGACTTTGAACCTAGCGTGTATATATGTGTATATGCGTATATATACATATACATACATATATACATAGATGTGCATATGCGTATATATACATATACATACATATATACATAGATGTGCATATATGTACATGTGTGTACATATATGAAATATTCATAATATAATATTCATATATATACACACACTATTCTTTGTTGCTTTTGCTATTACTTGAATGACACCGAGTCCTGACAGGAAAAAGATTAAAAAAAAAGATGTACAGGATTAATGAGGAGAGTGTAATAAAAGGATATTTACAGAAGTGTGGCAAAGAGAAAGAGACGGTGAGGTGCCCAGGGACTAGCCACAGTAGGATGCTGTTACTACCCCTGAGCCCAAAGGAGCAAGTGGAGAGAATGGTTTTAGCAGAACCCCGAGCTCCCATGAGCTTGGAGTCATGGAATAGGAGCCACCCACGAGAAGCCATAACCATAAAATGCAGCGACTGTCAAACCGCGGTGGTGATGCAGGAAGGGAGCCTGGGGAGTAAAGCCTGGGACCTCTCTCTGCTCTCCTGCCTCTGCCTCCCATCAGCTAAGCCCAGTCAGAAGTGATAGGCAAGGGAGTCCCAATAACACAGTGCATAGACGTCAGCCTCCTGGGACACAGAGGAGGGCAGACTGGATCTGGCAGAGGGAGGTGAGCACGTGGAGAAAAACTAACACGTTGTCTTTATGTGGCCACCCATCTCCAGGATGAGTTCACGCACCTTAGCCATACAAGAAGCTGCACGAGCAGCTCTCTTCACCTCCACTCCCCCATTCCCCTGTGCACGTTGTGAAGCTGTCCACCCACCCCCCCCCATTCCCCTCTGCACTCTGTGAAGTTGCCCAAGAGCTCTTGACTGCTGTTCCCTGTGCTCGAAACGCTCCTCCCCTTTCCCAGACAACTCATCCTCACCTTTGGGGTTCATGTTGAACATCACCTCTCAGAACGACTAAGTGCAACAGGTGATCGTGCATTGGATCCTGGAGGATGATGATGGTTTTGTATAAAGCGCAGCTTTAGGACAATTGGCAGAATTTGCGTAAGGTGCATAGATTAGGTAATAGACTATCAATGACAATATCTTGGTTCTGATCACTGTTACTGTGGTTATGTAAGAGAACCCCCCCCACACACACATATGCATATGTCCTGTATGTGTTCTTTGTACATACGTGGGTGTATATGTAGGTATAAGTAAGAATACAGATAGACATAGAGAGATACAGAGAGACAGAATAATTAAATAAATGATATGATAAAATTGTAACTTATGGGTGAGGGCTATATGGGTATTCCTTGTAGTATCCTAGCAAATTTTCATAAATCTGCATTTTTTCAAAATAAGAAGTTAAAAAAATCTCCTCTGGGAAACCTCCCAAGGGCCCCTCAAAACCAAGTTAGGTGTTCTTCCTGGGAGGATCAGAGCACCTCACACACACAGTATTTTAACTGCCTATTTATAAGTTTCTGCCTTTCACTGCCTGGTTGACATGAGGTCTGGAAACATGCACTTCGGAGCAATGAATCCCTGCACCTGATGGGCTAGGGGAAGGTCATCCAGGGCGGTCCCAACAGGAAGGCACACCATCTATTATGCCAGAGTAGCAAGAGACTGGTTGAATGACATCTAAAACTAGACAGCATGACCACGTAGAGCAGGTGGCCCGCTAGCCAGGGCTGAACTCTGGCTCACGTCTGAGGTGTACGAAAGGCGTAGGTGTATCCAGTGAAAATGAGAGACAAATCATCTGAGGCGGTGCATTGCAGATACATCGTAGGGAGTGATGGAATGCTGCATTCGTGTTGTGCCATGTTTAATGCAGTTCTGCACCATGGATGGGACCATGGAGGGACAAGAAAACGAATACATCATGTGATGTTCTTGAATACACTATGTATTATAATGTAATGTCACAAATTAGTGTTTGTTAATATCATCCTGTGTTTCCATATGCTATGGCCATCCCAGAGAGCGTAAGGACTCTTCTCGTTTGCTGTTGTGTCTCCAGTACCTAGCTGAGTTTGTCTCCTTGCAATTTTAATTTTCACTTGAGTCGTTTGGGTCAAATCCCAGTTCAGCTACTCAATAGCTATGAGATTCCAACAAGTTATTTACTCTCCCTGTACCTCAGGCACCTCATGTACAAAATCACCGTAGTAAGAGCAACCACCTCATTAGGCTGTTATCAGGGTGAATCATGTTTGTTTTTATAAAACACTTAGAACATGATGATGTTTCTATCATATAGCAGGAACTATATATAAGTGGGTTTTTTTTTTTTAAATAAATGAATGGATTTGCATTGCACACACACTTACAGGAAGATGATTAAAAGTTTCCTTTCTGAATGAAACTTCAGAATGGCCTTGGCATCCTGGGCTTAGGACTGTGAATTCCAAAATCACACCCTTAAGGGCCCCATCCCTATGAATGCCAGAGCATCTGATTAGCATAAGAGATTTACTACCAGTACCTGAGGGTCACACACTCTCAGCCAAAGGTAAAAGTATTCAGTGTAGATGTTCTGTGCAACCTGATTGTCCTGAGGCTCTTTGCAACATTTTGAATGACTCAGGTTCTGGATCACCAGTGTCTGCCTTGGGGCTGGCAGTGGTCTGCTTACCTACCCCCCTACAACCGCTTCCACTGCTTGGACATCATGTTTGTTACCCTCTAAAACATCCCTAGTGAGAGTTGTTAAAATGTCTTGGATTGCTTTTTCTTTTCTTTGCTTTTCTTCTTCTTTTTTTTAGATTGTTTTAAAATTGAGGCCTGAGTGTAGCTGGGGAGGGATAGGGATTACTGTTGAAACTGGATTAGCCGTATGTTGGGTGATGGTACATAGAAGTTCATTATACCAGCCTTTCTATTCTTGTTTATTTTTGAAAATTCCCATATTTAAAATTTTAAAATACTTTGGGGCTGGGTAGCTCAGTCAGTTAAGCGTCTGACTCTTGATTTCAGCCCAGGTCATAATCTTACGGTCGTGACTGCCTGCATCAGGCTCTGTGCTGACAGCGAAGAGGCTGCTTGGGACTCTCTCTCTCTCTCTTTCTCTCTCTCTCTCTGTCCCTCCTCCCCTCCTCTTCCTCTCTCAAAAATAAACTTAATGAAATAAATAAAATTTTAAAATACTTTTTTAAAAATACCCAAGTAAAGCTGGGGGAAGGCTAGTCTTGGTGAAAAAGTGATTCTTTTGGCCTGCTAACCCAGTTCCTAGCATTGAGTAACACAAAATAAAGTTTATCAGAAGACTGAGTAAATAAGTGGATGCCATGAGTTGGCCAGTTTCATTCAGATGGCATGGAAATTTACTTATTATTTTCATATTTGTTTCTTTCTGCCACAGAGAAGCCAACAGCTCCTTCTACAAAGCCTGGAGGTAAGCTATCATTTGAGTTGGGTTCATTTGGACTGTTTCACAGGCCCCCTTTACGGGTTTAGAACCACAGGTTCTTTAGACCAGATTTTCCAACAGAAAGAGCACGGGTGTTAAGTCATGCCTTTCGGAGAAGTAGATGCCGCGTGCAGCCCTGTCGAGTAGTTCATTAATCTCTCCCTGGCGTTGCCGATTTCTCCCAAAGCTGAAAAGCAACAACCACAAATTCAGTTTGGGATGTGACTTGTCATTACTGACAATCTGAGAGGAATAATTCCATCTAATGAGGAAAGAAGTGAGCCAAACGGATAATTTATGCTCCTAGAAGTGAGTCATTGGCCCTTCCCTTTGGCACCTCTGTATCTTATGTGCCTTGATGCCAGCTGCCTGCTGTCCATTTTAGTACATGATTCTTGGCAGCAAAGATCTCCCCAGGAAGATGAAGGCAGTTGAACCTGTAGGCCGGCAAACTCAACCCTTAACTTTTCTATGCTTTTAAATGGCCCGAGTCAAACTGCTCCTCTTTTTTGGGGATCCCGCCCACAACCTGGCCACCCTCAGAGACTATCTGGATTATGAGGCCTTTTCTCTGGGGTCTCAAGTCAGTGTGTCTGTCTCCAGGTGAAGGAACAGAGCCAGCAACACCCATGCTTCCAGAAGACACAGGGAAAGAAGATTCCAGAGAGACTTTTAAAGGAAACAAAGGTATGGACCCAACTCTCCTGGGGGAAATAGATGACGGGACTCTCCCGATCACAGATGACCAAGGTTACATTTTCTACTTTGTTCTTTCCTGTAACCACTTAAAAAATGAACTAGACAGGGCATCTGTGACTTTGCAGAAAGTGCACGAAGTTTTGGGGTTTGTAGTGAAACCACAGGGGGAGAGTAGTCAGCCAGGAGGTGAAATGCCTGCCTGAGGATGAGGATAGATAGGGCTGGGGGACGCCCAGCAGTTGTGGGTGGGGGCGGGGTACCGAGAGAATGGCTGTAGAGGAACAAAGGGGAAAAACCCAGGCCGTGAAGCCAACAGCTCCGACCTTGACATTCACTTGTGAAACAAATAGAGGAAATGGACACAAACATTTCACAACTGGAATCAAGAAGGATCAGAGAAAAGGGGGGTGATAACTGGGAGCGCTGATGGAATTTCCACCTGGGCTCTCACCTGGAGTCTCAAAGAGGGAGATCTGGGTTTATGTGGCTGGGCAACTTTTAAAAACCACTTCATTTCTCTGAGCTTTAGTTTTCATGTTCTGCATGACGGAAGTAACACCATGTGTCTCACGTATCCGAGAGCCTCACTGTGGCCGTCAAATGAAATCGGATATTGTAATACTGCAGTTCAGTTCTGGCATTAGCCACGCCAAGCTAGGACAGAGCCCACAGGTTAAGGGCACAGTCTGCAGCAAGTCACTTCAGACATCAGTCACAAGTTCAGGGGTCCCCAGGCCACCCCCACTTCTGGTCAGTTGGCTACAAATCCAGAGGATGCCCACAACCCCCTCAGGTTTAATAGCTCGCTAGAACAACTCACAGAATTCAGGAAAATACCAGACGTAGGACTGCATTTTATTGTAAAGGATACAGATCACCACCAGCCAGCTGAAGAAACAGGTAGGGTAGGGTCCGGGAGGGTCCTATGTGGGGAGTTTCTGTGTCGTCTCCCTGGGGAATCAGGATGCATAATCACCCTCCTGGCACATCAATGTGTTCATTACATAGGCATGATTGATTTGGTCATTGGCCATGAAATTGAACTCACTCTTCATGCCCCCTCCTGTCCTGAGACCCCCCGAGGAGCCCCCTTCCTGAGACATCTTACCAGCATAAACTCTGATATGGTCGGAGGGGCTCCTGAATAATAAAGTTACCGCTATTACCTGCAAAATTCCAAAGATTTAGGGCCTCTCTTCCAGAAGCAAGGTCAAATTTTATTATACAACCGATAAAATGTGTTAAAATGCTTTGAAAAAAGTACAAAGGGCTCTACAGAGGTGGGTGGCATTTTCAGTGCTCATTGGTTTTATGGCGGCATTTAAAGTGGGTTTTGCTTTGGGCTCTTTGTTTGTGTGGTTGTTAGGTTTGCAGCCTCACAGGAAAACAAAGCAACAGCTTCCAGAAGGTTGGGAACCTTGGACCAGTGGGAGTAAAATAGGGGTCAGGCCCCAGTCCTTGATTCCTCCTCAAGCCCCATGACGGAAAATTCTTTGGTTCTAAGTCTTAAAGGATAGGTCGGGATAACAGACCTCTGAATGTCCTCCACAGTCACTGCTCTTGGTCCCAACTGGATCCAATTAGTCTTAGTCAGATTTGTTGGAAGGTTACAGTCTGATTCATGGGCTTCATGTGACCTCTTTCCTGGTAACAGCGCTGAGACTCAATTCTTCTTCCCTCCCTCTTCCCCACCCCACCTTGGGAACTACCATTTCTGTCCCGAGAGCCAAAGACATCAACACTGCCCAAGCAGCTCCTGCTTTGTTAAGGGACAGGAAGGACAAGAAAAGAGAGTATCTCTTTCCTCTGGGGAAAAAAAAACAAATTTAATTCAAAAAATGCCTCTCTGATATTTTGCAAGAGACTCCAACACTTAAACTTCTTTTCTCTATTACTTAGGATAACAAGATAGGTAGAAAACGCTCACTTATTGAAACTAGAAGACTTTGCCAACTGGGTAACTGTATACCTATTTCCTTCCAGGAATGCGCTCTTTGAAATACTCTATGTTGATTATGCTTTTTTAAGCCTGTTTTGAAGCACATAAAGACCACTGATGCTGATAATATGCAATTTTCTTTTCAGAAGCTGCCTTAAATCTTGCTTACATTCTAATCCCCAGCATCGTCCTTCTCCTCGTGGTCATCACAGTTATGTGTTGGGTTTGGATCTATAGAAGGAGGCAAGTAAAACTGTCGTTGTGTGAGTCTTTGTATCTTCTGGACTCTTTGAGATTTGGACATTGCTCTGTTTACTTCATTAAAAAGCCATAGCAGCTCTAAGAGAATCACCATTGCAGATTTGAGAGTATATTCTCCGATGGGCTCAGGACATTCAGAAGTACTAAGCATTTGTGCTTAGTTGTGACTAAGAGTGATCTTATATTCTTTCATTTTTGTGTAAGGAAGATTTTACATGACTTGAAGGGTGAAACTGTGTTATTTGCCTACTTTGTATACACACATCACTCAGCACAGTACTTCCATGAATGAATACTCTCACTCCAAAAATGTTTGTTAGTTGGGGGAAGGAATAAATAGTGAGCCATTGAAATATGACTGTTCCAGAGCCTTCTGGCAAACATCTGCAATGAAATCACTTTATTAAAAATGAAATAGCTCAGTCTCTTAAATGGACTTTCTTTTAATTCAATATACAATTATAGATTGCTACCAAATAGCTCTACTAAGTAGCCTAGAGGACCTCTATTTATGAATCATGGGCCACCATTTTTGAGGGACCCACAGCTATTCTCAGTTGCTTTTTTATTCCCCATCATCATGCCATACATAGAAGAAGGCCAGTATGCCCATTTTACAACAGAAAAACTAAGGTCTGGTTTAAGATTTGGCTCCCTTTGATGACCATTTTAAGATGAATTAGTAAAATACCAATGCTTAAGATTTGACTTGTGCAAACCTTTGTATTTGCTTTAAGTTTTGACTTGTTTAAGATTTGACTTTTTAAGTTTATAGTCTTGATTGGACTTTAAGATTTGACTCCCTTTGATGACTATTTTAAGGTGAATGAGTAAGATATCAATGCAGAGTTGACCCTACAACAACAAGGGTCTGAACTGTGTGGGTCCACTTATACATGTTGTGGGGTTTTTTCCAGTAAATACAGTATAGTACTGTAAATGTTTTTTTTTCTTCTTTATCACTTTCTTTTTTTTAATGTTTATTTATTTTTGAGAGAGAGAGAGAGATCACAAGCACAAGCAGGGGAGGAGCACGAAGAGAGGGAGAGAGAGAATCCCAAGTGGGCTCCATGCTGTCATCACAGAGCCCAACATGGGGCTTGAACCCACAAACTATGAGATCATGACCTGAGCTGAAGTTGGACGCTTAATCGACTGAGCCACCCAGGCGCCGTGATTTTCTTAATAACATTTTCTTTTCTCTCCCTTACTTTATTGTAAGGAAACAATATATAATACATATAACATGCAAAATATGTGTTAATCAACTATTTACAGTATCATTAAGGCTTCAGGTCGGCAGTAGGCTATTAGTGGTTCAGTTTGCCGGGAGTCAAAAGTTACATGAAGATTTTCAACTGTGTGGGGGGTTGGCACCCCTAACCCCTTCATCATTCAAGGGTCAGAAGTAGAACCTGCTTCATTTAATAATAACTTCCTTATAGGATCATTAGAAGGATTAATTTATGCAGAATGGGCTTATAGTAAACAGTCAAAAATATTAGCTCTTACTATGATTATTTTTTATTAATTAATTCTCTTTGATCTAAAAAGAATTCAGTTAAAAGTTACAAATATATTTTCCAACTGCTTACTCTGCAGTTGTTTTTGTTTGTTTTGTTTTGGTTGGTTGGTTGGTTGGTTTTAATTTCCCTTCCTTACTCTATTTAACACCTCGCCAGGATTTGGGAATTGTGACTTTGAAGCTGGAGTCTATCTCAGGGGGTTTTACCTTTTTTTTGTGCCACAGACATCTGTAACAGTCAAATGAAGCCTATGGACTCCTTCCCAGAACAATATCTTTAAATATATTACAATAAAATATTAAAATATATTGGATTACAAGGGAAGCCATTATACTGATACCACAGTTTAGCAAAATATTTCCAAAAATGATTGTGATTTGGTAATACATGCATTTCTTTATTAATGCTTCCTTATCTAGTAGTGGATATGATCACCGTAATTTTGAAACAGAGATGAGCGTAAAATACTTTAAGGCCTCTATGGCAACTGTGATGTGATATGAAAATAACCTGTGATTTCTGTTGGTGATCGAGTCAAAGGTATTACTAATTCTACTCTAGTTTGTTGCCTACATTCAGAATTGAAGGACAGGCTCACTTTCACTTGGAGATGGGTTTTTTTTAATGTGATATTTTTCCCCATCCAATTCTATCCATGGACCCTCTGGGAGCTCTGAGGATCCCAGGATAACCACCTCTGTTCTATGCTCTTGCAGCAGTGAATGACAGCTACGCAATCACTTTGAATACAACACTTCCCCGTTTTGTTACCCCACCTCACCCCACCCCAAAGCCCTGACCTGTAAGTTTCGGTAGGTGAGAAGGACAGTGTAGTGATTGCCCAGGCTGGCCTCCTCCTGCCTGAACAGGAGACACGGGGATATTCTCAGTCCCCTTGTCTAAAATACTTGGCCCCGCTTTTCTCTCCTCCTAGGAAAGGGGAGCAGCCAGGCCCCAGCACGAAGGAGCAGCACACCATCTGGCCCTCTCCTCATGCAGGGAACAGCCCAGACCTAGAGGTTTACAACATCATTCGAAAACAAAGTGAAGCCGATTTGGCTGAGACCCGGCCAGACCTGAAGAACATTTCATTCCGAGTGTGTTCGGGAGAAGCCACTCCCGATGACCTGTCTTGTGACTATGACAACATGGCCGTGAACCCATCCGAAAGTGGATTCGTGACTCTGGCGAGCGTGGAGAGTGGCTTTGTGACCAATGACATTTACGAGTTCTCCTCAGACCGAACGGGGAGGAGCAAGGAGTCTGGATGGGTGGAAAATGAAATATATGGTTATTAGGGCACATGAAAAACACTTGAACAAATGGAAATGGGAACGAAAAGAGGAGCAAAACTCTCCTATTTTCTGTGAGGAAAAGAGAATGTGTATGAAAATGCTCAGTTCAGGTCTTGGGGGTAAGCATGTCACCCCCATTAGCCCCTGTTGGATCCCCAAGTTTGGCCAAATCCCCAACCCCAGCTTCTCACCCAGATCAGCCTTATGAGAAAGCACCTTGCCCACGGTCAGGCACATAGTAGAAAATAAATGTCAATCGATTGGTTCTAACTGACTTTCAAGGGAGAGTGACTTCCCTGGCAGGGATAAGTTTGAGGCTGTGGGACTTGGGAAAGCCATCTCTGGGTTCTGGTTTTCTCGCTCTGCTCTGTTTCATATATATATATATATATATATATAATATCTGGGCAGCAGATATAATCACCACGAGACAGAAATTACAGAATCTTTTCAAAGCCCACGTACTGTGGCATCGGGCTGGCCAGTGTACGGACGAATCTTAGATCTGTTTTATTTTGTTTTGTTTTTTCAAAGAATCAAATCAAATCAAAAGCAGGAAGCAGAATGTTAGTCTGTCTGTGTCTACAGCCCTTCCTCTGCATGTAACCTCAGGGGACCTCTTTTTCTTTCTCCTCGCATCCAAACTTGGACATATCCAACTTGGAAATACGTTGCAAACTAAAACTGGAATGTGAGTCTCGGCTTCTAGGCTTCTTTTTGTGCTCAGCCCCGGTAGTGCTCTTGTTCTCCTCGTGTGTTTGTTTTACGGCAGCAGCAACATGGTTTGGCTGATGATGATAATGATTCTTCCTTTTTGTTATGGGACTTATCTCAAATAGTTTTGGACTCAAATCCACAGAAAAGTTTCTTGGCCCAACATCAGCTGTTTGCACTTTGAAGGTCTGCAGGCTCTTATCTAATATCATCAGCAAACCCCTTCTAACTTATTATGTTAAATTTTCCAATGCTTATTTATTTTTGAGGGAGAGAGACAGAGTGTGAGTGGGGGAGGGGCAGAGAGAGAGGGAGACACAGACTCCGAAGCAGGCTCCAGGCTCCGAGCTGTCAGCACAGAGCCCGATGCGGGGCTCAAACCCATGAACTGGGAGATCATGACCTGAGCTGAAGTCGGACGGTCAACTGACTGAGCCACCCATGCGCCCCGTAACCTTTGATCATATATCTTACTTTTTTCATAGTTTGTCACTTTGTCTCACACACGGAGCCCCGAACTAGACGGAGTTAGCTGGTCTGGGTCCGAGCAGTATCACGTGCAGTCAGTTGTAATCACTGCCCAATGGCCAGCTACACGGGGGCAGGGAGTAGGGTGGACAACAGAATCATCACTTATGCCTGCTCCCAGGAAGTGTATTTTGTGGACTCACAACATATAAGCAAAATGAGTGACCCCATGGTCTGAAGGACCGATTCGTTGCTCCAAAACATCAAAGATCCCATTTTGCTTCAGATGTCCTGGGTCTATAATCTATCCCTTTATCCTCCCCTGTGTCACCTACTGGGGCCCCTGTTAGGCTGCACCCCCATCAGGGTGGGGATCCAATCCGCCCTGTCAGCATTGTAACTCCCACACTCCAGACAGCGCCTTGCACAGAGTAGACCATCAATATTTGTTGAATGGATGAGCAATTCATTTTTCAGGCTGATATAGCATAGTCTATATAGGTCAGCTGAAAAGTTTGTAGAACTTAAAAGTTCATACTCCAACTGGGTGGGGGAGGTAACAGTTATTTTAGTTTAAAAAGCATTCCTATTGCCTAGGAAGAAGGAAGTATGGCAACAACAAACAGAAGTTGGTGAATTGTGTCAACAACTTGCTTTAAGTCGCTGAAGCTGGTAACTAAAGGTTCACGGGACTCAAGTGCAGCTGCAGCTTTTTACCCAGGCCCTTTATATTTGCCTTTACATTTCCCTGACTCTCCTTGAAGGAGGTAGATCTGAGGCTTGCCCTCTGGTCTCCTGGTTTGGTCACCTCTCGGATAAGTCCTTTCGGTGTCGCACACTCGCTGTCTCAGCGATTATCTTAGCTGTGCCTCAGGCGGACGAACTTGGGTTCAGTTACGAATTTGGCAAGCCGTCCAGGAGCTCCTTGCCCACCGTTCATCTGCTCCCAGCCAACAAGGGAAGTCCAGTGAGTCCAAGCAGCTGCTTAGGCTTTTGATCCCAGGGGACTCACCCCAACTGGCGCCCCAAACTTCGGCACCAAATTTAGCTCCTGCGGCAAGGAAATCGTTTTGAGTTTGGGTTGGACGGATGGCTCTTGGTGAGTACTTTGTGTGCAATGGCATGTGACCTTATGTCTTCCTCCCTCTTGGTTCAATCGGTGAAGCTCTGACTTTTGGGGAGGAACCAGTGCTCACAGAGGAACTCTGGGCTTCATTGGGCTTGTGTGTCGTTGCAACTTTTGGTGTCTTTGAATAACGCTAGCCATGTTCTAACTGGGAAATGAGAAATGACCGTTTGATCCCCACATGCTGCCCTTTCGGCTGTATTCTCCAAATTTGGGCAATCTTTTTTTATTTTTTATTTATTTATTTATTTTGCAACACTACTTGGCCACATCATCCGTTAGACTCCTGAGAAAAATGACCAAGTGGTGTGTCTGTAAATTAAAACCCCATCTTGCAATTAGGTTTGGTTTATAAAAGATGATATCTGGAAATTGAGCCTTTAAGATTTTGTTAGCATCTTGTCTGTGTATTTGTATGGGTGTCCGTGTATATTGTAAATGTGAAATGCTTTCTCTACCTCTGGATGGTATTCCTAAATTTAATTTGTAAGAGAGCTCTAGTTGGCTTAAAAGCAAGCGCTTGTAAGAATTGGGCATTCTAAAACTCAGAAAAATGGGAACTGACCCAAACATTTTTCAAGTTTATGTGCTCTGGGAAAATACTTGGTATTAAAGCTAATTTCAGGTTGTTAGTTCTATTAAAATGGACCTGTCTTTAGAGTTGTCAGCATTATATGTAGAACTTCTGTTCTGCCTGTGTTTACTGAAAGCCAAGGAGGTTCATGTTCTTTCTATTACAAAATTTGTTAGAAAAGAAAAAGTGTATGGTATTGGTCTTTCTATCACCATTTTTGTTGTTGTTGTTTTAGTTTTTTTGTTATTTTAGTTTCTATTTTGTTCATTTGGGTTTGTTTGGGGTTTTTTTAGAGAAAAACCTTATTACTTTGTCTAATGCCTAATGAGGTTTTATGGGTAATCTAAGAACAAATAAACAACCAAATAACTTCAATAAATGTCATTCAGACTACCAGAAATAATAAGGGAAATAACTCTGCAAGCAAAGTGAGACTGGTTGTTTAAAGAGGGAAAACTTAGGACAAATTCTGATGTAAAAAGGAAAGTTGAGAAGATTTGTGAGAAGGGAATCTTTGGAAAGGAATTTTTTGCATGGTTGAGGCTAAGATTATGGAGGCTAATATGTAAAAAAAAAAAAAAAAAATTGATTTTGGAGTGATCAACACCTGGGGAAGAGAAGGGAGCGTAAGAGATATCCAGCTGTGATACAAGATCAACAGAAGTCTTAACTGATTCTCTGGGGAGTTCTAAACTAGGCTCACCCTTAGGAACCATCCTAAGTTAGAGCAAAAGTCATGCACTTTTATAATAGTCATGGTATGTGACCAGCTGAGAAGAGGGCATGACCTTGGCAAGGCAGCTGTCTTCAGTCAAGGCAATCCTTGATGATCTCTGAGCGTTGAGGACTGTTGGCTGCCTTTCTCCAGCTGAAAGCCCTACATTCCTGATGGAGATTCTGATCAGAACATCCTATAGCAACACGGAAGATGACAGGCAGGGAAACAGAGACCACATAAGTTTGCTTAATTCATCTTGTTGGAATGCATGAGTTTTAATGTCAGAAGTATACTGGTATAAGATAGTGTTGTAGACTCTGAATCTAAAATTCTCTCGTCTAGCAAAACAGTGGGACGCAGGATTGAAAGTGAGAGATGGCTAATGTCCAGGAAGACAAGAGCCCCGAATAAGGGCTCTTGCCCCGCTTTTATTAGGATCAGAAGGCTTACAAACATGGTGATGGACGTGCATAAAGGGACAATGAATCTGTGAATATTAACTTGTGGACGTGAGGGAAAGGGGGTCTTGAAGATACTCGTGGTTTGGGTTAATATAAAACAAAATCCAGGTGCTGGGTAGTCAGGAGGAGGGTTGTTTCCAGCCGACAGGAGGCAGCACCTCTATTTACCTTAGCCAGCCTCGGGGATGAAACAGGGGGAAATAACCTCAGGGTTGACAAAGAACCTTTTCTTTTTTTTTAACCATCTCGACTCTGGGCTGCTTTGCCTGCAGCGCCAAGGTCCATAGTCCAATTCACCAATTTACCTAACCTGGCCCTATCCTCCTGTGAAAGCAGCTTTCTGCCGTAGTACTAAATTGGGGGTGCTTCCACCCTGAACATCTCATCTTGTTTATTTCATATACCTACGTACTGGGCACCTTTGCACTGTACCTATTTTAGGCCTTTGCCTCTCCCTCTCTATTCTGGGGGCTCTGCACCCCCTATTTCTGGCACCTTTGCACCTCCCTATTCTAGGGGTGCCTTTGAACCCCCCTATTCTTGGGGTGCCAATCTGGTTTACCCAGACTCAGGTGTGAGCATTTTATGGCTTTGTATTTCTTAATGTCTTGTTAACCCATTGGTGTAAGCCCAGGGGATTGCTAAACTTATCCCCCACAAGATGGGAGTTTGACTTTTCTCCCTGTTAAAATGAGTTTTCTTGGATTACTGGTCTAAGTTATAAACAAAGGTTTTTCTTTATCTTTAATCTGCCTAGAAAAACAAAGTTTCTATTAAAGTTGAATCTTCTCAACATTAAAAGAGCCTAGTTTTGTTGAAAACTATACAACTCTCTGCATTTGCCTCTAGAATCTTATTGCCACCTTGGATAAATAGATAACTACATTTTGTAATGATCTAAATCTTATTTAGGCATGTGCTTTAAAATCTTGTGGATATTTCAGAAATACTTCCCAAATTCAACTTTGTGACCACTCTAGTTACTTCCAGATGAAGATTGGGGTTAAAGGAAGGGAATATTTCTGCACTCATTGAGAAATATTCCTTAGTTCCAGGTTGAAACCCAGCATTCTGCAGTTCCAGGATTTGTGAGTTCTTGTACTGGATTTTATCCAAGGCCTTAGAGGGGATTGGTTGTACCCAAGTAGTACTTAACGATTTCTTGAGATGATCTCTCCTCCAGTAAATAGTACTTTCAGGCCTGTCAGAAGCTTGTTGGTCCAAGCAGTGTTCTTTTTGATGTTCTCCTTGCTAACAGCATGTAGGGAACCTGTGGTTTGTGGTGGGACCACCGAACAGCAGTATGTCACCCATAATGGTGCGTTGATGAATATGGTTAATCATTTCTTCCATAAGA
The DNA here is from genome assembly GCF_046562875.1 of Panthera onca. NCBI lineage: Eukaryota > Metazoa > Chordata > Mammalia > Carnivora > Felidae > Panthera > Panthera onca. The sequence continues at coordinate 105,489,975 of NC_138348.1, read as the reverse complement.
TACTCTGAGATAAGGGTTTGTTAGATTTCCAGCTGGCTTTAGAGGCAGCGTGGTGTCCATATCCCCATTCTTTAGCTCTTCTGAGGTCCTCTCATCCTCCTTGGAATATTGGGGTTAACATTTAGTTAGAGAGTTTGGGAGTCTTTGTACAGGCTGCCAACTTGGCTTGATCTGCCCAATTGTTCCCTTGGGCAATCATATAGCAGCGGATAATAAATAGCTGCTGGGTCACCACTGCATCTAGCTCTTCATTGTCCTTGATCTGTAAAGCTCTCATCTGTAAACATCTCAAGATCTGGATTTCTGGGTATTAATTTTGTATCCTTTTCTGAATTCATTCATTACTTCTAGTAGTTTTTTGGTGGATTCTTTAGGATTGTTTTATGTACAGTATCATGTTGTTTGCAAATAGTGACAATTTTACTTCTTCTTTACCAATATGGACATCTCTTACTTCTTGTCTTCTTGCTATGTCTAGGACTTCAAGTACTATGTTGAATAAAAGCGGCAAGAGAGGAGGCTCCTGGGTGGCTCAGTCAGTTAAGCATCTGACTCTTGATTGTGGCTCAGGTCATGGTCTCACGGTTTATGCGATCGAGCACCACATCAGGCTTTGCATGGATGGTGCAGAGCCTGCTGGGGATTCTCTCTCTCTGCCTCTCACTGCCCCTTCCCCACTAACGTGCACATTATCCTCTCTCTGCCGGTCGGTGTCTCTCTGTGTCTCTGCCGGTCGGTGTCTCTCTGTGTCTCTGCCGGTCGGTGTCTCTCTGTGTCTCTGCCGGTCGGTGTCTCTCTGTCTCAGTCTCTCTCAAAACAAATAAATTTAAAAAAAAGTGGCAAGAGTGGATATCCTTGTGATGTTCCAGACCTTAGAGGGAATCTACCACATCTTACCTGTGAGATTTTTATATATGGCCTTTATTATGTTGAGGTACATTACCTTTTTCCCCATTATGTTGAGAGTTGTTTTTACCATGAATGAATATTAAATCCTGTCAAATGGCTTTTTTTTTTTTGCATATATTGAGATGATCATGATTTTTATCCTTCATTTTGTTGATGCAATGCCAGATGTTGATTGATTTACGAATACAGAAACATACTTGCATCCCAGGAATAAATTCCACCTGATTGAGGTGAATGATCTTTTTTTAATGTATTGTTGTAGAGAGTTTAATTTTTATTGAGGACTTGTACATCTATGTTCATCAGGGATGTTTGGCCTGTTTTCTTTTTTGGGGGGTGTTTTTGTCTGGTTTTGGCATCAGGCTAATGCTGGCCTCCTAGAATATATTTGGAAATTTCTCTTCATCTTCTGTTTTTTGGAATAGTTTGAGGAGAATGGAATGTTTGATGGAATTCACCTGTGAGTCTGTCTGGTCCCAGACTTTTATTTCTGTGTAGTTGCTTTATTACCAATTGAATTTCCTTTCATATAAATTGTTCAGATTTTCTATTTTTCCCTGGTTCACTTTTGGAAGGTTGCATGTTTCTAGGAATTTATGCACTTATTCTGGATTGTCCAGTTTATTGACATACAATTTTTCATATATTCTTATAAAATCTTTTGTATTTCTGTGGTCTCAGTTGCTCCTTCTTTCTCATTTCTGATTCTATTGATTTGGGTCCTTCCTTGTTTTTTCTTGATGATTCTAGATAAACATGTCAATTTTGTTTGTCTTTTCAAAGAACCAGCTCTTGGTTTCGTTGATTTCTTTTTCCTATTACTTTTTTAGTCTCTTATTTCTGCTTTGATCTTTACTTCCTTTCCTCTACTTACCTTGGGCTTTTTTCTTCCTTTGCTAGTTCCTTTAGGTGTATAAGGGTAGATTTTTTTTCTTGTTTCTTGATATAGGCCAATATTGCTATATAATTCACTCTTAAGATTATTTTCTCTGTGTCCCAGAGATTGCCGGCCATTATGTTTTCATTTTCATTTGTTTCCATGTATTTTTTTGGTTTCCTCCTTGATTACTTCGTTTACCTATTGGTTGTGTGTTTGGTCTCCACATGTTCGTGGGTTTTTTTCGTTTTTTTTTTTTTTCTTGTGATTGGTTTCTAGTTTAATACTATAGTGGTTGGAAAAGATGCATAGAATGATTTCAATCTTAAATTTATTGAAGCTTGTTCTATGGCCTAATGTGTGATCTATTCTGGAAAATGTTCCATTTGCACTTGTAAAGGTGTATTCTGTTTTGGGATGCAATGTTCTAGATATATGTTGTGTCCATCTGGTCCAATGTGTCATTCAGAGGCATTATTTGCTTACTCATGATCCTTTTGGGTGCTCTATCTGTTGATGTAAGTGGAGTGTTAAAGACCCCTGCTATTATTGTATTACCATCAGTTTCTCCTTTTATGTCTGTTACCATTTGCTTTATGTGTTTAGGTGCTCTAGTGTTAAGTATGTAGATCTTTATGATAATGTTATCTTAGTGTTGGGTTTATACTTTTTTGTCTGTTAGTCTTGGTTTTAAAGTCCATTTTGTCTGATAAAAGCATTGCTACATGAACTTTTTTTTTTTTTCTTCATTTGTGTGGTGAATGTTTTTCTATCTTCCCACTTTCAGTCTGTAAGTGTCTTTAGGTCTTGGGTAGATAGCATATAGAAGAGTCTTGCTTTTTTATCCATTCCATCACTGTCTTTTGATTGGAGCATTTAGGCCATTACATTCAAGGCAATTACTGATAGATAGGTGCTTATTGCCATTTTAAATTGGTTTTCCGGTTGTTTTTGTAGTGCTTCTTTGTTTCTTTTGCTCTCTGTGTGATAGATGAGTATCTACAGTGTTTTGTTTGGCTTTCTCTTTATTTTTTGTATATCATAAGGTTTGGCTTTGTGGTTACCATGAGGCTCATATATAACATCCAAAGTAAATATCAGTCCATACTAATTAGGTTATTTAAGTTCAAACACATTCTAAATAAATAAAAAGAAAATACCCTTTTTTCCTCTCTTTTCCACTCCCTCCTCTACGTTTATGTATAGGTTGTCATATTTTACATCTTTTTATTCATAGCTGTCATGTCTAATCGTGGCCATTTATTTTCCACTTTTTTAAACATTTCTTACAAGGCTTATTGGTGATAAACTGCTTTATCTTTGTTTTGTTTTGGTTTTGGTCTGGGAAATTCCTGATCGCTGTTTCAAGTCTGAATAAGAACCTTGCCAGGTAGAGCGTTCTTGGTTGTAGGGTTTTCCTTTCAGCATTTTGACTACACCATGCCACTCCCTTGTGACCTGTAAAGTTTCTGTTGAAAAATCAGCTGATAGCTTTGAGGTTTTCCCTTGTATGTTTTGTTTCTCTTTGGCCATTTTTTAAGATTCTCTCTTTATTTTTAGTCTTTGACGTGTTTTTAATTATGTGCCATGGTGTGGACCTCCTTGGGCTTGTCTTGTTTGGAACTCTGTGCTTCTTGGACTTTGATGTCTATTTCTCTTCCTAGGTTAGAGAAGGTCTCAGTTATTTCTTCAAGTAAGTTTTCCACACATTGGTCTCTTCTTCTTTTTCTGGGACCCCTATAATGTGAATGTTTTGTTCACTTGATGGTATCCAAGAGATCTCTTAATCCTCATTTTTAAGTCTTTTCTCTTTTTGCTATTCAGTTATGTGCTTTCCATTACCTTGTCTTGTAAATTACTGGTAGGTTTTTCTGCATCCACTAGTGTACTGTTGATTGCCTGTAGTGTGTTGATTTCAGTTACTGTATTCTTGAACTCTGGTTGGTTCTTTTTTAATATTTTCTGTCTTTATTGATGGTCTCATTGAGTTCTTCCACTCTTTTTCTAACCGAGTGAGTATCTCTAGGATCATTACTTAAAATTTTTTTATCAGGCATATTGCTTATCTTTGTTTCACTTTTTCTGAGATTTTTTTCTTGTTCATTGTTTTGAAGCATACTCCTATGTCTCCTCATTTTGCTTGACTTTCTGTGTTTGTTTCTATGGATTAGATGAACTGACTACTTCCTCAAAACTTGAAGAAGCAATTCTGTGTATGGTGTCCCCTATGCAGATTCTTTGTGCTTGGCAGCCCAGTACACTTTTGACCTTATTATACTGAGGCAACAAGACCATTTCTACTGCAAGTTAAAGTGCATTTCTGATCTATCATAGATTTAGATCTCCGACCCCTCAACAAATTGTGATATTCTGTGGAGCAACAGCAAACCTCCCAAAAGAGGGAGAGAGCTTTCACTGAAATGCAGGAAGACATCTGCTGACCATGAGCATTATAAGGTCTTCATTCTTTCAAGAGGCTCACAAAAAGGCCACATGACCCCTAGAGGGGGTAGGATTTGGAGCCCCCAGGTGTGATTTTTGAGTCACTAAACCACTTGCTTATAAAGGTGTTAGTTCTTATTACCATAGGTGGCACCCTGCTGGTTGGAAGTTTGGATTTAATAAGCTGTAACCTCCCTTTTCATCCCAGTGCATGAATTTCAGCCATTGCCATTTGACCCCAAAGAAGCTGAAAAAGGAAACGGGGCAAAGATGCTTGGTGGTAATTTATTTTTCTTCTAGAATCTCTAACAGCTAATCTTATGAGAGACTGAGTTAATTAGATAGGATTGAAGCTGAGGAACCCCACCCTATGCCACAGATCTTCACAATTTCACCCCCAGGCCTACCTGCAATGAACAAGAATCTTCAATAAACAGTTGGAGTAGGCAGCAATGCATAGTGTGCTACTTGGCAGATAACTCACCTCAAATCACCTCTTGGTAGATTCAAAGAAAAGACTCTGCCCCATTAAGTAGGCTGGAGAGCTATCAGCAGTTTGGGAGATTTAGAGCACCTCTTTTGTGTGGATGATAAAGAGAATATAGGAGGGAATTTTACCTGTGAGGGTGGTCCCCAAATGCCCACACCCAGGTCATGGCCACAACTTGCTTCCAGGGCAGATACCACTCAGGTTGGATTGAAATTTAAAAGGAATTATAGATGTAGGGATCTTGTTTGGTTGCTGGTATGGACAAACCAGAAAAGACACCTTGAGACATTTGGAAAAATTTGAACATGGACTGAACATGAGATAAAATTAAAGATTTACCTTGGTTTTATTAGAAGGGAAAATCACCAGTGGTTTGGTAAAAGATAAGAGTCCTTATTGGTTAAAGAGGTTTATACTAAAATGACCTGATTTCTGAGATTTGTTTCAAAATGTGTTAGCTAGGTAAAAGGTAGAGAGGATGAATAAAAACAAGATAAGCAAGCTGTTGACAATTTCTTAGAGTGAATGAGAGACATAGGGAGGCTCATTGCATTCTCTATTTTTTTATTCTAATGTTAGATATTAAAATAAAAACCATTCAATTCTTTGTTTAAAACTAAAAAATGTTTTTAATGTTTGTTTATTTTTGAGACCGAGAGAGACAGAGCATGAACAGGGGACAGGGAGAGGGAGACACAGAATCCGAAGCAGGCGTCGGCTCTGAGCTGTCAGCACAGAGCCTCACGCAGGGCTCGAACTCATTGACTGTGAGATCACGACCTGAGCTGAAGTCGGTCGCTCAACCGACTGAGCCACAAAGGCGCCCCATCTTTTTTAAAAATTAAATCCAAGTTATGTAACATAGAGTGCAATAATGATTTCAGGAATAGAATTCAGTGATGCATCTCTTAAATACAACACCCAGTGCTCATCCCCACAGTGCCCTCCTTAATGCCCATCCCTCACCCAATACCCTGCCAGCAACCCTCGGTTTGTTGTCTGTATTTAAGAGTTTCTTATGGTTTGTCTCCTTGTGTTTTTATCACATTTTTGCTTCCCTTCCCCTATGTTCATCTGTTTTTGTTTCTTAAATTCCACATAGGCGTGAAATCATATATTTGTCTTTCTCTGACTAATTTCACTTAGCATAATACCCTCTAGTTCCATCCGTGTTGTTGCAAATGGCAGGATTTTGTTCTTTTTGATCACTGAGTAATATTCTGCTGCATCTATATACCACATCTTTATCCATTCAACAGTCGATGGACATTTGAGCTCTTTCCATACTTTGGCTATTGTCACTAGCACTGCTATAGACATTGGGATGCATGTGCCCCTTCAGCATTCTGTTTTTATATATGATTGAGAGTTTCGAGTGAAAAAATTTTTTATTAAAAAGAAGGGAAAAGGAGGAAGAATCACAGGTCTCCAGTCCCGATGAGGAAGGAAACTCTTTTTGTGATAGAGGGTAAAGGAGAGTGGTGTAGAAACTCCAGAATTTCTCCTTACAGGACCTAATAATCAAATGGCATGAAGAGAACAATGGAACTAGCTTAACATTTAGCTAGCATCTACTATGCACCAATGGCTGGTTTCCTGTTTATCATAATAATCAAGATGTTAACTCAGTACTGAGTGAAAAGTACTTGCCTTAACATGTTCTTTAGTCTTCATAATAATATTGTTAAGCTAGATATTAGGAATCCCCATGCTCACTATTCATGGCTTGTTGTATCTCACCCTCACTGCTGCACAGATGTATTTTCTACCCTGCTCTGCCCTGCTCTGTACCCTACCAAGCTGACCCCTGCTGCAGATTGCATCATCCTACTCCCTCGCCAGCTGATTCCCCATACAATTTGGATAATGGGAAGCTCCAGCTTATCTGTGGGCAGGAGGAAGGAAAGGTCATAGTATGTCTTCCCCACCCGCTTCCGCTTTGATGTCTTATCTATAGCAGTAGTTGTGCCCTGCGCAATTAAAACTCCAGAGCAAAGCTGTGAGACAGTAAATCCACTCCTTTTCCTTGTCCCTTCAGCCCTAGGTGGTAACAGCCTCCCCCTGTGGCCAGACTCTTGGTATATTCCCATACCTTGTTAGCTTCTTGAACCCTATCTGTATATCTGCAAGTACCACTCTGCTTGAAATCTCCTCCACTGACCCAATCTAACATAAATTGTTTCCTAACAAGACTCTTAATGATACAGTCCCAAAGGCTATGGAGAGACAGTTAAGGGCTGTAACGGTGGCATCACGTGATCAGACTTGTATGTTAGAAAGTCCATCATGTCCATCATGTGAAGAAGAAATTAGAAGAGGACAAAACCAGGGGAGAGTATGACCACATAGGAGATTATGTCAATAATACAGACAAGAGATAATGAAGAGAATAGGGATTAAAACAAGTATATAAATTCAAAGGACATTAATTAATACTTGGCAGTTGACTGGACCTATAAAAATAAGAATGACCATTACAGTCATTCTGTGCTGGATAGTCAACACAGAAAAGCAGGAAAAAAAGGAGTTACAGAAAAAATACAGTGATTGTGTAACATCTAACACTACTCAAAGAGATGAGGCCCTCAAATTACGCTAGTCCATTTCTGATGGTGGTTCTATCCATTTTGCAGACATGCATGCATCAGCAATCATAGCCTGGGACCAATGAATCATGCAACTAACCCCCAGTTCTGATGCCAGGACTACAACGCAATCTTAGTAAACATAAACTGCTCACCTAGATCTACTGGCAGGAAAAGAAATACTCAGGTTATGGGCATTCTGGTCTGTATTCTACGTATTTCCTTAAGATGACCGGGTTAGTCTGGTTTATACGTAAGGCCACCATTGTTGCATTCCTGTGGCTCTATCTCCAGACTGAGTCCAGTCTACTCTGAGACCTGAAGGATCAGGTTGCTAGATAAGCAAATAAAGGACCCCTAGCTTTTTTCTATCCCACTCCACTTTGTCTGGCTAACTCGAATCTGTCCTTTTTTATAACTTCTGCTTCCAGGATATTTTCTACACAAGGCCTTGTGTAATCTCTATTTATCAGCAACTAGTTGAATGCCTGGCCCATCACTTGTCTTCATTGTTGGGCCTGAAGTACCTTGAGATCATAATATTTGTCAGATTCGTTCTTAAGTCTTTTCAGAGTGCCAAGAACAACGCCTTGGACACAGACCAATAAATACTTGTTAAATACATTTTGTCATTAATGTAACAAGTTGATTATTTCTTTCTGTATTTCAAATGAAAATACAATAAATAATCATGATACCAAAGCCAAATAAATCCAAAGGAACCTCCAGGAAACAAAAATATGCTAATGCGCCAAGAGGTTTTACAGAATAAGTCCATATGGGATTTTAAAAAACAACACAAGTGTTGTAGGACTTGATTGTGAATTGGATCTGCCAATATCAATGCTGAAGAAGCCAATCCTGAAGCCAAATACCAGCTTTTGTTTCCCAAACACTGATTTACTGGGGACCGCACTCAGAATCAACACCTGTGGGTAGGCGAGTAGGGGTGACAGAAGTAGAACTGGGCAGAGGAAGGAATTGAACTACAGTGTACCTGTGCCCAATATCCCACAGAATTCTGGGGATGGTTTTGCCCTTCACGTTGTCCTGTTTGAGGCAACAGAGTCTAATCTCGATAACTTCCATTCACCAGGCATTGGATGTGGGCTGCCCCACTGAGTAACCTTGAATAAAGTGTGTCTCTTAATTTTAAGGCAGTGGTTCTTTACCACAGCAACTTTATACACCACCCTCTACTAGGGGACATTTGCCAGGATCTGGAGATATTTTAGGTTGTCAAAACCAGGAGTGGGTGCTATTGGTATCTAGTGGGTAGAAGCTGGGGATTGTGCTAAACATTTTCTGATACTTAGGGTAGCCCCCAACAAATGTTTATTCAGTCCAAAATGTCAATAGTACTGAGGTTGAGAAACCTTGGTTTAGGGCAATGCTTCGTTATTGACTCAGCTGCGAGCCAACAGCTACCGATGTCCTTATATCAGGAGGAATGACGCCTTTCCCCTTTAAAGGGAGGGTATGGGTGACATACACAGCATCCACTATGTGCCTTCATTACTTTTAAAGAAAACTAATATAGAGAGACCTTACTCTGGGTGCTAAGAGTGCTCACTGCTCCTGGGTTCATCTCTATTTCTAGGTCCTTTTAGGGGACAGAGAGACAGAGACAGCATGAGTGAGGGAGGGACAGAGAATTCCAAGCAGGCTCTGCACTGGCAGCGCAGAGCCAGATGTGGGGCTCAAACCCATGAAACCATGAGATCATGACCTGAGCTAAAACCAAGAGTCAGATGCTTAACTGACTGAGCCACCGTGGCACCCCAGAAAGATGATTTTAATACACATCATTCATTCCTCCTGAGAGTTACAATTGAAAATCAGAACTATGGGTATAAATCTTAGATTTTGAGAAGCTTGGAAATGCCTTAATCCTACCAAAGTTCCTAAAAGGTATCTGATTAAGTCTTTTTTGAATCTCATTAAGTTTACTCTTTGAGGGGGTCACGTGAAAGAGAACTTGACAAGAAAGCATTCAAACATAACTTCTGAAGTTCTTTGTAATTCGGATGTTTTGGGTTATCTGGTGACCAAAACTCTGATTTGAAAATGAGGAAAAAGGAGTCTAGCAAAGTTGAGTGAACTTCCTCCAAATTTCATAACTACTTGGTGCCCTGGGCAGAACTCGGACGGGGCCACCTGTGCCCTGACATTGTTTCTTGTTTTCTGACTCTTCTCCCTACTGTCAACACTCTCCTACTGAAGAAATCAGGAAATAGAGCAGAGGGGAGCAAAAAGGAGGATGGCACTCACTTGGGATTTCATGGTGCCTCAGTGGAACGAGAACTCAGAGGGCAGATCTCCATGACCGAAGCGCTCCTCACCCACGAAAAACATGCTTTCGGTTGTTTTCCTAAAACACTGTTGGGTTGGGCCGTGTCTTCCCATTCTTTGCCTCACTTTTGCTAGTGGCCGAAAAGTGATACACCAGCCTGGCCAATGTTGGGCTATATTAGCAAAGTTACAGAATGCAATTAACCAGCCTGCTCAGAAGCAGAATTAATGATGGAGTCTCATTAGTGCCACACACACAAACGAGTTGGCCACAGGGTAGAATGCCTCACTCCTGTTCAAATGAAGGATTTTTAAAGGGTTCTGTCAATCCCTCCTTAGGCCCACTAATCTTTTCCAAGTCAGTTGTTTATTATTTCCATCAGTGCTTCTGAAATGTTTCCATCGAAGTACTAAGAGAGGAGTGCCGGCTACCTATGTGCACACACAGACACAGTCACCTATGTGTGTAAATGCACAGTCCTGGGATAGTGACCCAACATACTCTAGGTAATAAACATGTCTCTCAGGTCCTGTTTATTTAAAATATTTGTTTAAATCTCATGCTGACTCTGTTGTTCATATATAAATGAAAGCTTAAAAGGGAAAGTTTGTATTTCAGGAGATGCAGTATGTTTAATGAAGACTTGGAGAAATCCCCACCCCCACCAAGTCATGGCACATCTTCTATTCCCCCTTGAGAAACCCAACTTGAGAAACTGATGTTTACAATTGATTTTTCTGGTTCTGGGGCAGAGTTCGTGCTCTTAAAGGTAGTTTAATATTTTTGTAATTTGCATTTTATCTATTCAACTAATGTTTATAGAGAATCTACTATATTTGCTTTTATTTTAGCAAAATCACTAGCTAAGCTGTGATGATGAAGATGTTTCACATAATTTTTATTTTACCAACAAGGAAGAAAACTAAGTGTATTCAAACTGTATAAAATGTTACTATATTGTCATCAAACATGAAAACTAAAGTAAAACTTAAAGATGTCGATTTTTCACATACAGTCAAACGTCTCTTCTAAAATAATCACCAAGCATCGATTAAAGTTAAAAGGAAAGATAATATAGCTATTAAAATAACAGTAAGGGCACCTGGGTGGCTCAGTCAGTTGAGCATCCGGCTTAGGCTCAGGTGGTGATCTCACAGTCCATGAGTTCAAGCCCCACATCGGGCTCTGTGAGGACAGCTCAGAGCCTTGAGCCTGCTTCAGATTCTGTGTATGTGTCTGAATACATACACAGTGTCTCTTCTGCCCCTCCCCTGCTCTCCCTCTCTCTGTGTCTCAAAAGTAAATAAACATCTAAAAAAAATTTTTAAATAAGATAACAGAAAGATAATATCAACATTTTAAACTTTTTAAATCTAATTCTTGAAAATTTAATGTCATTAAATGGCTTATAAAAATAAGATGATTCCTCATTCGAAATTGATTGTCCTTGTAGTTGCCAGTGCAAAGAATTGGTATCATGCTTCATAAATGTTTTAGTTAGACCTTCAAATACACAATATGAGAAGAATATGAATAATTTCGCATTGCAAAGCATGGCTGAGCCACCATATCCAACAGTTGTGAAACCACCCTAAAAGAAGTAAAGCAAATGATACACTCAGCACTATTGAAGAACAATAACTGGATGTAGAAAAGTCTCTTTATTCTTGTTGAAAGAGAAGATTTGAAGAATTGATTAATTTGTCTTGCCTCTTAACTAGGCACTTCCATTATTCAAATGTCCCCAAACAGTGGTTGTTACAAAAGTGAATATATGGGCTTATGACCATACGATGTCCGTGCTGAATGCCCCCATGTGAGGGGGCCCCTGTACTCGTCAATAGCTGGTGAGTATGAAGGCGGTCAGAAGCACCCAGTGGTGCATGGATGCATCATGTAGTATAAAAAGTGCATGTGACCTGTTCCCTTTATTCTCCAGAGACAATGCAGAGTAAGAAGAGCATCTAGGAACAAAAAGTTGACTTACAAGGTGCTTTCCCATACGTTACTTACCCACCAGTGAAGTTAGTCTATAGAGCAGTTAAGATTATTACTGCTTTACAAAGGAGGAAACTGAGGCACAAACTCAACTGAAGCAACTCTCCAGTGACTATCTGGCTACAGTTTGGTGGGGTGAGATCAGAACCTGGGGCTCCTGGCTTCCCGCCTGGAGTCTTGCTGACTCTTGTCCAACTCCTTGATACTCAGAGTTGATCCTATATTTATATTAGGATTTTGCGATAAAATGTTACGTGAGTTGAAAAGAACAGAAGAACCATATTGTTTCGCCCTCTTTAGTGTTTAAGAATTTGGAGGTTCAGGCGTGGAGAAAATGGAAGTCCTTTTAATAGATGTTTTCTGAACTTGACTACTTCAGCCTCTTGGAAACAACATACCTGAAATGTTTCTGATCAAATAGTGATTATGGGCACAACAGTACAATCACTGTACTTAGTCTTCTGGGAAGTGGTCAGCATTTTCTTTCATCCTTTTGATTTAGATTCCCTTGGGCTACTGGATGGGAGGTTTTCTGTTGTTACGTGGCAATTTGAGATGGCTAGCTAAGTAGCATAATTGCTATTTACCATGAGGTATGCACTATTTGGGAGTTGGAGACTGAACCTGACAGAAAATTAAATGTGATTTCTGCCCTCAGAGGTCTTCATTTTACTCTGACGAATAGATTTGACATGTAAACACAGGAAAGAAGAGAAAAACATCAACTTTGGGGGAAATGGGGGAGAGATAAACCCAAAAAGACAGAATTCTGTGAGACTACCTAATAAATTTAACTTGATGAGTTGAAGAAAGTTAAGAGATTGTTTTAGCTATAAAGTGAAGGCTGCTCAGGCTGCCTCTCAAGCTGATCACATTTCTGATACTTTTCCCCCAAAGTATTTGTACAAGTTATTTGGCATCGGCCCCAAAACAAGTTCTTGGTGACGTCTGTTTCCTTCAGAAAAAAAAAAATATATTCTCTCCTTTCTCACTGCCAACTCTACCCTCAAAAGAAAAAAAAAAATCAGGGCCCTAGAAAAGCTATCAAATCTTTTGATAATGATCAAATTTGGTCTTGGAGATTGATGGATGGATGTCTACTTAGGAAGACATTTACAACAAAATGTGACTGACCAGTAGAGGGGGCCTGAGCTTCGCGTTTGGTGTTCTTCAAAGAATTAAGAAACCAAAAAGAAGAATGAGATCATAAAGCAGAATAAATTAGGCCTAGAGCAAACTTACAGCAGCTAAAAACATTTTGCAAACGTTCCTTATCTTTGCATTCTTGCGTGGGCTTATGACGAGGTAACATTACACATGCTAGAGGAATGAACCCAGTGGTGTGTGACATTTCTTACTTGGACTCTTTTGCCTTCAGATTTCTATTGCTCAGTATGTGAGTTCATTTTAACACAGCTTATCCATGAGGACACAGATGTGCAAGTTTCCTCAATTTGCCGTGGCAAAATACTTAAAAGTTAGGTGACCTCTTACCCTCACATACCTAGAGAATTGTTATCCTCAGCAGAACAGTTGATCTTGGTTGATACAGTAGTGCATAAACCAGTCTTAGTGATGGGGAGCCTAACCCAGTCACTTGTTCAAGGCTAGGCCCTGGAATCAAAGAGATGACTCTTCAAAATCTGGATTCTACCACGTGCTAGCTTGGTGACCTTGAGCAAATTACGTTAACTCATTATGATTTGGTCCATGTTTAAGAAGATTATAGAAGAAATCAAAACTAGGATTGTCATATGGATTAATTACAACCTAAAAACAAACCAAAACATGGCAGAGGAGTTGATATTACAGCTGTCTTTTCACTGAAGTGCACAGAATTGGATTATGTTTGATTCATGACACACTCTGATCATTGGCCTAAGCATGACACTCTCTTGTCTTTCTTTATGTATACTATGGACTTATTTGTGTATTTGTTCATTATTAATAATAAAAATACTTGTTAACCAGCCACCCAATAAAAGAACATTAACACTCCTTTACATCCACCTCTGGGCTTCTCCTCAATCCATTCTTCTATTGCCCCTTCCTTGAATCTTACAGTTATTATTATAATTTATTTTTGAAATTACAGCTTCATCACACACTTCTATTTCTAGAGATTGTTCAATTTTCTTTTGTTTTTAACATGACTAAAAGAGTATCAACCTATAAAATCTTTGGGAACTTCCTTTTTTTAAAAAACACATTGCTCAGATTATTCATATTTTTGCTTATAGCTATTTATTTGACTATGTAATATGCCATTGTGTGAAGTCACCACATTCATTTTCTATCAATAAGTATTTGGTTTCAGGTATTTATCTTACTAAATGTTCCTGCTGCTGTTGGGAATGTTTTTGTTAGTCTCCTATGGCACATAGAATTTTTCTCTGGTGTATACCTAGAAGTAGGATTGCTGAGTTATAGCATAAGGAAATGTTCAATGTTTAGATAAACCCCAAAGTGGTCATCCCCATTTATAATCCTAAGAGTTGATATAAGACACCCTGTCAATTCACATTTGCTGTGATACTTGGCACTCTCATACTTCTTAATTTTGCCACCGAATGGGTATAAACTGGTATGTCATTGTGGTTTAATTTGCCTTCCCCGGTCAATGAAGTTGACCATCTCATGATTTTACTGATCCTATGTATCCTTGCCTCTGAAATTCCTATTTGTATTCCTTGCCCATTTTCTATTGGTTTGTCATTTCCTTATTAATTTGAAGAAACCTTTATAAATTCTTGCTATCAATTCTTGGTTGGCTAGGTTGTAAATACTTTCTTCCAGTTGGTGCCTTCTCTTTTCCTTTTGTAAGATTCTTTTGCTGTTCAGATCTTAATATAGTCAGGTTTATTGATCTTCTACAGTTAGAGGCTTACCATGCGTCTTTCATAAATGCTTCCCCACCCCAAAGTCAGAAAGATAGTTATCTATATTTTCTAAAAAAATTTGACTTTTAGTATTCAAGTCCTTAATTTATCTGGAGTTCATTTTTCACAAATGATATGAGGCATGGATCCATATCAGTTTTTCCATATAGATAGTCTTATTTTACAAATCCATTTATTAGACATTCTATATTCCATATAGATATTTTTTACAAATCCATTCCCCATTGATCTGCCATACTGCATCTATCATATATCAAAGTTCCATAAATGTATGGCTCTGTTTCTGAGTTTTCCATCTGCCCAAAGGTTTATTTTTCTACTTCTAAGCAAATACCATACTATGTTTATACTGTAGCTTCAAAATAAATCCTGTTATTCTAGTAAACCAAATCTTTCCTCCCCACTCTTGTTCTTTAGAAATGTCTGGACTTCTTGGCCCTTGAATCTCCCACATAAACTTTAGAATAAATGATCAAGTTCCATTAAAATCATATTGAAATTTGGGGGGATTATATTAAGCCTACAAACCAATGTGAGAATTAAAGTACTTAAAATCTTAAAGTTTTCTCCATTGAAGATACAAGAAATATCCTAGGATTTCTCTTCATTTACTTAGAACTTCTGTAGTAGTCTCAATAGTTTTACATTTTCTTCATGGAGGTCCTGCACATATTCTTAAAAACTTTTATCTAGCATTTTCTTTTTTTTTTTAATTTTTTTTTTTAACGTTTATTTTTTGAGACAGAGACAGAGCAGGAATGGGGCAGGGGCAGAGAGAGAGGGAGACACAGAATCGGAAGCAGGCTCCAGGCTCTGAGCCATCAGCCCAGAGCCCAATGCCGGGCTCGAACTCACAGACCGCGAGATCGTGACCTGAGCTCAAGTCCGACGCTTAACCGACTGAGCCACCCAGGCACCCCTTATCTGACATTTTCAAATGCGTCATATGTGGTGTCTTTTGTTACATTTTATGGTTATTTTGTCATACAGGAGTTAATTGACTTTTCTAAATGCTCTTCTTATTTCTACTTGCTCCAGGAGTCCTTGATTTTTTTTTTTATTTTTATTTAAAAAATTTATTTTTAAAGTTTATTTACTTTTTGACAGACGGAGTATGAGCGGGGGAGGGGCAGACAGGGAGGGAGACCCAGAATCCCAAGCAGGCTCCAAGTCTGAGCTGTCAGCGCAGAGCCCAATGCAGGGCTCCAACTCAGGAACCATGAAATCATGACCTGAGTGGAAGTCGGATGCTCAACAGACTGAGCCACCCAGGCGCCTTGATTGTCTCTGAAGCAATCATGCCATCAGCAAATCATGACAGTCTGTTTTCTTATGAGTGCTTATGCCTCTACCTTCTTTTTCTCGTCTTATTGCACTAGTTAAAACTGATGATACAAGAGTCAAACAGCAGTGTTGATAAACAGCACCCGTCTCATTCCTGATTTTAAATTGAATGCTACGACTGTTCGCCATGAAGTATAATGTGTGCTATAATATAATTATCTCTCATCAGGTTAAGCAAATTTCTGATTTGCTAAGAATTTTTATCATGAATTTATGCTCAATTTCTATGAAATATTTCTCCATATCTTTTAAGATGATTGTGTTATTTTTGTGCTTGAAGCTGTTAATGTTGTAAGTAACACAGATTTTCTATAAATTTATTTGTGTACTTAAGAAAACACTACATGGCATATCTTATTCTATATACTCTGTGGGACTTAGTTTGTAAATGTTTTATTTAGGATTTCTACACTTATATTCCCAAGAAAATAATCTGGAATTTTCCTTTTTCATATTATCCTTGTCTTGCTTGGGGATCAAGACTACATGGCTTCATAAATGAGATAGGGAATATCCCCTCTTTTTCCATTCTCTGTTACACTTTGCAATAAGTTTAGTATGGTATGTCTCATAAAAGTTTAATAGAACTTGCCTATAAAACTACCAGTCTCAATGTTTTGTGATAGGATTTTTAAATTGCTTGGGGCACCTGGGCGTCTCAGTTGGTTAAGCATCCACTTCAGCTCAGGTCATGATCTAGCAGCTTGTGAGATCATCTGTGCTGACAGCTCAGAGCCTGGAGCCTGCTTCAGATTCTTTGTCTCCCTCTCTCTGCCCCTCCCCTGCTCACCACACTCCATGTCTCTCTCTCAAAAATAAATTAAATAATAAATAAATAGCCTTAATTTCTTATTAGTTGTAGCACTATTGAGGACTTAATTCAATTGGTAGGTTACATTTTTCTAGGAATCTGTCCATCTATTTCAAAAGTGTAGTGTGGAGATATTATGAACAACACAATGGATACCTTTGCCCTCAATTTCATTTATACTTCAGACTCTTAAAGTTTTAAAGTTGTGATTTGAAGATAACAAGAGAGGGGCACCTGGGTGACTCAGTTGGTTAAGCATCCAACTCTTGACTTTGGCTCAGGTTGTCTCACGGTTCATGGGATCAAGCCCCGAGCCGGGCTCTGCATTGACAACAGGGAGCCTGCTTGGGATTCATTCTTTCTCTCTCTCTCTCTCTCTCTCTCTCTCTCTCTGTCCCTCCCCCACTTATGCTCTTTCAAAATAAATGAATAAAACTTAAAAAAAAAAAGATGGTAAGAAAATACTAGTCTTTTAATAATTGTTTTTCTTCTTTTTCTTGAGCAGTCTTGCCACAGGCTTGTCTATTTTATTAGTGTTTTTCAAAAAATCAAATTTTGGTTCTGTTGATCTTCTGTATTGTATTTTTACTTTCTAATTCATTCATTTTGGCTATTCTTCTCTATTCCCTACTACTTTCTTTAAATTTATTGTTTTACTCACCCTACCTTAAAGAGGTTTAACGTAGTAGTGCCTAGAAGGCTCAGTAAGTTGAGTGTCCGACTTTGGTTCAGGTCATGATCTCATGGTTCAGTTCATGAGCTCGAGCCCCACGTCAGGCTCTGTGCTGACAGCTCAGAGCCTGGAGGCTGTTTCAGATTCTGTGTCTCCCTCTCTTTCTCTCTCTCTGCCCCTTCCCCGCTTGTGCTCTGTCTCTCAAAAATAAATAAACATGAAAAAATTTTTAAAAAACGTTTAAAGACACTACTTCTTAATAGTGTGTAGAATTTAAGTCTAGGCTATTGTAGACAAACTTTGTTTCCTATTCCTCAGTCTTGGCTAATTTTTGAAAAACAACACCAAATTGGATTTGGGTATTGGATTATCTTTACTCCATGCATCTCTAGCAGCATCTCTTAAATTTGCTTCCTGGGGCACCTGGGTGGCTCAGTTGGTTAATGTCCAACTTTGGCTCAGGTCATGATCTCATGGTTTGTGAGTTTGAGCCCTGCATCAGGCTCTTTGCTGACAGCTCAGAGCCTGGAACCTGCTTTGGATTTTGTGTCTCCCTCTCTCTTTGCCCCTCCCCCACTCAGTCTCCTCCCTCTCCCACTCCCTCTGTCTCCCCCCGCCCCCTAAAATAAACATTACAATTTTACACAAATTGCTTCCTTATTCCAATAGTGTTTTCAATATGGGTCTTTGTATGACAACCCTCCTGAGGCTTTATATACCTGAAAATAATTTTATTATACCCAAATATTTGAATGACAATTTGGCTGGGTATAAATTTAGGCTCAAAACTCTTTTGTCTTTCCAATACTTTAAAAATATTACCATTGTCTTCTTGTTGCTCTCATAAAGTCTGAGATTCTGATGATTCTTGTTCCATTACAGTTGATCTGCTCTCTCTCTGTCTCTCTAGAAACTTTTAGAATTTTATCTTTGCCTGTAAAAGCTTTGATTTTATTATAATAATACCAGGGTAAGTTTCTCCTTATCACTCTTGTTTGGTACTTCATAAATAGAAAGTCTTGAAACTTTAATTCTGGGAAATTTGTTTTCTTCAAATATTTCTTCTCCACTTTTTCTCTCCTTGAAAGAGGACTTCAACTACCTCCATTTTGACCTCAAACTTTACAATTCATTAAGTTCTTCTTTTCAGCTTGTCTCTTAACCCAGAAAGAGACCCTGCAGGTAGAGCATCTCCTGATGGGAACCTCAACCAATAAGGCCCTCCCTGAGCCACCAAGCCCTCCCACTCCTGCGATGATTGATCCCAAGACAATGATCCACCTGACTTTGCCCACTGACATATACTCACCAACTTGTGTTTTCCTTATGTAAACCTTGAAGTGTCTTCAGCACTTGGGAGACAGTCTTTGAGACTAGTTCGCTGTCTTCCTGTTGTTGGCCTCACTGAAATAAAGTCCTTTCTTGTTTCACCGCCTTTGGAGTTTGTCTGTGGAGAATTGTCAAACTTGGTCTGCTTTGTACCCTCAGAATCAGATGTTCTTGCACCCCTGTAACCGGCTACAACCTTTTGACACTCCTCTTATCTGTAAGTTTGAAGTTTGCATTGTAATTCAATCTTCTTTATCTCTTGTGTTTTATATGTTCTTCCCTGCTTCCTTCTAGAAGAGCTTCTTAATCTGATCTTCCAGCTCACTAACTTGTTGTTCAGCCATGTGTATTCTATCTGAAAGGTTATGTTATTTCTCCTATTTTTTTCATGCCTGGTATTTCCTCTTGATTTCAATGATTCTCTTACTGATTATTTATTATGTTTGTTTTATATTTGTCAGGCATTGGATTTAACATATTTGCTTCTGGTGGCATCTGTAATGCAGGCTGTTGTTTTCTTTTGAAGTAGTTATGCTCCTAATGTCTCATTACTTTGGCCTGTGAGCATATATTTCTCTGATGGTATCAGCTACTCTGTCTGAGCATTTGGTGTGGGAAAAGACCAAAGGGCAAATCCCAGTCTGTGTCAACATCCAGTGAGATCAAGGAGAGGGGAAGGGATAACCCCAGGGGAGAGAACTCCAAACACCAGAGTACCATCATTAATTGCTGTGTCTGGGTATCATGCCATCAAGCAACTCTTCAGGTCCCGGTCCTATTTTTAGGCCCACTCTACCCTCCAACCCTCAAGGAGAAGCAGCCTTAAGGGGAGGTACTCTTAGGGGTGCCTGGGTGGCTCAGTTAGTTAAGCGTCTGACTCTTGACTTTGGCTCAGGTTATGATCTCACAGTTTGTGAGTTTGAGCCCTGCATTGGGCTCTGTACTGACAGCTCAGAGCCTAGAGACTGCTTCAGACTCTGTGTCTCCCTCTCTCTATCTACCCCTCCCCTGCTCGCTCGCTCTCTCTCTCTCTCTCTCTTGCTCTGTCAAAAAATAAACATTAAAAACATAAAGGAGAAGGTACCCTTAGATTATAATTCGCCAGCCCTTGGGGACAGAGGAGATTATTCTGGAGTGTTCAGTAAATGCTCAAGGTCAGTCAATCCCCACCAGATTTCCACACTCTGGCTTCTGGTTCTGATGCCACTTAAACCAGCAATCTGAGCCCCTGGTGCTAATTCCACAGAAGGGTCTTGCCCCAAGCTTCAGATGTACACACAGATACATACATGAGTGCACATACATGTGCACACACACACCAGGCTTCTCTGTGCCTGGGGATTTTTTCTGTTTTATCCCCCCATTATTTCCTACTTTCATGATGATTTTCCTCTACAGTTTATGGAGGCTGCTTTTAGACAAACAGGCTTGAGCAATGGAATGCAGAAAGGGCCACACTGACCACCTCGCTGAATACAGGCTACCCACCTGGCTGAATCAGACAGCCCAACCAGAAATAGCCATAGGCTCTAAATGACCAATGGGCTACCTAAAACTAGACACAGTTACCAGAGAAGGGAAAATTCCATATGTCACCATTCCTCCTCACTTTCCCTCCTTAAAAGCATCCCCTCCCACTGCCTCATGGCAGACAGCCTCTCCTCTGTTGCCCTTCCTGCAGCTCCCTTGCAGTGTATTCAGTAAATTTCTATCTTCTTGTTCTGCCTCAGGTGAATTCTTTGACCTTCCGTGTCACAGGCTTCCACCTGATTGTTGCCCCACATTTGGGGGCCCGTCAAATGAAGAGATAACCCATTTAAGTACTACACAGTTCCCCCAAGATTGACCTTGGGGTCAGCATCCATCCTATGGTAATTTCTATCTTGGCTAACTTTGAGTTTTATTCAGGTTTATACTATACAAATTGTGAAACAAATATCCTTTGGGACTTTTGCTGCACCAGGACAGCGCAAGATTCAGAATCTCCTTTACAACACTTACCTACGTGAGCTTCTCATCCCCATCATCAGACAGAGGCCTCTGCTATTCCTTGCCTTCTCCTCATTTCATTAACTGATGCTTCTCTTTTCCCTATGCAAATACCTAATTAACCCAATCATGAAACTAATGGAAAAAAATGAGAATAGTGGAGAGGAAGGCCTAGAGACTTTCTCTCCAGGTAACCAAAGTGAATTTTAATAGTGGTTTTGCGAAGGCTATTGCATCTGTTTTGTTTAATCCAAAGGTTTCTTCCTTATTGGCTTTACACAAGGGAAGTAGCAGGCTGCTGGAGGAGACATTTTAGGCGAATGTGATCTTCAAATTTGACTGTGTGGAATCACACATCCATGTAATATTATAATTCTTAGAATTTTTGTTTATTTTCAAGAGAGAGAGAGAGAGAGAGAGAGCAGGGGAGGGGAATAGAGAGAGAGGGAGAGATTGAATCCCAAGCAGGCTCGGCGCTGTCAGTGCAGAGCCCATTGCAGGACTCATTCACATGAACCGGGAGATCATCACCTGAGTCAAAATCCAGAGTCGGACACTTAACCAATTGAGTCACCCAGGTGCCCCTTTAATAATTCGTATTTATGCTTATGAGCTAACAATAGTAGTTGTAAGTCAACTTGCACATTTCGAGTCTAATGGGTCAAAACCTACTCCATGATTTAGGATATATAGGATTTCATTTAATATCTCAATCTACACATTCAGCCCATCCCTCTAGCTGCCATTGTAACTATATAGTTGTGACATTTTTAGCTTCTTCCAACCTCAAGATACTCCTAAATCTTTTTGCTTTCACTGGTAAAACTTTCCCCACTTCTCATCCCCTGGCTTCCTCCTACTTATTTTTCAGACCTTACCTTAAATGTCACTTCCTTAGGGAAATTTCTTGACCCCTACACCACCATACTAGATCAGGACCTCATGTAATGCAATCCCATAGCAGGCAGTACTTTTCTTTTAAAACATTTACCGTAATTATAACCAACTAGTGAAATATGTGGGGAAGTGGAAAATTGGTATAACATACTGGAAAGCAGGAAAGAAATCATTTTTATTCTTTTTTTTTTTTTTTTTTTTTTTTTTTTTTTTTTTTTGCGCAAATAAATATTGGAGGCTTATTATGTTCCAGGCATTGTGTTAAGTAACTGGGAATACAGTGGGGAAAGAGGCAGACCACCCCTCTTTAATCACCCATTCTTGAGGATGTTCTCTGGATCTTATCACCTAAAACATTATCTAAGTCAAACATACCAGCATAGACATGACTCCTCAAGGTCTTGCATGCCCTCACTCTCATTTCCTTTATCTCCAAACCCTTGAGCCCTCCATTTTCCCACCAGTCTCCCCTCCCCTTCTTACCCTCATGCATTTCTCTATCCAGACTGCATGGTACTTGTTTTCAGTAATTTTCTTGCCTAATTCTCTACTCCTTGACCCTTTGACACCCAGCATATTCTAGCACTGTATCAACTGACATCCAGGCTACCAAACATTGTCAGACAAAGTCCCAGGGTGCCTGGGTGGCTCAGTCGGTTCGGCAACTGACTCTTGGTTTTGGCTCAGGTCATGATCTCATGGTTTGTGAGTTTGAGCCCCATACTGGGCTCTGTGCTGACAGCGTGGAGCCTGCTTGGGAGTCTCTGTGTTTGCTTCTCCTCTGCTCGTGTGTGTGCTCTCTATCTCAAAATAAATAAACTTAAAAAAGAAAAAGAAGTCCCATGACCATTTGGATTGGTATTTCTACCAATTCACGGTTCTCCCACCTCACTTGGACCGTCTTGGAGCTTCCTATAGCCCAGCAAGTTTGCGATGTGTCCTAATCAACTTCCCCCCTCATTTTCATAGCAGATTTTGCATACTTCCATGCTTCATCGAAAGTTTCCAATCCTCTACTCTCTCACTCTGTGGATGACCTGCTTCCTACTTTTATAGATGAAACTGATTCCAAGGACAAAGTTCCTGCACTACAAACTACCCACTTACCTGCAGACAAAGCACTGTTGCTTCCTTCCCCACCCACATCATAGTAAAGGAGGCATCTCACCTTCTCACTGAAAAGTGTTCTAGATTTCTTTACCCTTTATAGATGATCTCTCATTACTTTTATTTCAATCTCCCTCTCCTCTTCCAAAAATCCTTAAGTTTCGACCAGTTAAACAAATCAAAAACAGGGGCACCTGGGGGGTTAAGCGTCCAACTTCCTCTCAGGTCATGATCTCAAGGTTCATGGATTCGAGTCCCGCATCGGGCTCTGTGCTGACAGCTCAGAGTCTGGAGCCTGCTTCAGATTCTGTGTCTGCCCCTCCCCTGTTCATGGTCTATCTCTGTCTCTCAAAATAAATAAACATCAAAAAAATTAAAAAACAAAAATAGATAATAAAAAACAAAAAAAATTTCTCTTGATTCTACATCCCTGTCGATCTTTATTCCTTCACAGACCAGTTTCTTGAAAGAACAGTCTATACTCCCTCTTCTTCATCACTTCCCACTCAAGTTTGGCTTCCGCCCTCAGTACTGAAATTCTGTGCAAAAATCATCAATTATTTCTTCATGACTCAACTTAATGAATTCTTTTCATCTTTATCTTGCTTGACATCTTTTCAGTGATTGAAAGTATTACCTCCTTCTTGAATTTCTTCTCCTGTAAGCTCTTTTATCCCTAGATTCTAAAAGTATTTTTCCCATCGCTATCCATTTCCATTTTTATGGCCTCTCCTTGGCAAGGAGGGGATGCTTCTCTTTATTTTCCCACTCTTGTGAGTAAACAAATAAGATTTTGTCTTTTCCTTCACTCTTTTATTTGGAGGGCAGGGGTGGGGTGGGGGTAGTGGGATTTTTTTTCTTTTTTTGCTTGTTCTATGCATTTTATCTTTAAACTAGTGAACTAAACAAATCTATTCCTCAGTCTTGGAGACTAAAAATAGGTGAAGATTTAAAAATAATTGTTGTAGTTACACATACAAGAAATCTAAATAAACACTTAATCTAAAGGGATCTGATAAAAGTAGGCTAAAATTAATAGTCACCAAAATTGGATGGACGATTATATTAAAAAACTGAAATGTACATAGGCTTTGCTCCCAAAATATAAAGCCAAAAAAAACCAACAAAAAATTAATCTACTAGTAAATTAGCTAATAAGATTCCACTTTTTACAATATAACAAACTTCCCAAGACTGAAGATGAGAAAAGAATGACTCTTTACTTACTTGTAAGGTTTCTTGACTTCAGTAATGAGTCATAATGGTAAAAACTCAAAACCAGGCCTCCCATGAATCTGTGGGCGGATCCTTCTGAGCTGTGAGTAACCTGTTCCTAGACCAGAAGAATGCAATAAGTAGCTGCCATGTCTTCTCCTTGACTCTTGATATTCCCATTGCATGATACCCTCCACATCCTTGATTTCATGGTACAATCTCCAAATTTTCCACCTAGCTCTCTAGACTGAGCTCCAGAATTAAATATCCAGAGCATGTAAATGGCATTGCAGAACACATGACTCCTAGCACAACTCATTCTGTTCTAGTACACAGACATTATATATTGGTATCTGCAAATTATTGAATAGTCTTCACAATATCTCTATCTATCTATATATATTTTTTCGAGAAATAAGGACTAAATATCTGAATGAAATAGATGATATCTCTTTGAGGACTGGGTTCATATTTTATCCACCTTTGTATGTTCAGTGTCCAGCAGAGTAAATAGCACATGGTAAGCTCTCCGAAAACCTGGTAGCCATCTTCAATATCTCTCTCTTCTTCATCCCTCACAGTTCATCACAGCTACAGTTGGCATCCATTGCTCCAGCAGCTTCCTACCAGTTGCAACTTCAGAATTTCTTTTTGGAAGGGTTTAGGAATAGCAATCTGGAGGGAAGGAGAAGAGGGAGCCCTCCATGACCTGGTCTCCTATCTTTTCGCTTTATCTGTGGACACTCTCATCACTGAGGTTCAAAGTTCACAGTTGATGGCAGTTATCTGAACACATCATGCCTCTTCACACCTTCAGGACCATTGCTCATGATGTTTCTTCTTCATATGCTCACCCAAGCATTTCCCACCTGGCAAAGTCTTACTAAGACTTCACAACTCTGCTCAAGTTTCATCTTTTGGAAGCCTTCCCTGCAAACCGTTAAATTGAGCTAATTGCCTCTCATTTGAGCTGTCTGTACAAACTTCATCTCTCGGCTCTCACCACGTTAAATTTTCGGTATTTTTTTTATGTGTCTACGGTAGGCACCGTTATTAGCATTATTTAACAGATAACAAACTGAGGCAGAGAAAGGTTAAGCAACTTTTGCAAGGTCACCAGCTAGTAAGGAGCAGAGCCATGATTCACACTTAAGCGCTCAGATTTTAGAGCTCCCACTCCAAGGCATAAAATTCCCAAGGATAGGGACAGTGCCTTACTCATGTTTGCATCCGTAGTTTCTGCTATGGTGCCTACCACATGAATGCAATAAATGTCAAACTAAACTGCATTTGTTGAGTTCTGCTTAAGAGTTTAGGAATTTCAAAAATGACTGAGATACTATCCTTCCCCTCAAAGAAGCTCATGCCCTAGTGGGGTTAGGGAAGATTGGTAAAACACTCGACTAACAGCATATAATGAACTAAATAGAAAGTAACTGAGAATTGAGTAGCTTATACTTAGAAACAATGATATTAGAACGTTGACGACCCTCTTTAGCATCTTATCCCAGCAGCATGGACATGGAAACTTCCTGGAACTCATGGTTGTATGAGAAATCAAATAAAATGGATGTTGACCAGTAAACTGTTGGAAGTCAAACTGGAAGATATCAAGTGGTCACCTCTAAGACTCTGGTCCAGGCTGTTCCCTGTTTACTGGTTTACCATACCAGTTATGAACCTACTGTGAGCCACACACTTGTAGTAGGAGTAGCATTGCAAAGAATAATTACTGCAATAAAGATCTAGTAGGCACGCTGGTGGAATTGGCAGATGGCTCCAAAAACTAAGATTAGGTAATAGGATAGACATGAGAGTGAAGAATCCAAACGATTCAATTAGCTGGAACAATGGGCAAAACCAACAAGATGACATTTTAACTATAAGATTTTCTATTGATATTTTTGAAAAATCAGTTGTCCGAGAAAATGGTAATAATAATTGTTACTTTAAAAGACCCAGAGGGGCGTCCTGGTGGCTCAGTTGGTTAAACGTCTGACTTTGACTCAGGTTATGATCTCCCAGCTCATGAGTTTGAGCCCCATGTTGGGCTCTGTGCTGACAGCTCAGAGCCTGGAACCTGCTTCAGATTCTGTGTCTCCCTCTCTTTCTCTGTCCCTCCCCACTTATGCTCTGTCTCTCTCTCTAAAAAATAAACATTAAAAAAATTTTTTAAAGACCAAGAAATTTCAGTTGGCCTTAATCTTAACTCTGGGCTGTAGCTGCTAAAAAGAAAAATTGCACTATCTTTGGCTGAACTAGTATGAGTACAGCGTCTGGATCAAAGGAGAGACAGGCCAATATTCTACACTGCTTAGACTATACCTCGGCTACTGTATTCAGTTTGGGGAATAATAGTTTAAGAGACACCGACAAACCAGAGTCCAGAGAAGCACAAGAAGGAAGGGTAGTGGGCTAGAAACATAATTAAGTAGACAGTGAATTTGGGAATGTTTTGCTTGGACCCCTGAAGAAAGAACATGATGGTAGGTGTGTGTCTGCTTGTAAAGTCTTGTACCAGGTAAAAGAACTAAAACTGGATATAAGTCAGAAGCAGCTTTGAAGCTAACATGAGGGCATATTTTCTACGGAAATGAACTGTTGCACATAGATTACATGTGAGACATGTAACGAAGCATGAAGCAGGAAACCATTGGTTGACATCATCTGTCAAGTGTCTAGAGATTTCTGTATCAGAAGGGAAGATAGACTCCCTATGATACTCTGAGATCCCTTTCAAATTTAGGATCCTAAGAAAACCTGTTGTCTGGGAGGAGATAGAAAAATTTTCAAATTATTTTCAAAGTTTAGGGAGAATCCCATGTTTTTCATTTAGAGAAGATCCATCACAGCTAAAACTAAACTTGAAAAATTGAAGCCAGAACATGGCTCCCCATCCTTTAAAAGAACCAAAGAAAGCCTTGTTTAAATAGCGTCCATCCTCTAGTTTTATTTTCATAATCGTTTCTTAAACATAGTGGCACCCACATGTTCATTAACTTGACAGATCGATGCATATTTGGGGAATACCTGTATTTTATAAGCATCAGAAGCTATTTTAATTGGCACAGGTAAGTGATTGGGACTTTCTCATGTACATTCTTCCTTGTGTAATATAAAAAGAAAAGCATTCGTTTTAGCTTTGTAATCTCTTTTTTCTAAGCAAAGTCCTCCAATAAAGTCTCCACCAGGTTTCAGTTTTGAACTAAATCTGAATTCAGTCCTGAGCTGCCTGCTATGTTGACTTTTATTCTGTCCTAAAACAATAAAACAGTAAAAATGCAGATGTTGTTCACAATCAAGGAAACATGGCACATATCTTGTTTTTCAAGTTCATAGACTATCAGTTTCAGCAAAATACGTACAGCACTGTGAACCATGAAGTTTCCCCTCACATTTCAAATCACTCTTGCGTTAACTCTTTGCTAACTCCTCTCCACATTTTTGTTCTAAGTTCAGTATGTTCTAGAATTCATTCTTATCTCAGCTTCTCATCATCTTTCTTAATTGTTTATATATATACATGCTTTTGCCTTTTGGCATGTTATCTTAACATCTGTTTACTAACTCAATGGCAAATATAATGGATTCACAGCATTAACTGGGTATATTGCATTTTAAAGGTCAAGCAAGTAGGAAATCTGGTATCCAGAGTGCTCTCCCTCATTCATAATAAAACTGGAGATGAAAAACTATGGGAATTGTATGAAACCTCTCTTGTCTCCTTTTTTCCCTTTTATCTTACTTTGTTTTTCCTGATTGGTGGTGGTGGTGGTGTGTGTGTTTGGGGAGAAAAAAAGAGGAGAGGGAAAAGGGGGAGAGAGAAAGAGGAGAGGAAAACAAGAGTTGGATAATATTAATAATTTCTAAAACGTATATAGCTGTCATTTGACGCAAAAGCACATAAGAGACACTTAGGGAAAGAACTGCAGAGGGAAAAGTAGATCTCTTGGACTGAGGAAACTGAGCTGAATCACAGATTCCAAGATTGCAATACTCTTAGTCCACATAGTCTGTCCAGGGTTCTATTTACAGCCTACCGTAATTTTCAGTGGTGCACCTGCTGCATTTCCAAGGGGGCAAGGTTTATTTTTGGCACAGCTCCTCCTACTTCTCTCCTATCCATGGCTTCTCTTCCTCTGACCTCCAGATACTCAGCATCCTCGCACTGATCTCTCATTTGCCAAAAACCTGTTGGTACTCCCTGCCATCTCCTCCTCCTCTTTCCAGCCCCAAATCGAGTCCTATTTCCAGACTCTGCAAGGAAGTGGTTGGCCTGGTTATCTGATTAAAATAATCTGATGGAGAAGACTCTTAATTTCTGTTCAAAAGATGTACTTTAAAGGCAGAGGTTGTTAGCTTTAGATGGGTCTCTATTTGCATTTTGGGGTTCTTATGCAAATAGCTTTGCATCAGGTTCCCAAAGGAACCCAACCCCAGAGCATTTATAACACATTACTCTAACTGGCAAAATGTATATAGGAACTCTTTTTGAACCACGGTATGGATGTGGGCTCCTGGTATAGTGATAAAAACCCTCATACTACTCTCCTCAATCCAGAAACCTGTCTGACAACCTTCCTTCTCACTTTTGCAAACAACATAATTCACAGTGGAATAAGGTATTGCATGCACAATACCTTATTGAAGGACAGAAAAACAGCGGGTGGAAGGCCCAAGAACCAACTGATCCTACATGAAGAATATTAATAATATAAAATGTATACATATACACATTAAATTTTCATTTAAAAACTAAAACAGAAGCTGCAAGAACAATACAATATCTACCATAAACCCCTTATCTAGATTTATCAGTTGAACATTTTGCCACATGATCTATCTTTGCTAAACCATTTGAGAGTAAGTTACAATAGCAAAAATACTCCAGTGTGTGTCTCTTAATAAGGGCACTCTATTTCATAACCACAATTACAAAATTCAAAAGGCTTAATTAACATTTAAACAAAACTATTATCTATTATACAATCCATATTCAAATTTGAACAATTGTCCTGAAAATATTCCTTTATAGCATGTTTCTTACAATTCAAAATTACATGTTGGCTTTAGTGACAAGTCTCTTTACTTAAATCTATAATGGGTTTTCAGCCTTTATCATTCATGACACTGACTTTTTTTTTTTTTTTGAGTATAGGCCAATGGATGAGTAGACTATTTCTTAATTTGCATTTTTCTAATTGTTTCATTGTGATTAGATTCAGAACATGGATTTTTGAGCGAGATACTATATAAGAGACACTGTATCCTTGTCAGTATCTCACATCAGAAGGCACATCATGTCATTTTTATCCCATAAGTGGTGACGTTAACTTTGATTATTAGGGTGTTGTCTATCAGATTTCTCCACTGTAAAGGTGCCATTTTGTCACTTTGTAATGAATAAGAAACCTGAGGATACTTTGAGAGTGTGTAAATATCCTGTCTCAGGGATTTTAACATCTATTTTATAATTTTTAAATCTATTGAGAATTCCGTATCTGAATCAATTATTATTATAATGGTTGCAAAATGGTGATTTCCTACCATTTCTTCCAGTGCATGAACTGTCAAAAAGTTATTTCTCCCCCCACCTTTATATTTAACAGTTTAAGATTAAATATGCACTTGTGTATTCTTTTTTGAATTATGACACAATGAATTTCATTTTTATCATTATTCATTCATGGTGCTCTAATTGTCCCAGTCTTGGTAAGTGGAGTTAGCGTCAAACCGGCTCGTTTCCTTTTGATGTGTGCTCACCATTCTTCGAAAATCTTGCTCCCTGGCACAAGACCTTCAAGGACATTTTATACTTTCCATCTTTCTGACCTCGAATCAGCCATTTCTTCAGAGTCTGGTTCCTTTTCGTAGCGATTGGCATTTAGAAAGCAAGATGTGGCGCCACGTAATATATTTCAAAATATTACAAGAACACTGTTCCTGTTTCCTTGGGCCTCCAAGGAAAGACATGGAAGACTGGTGTGTGGTGATTTGCAATCCTAATTCTACCATGATCTGCATGACCCTGGCAATTCCCTTCATTCTCTGGGGCTTGATTCATCATCTGAAAAGAAATTGGATTAGACAGGTATTTCTTAACCTTTTCAGGGTCACCAACACGTTTGCGAATCCGACAAAAGCTACGGTCCCATCTCCCCACAGACCATCTCCAGAAAGCAAACATTCGCATACATTTTAGGCGGGCTGAGACTGAAGCCCATGTGAGGCTCCAAATCCCTGGATTAAGTGATCTCTAGTGTCTTTTCAAACGCTGACATTCTGTGTGTCTGTAAGCGACCCTGCTGCTATCAGAATGATTCCTCAGAGACCTCAAAAGGTGGAGGGATTTCTACAAAAACAGACGAGAAAAGGATACAAAGAAAGGAGCCTGTGAGCAACGCGTCGCTCAGCCACAGTTCTTGCCCGGTGCCAAACGCAGTCACAGGTGAGCGGTTTTGGCGGGAAGCTCCCCAGGTAGGCGGAGAACGCCGAGGCAGGGGAAGGAGACAGCAGACCCGGGCCAGGTCTCTGCACCCCTCCGTTCCGCCCACCAGGGCTCGCTCTTGCCCTTCGTCTGGGTGGCCGAGGAACTGGGCGGGCCAGGCGGCGACCCCGCCCCTGGCAGCCGCGAGGCAGTCGAGAACCCCGGGCACCGGAGTCCGGAAAGAACGCGCCGTCCAGGCCCCTCCCGTCTTCCCTCCCTCCCTCCCCGCCGCCGACGTCGGCGGTGCTCCGGTCGCCATGGTGACCAATCGAGGCCCGGGCCCGCCCCCGCCTCCCAGCCCCGGCCCCCTGACGTCGGCGCACGTCAGCGGCGGCGCGCGCCTGGCTGGGCCCTGCGGAGCGGGAGGGAGTGAGCGAGGGAGCGAGCGGAGCGGCGTCGCCGGAGCCCAGCCGCGCCGCCGGCCCGCCAGCCCGCGCTCCAGTCCGCCGTGTCTAGCAGCGGGGCCCAGCATGGTCATGGCGGATGGCCCGAAGCACTTGCAGCGCGGGCCGGTCCGGGTGGGGTTCTACGACATCGAGGGCACGCTGGGCAAGGGTAACTTCGCTGTGGTGAAGCTGGGGCGGCACCGGATCACCAAGACGGAGGTGCGGCCCGGGGCTCGGCGGGAGCGTCCGAGGCGAGGGTCCGGGAGCGGAGCTGTTGGCCGGGAGGGGCGGCTGCAGCGGGGGGTTGGGGTGGGGGGGGGGCTGGGTCTCCAGCTGAGGCGAGGGGCCTGGGACAGTGAGGACCTGGGAGGTTCAGGGGGTCGGTGAGCGCCGAAGGGCTCGGGGCCCGCTCCCCCGGAGTCGAGTGTCGTCCGATCAGTAACCCGACCAGCCGGGGCTTTGCCTTTTCTACGCCGCCCTCGGTGGCCACACAGAATTTCGCCCAGAGCCTCCCACCCGGGCCGTGACCTGGTCTGTGGCCTCGGCTCCAGAGCCCAAGTTCCGCGTCTTCCCTGCTTTCAGCTGGGGGTGGGGTGGGAGGGGAAGTCTGGGTGCTCCCGGGCTGCGCGGCGAGGGACGGGGCCGCCTGCGCCCGGACTCCCGCGACGGGGCATCGCGCGGCCCCCATGACCGGGGCGCCCCTCCTTGGCCCGGCGAGGACGGGGGGCCCCCGGTGGCCGGGAATGCCCGGCCGGCCATTGTCCATCTCGTCTCCCTGCTTTTGCCCGACAGCGTCTCGGATCTGGTGTCAGCCTCGCTTGATCTCGTGCCTGAGGCATTTCCATCTAATACTCCAGACAATAGAACTGGTGTTAAAATGGTCATCCCTTGCCTTTTGCACAGTCGGTGGCTCGGTCTTTCTTCGCCTAGGTTGTCCCTTTACCAGGTGTGCGTTCTGGCTGCGAAGACGCGTTCCTTAAGCCACATCTGAGGCCGCCTCTCTACTCCTAAAGCCCTCAACTGCTTCCCGACGCCGAATCCTGCATCCCCCCCCCCCCCCTCCGCTGCACATTCTAATGCACCGCACATATCTTCTCACGAGTCTCTGTTCTTACCTAACCCGCCCCCCTTCCTTTCACTGCCTCAAGCTGCTCTCCTCAGGGTCTCTATTTTAAGACGTGCAAATTAAATACTTCAGAAAAACAGTTGAAACAAAACCATTCTTTAGAATAAAACCTTGTGTTTTTGACGTACTCTACCCTGCCTTATTGTAGTTGGTCTGGAGTTTCGTCCTTTTTCACTATTTTTTTTTTCTACCCGGTTTTCATCCTATTCAGTTTTTCCCCTTATTAGTGCAAATGCACTACAGCTTGAATATGCAATAACCTAGGACTTTTTTTTTTTTTTTTTTTTTTTTTTTTCCCAGAATGGCTATGTAAGGTGAAGGACATTTGAAAACTTGACTCATTTTTGTTGCTGTTGTTCTTGGAAGTTTTGCTCAATGTGAAGGAGTCCATTTCCAAAAAGTAGGGGCATCTGGCCTTATGTCATCTTCAGTTTTTGTCCTCCCCACCCCCCCACCCCCCCACTAGTCCTGAGGGATTCCGAATCTGACTTATTTTTTTGGTATCAGGACCAAGGTCACAAATTTACCATTGTTACCAATTATGCTAAGTTTGTAATGATAAATAATGGGACTGTAATGAGATTGCTTAATCCTGATCCCAGCATTGCTAAAAATGAAGAAATTGTTGCCATCCCTCTAAAGAACCATGGCCTAATGCCTTGCTCTTTCCCCATAAATTACATTAAAAGAAGGCATTTTTAATTGTATATCTGTATATGAGCCCTTGCTTACGGACTCTAAAAATCGAACCAATTGTGCGTTAAAGAAAACGTCTACAGAACTTCTGAACATTTTTTATGTGGTTCAATTCCAAACCCATTAGTTCATAATTTTTTTTCTCATCAGCTTTTAACAGTTTAATTAATTCAGCTGTTATTTATTAGGTCGAATTTAGATAATACGGTATCGATTTAAGAACTGTTTATGTGGAGCTGGTGTGAGTGACACTTTAGCTTGAGGTTGACAGTTTAAACCGAGTGCCTTTTAAACTGATATATCTGGTGGAGCTAGGGGGCACTGTGGAGCAGTACGGTGGTTTGGCTATCAGATGCTGAGATCGATGCCTTTGTAATTGAAGGCACAGGTTGGATCCTGAAAGATCGCTCAGATCCTCGTATACATGTGTAAAATGATTTAATTTAAAAGCTCAATTTCTAGTCCACAGAACCCACCTGTCTCCCTTTGCTTTTCAAAAGAAGGTGGCCTTGGGGCACCTGGGTGGCTCAGTCGGTTAAGCTTTGGACTCGGTTTCAGCTCACATTCTGACCTCATGGTTGGTGGGTTCCGGCCCCTGGTGGGGCTCTGCCCGGACGGTGGGGAGCCTGCTTGGGATCCTGGCTCTTTCCCTCCCTCTCGCTCTCTGCCCCTCCCCCGCTCATGCTCTGTTAGTCTCTCTCTCTCTCTCAAAAAAAAAAAAAACAAAAAAAAAACAAAAAAAAACTTAAAAAAAGGTTTTTAAAAAAGGTGCCCTTAACATATAATAAGAAATAATGTGAATTTAAGATGGGTGCATGTTCCTGGTAATTTGGTGTGAGTGGCGATTTTAAAGTTGAGAGGAATGAGGGAAATAGGAAGGTAGTGAAGAGAAAAAGTTCTTGTAGATCTGAAGTTTTGGAGAGTTGCTCTGTGAACTTTCTCTGTAATTTGCATTAAGAATTGTTTAGCAACAGCACTGATACAGTTGTTTCTTAAAGTATACTATTAATGAGGATTTTTATTTTTATTTTTTTTTAAATTTTTTTTTTCAACGTTTATTTATTTTTGGGACAGAGAGAGACAGAGCATGAATGGGGGAGGGACAGAAAGAGGGAGACACAGAATCGGAAACAGGCTCCAGGCTCTGAGCCATCAGCCCAGAGCCTGACGCGGGGCTCGAACTCACGGACCGTGAGATCGTGACCTGGCTGAAGTCGGATGCTTAACCAACTGAGCCACCCAGGCGCCCCGAATGAGGATTTTTAAAGCAGTGTTTGTTATCTTCTTTCACTGGATAAGTATTTGTGTCTTCAATCAATACAGCTACCTCAAATACTGTAAATAAGATGGCTAGTGGCACCCTTAACGTTTTATTTATTATTTTAGGTTCTCATTGCTTAACGTATTACAGTAATTACAGTGAGAGAAATTAAAGTGGTGTAAAGAACAATATCAGATAAATACCATGATCGTACTTACGCTTAGAGAAATTTCTTCGATATAGTATGTCTTAAAATCAATGTAAGTTTGTGTTTTAAAACTTAGAGGTCTTGTTTTCCAAGTTTGAACCCATGGCAAATTTTAGGACTTAATTTAAATGTCTGTGTGATGAAAAATTGGACCCCGTTATTGTTTTTAATGTTTATTTTTTGAGAGAGAGAAAGAGAGAGGGGCAAGGAGAGAGGGAGAGGGAATCTCAAGCAGGCTCAGCTCTGTGAACGCAGAGCCCAAGGCAGGGCTCGATTCCAGGAACCCTGAGACCGAGACCTGAGCTGAAATGAGTTGTCTGCTTAACCAACTGAGCCACCCAGGCACTCCAGGGACCCTGTTATTTTCACTTGGCACTTCTCTGTCACTCGTTCTGAATCACGGAAGAATGATGTATTTTCTACACAGCTTGGGAGATCCAAGACTGTTTGCCTTTTAGGAAATGAAAAATCAGTACACAAAAAGAGATCTTCATTTTGGTCTAATCTATCAAATAGCTTAACATTGTTTAAGAAATGTAATTACATTCTCATCTGAAGCAGTATTCTTATGTTAGATCTCTATGTAAATTTTGCACACAAAAGGCAAGGCAGGTGGTGGTAGAATCCAGCTTCCTAATATAATACTTCAGAAAAGCTTTGTAGTGTTGGTTTGTGGTTTATGAATTAGAGTAGCTAATTTTGTAAAATTAGCATAATGGGAAAAGAATAATAGCATTTAGACTGTTAAACTATTTTAGGCAATAGTGGTTGCTAGTTTGCTATGCTGTGTGTGTCCTTGAGTAGTGTTTTATTTTATGAATACTGTGCTAGCAAGGAATTGTTTCCTTCTAATTGTATGGCTAGTTTTTTTTGTTGGTTTTGTCTGTTAAATAAAATTCCAGAAAAGTTGTTTGTGCCGTTAAACTTTTTTTTTTGTTTTGTATTAAAGAAATAGAGTCTTACTATAAAAAATAGAAAGAAGCATATAGTGTACAAAGAGTACATGTGTAATTCCTCCACCAGTGGGAGTAAATCATTCTTTTGACATATTTCCCTCTAGCCTTTAAAATTTTTTTCCATAGATGAGATCATATACTATATACACTTATATAAATTGTATCCTTTTTTCCATTTATCATTATAGCATATTTTGCTTAATATATCTAACTTCATAAAATATTTTTAATAGCTGCATAGTGTTTCACCTAGTGGATGAATCCTCTTATTTAACAATTTTCTTATTAAACATTACATAATTTCCAGTTTTCACTTAGAGTAAATAATTTGCAGTGAATAATCTTTGTATATGTAACTCTGTGCATTTTTTCCTGGGGGAGGGAGCAGGAGTGGGTAGTGAAATTTGGAGGTGAATTCCTAGAAGGGAAATTACCAAGTGAGAAGATACTATTTTCACATTAAAAAGTAATATGTATTATCAAATCAATCATGTTTATAATTGAAAAATTTTAAAGTATAGATAATGAAAAGAATTACCCATAATATCACCACCCCAAAATAACCATTAGTTATTGTCAGATTTTTTCTGTGACAGATAATTAAATTTCCCTCAATACCGTTCCTCTTGTATTGCTTAGCTAAAGAGCATGTAAGTGTGTGGTTTGTGGAATCTTGAAGCTGTTTCACAGAGGTTCTGAAATTCAGTGTTGGGCTACTTACTTATCCTTAAGAGAACCTGGAATGCAAAACTGATAGCAAGGACAGCCTGAAAACTGGTTTGTTTCTTTGTTTGTTTGTTTTCACTGAAAAGCTGTCTGTGTGCATTTTGGGGCTTTTAAGTTTAGGCATAATTCTGTACTACCTTAAAATATATTTTTATAGCTTTCCAAATAGTTAAATTATCAAAATTGCATTTTTAGAGCAAGGGTAGAAACGAGAAGATATTATACTCTGATCACAATATTTCTTGAAGAAGAGAACTTAACTTTTTTTTAATACATTTGAATTTTATATTTTGCTTTAAAGTTTTAAGACTCCTCTCAATAGTCTTAGTAATAATCTTGTGCGGTGAAATATTCAATATTTAGCAGCAGTACTATGTACAACAGAAGGACTTGTTTTTACCAAATAGTATTATCACTAGTATTTATATCTGGGCCTATGTATGGTCTTTATAGTGTGTTGAAACGAAAATTACATTTGTCGTGGAATATATATGCTTTATTAGAAACTGTTCTCTAGTTTCTTGGCATCCCAGGCAAGTAATAGTTGGCAAATTATTCTGCTAAATATTGCTCAAAATGATCTGTTCTTTTGAGGGAGTAGTTGGGGACAAACATCCAAAATAGAAATTGTGTAAATTTTTTTATTCTGGAGAAATTTTTAACTTTAACAGAGTTTAATGTGTTCTGATTCTAATTCTCCTGGGAAATTCTCTCTCAATATCAGGCAATTAAGAAAACATTTATTTGGAAATGACTGAAACTGGCCTCTCTTCCTGGATTCATATGATGACATATGACTTACGGGCCACTGCTGATGGCAGAGGCAGTTTCCTTGGAGCCAACTGGAGTCCAGAAATTCACTAAGATCATTCTTTGCTATTTAGTGTACCTAGCACTTCTTTCACCTTCTACATCCATATTTTTGAAAAAATGGTTTTTTTTAAATGTATTTATATGCCTTTATACAGAAGGTTTGTGGAGAATGCTTTCTCACCCTTCAAAGAGAAATAGCCAGTACATATCTAGTTTGAGATTTTCAAAAGAATGAAAAGACAATTACTTTTGGGGATTTCATCAGAAGATCATTTTAAAAAACATTTAAAAACACTTTAACAGTTAAAGTGATAAATCTTGGATGAATTAGACTGAAAAATGATGCTAAAATTTAAGTTCTTCTCTAAGATAGGCATAGTATTTATGTGTGTTCCCCAATAACATGAGGAACACATGTTCATTGTAGACATTGTTGAAAAGAGAAGAAAATAAACATCTTTAATGCCACCATCCAGACCAGGACATCACCGCTATTAATATTTGGTTCATATCCTCTTAGATAGGCATAGTATTTATGTGTGTTCCCCAATAACATAAGGAACACATGTTCATTGTAGACATTGTTGAAAAGAGAAGAAAATAAACATCTTTAATGCCACCATCCAGACCAGGACATCACCGCTATTAGTATTTGGTTCATATCCTCTTAGTTGTTCACATGTATTTTATATGTTAGTAATGAAATTGATATTGTCTATACATAAGTTTTTTTTTTTACTTAATGACTTACCATTTCCCCAAGTTAAAAAAAAAAAAAAAAGTCTAAAGCGTGGCTAATTAGTATCCTTACATATGACTGTATTTTATTTGATCAATTTCCTATTATTGAACATTTAGATTATTTCCCTCTCTTGCTGTTTCACTTTCTAAGATAATGTTTCAGAAAGCATTCCTGTATATTTATATATCTGTATCTATATCTATCTCTGTGTGCTTTTCTGATTTTTCCCTCAGAGTAATCCCATGGTAATGTACTTTCCTAGGTCAAGGAGTATGTCCTTACATCTATGTTACGGCATGAGATGCCAAATTACCCTCTAGAAAAGTAGCACCTGTTAAGTTTCACCAGGAAGAAATCATTTGCCAGGAATATTGATTTTTAACATTTTTCTCAGTTGATGGGGAAAATAATATTTTTTATTCGAATTCACATATCTGATTTAATATTTTTTATTTACTTTGATTATATGGTTTTATTTTTGATGTTTTATTTATTTTTGAGAGAGAGAGGGAAAGTGAGCAGGTGGGCAGGCAGGGAGGACCAGAGAGAGAGGGAAACACAGAATCCAAAGCAGGCTCCAGGCTTGAAAAAGCTGTCAGCACAGAGCCTGACAGGGGGTCCAACTTAACGAGCCTTAAGATAATGACCTGAGCCGAAGTCAGACAATAACTGACTGAGCCACCCAGGCACCCCAATTACATGGTTTTTATAAGATATGTTGTTTCTTTTGTAAATTGCGTTTTTATCCTTTGGCCCATTTTTTAAAATTGAGTTGTCATTTTTTTGATTTGTTTAAATAATTTTTAAGATAGAATATTTTTAATCATTTCTTTTATAGTCCTGATAATCCTTGGTTCAATTTCTATGGATCTAAAAATGTAGTGACATTTACCTTTTCTCCAATCTGTTTTCCTTACCCACCATTAGAAAAGTCAAATGAAATCTTCATGAGAATTTATTTCATTATATAAATTTTTATACCTTAAAAGTCAAATTTTAAGTTGGAAAAAAGTCTAATTTATTTAAACTTAAAAGGTAGAGAACTCCATGTTTTACTACTGACTTTTACTGCTTTCAGAAACCCTTTCACTGTGGGACCACTCAGTCATGTTGACTTGTCAGCCAAATGTTCTGATTCCACCCATGATTTGATATATAAGCTTGTAAAGTGCATTTAATGTTTAATTTCAAAGATTTATATGGTAAGAATAATGCTCTTTGGTACTTCAGAAGAACTGTATACAATTGGTATATTAGTGGCAAATAGTGCTGAGGCAAATGTTACCTGAGACAGTAAACATAGGTTGATCCCTTCTGATTTGTTACTAGAAGAATAGCTCTTATTGTGTAACTTCCTTGTAAATTCCCCTAAAGTTACTTTTGTATGTGTGGCTTCTTTAAGTGGATAAGATGAATATTTCTTTAATGAGAAGTGAAAAATAATTTTTGTTAAATTATCAGAAAGACAGGATAACATTACCATTAAATTGCATTTTGAAAAGTGAAAAAATGTCTTTCATCCATCAGCTTAACACTGTTTCCTTTCTGCTCTTGCATTTAATTGCTTATCTTCTGTACAAATTTATATTTTACACGTTATTCCTTATATACACATTGCTTTTACTTTGTTGGAAACATTTTTCTATATATAATCTTTTAATTAATGTTTAAATTTTATGAAATACCCATTTTATACAGAATTTAGAAAATAAAATGACTGATAGTTCACAGATGGGGAAGTTAGCATATGTGATAAAATCATTTCATTTTTTTCTGTTTTTCCTATTAGAAAAGTAATTCATGCTCATTGAAGAAAAATTTTCCAAAAAGTATAAAGCAGAAGAATAAAATAATCCCCAATGTTTTTCACACACTGGTAACATTTTTGTCATATTTGTATCTAATTTTCCCTGGTCTTTTTTTATACATACCTCCTGTTGAGAATTCACTTATATACCAGTTTTTTTTTTTAAACATTTTTTTAAACATTTTTGTTCATTTTTGAGAGACAGAGACAGAGCATGAGTTGGGGAGGGACAGAGAGAGAGAGGGAGACACAGAATCTGAACCAGGCTCTCGGCTCTGAGCTATCAGTACAGAACCTGACATGGGGCTCAAGCCCACTAACCATGAGATCATGATCTGAGCCGAAGTTGGACACTTAACCAACTGAGCCTCCCAGGCACCCCTAAATACTAATCTTTTTAATTTAAAATTTTAGTCTAAGCACTTCTCTATATTTTTAAGAACTATTAATAATAGTTGTGTAACAGTCATAATATAAGCTTACTGTAACTTGAATAATTATTTCCCACTTACTGTTTGTTTCTATATTACAAATAATATTCATTGAACATATTTACAAATAAATCTTTATCATCGTTTTAGATTATTTCCTTCAAATAATTTCTGAGAAGTAGAATTCTTAAGCTAAATGCTGTGTGTGATTTTTTCTTAAGTGTAATTAACATGGTGTTATTACTTTCAGGTGTAGCATTTAATAATGATTCAACAATTCATACATTACTCAGCGTTCATCACAATAAGTGTACTTTTATCTTTTGATTTTAATTTTTTTTTGAGTGTAGTTGATACACAATGCTTCATTACTTTCAAGTGTACAACTTAGTGATTTGACACGTTTACACATTATGCTACATTTATGCTACATATAGCTACCATCTGCCCCGTTACATCATCAATACGGTATCATTAACTGTATTCCTTATACTGTGACTTTTATTTCCATGTTTTATTCATTCCATAGCTGGAAGCCTGTTTCTCCCTCTTTCTTTCACCCATTTTGCCCAATGCCCCACCCTCTTCCCCTCTGGCACCTATCAGTTTGTTCTCTGTAGGTCTGATTTTGCTTTTTGTTCATTTGTTTTTGGTTTTTTTGGATTCCACTTATGAGTGGAGTCGTATCGTATTTGGAGATATGATGGAAGATACGAGGAAGGAGAGAATCCCCAGCAAGCTCTGCCCTGTCAGCGCAGAGCTGGACATGGGCTCGATCCCACGAACCATGAAATCAAGAACTGAGCCAAAATCAAGAGTTGGATGCTTAACCCACTGAGCCACCCAAGTGCCCCAATTTCATCCTTTTTTATGGCTGCATAATCCATTTTACATATACACACACATACTACATCTTCTTTAGCCATCTTTTGATGGACACTTACATTGCTTCCATATCTCAGCTATTGTAAATCATGCTGCAATAAACATAGGGTTACATGTATCTTTTCCAATTAGTGTTTTTGTTTTCTTTGGGTAAATGCCCATTAGTGGAATTACTGGATCATATGGTGTTTCTATTTTTAATTTTTGACTAACCTCCATACTGTTTTCCACAGTGGCCTTGCCAGTTTATATTCCCACCAACAGTGCACGAAGTTTCCCTTCTTCTCCAGATCCTCACCGACACTTGTTATTTCTTGTCTTTTTGATTTTAGCTCTTCTGACTGGTGTAAGGTAATAACTCATTTTGATTTTGATTTGCATTTCCCTGATGATGACTGATGTTGAGCATCTTTTCATCTGTCTGTTGGCCATCTGGATGTTGTATTTGGAACAATGTCTATTCAGGTCCTCTGCCCACTTTTTAATTGGTTTGTTTTTTTGGTGTTGAGTTGTATGGGGTTTTTATATAGTTTGGATATTAACCCCTTATCAGATACCTCATTTGCAAGTATCTTCTCCCATTCAGTAGGTGGCCTTTTTGTTTTGTTGATGGTTTCCTTTGCTGTACAAAAGCATTTTATTTGGTATAGTCCTAATAGTTTATTTTTGCTTTTGTTTCCCCTGCCAAAGGAGACCTATCTAGAAAAATGTTTCTATGGCTGATGTCAGAGAAATTACTCCCTGTGTTCTCGTCTAAGATATTTATGGTTTCAGGTCTCACATTTAGGACTTAATCCATTTTGAGTTTTATTTTTGTGTATGATGTTAGAAAGTGATCCAGTTTCATTTTTTTGCATGTAGCTGTCCAGTTTTCCCAGCACCATTTGTTGAAGATTATCTTTTCACCGTTGTATATCCTTGCCTCCTTTGTTGTAGAGTTGTTGGGTGTATTTCTAGGCTCTTGTTCTGTTCTGTTGGTGTATGTGTCTGTTTTTATGCCAGTACCATACTATTTTGATTACTATAGCTTCGTGATATATCTTCAAGTCTGGGATTGTGATACCTCTAGCTTTGTTTTCTCTCTTAAGATTGCTTTGGCTACTTGGGGTCTTCTATGGTTCCATACAAATTCTAGTGTTTTTTGTTCTAGGTCTGTGAAAAATATTACTGGTATTTTGATAGGGATTGCATTAAATTTATAGATTGTTTTGGATAATATAGACAGCTTAATGTTGATTCTTCCCATCTACAAGCGTGGAGTATCTTTCCATTTGTTTGTTGTGTTCAGTTTTTCTTTCATCATTGTTTTATACTTTTTGGAGTACAGGTCTTTCACCTCCATGGTTAAGTTCATTCCTGTGTATCTTATTCTTTTTGGTACAATTGTAAATGGGATTGTTTTCCTAATTTCTCTTTCTGCTATTTCATTATTAGCCATAGAAATTCAGTAGATTTCTGTATATTAATTATATATCCTGTGACTTTCCTGAATCCATGTATCAGTTGTAGTAGTT
Source organism: Panthera onca (assembly GCF_046562875.1). Lineage (NCBI taxonomy): Eukaryota > Metazoa > Chordata > Mammalia > Carnivora > Felidae > Panthera > Panthera onca. The sequence continues at coordinate 105,448,078 of NC_138348.1, read as the reverse complement.
TTTTGGTGATGCCTTTAGAGTTTTCTATTTCAAGTATGTCATCTGCAAATAAAGTTTTACTCCTTCCTTACGAATTTGGATGCCTTTTATTTCTTGTCTGATTACAGTGAGTAGGATATCCAGTACTATGTTGACTAAAAGCGGTTAAGAGTGGACATGCTTGTCCTGTTCCTGATCTTGGAGGAAAAGCTCCTAGTTTTTCACTACTGAGTATGATGTTAGCTGTGGATTTGTCGTATATGGACTTTGTTATATTGAAGTAGTTCCCTCTAAACCTATTTTGTTGAGAGTTTTTGTCATGAATGAAAGTTGTACTTTGCTAAATGCATTTTTTGCATCTTTTGAGATGATCATATGGTTTTTATCTTTTCTCTTGTTAATGTGATGTATCACCTTGATTGATTTGCAAATATTGAACCACCTTTGCATCCTTAGAATATATCCCACTTAATCATGCTGAATGATTTTTTAAAAATATTTATTTATTTTTGAGAGAGACAATGCAAGCAGGGGAGGGGCGGGGAGGGGTGGGGGAACAGATGATCCGAAGCAGGCTCTGCCCTGACAGCAGTGAACCCCATATAGGGCTCAAACTCACAAACCGTGATTTCATGACCTGAACTGAAGTTAGATGCTCAGCCTAGTCAGATGCTCACCTGAGCCACCCAGGTACCCTGGTGAATGATTTTTTTTTTTTAATGTATTGTTCAATTTGATTTGCTTATATTTTGAATATTTTTGCATCTGTGTTCATCAGAGATAGTGGTCTGTAGTTTTTGTATGTTGGTTTGTTTGTTTTTTGTAGTGTGTTTTATCTGGTATTGGTATCAGGGTAATGTGGCCTCTTACAATGAATTTGGAAGTTTTCCTTCCTATTCTCTATTTTTGGAATAGTTTGAGAGGAATAGGTATTATGAACTCTTGTTTACATGTTTGGTAGAATTCACCTGTGAACCCATCTGGTCCTGGACTCTTTTTTTTTTGGGGGGGGGGGAGTTTTGTTGTTGTTGTTGTTGTTGTTGATTTACTGATTGAATTTCATTGCCAGTTATCAGTCTGTTGAATATTCTGTTTCTTCTTGATTCAGTTTTAAAAGGTTATATGTTTGTAGGAATTTATCCATTTCTTCTAGGTTGTCTAATTTGTTGGCATAAAACTTTTTATAATCTCTTATAATTCTTTGTATTTCTCTGATGGTTATTTCTTCTCCTTCAATTCTGATTTTACTTATTTGAGCCCTTTTTTAAGTCTGGCTAAAAGTTTGTCAGTTTTGTTGATCTTTTCAAAGAAGTGGCTCCTGGTTTCACTTTGATGTAATAGAGTTTTTGTAGTCTCTATTTCATTTATTTCTGCTCTATATTATTTTTTCACTTCTACTGGCTTTGGGTTTTGTTCTTCTTTTTCTGTCTTCTCTAGGTGTAAGTATAGGTTTTTATTTGAGATTTTTCTTGCTTCTTGAGGTAGACCTGTATTGCTGTAATCCTTCCTCTTAGAATAGCTTTTGTTGCATCTGAAAGATTTTGGACCATCGTGTTTTCATTTTCATTTGTTTCCATGCATTTTTTCATTTCCTGTTTGATGAATTGTTGGACCCATTTACAGTTTAGTAACATGTTCAGCTTCCATATATTTGTGTTCTTTTCAGGTGTGTGTGTGTGTGTGTGTGTGTGTGTGTGTGTGTGTGTGAGTGATTTCTAGTTTAATACCCCTCTGGTCAGAAAAGATGCATAATATGATTTCATTCTTTTTTAATTTGTTGAGACTTGTTTTGTGGCCTAACATGTTATCTGTTCTGGAGAATGTTCCATGTGCAATTGAAAAGATTGTGTATTCCACTGTTTTTGGATGAAATGTTCTGAATGTATCTGTTAGATCCCTTTGGCCTAGTGTGTCATTCAAAGCCAGTGTTTCCTTGTTGATTTTCTGTTTGGATGATCTGTCCATTGATGTATGTGTTACTTACTATTAGCGTATTACTACTGATTTTTTCCTTTATGTCAGTTAATAGTTGCTTCGTGTATCTGAGTGCTTTCATGTTGGGTGCTTAAATACTTATTATTGTATCTTATTTTTGGATTGTTCCCTTCATGATTATATACTGTCTTTCTTTGTGTCTTGTTAGTTTGTATTGTAAAGTCTGTTTTGTATGATGTAACTATTGCTACCCCAGCTTTCTTTTTGCTTTCATTTGCATGATAAATGTTTTTTCCATCCCTTCCCTTTCAGTTTGCATGTATCTCTAGGTCTGAAGTGAGTCTTTTGTAAGCAGCGTATAGATGGGTCTTGCTTTATCCTTTTAGTCATCCTGTGTCTTTGGATTGGAGAAATAACCCACTTACATTTATAATTATCAATAGGTAGGTACTTACTGCCATTTTGTTACTTGTTTTACGATTATTATTGTAGTTCTTCTCTGTTCCTTCTTGTTTTGCTCTCTTCCCTTGTGGTTTCTTTAGTATTATGCTTGGATTCCTTTCTCTTTATTTTTTTGTCTGTTACAGGTTTTTGATTTATAGTTACCATTAGATTCATAAAAAAACATCTTATACAGATAGCAGTGTATATTAAGTTGATGGTTGCTTAAGTTTGAGCCCATTCTTACAGCACTCCATTTTTCTCTTCCCCACCCCAGCCCCCCCCACACACACATTTTATGTTTATGATATTCTATTTTACATCCTTTTATTTTGTGAATCCCTTGTCTGATTTTTCTGCCAGTGTTTATGTGGTTTTCAAAGGTAGTTGCACAGATATGGCTGTTACCTTCGTATGTGTGTGGGACAAGGTGAGCTCAGGATCCTTCACCATCTTTCCAGAACTCCCTCAGGGTGGATAATTTTTAAGGTTCTTGATAAAAAACGTCAAATTGCCTTTCAGAAAAATTATAACCTATTTTATGGTTATACCAGCAATGTATAAAAGTGGCCATCTTATTGAGCCTTAGCTTACAAGAGTGTTTACTTTTTAATTTTTGTAAATATAGGAGGAAATGAGGTATTTTTTGAGATATAGTCTACATAACTTATTAGGTATTTTATTGTTTTTAAATCATGTTGTTCCACCTCTGAGGTTGAATATTCAGTGTTATATGTAAGCCCTCCAGAATTGTATAGGAAACCTTCCTTTTGTCTCCTAGCAGAAGGAATATAAATTTTTCTATCTTTATAACTCACTAAAGGTTTATTTATTTATTTTAATGTTTTTTATTTTTGAGAGAGAGAGACAGAGTGCAAACAGGGGAGGGGCAGAGAGAGAGGGACACACAGAATCTGAAGCAGGCTCCAGGCTCTGAGCTGTCAGCACAGAGCCCGATGCAGGGCTTGAACTCAAAAACGTCGAGATTGTAACCTGAGCCGCAGTCAGTTGCTGAACTGACAGAGCCACCCACGTGCCCCAAGGTTTATTTTTTAAAAAATACATTGATGCATATATAGGATTTGGCTAGTTGAATAACAACAAAAAAGGAATCCCTCAATTTATAGTCCCTTGCTTGATTTTGTTGTGACCATGCAGATTTTGTCCTTGGTACTTTGTTCAGAGCTAAGTAGAAAAGGGATGCAGACAGTAAGATCCCAGAATTCTAAGTTATTAGTTATCTTTAAAATGAGCTGTTGGCTGGGGTGCCTGGGTGCCTCTGCCAGTTAAGCGTCCGACTTCGGCTCAGGTCATGATCTTGTGGTTCATGAGTTTGAGCCCCGCGTCAGGCTCTGTGCTGACAGCTCAGAGCCTGGAGTCTGCTTCAGATTCTGTGTCTCCTTCTCTCTCTGACCCTCCCCTGTTCACACTTTGTCTCTCTCTGTCTCAAAAATAAATAAACGTTAAAAAAAAATTTTTTTTTTTTAAAAATGAGCTGTTGGGACACAACCTTTTTGTATGTTGGAACTTTTATACACATTGGGAAAATCCCCAAGTGCAGATTTTTTTGTTGATAAAATTTGTTTTCCAAAACATGTTCTGTTTGTTCTCACAGGTCTATTAAATTCCTTGAGGGTAGGAATCACATCTCTTTGATTTTTGTATACTAAGCATTATTCCAGGCACACAACAGGTGCTCAGTGAATGTGTGTCTAATAGGCTCTTTAAAAGAGTAAAAAGACTCCGGGCACCTGGGTGGCTCAGTTGGTTAAGCATCCAGCTTCAGCTCAGGTCATGATCTCACAGTCTGTGAGTTTGAGCTCAGAGCCTGGAGTCGGCTTCAGAATCTGTGACTCCCTCTTTCTCTGCCCCTCCCCCGCTTATGCTCCATCTTCCTCTGTCTCTCAAAAAATAAATGAATGTTAAAAAAATGTTTTTTTAATTAAAAAAAAAAAGTAAAAAGACTGAACTTGAAGTTAGAAGGCCTGTGTTTTTTTCCCCATTAATTCACTGAGCTTTAGGACCTTTGTAGATACGTGACATCTTTTGAACCTCAGTTTCATCTACTCATGGGTGCACTGCTTTTTCCATTTACTTCACAAAGTTGAGAAATAAATGAGATAAAATATGTTAAAGTATCTTGCGAAATTCAAAAGTACTGTACAGTTGTGAAACTCATGATCATTATTATCTGGGAAGTACTTGGTAATGAGTCCCATTGTTAAGAAATTACCTGGAAGGATATGCCAGAGCCTGCTAGCTAGTCACCAAGAATCCAATGTTTCCTCTTCTTCCTCGACCTATCACTGGACTGTCCTGGCCTCTTTTGCATTTAGATACGGTTATGTGACTGAGTTCTCACCAATGGAGTGAATAAAAATAATGTGTGCCACTTCAGGCCCAACCCTTAAAAACCTATCGTGAGGGCTCCCCAAGTTTTTTTCTCCTTCTCTCTCCTTCTGTCTCCAGGTTGGGATGGAGACAGTCCTGGGGTAACTGTGGAGGCCTTTAAGGGTGGTGAAGCCTCCTTTAACCTGCTTGGAGGCATCTGCACCCATCCAGTTGTGCTACATGAGCAAGAAATAAGCCTCTGTTGTATTGGAATCTCTGTACATTTTGCGGTCTACTTGTCGTAGCAGTTAGACTACTCCTAACAATTAAAAGGAGCATGCTGACACATGCTCTACTTTTTCTTTAGTGCTTTATGTTTTCATAATCCTTATAGCAACCTTACAAGCAAGGGATCACAGGTTAAAGCTGTAAGTGTATAGACATGTGGTCCATGTACTTACAAAACAAAATAGAAGAAAGAATGATATTTTTTCATTTAAGAATTTTTTGGTTGAGAAAAGTTAAATAATGAGATTTATGACTTGTTATTATTTTTTTATTTTTTGAATGTTTATTTTTGAGAGATCGAGCATGAGCAGGAGAGGGGCAGAGAGAGAGGGAGACAGAATGCAAAGCAGGCTCCAGGCTCTGAGCTGTCAGCACAGAGCCTAATGGGGGGATTGAACTCAGGATTCGTGAGATCATGACCTGAGCCGAAGTCAGATGTTTAACCGATTGAGCCATGCAGGCACCCCCTGAGATTTATGAATTATTATTAAAGTTTATTTACATACCTTATATATTTTTCAGTTTTTCATTATTGGAGGCCAGGCTTTCAAAAGAGTATGAGGTATCTCTTGGTAATACCTTGCTTTAATTGGAATTTAGTGTCTAAATTTTTTCTTTAACATAATGTTAAAGCTATTATAATCAAGATACTCATTTTCTATTTATTAGCTGGTTCTAACGCATTTCATTATAAAAGTTTTTTGTTGGTGTGGGTACAGGTATCTAGACATCCTCTAGAAATTGGAGGACAAGACATTTTCCTCAAAAGAAGCATGTGTGAAACTTCATATTACCTTCCTAAGGAATAATATTGGGGAAATTAAAATACATACTTATCCTTTTATGTGGCAGCACTTACCCAAAGTAACTGATAATACTGTATCATAAGATTGAGGAGGGAGGGGGTCGCTTTAAATCTATTTAGGTTTGAGGTGGTCCAGTAATGTCCCTAATATCAAGTACAATATTGATCAGTCTCCTTCTCTAGCATATTTTAGCATGTTTTACTTGCTAGAATATTTTGATTGTAGAAATAAATAATATACCATCAAACATAAAATAATTATCACAGAATGGACGCACTTTACTGTCTAGAGAGGGACCTGCCCCCTTTCTTCTTCAGCAATAAATTTAATTTGATACATTATATTTAGTAATCTGATTTCCCCTAGGAGGCTTGAGTTCTTCTCTGGGTTACAATTAATTCAAATCAGGAAATAAGCTGTGCACAGCAGATTAGAAATCCAGAAGGGTAAGAAATAAACCTTATAGTAGAGCTTTAAAAGGCAAGAGCAAAGGACAAAGCAGCCATAGGAAAGAAGAAAAAACTAACTGTATAAACAGGAGTTTGAAGGAATTAAGTGAATTGACAAGCTCAGTCCTATTTTCTTGGATACCTTAGGAGTATTGAACTATTATATCCATACAGTAACTGATATTAATAATTGCCTTGAAAAGTAACATAAAACTGAGTTATGTTCAGAATACATTTTGGTAGAATGTGAGGTACATTTTATTTATTTATTTATTTATTTATTTTTAATGTTTATTTTTGAGAGAGAGCGCACCAGCGAGCAGGGGAGGGGCAGAGAGAAAGGGAGACACCGAATTCAAAGCAGGCTCCAGGCTCTGAGCTGTCAACACAGAGTCCGACGCAGGACTCGAACTCACAAACCGTGAAATCACGACCTGAGCCGAAGTCAGATGCTCAACCGACTGAGCCACCCAGGTGCTCCAAGTGCATTTTAGAGTTTGTTCAGAACTTGTTATAATCAAGTTTTGGGTGGTTCCCACTGATCTGAAAATTTTAGTTAAATCAGGATGGCTTATTTCCTAACCAAATAGCTACTATTTACTTAAAAAAATTAGTTCTTCTTAGGTTGCGTAGAAAAAAGTACATGATTTTTGATTTCTGACTACCTAGTTACTCACCTTCAAATGCAGTTCCTTCAAATTATTAACCTTGGAGTGGTTTGAGTTCTTATCTAGTTACGCTAGAAAGAGGCTACATTGTTTAAAAATCAGATTCTTTTAAGGAAGTGAAAAGCTAGTGTAATTACTAACAGATGAGTTTTTGGACTTCAATTTTTTTTTTTAAGTTTACTTATTTTGAGAGAGCACAGGGTGGGGAGGGGAGGGGCAGGGAGAGAGAGAATCCTAAGCAGGCCCCACACTGTGAGCAGGATGGGGGAGGGGGGTGGCAATGCAGGGGCTCTAACTCACAAACCGAGAGATCATGACCAGAGCTGAAATTAAGAGTCTGATGTTTAACCGCTTGGGCCACCCAGGCGCCCCTGTGCTTCGATTTTTAAAGTTGAATCCAGTTGGTATCTTTCATATAAATTGATTTTAATACTTTATATTTAGCTCCCCCACCACCGCCCAACCAAAGCTATGTCTACATTCTTTGGAATCTATCACTTTTCTAGAAAAATTGTTTCAATACAGCAGAAATTGCCTTCTACTCGGCTGATCATTTGTTTAGAGGTACTTTGCAGCGAGATAACTGGTTGAAGCTGCTGAGATTTTATTTCTTCAGTTTATAAGTAGAGTAAAACATTACAGTTACACTAAAAGAAATATATTTTATTAAAGCGACTTTGCAGGGTTGTCATGGCACACTAAAGACACTCCTAAACAAAATCTACCGCAGTGCCTCACATGTGGTAGATGTTTAAGAAACATTTGTTGAATGAGCATTGAATTTAAACTAGTTTTTGTTGTCATAGCAACCTACAGGCAAAGTGTCAGGGGTGCTGTATTTTTTTAAATTTTTTTATAAATGTTTGTTTATTTTGAAAGGAGGGAGGACAGAGCTTGAGCGGGTGAGGCAGGTGTCCTATATTTAAAAGATTCTTAACTAGAAAATATTAACCATCACATACTAATTGTATTTATTTGTGTCCGGAATGCAGGTGGCGATAAAAATAATAGATAAATCTCAGCTGGATGCAGTGAACCTTGAGAAAATCTACCGAGAAGTACAAATAATGAAGATGTTAGACCACCCTCATATCATCAAACTTTACCAGGTAGGACTTAACCTTATTCTTCTCCATGCTTCTCACAACCCATTCTCTCTTTCACATCATTTTTCTCTTTTGTGTGAGTTTTTTCACTCTATTAAAAAAAAAGATGATTCTATGGTTTCATTAAGCTGGGTACACCCATTTTCTGTATTTTAATAAAAAACTAGGAAGTAAACTAGTAGCTTAATTTTAAGTTGTCTCTCAGACTGTAAGGTATTTAATTCAAAAGTTTGTAGTTTTGCTTTTCTGATACTTAAGCCTGTTGTCTTTTGGTGGTGGAACCATTAATGGGGATATGGCAGTTTTGCTTATTTAAAAAAAAAAAAAACACTTTATGTTTTTTGAAATACAAAGGTTAAAATAGCATATTACCTAGTGGCATACTTGGTAATACTTAGAACCAAGTCGTATATTTTGTTTGGGTTACTTTGTCAGATAAAGTAAATGAGCCATTTTTTTTTAAAAAATCAACTTTATTGAGATATAATTTTGTAAGATAACTATACCCATTTAAAGTATAAGCTGTGTTTTTTAAAAGGAAGATTTTCTCCGATTTTTAAAGAGTAATTCATGTTGAAGAATGACAATGTAATACAAAACATTTTTTTAACATTTCTATTTGTTAATATGTAGAATTTTTATATTGGAAAACTATTTTTAAGCTAAAATGTTACACTATGCTAGCCTATGACTTGTGTCTCCCTGGTGTGATGTGTGCACCCAGTGGTATTGCTGTCCTCAGCCTGTACTGGCTTGTGATATCTATAACATTTTCAGAAGTTTTGTGAGTCAATTAATATCATGTTAGTAGCCCAAAATTGGCAATGGTGGGAGTATTTATACCACAGGAAGCTGTTCACAAGTCAGGGCCATTTTATTTTCCCCCTTACAGAGAGCTAATACTGGCCCACCACTGTGTATACTCACATGGGTTAGCACAAGTGTCCCTGGGGCATAAGAAAATACCAGAACGTCTAACTATGTGTATTTTTTGTATTTATCTTCTTGTGTGCACTTGATCATGTATATAATGTGTTTATACAATTATACAGCACAAGTATGTAATTTGTGTCTCTTTATGTTCATATAAACATACGCAGGTACGTGTATATATTTACATGTACGTGCCTATGTACATATGTGTCTGGCTAGACAATTGGTTATTGATAGAGATTTGCAATTAAAAAGGTGTGGAGACGTGGAGACCATTAGTGTTACCATTAGAATGACAGACTATGATGTGCCACTCAAAACAATTCCCAAAGTTCTAAAACTGCACATGGCGCCTTAGGTCATATTTACATCACAGTATTTCTCCCTTTAATTTTTTTTTTTTTTTTTTAATTCCTAAAGAGAATACTTATAAGAAACTAATCACAGCCTTAGAAGTCTGATGAACCATAAGCTAAACTGAGGCTACAACTACCAAGTTTCACACAATTCCATCTTTATTTGAGCTAAATAATCAGTTAAATTGACTTACTATTTGGCTTATTTAGATGCAAATTGTAGATAGCTCTTTTCTGGCCTGATTGGGAATAGTCCTAAACCTACATGTTAGAGCAAAATTAGTCTTCAGCCTTTGAGTAGATGGCAGTTAAATTTTCACTGTTAGCTTGTGCCAGTACATTAAAAGATAGTGTTACAGAAAATCTAAAATTCACTCATTTTGAACTTATCAATTCATTTCCTTTTGGCTCATTATAGTTTGAAATAGCAAGTCAATGACACTGACACGCTTCCTTTTCCAACCTAGAAAAACTAATTTAAATAAAACTGTACAGCAGTGAAGTTATGAAGAAACTTTTGAACATTGTTTTTAAAATAACAGTAGTTTATAACAGTATGGCGCTACAGTAGGAGAAACATCCTATTGTGCCAGATTATTTAGGATATAGGCCAGATAAACTGAGCTCTATTTTATTATTCCTCAATCAGAGTCTACCAGATAGCACAAGGCTAGAAAAGTCTGTGAGGTGATAAAAAATTGATCTTCAAAGCTCCTTCTATCTATATTAATATTTCTTAAACTTGAACGTGTGTAACAATCACATTTTCTGTTTAAAAAATTTGTTAAAATGGGAATTCTGTGTCAGTAGGTCTGGGGTGGGGCCTGAGATGCTGCATTTCTAACAGGTGCCTGGGCAGTGCCGCTTCCTCTGATCCATGGGCCAAACCTGGAAAAGAAAGAACCTAGATTTTTCACAGAAGAGTTAGCATAAAGATACCGTTAGTCATGTAAACTTTGCCACCTCCTGAATTATTCGTAACTTGGGTACTCTTACTAGTAGTTTTATTTAGTAACTCCATAGAATGTTGAATTAGAATAGAATTAAAATCCTTTCCTGTCAGACTAATATGGAATTATTTATCAATAGGTAATGGAGACCAAAAATATGTTGTACCTTGTGACAGAATATGCCAAAAATGGAGAGATTTTTGGTAAGCACTTCACTGTTCTTTAAATTTGTTCTTAATTTGAATATGTCACTAATCTTCACGAATGTAGTATTTTCTGTTAATTTTCCTGCTCGTTTAAGAGTTGATAACTAGAACCTTTTAAGGATTAGAATACAATAAAATATTCAGTATGACAAAGATATGGAATATAACTTATTCTCTTTTATTCATGATGTTTATTGTTTTAAAGCTGTTGCTTAATTTTGTCATCTGCATGAGAGAGAAGGGAGAATCACAGACAAGAGGAAACTTGGATTCATATTGCAAGGGGGATTTTCTTTCCTTTTATGTTTCCTTTTATCTTCATTTTTTACCTTTCCTTCCAGGGGCAAAATTAGTCAACAAATACTTACTGAGTTCCTACTGCGTCCCAGCATTGTTTTAGGTATAGAGGATATAGTGGTGACCTAAATAACATGGTTCCTGCTGTTGTGGATCATACGGTTTAGAAAGCTCCCAACTGTAGCTCTAAGACCCTGGGCCAGTCACTACACCTCTCTGGGACTTGGTTGCTTTATCTCTGTTAAGAGAGTATTTGATTAATTGTGTTTTATGATCCATTCTAACCCTTGAAAAATTACAAATATTTTTTTTAGTGTTTATTTAGTTTTGAGAGACTGAGTGCAAGCGGGGGAGGAACAGAGATAGAAGGAGGCACAGAATCCGAAGCAGACTCCAGGCTCTGAGCTGTCAGCACAGAGCCCTATGTGGGACTTGAACCCACAAACCATGAGATCATGACCTGAGCCTAAGTCAGATGCTTAACTGACCGAGCCACCCAGGCGCCCCTGACCTGCCCATTTAAATCCAAAATGGTTTTTAAACAGCCTTTGTGAGGAATTATTTACCTACAATAAATTGCATATATTTAACATGTACAATTTAATAAGTTTTCACGCACATAACATACACACACACACACACACACACACACACACACACACACACACACATCACCACAGCCAAGATACCTGTAATTCCCTAAGTTCCTTTGTGCCCCTCTATAATTTCTCTTGGCCCACCTCACCACCAAGCAACTGCTGATCTGTTTTGTGTCACTGTATGTTAGTTTCTGTCTTCCTTGAGTTTTATATAAATGTGGCCAATCAGTATACGCTTTTTTGTCTGGCATCTTTCGCTCAGTGTAATTATTTTAAGATTCATCCACTTTGTTGTGTATATCAACATATCATTTCTTTTTATTGCTAAGTAGTTTAGAAATAGCTTTCTATTGTATAAATATATCCCAGTGTATCCATTCATGAGTTAATAGACACGTGGGTTGGTTTCTGGTTTTGGCTGTTAAACATGAATTGCTCTGAACATTTACGTACAAGTCTTTAACTTACAGTCTACCTTCAAGTAATGACTTGCCACCTCACATATGGTATGAGCCTTAATGTACTGTACTTTTATTTTCTATCTCCTGGCCTTATGTTCTTCTCAGACATTTTATTTATCCCTTATTTTATAAAACACAAAATACAGTGTTGTTACTTTTGTTTAAAAAGTCAGTTATGTTTTAAAGAGATTTCGGTATTGTCTTTTAAAATCTTACATATTTCCGGGGCGCCTGGGTGGCTCAGTCGGTTTAGCGTCCAGCTTTGGCTCAGGTCATGATCTTGCAGTTTGTGGGTTCGAGCCCCGTGTCGGGCTCTGTGCTGACAGCTCAGAGCCTGGAGCCTGCTTCGAATTCTGTGTCTCCTTCTCTCTCTGTTTCTCCCCTGCTCACGCTCTGTCTGTCTCTCTCAAAAATGAATAAAGATTTAAAAAAATTTTTTTTGAATCTCACATATTTCCTAGTGGACTCATCATTGCTACATCCCTCTATAGAGATGCACATTTTCATTTTCAATTCTTTGTGTAGATACATACCTTGATCTGGTGTCATTTGTCTTCTGTTGGAAGGATTTTCTTTGGCATTTCTTGTAATGCAGGTCTGTTGCTGATGAAATCTTTGTTTTTGTATGTCTAAAGTCTTTGTCTGTTTTTGCAAGATATTTGTATTGGGTATATATTTCTAGCTTGGGTTTTTCTCTTTCAGTACTTGAAAGATGTTGCTCCACTGTGTTCTCATGTGCATCATTTCTGACAAGAAACCTGCTGTGTCTTTTTCTTTATTCCTCTGTGTGTGATGTGCCTCTGTTCTCTGGCTGCTTTTCCAGTTTTTTCTGTTCATTACAGGTTTCAACAATTTGGTTGTGATATGCCTTTGTGTGGTTTTCTTCATGCTTCTGTTCATTGAACTTCCTGGATCTGTGAATGTACAGCTTTCACCAAATTCAGAAAAGTTTCAGTCATTACATTCTTGACCAGTTTTTCTGAGCCACCTCTGTTTCCTTCTCTTTAGAGACTCCAATTATACATCTGTTAGGCTGTATACAGCCTACAGCTGTAGGCTACAGCTCACTGATGATGTTTTTTCTGTTTTTAAAAAAATTCCTTTGTTTGCCTTTGTTTTGTAAATTCCTTTGTAAAGGCTTTGTAAAAAAAATTTCTTTGTTTCATTTTGGATAGTTGCTCTTTCCGGGTCTTGAAGTCATCGAATCTTCCACGATGTCTAATTTGCCGTCACTCTCATCCAGTGTATTTTTCATCTCACACGTGGCAGTTTCCTGCTCTGTAAGCTTGACTAAGGCCTTGTGTTTTTTTTCTTTTTTAGATCTACCATGTCTTTAGTTGTCTTTTTTTAACATCTGGAGTATAGTTTTAGTAACTTGTAATGTCCATGTCTTCTAATTCTCCTGTCTCTGTCAGTGCTGAATCTGTTGTGAATGGTTAATGTTTCTTCCCAGTTTTGATCAGATTTTCCCAGTTCTTTACCTGCCTGGTAGTCTTTGATTATGTCAGACATTGTCACTTTTACCTTACTGGTTGCCATATGTCTTTGTATTCCTATCCCTCTTCTTTAGCTTTGATCTGGGACACAGTTAAGTTACTAGGAAATAATTTATGTCATCTGAATCTTCCTTTTATGATTGGAGCAGTGCTCACTCTAGGCATTGTTATTTCCCACTTTGGAGTCCTCTATCCGATGTCCCATGGACTTGGGGTGTTTTTTTTAGCCTGGTCAGTAGGAATAGGCAGCATTCCTGGTACCAGACACTGTTCTCTCTAATCCTCACAGATGGTTCTTTTTCTGGGTTTTGGTAGTTTTCTCACATGCATGTGCCATGTCTTCTCTCCAGGATGCTCACAGATCAAAGCTGTGGGCTCCTCAGTGTGTGTACTCTCTTCTTTGGTACTCTGTGTTTGGTTACCTCCATTCACCTCGTTCTCCTGAGACTCTCAGGTCTGTCTCCTTGCTCAGGGACTCTGCTGGGTGCTGCCTCAGGTTCTCCTCCCTACCCTGTGGCCTAGACCCTCTTTTAAGCCATAGTTGAGGGTATTCGTAGGTCTCACCTCACTTATTTTCTGCCCCTCAGGGATCACTCTTCTTTGCCTGATGTTTAGTGTGCTATAAACCAGTGTCTCATATATCTTTGTCTTTTATTTGTTGTGGGGATTGTCTCGGTACATCCAGTCCTTGTTCCTCCATCTTGAATGAAAGCAGAAATATCCAATCCTGTCAAAATTATCTTTAAGTTTAGCTATTTTAAAAGGAAGACAAGTTTCTTCCATTCCTTCTCTTCTTGTTCTTTTCCTTTTTTCTGTCTTCTGTTCTTTTCCTTTTTATTTCTGTCTTACTCTGTCTTATATTGGCTCATCTATTCAGTTTAGTCAGTCTTTCAAGAAATCTTCACCAAAAACCAACCGTGTGTTACATACTGTTCTACCTGGTAGGAATACCACAATGAAGAAAACAGACAAAAATCCCTCTTATGAACTTTACATTCTAGTGTGGGGAGAGATAAATTAAGTAGAATGTATAGCATATTAGATGGTGGTAAGTGTTATGGAAATAGTAAAACAAGGAAAACAAGGAAGGGGCGTTGGGGAGTAGGGAAGTTGATTGCAGTGTTAAATAGAGTGATCAGGGAAGGCCACACTGACATTTGAGCAGAGACCAGAAACTACAGTCAGGTAGATATGGGGAAAGAGTGTGTTCCAGGGAGAGCAGAGACCAAATGCAAGGGTCCTGAGGCAGCAGTGTGCTTGGTATATTCAAGGAATAGTGGGGAGGCCTGTCTGGCTAGAGATAGGCAAGCAAGAGAGAAGAGTAAGAGTGAGCAGGGAGGAAGAATAGTAGTAGGAGATGAGATCAGAAGGGCAAATGGGAAGCAGGAGTGGTGCACTATAGGGGCTTTGTAGGCCATTATAAGGACTTTGGCTCTTAACCTTGAAAGAATTAGGGAACCATTAGAGGGGATTGAGCAAAGAAGTGATTGCATCTAATTTTACTTTTTTTTTTCAAGTTTATTTATCTTGAGAGAAAAAAATGTGAGAGGGGGAGGTGCAGAGAGAAAGGAGAGAGCCAGAATCCCACACAGGCTCTGCACTGCCAGTGCAGAGCCCATTGTGGGGCTTGAAGTGACAAATCGCAAGATCATGACCTGAGCTGAAGTTGGACACTTAACCAACTGAGCCATCCAGGCGCTCCTAATTTGACATTTTAAAAGCACCACTCTGGCTGTTGTGCTCGGAATGGATTGTAGTGAGCGAGAGTAGAAACAGACCAGGCTGTTCCAGTAGTCCAAGCGAGAGATGACGATGGCTCAGCAGGGTAGTGGCAATACACGTAGTGCTATGGGTCAGATCCACGGTATGTTTTGCAAGAAGAATCAGTAGGATTTCTTGCTAGGTAGAGACCACCTAAATAGTGACTATGATTGGAGAAACGACCCATGTCATATTCCTAAGGCCCTCAAACATTTAAAGACTGGGAAAATAGGAGGAGCCAGCAAAAGAGACAAGAGAATGCAGTGTCCTGGTTACCAAGGAACCAGGAAGTGAAGGAAGTGTTCTCAGGAGGGTGGTGTGAATGACTGTCTATGTCAGATCAAGAAAGGTGAAGAATGATAGTTGACCATTGTATCTGGCAGTTGGTAAGAGCAGTTTTGGTGGAGTGGGTGGGTCAAAAGCTACATTGCAGGGCTTTAACAGCAAATAGAAGAAAAATGGAGAAACCAGAAGAGATGGCTGTTAGAAAGATTTCTCCTTCAAAAAGGGAGACTAGAAATGAGGAAGTAGTTGAGAAGAGCAGTGGGGTCAAGAGGTTAAGTCTTTACCCAATGGAATAGTTTTAAAGCTTGAAGGTGTAGTTTTATGAGTCAACTAGAAATGGCTATTACACGTCAGATGTCATTTCTGTGAAAAGGGAATATTCTGAATTGTTCTTTCTTGCCAAGACTTTTGATGGTAAAGGTTTGGATCACATTGTTTTTATAGAAATTGAAATGTAATTTTGGGATTGTTCAATGTGTATAGTTTATTTTTAATATAAAATATCTAGGGTAAATGGGGACAAAAAGACAGAGTAAACTGTAGCTTCAGGTAGGTGCAAGCAAAGAAGAGACTGACAGCCAGTTTCGGACATGAAGCCCGTGAGGAAGGAAAACACAAGTGAAAAATGCAGTTCATGGAACGTTAATCAAGTAGTGAAAAATAGGTATAAGATTGTTTTTAATGTTTACTTATTTTGAAAGAGAGAGAGAGCATGCACATGCGAGCAGGGGGAGAGGCAGAGAAAGAGGGAGAGAGAGAATCCCATGCAGGCTCCACCCTGTCAGTGCAGAGCCCGACATGGGCTCAATCTCATGAAACTTTAGTAAGACCATGACCTGAACCGAAATCAAGAGTCAGATGCTTAACCGACTTGCCACTCAGGCTCCCCAAATATGTATAAGATTTTAAGTGAATTCTGAGCCAGAAATGTCTTAAATCAATTGGAGGCTTAGATGAAAAAAAAACCACATAAGTAGTATGAAACTATATATTAAGAACTATACATGAAAGTTTATCTTTAATGTTTACAACCTTGGACATACTCTTTACACTTTATAAGTATTCCTTTAGTGCATACTTTATGTTAGAGGGTGTTGTGTTCCCTTTTTTTTTTTTTTTTTTTTTAATTACCTTAGTTTCGTATTTAGTTGGCCAGCAAATCATACCCTGTGTTCTTGAAAAAGTGACTTGAAATTAAATCCTTCTGTTTCCACAGTCATCACCCTAATCTGGGCTTTCATCACCTCGTGTCTCAGTTATGAAGACCTCATGTTTTACCGCTCCCTATTTCTTTTCCAGTCAAGTGCATTTCTGATATAATTCCTGTTTAATCTTCCCTAGATACTGTTCTTATTATATTACCTCTGTGTTCAGTTACCTTCACTTCCCATTGCTTTTTGGATAAAATCCATACTCTTCTATCTACAAATAGGGTATCTGCACTAGGTAAATGGATGTGCCCAACTATTCCTTTCGTAAGTCTATGGATTACCCTTAGTAACCGACACATTATGCTGTCCACTTCAGTTGATAAACAAGTCTTCCTTTGTTTTTGTTTTTGTTTTTCATCTCTCTTGGTCTGTATTTTTCTCTTCCAAATTTTATTTTTTAAAAAGTTAAAAATGTACCCTGTAAGAAGTCAAATAATTCTGCAGCATTTGTTAGAAACAAGATAAGTTCCCCATCCTCCACCCCACCCCCATTTCCCTTCATCAGAGGCAACCACTTTCACTTCTCTTAGCTGATTAGATTTACCTCCTTTTTCCTAAGTAAAATATGTTTATTGCTGCTGCTGACTTTTTCTATTGTAGGCATAATCTTTTGAATACTTTTTGAATTCTTTCCATAGTCCTATATGTAGGAGGTATATCTTTGAGAGGTGTATGTAAAGACCAGTTGTGAGAGACCTTGAGTGTTCGGATAAAGGGTTCAGATTATTTCTTGGAGTGGGCATCTGAGAACCAAAAGGTGGTGATGTGTGTAAGGACTTTTTTAAGGAAGATAAATCCAGCAAGGATGCATGGTCTGAATTAGAGGAGAAGGAAAGAGACCATTTAATAGACTGTTTTAATTGTCTAGAGGTCAGAGGCTAAATGCTTAGATTAAAATGTTATTTGTTGGGGGGCACCTGGTTGCTCATTCGGTTAAGCATCTCACTCTTGGTTTTGGCTCAGGTCATGATCTCACGGTTTTGTGGGTTTGAGCCCTATGTTGGGCCCTGTGCTAGCAGCATGGAGCCTGTTTGGGATTCTCTCTCTGCCCCTCCCCACTTGCACTGTCTATATCTCTCTCTAAATAAATAAATAAACTTTAATAAATAAAACAAATAAATAAACTTTAAAAAATAAAAGAAAATAAAATGTTATTTGTTGGAATCATGAGATAAGATTTTAAGTAAAAGGCGTTTCTGATTCTGAAAATAACAAGTAGTATTTATTGAGTACTCCCTTTTTGTTGGGTACTATTTAAAGTACTTTATATGATTTATGTATTTAAATATCACAAAAACCTTGGAAGTTAGGCACTGAAAGACTCACAGTCCAAAGTCACACAGCCAGTAAGTGGTGGGGTCTGGATTTGACCCTTGCAATCCCAGAGCCTATATGTTAATAATTTACCACTTCTCGAGAGTTCTTATTGACTGGCTGTCAAGAGGAGAACCTCAAGAGTTAGGATTTAAAGCAAACACAATTGAAGAATATCTGTGATGTGGTTGACAGCAATAGAGAGGTCTGGTTCCCAACTAAAAAATTACAAATTAGACTTTAAAGGTGCTGTTGGAGATAACACCAGGACATTTAGTTTGATGTGACCTTTTGGCCATTGAAGATATGAAAGCAAACCCCATTCAAAAGAGAAGTTAAATTCAACAGTAAAAAAAAAAAAACCAACCACCCAGTTTAACAATTGGCAAAAGACTGGAACCAGACACTTTACAAAAGAAGATATATGAATGGTCAAATAATAAGCACATGAAAAATCATTCAACCTTATTAGTCATCAGAGAAATTAAAGACTATAATGAGATAAAATTACATGTCAACTAGAACGGTTAAAATTTAAAAGGCTGATAATACTACTAAATGCCAATAAGGATTTGAAGCAACGAGTATTCGCATATACTGCTGGTGGGAGTGTAACATGGTACAACCATGTTCTTGAGAGAACCGTTTTTCAGTTTCTTATCGAGTTAAATGTACGTCTACCTCTTACCCAGCAATTCCATTCCTAAGTATTTGCCCAAGGAAAATGAAAACAAATGTCTGTAAAATAACTTGTACAAGAATTATCATAGCTACTTTTTCTCAAGTGGGAACAACCCAAATGTCCAGCAGCAGGAGAATGTATCCCAAACAAATTGTGGTAAAGCAATAGAAAGGAAGACAGACAGCGCAGCAGTAGAAAGGAATGAACTACTTTCCACATGCACCAGTGTGAATAAAGTTTACACACATGGTGCTGAGTGGAAGAAGCTAGATGCAAAAGAGCATATCCGTACAGTTGGTTACCTTTACATCAAGCTCTAGAAGAGGCAACACAAATATATAGTAATAGAAATTGGAAGGTGGTGGTCTCTTTACTGTTTATGGGGAGGAGGGAGAATTGACCAGTGGCAAGAGGGAACTGTCTTGGGTGATGGTAAATTATTGATTTGAGTGGTGGTTATACAGCTTTACTCATCACATTTATGCACATAAATCTCCACCCTATACTCTTACTACTTCTGGGTTTGAGAATTATCTGCATAGACATGATTGAGTGAAGCTGTAATTAATAATGAGATCTTAGAAGAAGGCTAAGAATAAGATGTGAGTTTTGATGACGACTTCTTTAAAAGGCAGTTGGGAGAAGTGGGATTGGTGAAGCAGAGGAGCGTCTTGGGAAGTAAGGACAGTTTCTGTCCTGATTAGACAAAGGGGAGAGAGCCTAGAGTGAAGGGGGTGTGTATTTGGTCGTCGTCAGATCACCAGTGACTTGGAAGAGAGTGATTTTCAATAAATGGGGAAATAAAGCCAGATTTCAAGAATTTATAGATGCCTGGATAGTGAGGAGAGGAAGAAAGGTCTAAAAATTTATTTTTGAGGTCTTGAAGGTAGAAGGGAGGAGAGAAGGACAGATTTGAGGGATAATTAGAGTCTATAGAATTCAGTACCATGTCATGGTTTTGTTTGTGGTAGTGGTCTTGGTGTGAAGAAGCTAGAAAAGAATATAGGCAGGAAAGAAGGAATGGTTGGTGGAACAAGACCCCAGGGTAGACAGGAGGTAATGGGATCAGAAGCACAGAGGGAAGGTTAGCTTAGACGAGAGGAATTCCTCCTTCTCTGAGAAAGTAGTGCATAGGTGCAGTCCCAGTGAGAATTAGAGTTTGTGCTGAGGACATGACTGAGGATGTAGCTTTGGGATGAAATAGAAGCAAGAGGAGTTGGTTAATATAGATTGAATTCATTATGTAATGTAGCAGATGAAAAGTCAGGGAAAGAGCAGTATGTCAGACACTGCAGCGTGGGGAAAGGTTTAGAGCAGCTGGTGGTGCTCATATGATATTCAAGGGATGAATAAAAGCATCAGTAATCAGCAGTGAGGGAGTTCACCGTAGACTCACAGTCATCAGTGCTTTCCAACCCAGCAGGAGAAAAAGTAGACAATAAGAAGGAGCCAGGTTAGGGATTGCAATGACAGAAGGTCAAATCCATGTAGGCATTGCTGTGGCCAGAGAGGTCACGGTTGAAATGGCTGACTAGGAGGTCCAAGTTCAGGAGGGAGATAAGTGAAGCAACCAAGGGGTCTCATGAGCTAAGAGAATAGGACAGTGGAACCACCAAAATGAAGAGGGTGAAGTTCTTTTGGGAAAAAACATTCATATGCAAAAACAAAACCTCTAACCTTGAACCAGTACTTAACTTCTCAGCAGCCTGCCACTTTCCAGTTCTCTTCTGCTCTTGGCACTGGTTGCCCCAACTGTGTCCTGCTAATTCCGGAAAGGCCTTAGGTCTTTGCACGCTCCTCATCTGCTCTTTCTTTGCATAGAGAGAGGTTTCCTGTGCCATCTGGTTTTCTTGCTCCATCTGACTAGGTTTACACCAAAAGAGTGATTTAGGTAGCATGCTGGGAATGCCTCATGATTCATGCATCATGAGGTTATGCTGTTTATGCCCTTTGTTTTTGGTTTAATTAATTAGATTGCACCTCATGCTGTAAACAGTTGAAATAGCTTTAAAGGAAAATAATACAAAAACAATCATTCTAAAATATAAACAAGGATAAAGAACTGAAGGGCCCCTGAGTGGCTCAGTTGGTTAAGCGTCCACCTCTTGATTTTGGCTCGGGTCGTGACCTCACAGTCGTGAGATCAAGTCCTCCTTTGGGCTCCGTGCTGAGTGTGGAGCCTGCTTCACATTCTCTCTCTCTCCCTCTGCCCCTCTCCCCTGCTCATGTCCATGCTCTCTGTCTCTAAATACTAATACTACTACTAATAACAAATCAGAAAATGTTATGTAAGAGTAGAAAGCACTCGTGGGAGGTAGGAGGAGGAAACACAAATATGCAGGCAGTAGGGCCCAAGAACTTCACATTTGGCCCTAAGCTTTCTGGCTCTCAAAGTGAAAGAGAGATACAGTCATTTACAGAAGTTTATCTAAGAGAAAGAAAGATACCTATTCCTCAAAGCAGAACTTTTCTTGGTAGTAAATTCTACAGTACATTTTTCCTTTGGGGTTTCTTATTAGAGATACAAAGTAAGGCATCTTTTTAAAACAAAAATTCAATTAAAACTGTTAAAACTTTGCAGGACTTCCATTGTTTTTGGAATAAAGCCCAGGATTCTTATCAAGGCCAGCAAGCGTGATTACACTCCACACACCCTGGCTTTAAAAATCATAAGGATTATCATTTCTTGAACACTTACATGTGCTAGACCTTGTGCTAAGTCCCATACACATTCTGTCGTCATTTCGTCCTCTGAAAACCTTATAAGATAGGGACTGTTGATATCCCTGTTTTACAGTACAGGAGACAGTTGAGCAGTTTGCCTACCTCACAGAGCAAGCAAGAAAAGTGGCATAACCAGAGCTCGAAGCCGAAATCTGAGTTCAGAGCTAGAGCTTTTATCAACTCCTCTGCACTAACTGGTTGTGTGTCCTCTTCAAGTTCTTTGAACTTAAGCTTCTTCTGTCCTAGTGACTTTGCATGTTACTGTTCCTTCTGCCTTAAGGATTCTCTGCCCTCCCTTTATCCCCTTAAGCGTGTCAGTTGATTGAATTGAATTATGATAGATACCATTAAATGTAATGTCATTAAAACTCAAAAACCAGGCAAAGTATGTAATGGTTTTGTCCGCTTTAGTGGATATAACTGTTCTTTTTTATCTTTCATGAAAATTGGAAGCCTTTGAGCCCCCATCTCCAGTACTTTGGAAACCATCCAGTGGCCTTCTTACCCAATCTAACCTATTGACCAAAAAATCTATATGGCTGATTTCCATAGTGGTTCTCCAAATAGAAATGTGTAAATTTCCAAATCTACGTTCATGTGGATCTGGAGCCTTAGAAAGCCCTTTGTTCTTTACATATTCAGATTTTGCCTTTTATAAAGGCCTAGCTAAAGTTCCACATCTTCAATGAAGTCTTTCTCAGTTAATTTTGTCTACATTGATTTTCTCTTATGAGACCATTATAGTTCTTTCTCCTGTATAACTCATTTTAGAATTTATATATTACCTTTCATTATTATTTAAAGTGTGTGTATCTTTTTATCTCTACTAGTTTCAGAGCTGAGGATTCGACACCACATAAACTTAAATACCTGTTGAATGAATGTTGAATGTAACAGTCTACTTTGGCCTTATACACCTTATTTATTCGGTGAAGGCAGGAGAAGCACACTGCCAGGTTAGGCGGTCAGAGGTGCTTCTTTGTTCAGTTTCTGAAAGGAGTTTTCTGTTGGTTTACTCTTCAGGAGATAAACGTGAATGAGGAAATACTAACTGAATCAAGGGAGAAAATTGGCTTCCTCTAGTTACCACCCTGCAGTTAACATTCTCTCTTCCAACTCCCACACCTCCCTAAAATAACATTTTCAGAGTTATTTATAATGGTAAATAAGAGCATATAAATTTGTTCTGAGTAATTTTTGTTACCCAGTTCTTCTATAGCAGTTGTGCTCATCTCTGAAGGATACGATTTTCTTGACCTGACAGCATGGAGGATGTAGTGGTAATTGAATTTGCTAAAAAGAGCCTTGAGTTATTTATAAAAAGATTTGACTCTTTAAAAATTTTTCCTTCGGAATCATAGGTGTGATTAATGAAAGTTATTCAAGATTCCTGCGTTCTTTAGAACTATTTCTCATATTTGTCTGGGTGGTCACATGCAGTAAACGGTGCAAAAATCATAGGGTGGTCACCTTGTCAGACAGTTTGGGCACTGTTCAAACAATTAAACCGGTAGTCAGCAGATTCCGGCCTGGTAATTAAATTACCCAGGGCCTTTGTTTTCAGATTTCTGCTCCTTGATACGCTTGCTGTGTCTTTCCAGGCCAAGCATGTGCCTGAGGTTTATTGATTCATTTCCTGTCTTGCCCTTTCAATGGTAACATACTAGGATGCTGGCTGTGGTGACTGAATAGGAGCTTTGTTTTAGGCATAATACCTTTAGACACTTGGTTACTCAGAGAACCTAAGGGACAATTTTTGTGGCTTTCTGTCACTATCTTGACAGCATGAAGGCAATTTTAGAGAAGTTGTTCATTTGCCTTTCTTTATGAGTTTAAATAAGCTTTGAAGGTTTTACCCACTTGATAACGCTAGTATGACTCTAAGTTTTAAAATTATTAGCCTGGGTCCCGGTTGCAGAACTGCCTAAATCTGTCACCACTTCTCCAGTGTCTTCTATTATTGCTTAAGTTTGGATAACTTCTCATAATTTCTCGCTTGAGAAATTGAATTACTTGAATTCACTTGAATTACTTGAGCAGCCTCAGGTCTCTTTGCCTCAAGATTTGTCTTTCTTTTCATCCATCTTGCGTGTTGCTGTCAGAATGGTCTTTTTAAAATGCAGATTTGATCCTTGTAGTTTTCTGCTTAAAATATTCCTGTGGTTCCCCATTGCCTTCAGTATAAAATCAAAAGTTAGCATAGAATGGATGTGGTGATGCAGCCCCTGTCTACCTTTCCAGTCCCATCCTGTGACCTGCTTTATGAGCTCCACTAGGTGAACATAATCTGTGTAGATGTACAGGTGACTGTTGCTTTCACATGTGTGGGGATGGGAGATGTCAATGTAGAAAGAGGTAAATCGGTGTATACTTCAGAAGGGGTATAGAAACATTGAATCATGCCGGTAAAATTAAGCTGTCCTTGGGTATAAAATTTAGGATCTTTCTTTTTGAATTTTTTGTTAGACACATATAGCATAGATACCTTTAAAGAGGTCAGGTCTAAGTGATTATTTGTAAACCTTTCTAGCTCACTTCTAAGGGAGACTAGTAACTGCATGAAAGAGCCAGCATGATTCATGATTCAACAAGTTGTCATTGCTCTCCCCCTCAACCTCTGTTTAAATTGGTTCAGACGTTAAAAGAAAAGTCCAGAGTGAGGTCTGTTTGCTAGTCCTTGATCTAACTTTTAGTGTAAACATCCTGGAGCAAACCATATAGCATTTCTAAACCTCGATGTTTTCTGAAAATGAGGGGACTGTTCGAGTTTATTAAGTACTGTGTGCTTGATACTGTGAATAGTGCCGGGGATTTAAAAGAAAGAAAGAAGTGACTTGGCCGCTGCACAACAAGAGTTCACAGTCGATTTTCCAGGTCTGAGAAACTGCTGTCTGTAAATCTCAGGAAACAAAGTTTAGTTTCTGGACATGTGATGAATGAAATGGATTTGTCAGAGATGATTAAATAAATTGTTTTTAGGCTTCGTATGTTTGGAAATATAAGCATAACAGGCCTTAATTGAATAGACAAGTTTCTGAAAAGCAGTCCAGTTTTCCTCTTAACTTCTATTTTAATTTCAGCTATCTCCTGCTGATTATTGGCAGCCTGCCTTTAGTTATGGTTCAAAGCTGACATTCTGTGCTGCGAGCAGCGAGCTTCTCCCATGTCTGGCAGCTGCAGCTAGGCTACAGTGATGGGAGAGAGAGAAGCATCAGCTATTCTGATCTTGGCCATAACCATACCCAGCTGAATTCTATTAATGTGAGGCTTTTGGCAGTCTGTGTTTTCTGTTTCTTTTAGGATGAATTTCTATTAAGAGAATCATTCTATTAAGGAATTTCAATAAGATCGAATTAATTCAGAGAAAGCTATTTCTTTGTTTGTGAAAGGGGAGAACCAGAGGTAGATTTTATCTGCTAATTAAAGTGGTAAGAAAGATTTCCTACTTAGAATAAAATGGGAAAATTATAGTCCACATAGGGAATGCCTTTTTTTTTTCCCATTTTGGACAATATTCTTTTCTGCTTGCAGTAAGAGGTCTCTGGGTGAGACCTCTGAGACCTTGTATTTCTGAAAATGCTTGCATTTTATCTTCATACATGAGTAGATAGTCTTTGCTATTACTCCATTGTCTACTTTTGTAAAAAAAAAAAAAAGTTTATTTTTATCGAAGCAATACATTTTTTATTGAGAGTCATTTGTATATGAGACACAGTTCTTGGTGCTCAACACATCAGTAAACGTGTAGTCCTTGCCTTCTTGGAGTTGATACTTAGTGTTTCAGGTTGGGGAGATTAAAACAAAATGTACTACGTCAGTGTTTTAGAGAAGGTGAGGAAGATAGGGAAGCCAGGATGGGGGTGAAGATGAGTTCTTTTTTGAAAAGGTGGCCAGAGAAAGCCTCTGTGATACATGTGTGAGCAGAAACCTGCAAAAAAAGGATGTATTAGAGTAAATTTCTTGAGGCCTGTATGTCTTGAGATCTAGCATGTCTCCAAAATACTTACTAGTTTATCTTGGAATAGGATTTTAAGTTGGAAATAATTTCCCTTCAGAATAACGAAGACATTATGCCATTGTCTTGTAGTTTCCAGGATTGCTTTTGAAAAGCTTCAAGTGATCTGAATCCTGATCCTTTGTTGTAAATTATTGTTTTCTGTCTCCGAGCTTGTACGATCTTCTCTTTGTCCCCAGGGTTCTGAAATTTCACAGTGAAATTTCACACAGAGCCTTGGTGTGGGTCTGCTTTGCTGCATGCTGCTGGGCTATTATTGGTGGGCCCTTTTAATCTGGAAACTCATACCCTTGGGTTCCAGGAAATTGCCTTGAATTACTTAGCTGATGTTCCCCTCTCTAATTTTGTCTTCTTTGTCATGAATGCCTGTTATTCAGATATTGCCTCTCCTGGCCTGGCCCTGTAATTTTTTTTTTCCTCCTCTTCTTTTCCATGTCTTTATATTTTTGCTCTGCTTTCTGGGAGATTTCATAAACTTTTTATTCCAGCTTTTCTTTTGCTATCATATTTTTAATATCTGGGAGTTTATTTTGTTCTCTGCTTGTTCCTTTTAACATAACACCTATTTCAGGATGCCTGGGTGGCTCATTTGGTTAAGGATCCGACTTCAGCTCAGGTCACGATGTGGTTCATGAGTTCGAGCCCTGCTTTGGGCTCTGTGCTGACAACTCAGAGCCTGGAGCCTGCTTTGGATTGTATGTCTCCCTTTCTGTCTGCCCCTCCCCTGCTGGCACTCTGTCTGTCTCTCTCTCTCTCGCTCTCAAAAATAAACAAACATTTAAAAAACTTTTACTAACACCTATTTCTTGATGTTTCTACAATGTCTTAGCTGAGAACAATAACTTCATTATATTTTCTTTATATAGTCTCCTTTTTCTTCCAAGTTGATTTTTTTTTTTTTTTTCTGTTATGGATGTTTTGAGCTATATGTTTTATGTTAGGAGGTTTTTGTAGATGGCTTCCAGACATAATTTGGTTGTGAGTTTGTAGTTGAGTGAGGAGCTAAGAAGATGACTGGAAACTAAGCCAGTGGGTAGAATGTCAGCTGCGAGTGTTACTATAGGAGTGACCTGACTGTGTTTTTTTACTAGAGATTGTCAATTTTTGTACCTTTATTCTTGACTAGATAGAGTTTTGAGAGAGTATTCTTCCAGTTTTCTACCCAGAAATTAAAGGGGCCAGAGTGCCATATTTTTGGCTTCAGAGGTAAGGAAGGCTGAGGCATGTCGGTATCTAGTACGCATATGTTTACTCAGTCCCCCGGTTTTCAGCGTGGTATCCCTGTCCTCAACAGTGCCTGGTCCTTAAGTTAAGAAACCCTGTATTTCTAGAGAGAAACTGAAATCAAGCCTCGTCAAGAGACTAAGCCTCTAGGTTTCTATTGGAGTAGAAGTCAGGGCCCTCCTCCAGTTACATACAATGAGAGGTGAGATCTGAGGATTGAATTGCTTCTTAAAACACCTTCACCTGATCACCCTGATTTTAGCTTCACGAAACGCCAACTTTCAGAGTTCCTTGTACCATCGGGTCCGAAATTCTTGGTGGATTCTGCTGGGTGAATCATGTTGATTTAAAGTGTTTTCCATTGCCGAGGCTTCAGGCTTCTCAAGTCAAATGAGGTTTGTATTTCAACAGATTTTTTGGTTTTTATGTTCTCTAATCGGTTCTTTCTCCCATTTCCTATTTTTCTTAAATGTGATGTATTCCCTTATTTCTGGGAAGATATTGAACATACACATTTATCTCGATACTTTCTTCTCATCACCATGTTCTTTTTTAAATACTTGAACATAAGCATAATAACTTTTATGTTATTCTCTGCTAATTCCGTCGCTTCTCAATCTGTTTCTATTGTCTGTTTCTCTCCTGTTTAATAGGTTACATTTTCCTGCTTCTTGGTATGCCTAATACTTTTTTTTTGATTGGATGCTGGACACTGTGAACTTTACCTCGTCAAGTCTGGATTTTGTTTTCCTTTCAAGAGTGTTGAGCTTTAGTAGACTGTTAAGTTACTTACAGTTAGGTATTTGATCCTTTCAAGTGTTGTTAGGGTTGGTGTGAGAATATAACCTTTAACACTAGGGATAGGTTAGCCTCACTGCTGAGGTGTGATCCTTCTAAGATCTCTACTGAATGCCTTGAATGATCAGTGAGAACTTTCCACTTTGGCTAGTGGAGATTTGAGTAATTATCAGCCTGTTCTGAGCTCTGGAACCCCTTCAGCTCACAGCACTCCACGCATTCTTTGCCCAACGGTATAGGATTTCATCCTGTGTACATGTCTTAGTATTTACAAAAGATTCAATGGCACGCAGATCTGTAAACTTTTCTTCCTGCGTAGCTCCCTCTCTCCAGAACTTTGCCCCACATCTCAGAAATCTCAGTCTTCCAGTACCTTCTCCTCTACTCAAGATAGCCATACTCTGCATGGTCTCTCTCTGTCCCTGCTGTGAAGTCCAAAATGTGTCTCCAGACAGAACGCCAGGAGATTGTAGGCCTCACCTCGTTAGTTTCCCCTCACTCAGGGATCACAGTCCTACGTTGCCTGTTGTCCAGTGTCTGAACTATTTTGACCAGTTTTTTGGTTGTTTTAAATGAAGGGCAGGGGCACCTGGGTGGCTCAGTCAGTTGACCGTCCAACTTCAGCTCAGGTCATGATCTCACAGTTCGTGAGTTCGGGCCCGCGTCGGGCTCTGTGCTGACAGCTCAGAGCCTGGAGCCTGCTTCAGATTCTGTGTCTCCCTCTCTCTCTGCCCCTCCCCCCACACGCGCTCTGTCTCTGCCTCTCAAAAATAAAGAAAAACTAATAAAAAAAATTTAAGTGAAGGGTACATCGCATTCTTGTTAACTACACTATGGATAGAAGTGGGAGTCAACATACTTATTTTAAAATCCTATTATGATTGTATTTTAACTCTTTTCTTTGGGTGTGTTCTTCATTTGTTGAGCCTGTATTCTGTCTTAAATGAGATTTACATTCCTCAGGAGTTTGCTCCTTCTGTGATTGGATATGTATCTTTATGAACGAAATTCCTTGTTAGACTTTCTCCTGACCCTACCTGGGAAGAGGACTAAGAGCCACCTGCCATTGGAGTTTTCCTTGACCTTCAGTGAAAATAAAGGAGCATGTAGAAAATATTTCTGAGCTAGATATCCTGCTGGCTGATCTGGGAATGGATGCTTCCCTTCTTTCTAGGTGTCACCAGCCACCCAGGACACTACCCTGTCTCTTTAAGATCTTGTACACATTTCTCCCTCCTGGGATCATACTGCCTGTTTCACTGCCAGGGGTGTTGTGCAGGGGGTGAATCCGGGCTGATTTAACTTGGCTGTCCCCGCTGTGGTAGTCCACCTAGTAACTGTTGATTTTCTCTCGGTCCTTTTCTTTTTCTCTATTCCACCTTGGAGCATGAAACACTGGTAGCTCTGTTGCCCTTTTTTGTGTTTCGGTTCTTCCTTAAGATCCATGTTGATTGTCTCTGACTGTCCTCTTTAATTTGATTTAGTCTGTTGTACATCACAGAATTATTCCGAGGTTCTAGCTCTTCAATTCCTTTTGTCTTGTGTGACCACTAATTAACTTTCTGTCTTTTCCAGGATTAATGTAGGAAGGGAAAACTAGCCAGTTCTCAGTCTACCATCTTGAAATAGGCAGAATGATCTCTTTTAACCCTATGTGCAACCATTTTGTAGGAGGCTTGCTTTTCATTAAATATCAGGGTGGTTTGTTTGTTTTTTTTAATTAAGTCTAGCTTTACTGTTGGTAAACATGAAGTAGTATAACATTTTCTCTTTGCTTTATCTCCTTGTAGGCCATTTGTTTGGCTCTTAATTCAAGAGATAATTATTGGGTTTCTCTCTAGGTATTTAAGCGGGAGGGTACTCCCTAAAGGGAGAATTAAAGATACAACTATGGTTTAATATGGTGTGTGGTAAGTGCTATTAGAAAGTACAAGAAAAATTCTGTAGAAGGTCAGAAAAAAATAAGCAATCGTTAACAAGCAGAGATAATATTTGCAAAGTGTAAAGTTACAAACTCACAGGCAATATAGCATCTGGTAAAGGTCACCAGTGATCTAGTGGCCAGATCTTCTATTTCTTAGCCCTCATTCTTTATCTTCCCTGCAGGAACTTGGCACTTAGCAAGCACTCTCTTTTTCTTAGAAGTTCTATTCTGTGACAGGTATCTGTTCCTGCTTTTAAGACTTCTCTCTCTCTCTCTCTCTCTCTCTCTCTCTCTCTCTATTTTCCTGTCCCCTGAGAGAAAGAGTTCTGTGCATTCTCCCACTCTGAGCACCCGTATTCCAAAAGCTTTACTGCCTGAGATGATGCTCAAATCTTTGACCTGAGCCTTTACGTTACCTGAACTCCAGGTTCTTACTTCTGCCTTGATATCGGAAAATAAATTACAAAGCTGAGCACATTACCTTCTCTTCTTCTAAATAAGCTCTTCTTGTGTCCAGAGTTCTGTCGCTAGTTTGACATGTTTATCACCACTGAGTATCTTTGACTCTTCCTTCATGTTTATATCTAGTTAGTTGCCTAGTCTTACACATTTTTTCTTTGAAATATTTCTCATTTCTGCTCGTTATATTTCCTTTAGTTCCTCCTTAATTCACTTTTAGCTCCTGATTAGCATTCCCAGTGCTCTCTTGCCTCCGGTATCTCCCTTATCCATCTAGACTGTGTGCAGTTGCCAATTTAATCTAAAGCTAATTCATCCACATTCTCATGGTTTTGTCTCTTGTCAAGTACCATTATCAGCTTATGTATCTTTTTCCTCCTCCGCTTTGCATTTCTCAAGGGCACAGTCTGTATCTCACTCAATTTCTATATCCTCATCACCCAGTAAAGTGTCTGCCACATTAACAGGCAGTCAGTAGTTGAGTGAATACGACTTGCCTTGTTTCTAAGGTGTGTTGTATTTTAAAATGTAGAGTGATCAGGCAGTCATTACAATGTGTGAATAGATTTTATTTTTCATTAACAACTTTATGATAATGGACTAGTAATTTTTGAATACTGATTTTACTGATTGACAAAAAGTAGACAAGTACTTTGTAAACCACCCCCCCCCCCAAAATAAAACCCTGTCAGCATTATAGTAAGACATATATCTAAGACATATTATGTCTGCTGCGGTTTCTAACAGATATAGGAAATACTATTTTCCCAAAAGGAACTGAAGAAGAGGGAAACATTTTTCCTAACATATTGGCCACATGGCATATTTCTCATATTTTAAGTGACTGCTGTCAGCATTTCCCTTGCTGAGAGCAGTTATTATTATCATTGATTTCAGAAAATTCACATTTGTTTGGAATGAGAAAAGCTCTGCTACATGTTCACCTCTTAGTTTATTTCCAAACTTATATCCTAAGTGTACAATATGTCTCATGCTGAAGAATGTGGAGGAATCTGAAGAGGACAGCAAAAAGACTCAGAAACTATCAGTGAGGGTTTGCTTTTCTATGTGGTATGAGGAATTTGACTTACAAATCCAACTCTGCTTTAGTGACTAGCACACTTAAAAGCTTTCTGAGCCTCTCTTGTTTATTTTAATTGGAATACGAATAGCGTGGTTACAAAACAATAGAAATTCACAAAACCTGTTTTCCTTTTTTGTTCCTATCTAGTCATTCTTCACTTACATGGTTTCCTCTTTTTAAAAGTGGAATTTACGTACAAAAAGTGCATACATCTTAAGTTTATACCTTGATACGTTTTCTGCATATATATCCTCTAAGGTAGCTATCTCCTAAGATAAGATAAAAAAACCTTTCCATCACTCTAGAATTTCCTCCCAGTCAGTATGCCCACAAGAATAACCATGAGTCTTATTTCTGTCACCATAGGTTAGTTTTGCCTGTTTTTGAATTTCACATAGAGTAGTACTCTGTGTCCACTTCTTTTTACCCTGCCTTATGTCCAGGAGATTCTTCCACGTTATCGTATGCATCAGTAGTTCCTTCTTTTTCATTGGTATTATGTATTTTTAAGTTTACCTTTTTTTACGAAAGTATTTATTGAAGAAATTTTGGAAAATCTGTAAAAGGTAGGGGTGAAGGTGAGGAGAAGGGAGAAAAATACTTTTTAGTGCCCCAAGACAAATATTCCTAAGTTTTAATTTGTTTCTTTCCACTTTTCTTTGTATATGTACATAGTTTTCTGTGGCTGACTCATGATTTTTAAGTAATTGTACATCCATTTTTTATTATATAATATCTAAGCATTTTTGGAGTCACTGAGCGAAGCCATTCGTCCTTGTGCTTCGCTCTGGCCAAAGACACTAATGGGCTGGAGTTTTCATTTATTTGTTTGGTAGTTCAGCAAATACTTGTTCAGCTGCTGTTGTGTCAGGCACTGTTCCAGTCACTGTTGTATATGCTAGGGAGGAGAGCAGTGGACAAGACAGGCCAAGTCCCTGCTCTGATGCAGGCTACAGTCTATGGTGGGAGAAGAGGGATAGTAAACAAGTAAAAGTAACAAATTCTCAGGTAGCAATAAGGGCTGTAAAGGGAATGCATGGATATGGAGCTACAGGACCTCTCATATACTGTTGGTAGTGTGTAAATTAATAAATAAATTCAAAAATAAATATACCCTGGACCTAAAAATTTCACTGTATTTCATGTACATATACCAGGGCACACCTAAAAGAATGTTCACAGCAGTATTGTTGTTATTAGTCCTAAAGCAGAAATACCAAAATGTCCACCAGCAGAATGGACAAATATATTGTGGTATATTCATACGATAGAATATTCTTCAGCAAAGACTAATGTACTACGCTTTATGAATGACTCTTAAATAAAACATGTTGCTGAGGAAAACACAAAAGAACACATTCTGTTTGTTTAAAAACCCCAAATATGTAAAAAGTAAGCTATATTGTTTGGGGATTCATACTTAGTACAATTATTCTTTTAAAAAAGAAAAAGAAGGGGCACCTGGATGGCTCAGTTGGTTAAGCGTCTGACTCTTCATTTGGGCTCAGGATCCAGTTCACAGGATCATGCCCCACGCTGGGCTCTGCACTGACAGTGTGGCTGCCGCTTGGGGTTCTCTCTCTTACCTGTCTCTCTCTGCCCCTCCCCTGCTCACAAGCATGCTCTCACAATAAATAAATAAAACTTTTTTAAAAAGGAGAAGAAGTAGAAGAAGAAGCGATTACCATAAAAGTCAGGATAGGGTTGCCTCTGAAAGGAGGGAGGGGGCCGTGATGAGGAAGGGGAGAGTGGCGGTGGCACTTGGCATTTCTTGATCTTAGTGGTGGTTCTCTGCGTGATTAGAGTACTTCATTAAACTGCATGCTTATGTTGTAGGGACTTCTGCATTTGGTCTTATATTTCAAACAAAGCAGTGGTATGATAGCATAAGTTTAAGTCCATGTGTGTGTTACTTGACAGCTTTATTGAGGTACAGTTGACATACAGTAAGTTTCCTTATATCCCTTTGTAGTCCTTCCCTCTCACCTGTACCTCTTCATCCCCTCACCCCAGGCAAACACTGGGGTTTATAGACTTGCTGTCTGTCACTATAGATTAGCTTCTAGAATTCTAGAATTGTATATAAATGAATTCTACATGTATTATGTACTCTCATTTTTGTCTGGTTACTTTTACTCGGTATAATTTTGAGATTCATCTGTAGGGTTGCATGTATCAGTAGTTCCTTTTGAAGCTTGGTTGTATTCCCTTGTTTGGATAACAATATATTTACTCATTCACCTGTTGATGGATATTTAGTTTGTTTCCAGTTTCTGGCTATTACAAATAAAATTGCTTTAATCATTACTCTACAAATCTGTGTGTAGATGTATACTTTTCTTTTGGTTGAATACTTGGGAATGAAGTGGTTGGATCAAATGATAGGTGTATATTTAACTTCCTAAGAAATATAAGTATACTTTTGTACACACACCCACCCCCCCCCCCCCCCCATATCTCAAGAAAATGTTTTTAGGTCAGTAAATATACTTCTATAAAATTATTTTCAGTCACTGTATAGTAATCCGTCAAGCGTAATGTATTTAACCAATTATTTGCGAATGGGCATTTAGATCTTTTCCACTATTATAGACAACATTACCATGAATGTCCTTGAAACTAAATCTTTGAACATGTTTTTAATTATTTCTTGAAGATAAATGACTAGAAATGAAATTTTTGGGCCAAACATTCAAGCTTTTGTTACAGATTGCTTTCTAGACATATGACAGATTAAATCTTTGTCAGATTTTTTCACTTGAATACTAATTTTATGTCAGATACAATTAGTCAGAACTATATGTTAAATAGTCAAAATAGTCCTTTTGTGTAATGAAGCTTGGGGGTGGATTATAAGTGAAAATAAGTCTAGAGTCTTAAAAAAATGGTCTATTCTATTTGTATCATGTAGTAAATGAAATTTCTTTTTCTGAATAAAATGCAGCTGTGAAAGAATTGCCCTTGGAATTAGAGAATCAATAAAGTTAAACGATAAATTGTTATGAGAAAAATAAATTGAAAAATACTGAGTGTGGTATTGCATTTAGGTTTTCAAATCATTACTATTTAATACTGTTTACTATTTGAAGCAATTTATATAATACATGGTTTATACTGATAATAGCGTATTTATATGACAAAGATATACAAACAATGTTTATATTTCATTATAAATGCATATTTTCAAAGACAGGGAAGAGTTTGGAAAATATGAATTGAGCTGTCCAGTGTACGTCTGAGGAGTGGGATTATAGGGGGGCTGTCATTTGTACTTTGTTTCTGGGTTTGAAGATTTTTTCATAGTGAGTAGGCAAAGATTTTACTATTGGTGAAAATAAGTATATTTTCATGGGGAAAATTATGAGATAGCTCTGCGGTTTAAGTTCAGGAGACAGTTTAGAGTGTAGATCTTTTGGAGAAAGTCCAACTAGACGGGAGGCTGTGACAAGTATATCCTATTGCTGGATATATGTCTTGTTTACCAATTATAATCTCCCTGTCAGTGTTTGTGTTCTTGAATTGGTAGTCAGCAAAATGAATACTTTTTACTCTTCTCTAAGTTCTGTCAGGCTACACATATTGTATAATTGATATGTTATGTAGCTTGTCAGTTCCAGTGTTCTAGCGCCTATTATATTTTAGCATACTGCAACTGGTTAGGGTAGTGTCACGTAGTTCCGTTCTTTTTTCTGCGCATTTGTCTCTCCATCTGTGAGTGCAGCATTTTGTTGATCCTTGCACATACTCCTTGTATCTGTCTATACTGACTTTGAATCTGCTAATCATGTACTATACACTTGAGCTGGTGACCACTGTGTTCTAAAATGACATATACTGTTATTATAAGTATGTAGCAAATTATTTTTTCCCAGGTCAGGTAACATCTACCAAGATAACCACAGGTAACCAAGTGAACGTATTTGAATACTTGAAGTTTATAATACTACAGGGGGAAAGTCCCTTAACTAGATACCAGGAGAGCCATGTAATTATCCTAGCTCCATTATGGACTTAAGTTCTGTCATCTGCTGTATCATCTAATAATACTTGCTTACTGAAGTAACGTAATAGGGAATTAACATACACATTCATTCATGAGGCCTAAGCGATAACAGTGTATGTGAGAGTATTTTATAAATGACAGAGGACAATAGAGATGCAGTTCCAACATCTACGTCTACTTGTGTTGTGCCAATTGGGAGTCCTTGTGATGGTGCAAGTGGTGATAGCGGTGTCATGGTGATGGTGGGAGCAGAGAAGGCTTTTTATGATTTATTTATTTATTTTTTAAATATGTATTTATTTTGAGAGAAAGAGAGCACACATGCATACGCAGAGAGAGAGGAGAGAATCCCAAGCAGGCTTCCTGATGTGAGTGCAGAGCACAATGCAGGGCTTGTTCTCATGAACTGTGAGATCATGACCAGAGCAGAGACCGAGAGTTGGATGCTTAACCAACTGAGCCACCCAAGCGCCCCCTGCTAGTACTTTTTTAACATCACTTTTTCATAGCTAAGAAGATCTTTTCTCCGGAATAGCTCTTTCATTAAAAAAAAAAATTTTAACTATTCTAGGAACACTTAGAAATCTTTGTACATCCAGAAGTTGATCTAGGGAATGAAGACAGGCAGAAAAATATAATTTACTGATATACTAAAAACACTAACTAATTCAAGGCACTTAGTATCTTCTCAACATTAACTACAAACAGTTGATTTGTCTTGAAAGCTTTATTGCTTGACTGTAGATCCTTTCCCCATAAAACATTGGATTAGTAGATGTACATACCTTAGGTCAGTATGCTGATCAGCTATCGCTTAATATCGTTTATTTCGATATATTTTAAATCTTAGTTTCAGCAAACGAGTTATCTTTTTCTCTGGCTTTTCTGGGCAACCAGATTTCAACTCTTGATTTGGTTAAACTATCTCTATTATGAACTTCCTGAACAAGTAGAAGAAAATCTCTGCTCTTTATAGAAACACATGACTATCAGTAGTTATATATTCTACTTGCTGTTATTTAAGATCTTTAAAAAAGTTTTTTACTGTTTATTTTTGAGCAAGAGAAAGAGAGAGCACGTGTGAGCAGGGGAGGGGCACAGAGAGAGGGAGTCAGAGGATCCAAAGCAGGCTTCAGGCTCCGAGCTGTCAGCACAGAGCCCAACCCAGGGCGCGAACCCACGAACTGTGAGATCATGACCGGAGCCAAAGTCAGGCACTTAGCCGACTGAGCCACCCAGGCACCCCATTTTATTGATCTTCTTCAATAAGCATTTTCAACCTCTTCCATTTTTTTCTATTCAGACCTCCAGTGATTCAAACATCAAAATACAAATTATTATTACAGTTATTTTAATTGACTGTGTTGTTTGTTTTTCCCTAGGTTATTATGTTTAAAATAGGAAAACTGCTTACCATAAAATTATATAAGGTAAATGAGAGTAAAAACAAAAAAACACTGCAAGAAAGATTGTATTCAATATAGCTAAAACCAAAGTGAGCTCTACTTTTATGTTTACCTAATACAAATACGTATAGTATATATACAGTACAATACAAGTGGTCTTCGTAGGTGTGAATCTTCTGGAAATAGTAGTGTTTCATTATGAGTTTTGGCATAGAGGAAAAGTTGTGTTTTCTGTCTTTGTATATATAAAAATTGATTTTTATTGCTTTTAGTGCACCTCTTTTGTTAACAGCACTTCTGAGTTCAGAGCTAGATTTATTATATTGTTAAGTTGCCTAAAGCTACATATTCCTCACTAAAACACTTAATATTTCACCTACCACATGCAAGGAAGATTGGTCTTTAATTCACTGAAGTAAAATTAAAGTAATTGAAATTTGAGTTATTCATGTAGAGATCTGCAGGAATTAGATAGGCTTTAACTGAGTTCTAATGGGAAACTCGTTTTTAGTTTCAGGTTTTAAAAATGCATTTAAAAATAATAAAAATAAAAAAAATAATGCACTTATTTCTTTTTAGTCTGGTTGATGTATATAAAGGTAACCACTTAACCGTATATTGATTCAGTCATTCAGCAGATAGGCACTGAACACCTGTAATGTGGCAGACACTTTAGTTTGATTAATTTGATTCAGTATAGTAAGTTGTGATTTTGGCTCTGTCCGTGGCAAGTATGTTACTCTGGCCAGGATGACTTCGCAGGGTCTGTAGCTGCCCTGCCCTGTTGTCCCAGCACCATTTTGTTGAAGACTGTCTTTTCCTGCATTGTATATTCGTTACTGCTTTGTTGTAGATTAGTTGACCAATTAAGCGTGGGTTTATTTCTGGGCCCTCTGTTCTGTTTCATTGATCTGTGTGTCTATTTTTGTGCCAATACCAAACTGTTTTGAGTATTACAGCTTTGTAGTGTATCTTGAAATCTGGAATTGTGATACCTGAAGCTATGTTCTTCTTTCTCAGGTTTGCTTTGACTATTCCGAGCCTTTTATAGTTCCATACAAATTTTAGGATCATTTGTTCTGGTTATGTGAAAAATGCTGTTGTTGTTTTGATAGGGATTGTGTTGAATCTGTAGATTGCTTTGGGTAATGTGGACATTTTAACAATATTCTTGCAATACGTTAATGTGGAATATCTTTCCATTTGTTTGTGTTATCTTCAATTTCTATCATCACCTGTTTATAGTTTTCAGAGAACAGATCTTTCATTTCTTCAGTTAGATTTATTCCTAGGTATTTTTTCTTTTTGTTGCAATTGTAAACGGTGTTGTTTTCTTAATTTCTCTTTGTACTACTTTATTGTTAGTATATAGAAACACTACCAATTTCTGGATATTAGTTTTATATCTTTCAACTTTATTGACTTGATTTATTCTAATAGTTTTTTGGTGGAGCTTTAGGATTTTCTGTCTGTAGTATCATGTTATCTATATGTAGTGACAGTTTTCATTACCAATATAGGTATCTCTAATTTTTTTTTTTTTTCATTTGATTGCTCTAGCTAGGACTTCTAGTACTATGTTGAATAAAAATGGTGAGAATGGACATCTTTGTCCTTTTTCTGATTTTAGAGGAATTGCTCTTTTTCACCATTGAATATGTTAGCTCTGAGTTTTTCGTATTTGGCCTTTATTACGTTGAGGTATATGGACTGGACTGATAATTTTAATGGAAATAATTTGTTACTCCAAAATCATTGTGTAAATGCTACATAAGAGTAATTATTAGCTAAAAAAAAAAAAAAAAAAAGCAATTACTAGCTATACCAAGGAGCCAGTATCAGCTTTTCATACATTTATGTATCCCAGATAACTTCATGATTGAAGAGGATACAGGTACTTCTAAGATCTCATCTAGGCACTTGCTTTAAAAACATGTCACATGTATTGAGTATATACTGAAAAACATACAGTAATAAAAGGCAACATTTATATGTGTGTGTAGATACATACATTGTTTTTATATATATAAAACAATGTGTGTGTTTACACACATATAAAGCACTGTAATCAAATCTTGAGTTAACACAGAAGACACATATAACTTTAAATCTTATCATTGGATACACTAAATCTATGGGAAATTGGTGGCTAGGGATCTATGGCCAAAATTAATCCCTTCTGACTTTTTAACATCTTTACAGGCAGTGGGTCACTTTTATGTGAGGGAGATGCAGGAGAGGACAAATGAAAGAAATTGGTAGAGCACCAAAATAAAATCTCCTAGTTTGCAATTTTGCCAGGAATCCTGGTGATAGACAGTATGTCATGAATATGATCTTGGGACTTTGTGCTGCCTTTGGCTCACTGCTCTACTTTTACACAAGTTATCGTGAAAAACATGAACTACTTAGATGTGAATGAGAGCAATTTGGATTTCTGCAACAGAGCATCTAATATAAGTGTTTGGAGAGACAGAACCAGCCAGATTCAGATGGCCTTGATCAGAAAGCTGACTTCTAAATTGTTGTTAATAATGCTAATAACAGTAATATTTATTGAATAATCACCTTGTCCCAGGCCCTCTGCTACCTGTTTGTATTTCTTGTCCCATTTAAGACATACGTAGTTGGATACGTTACCATCATCCTCATATAGAGGAGGAAAGGGAGACTTAGTGGGAAAATAAATTTGCCTGTGATAACATAGTTAATAAATGGAAAAGATAGGATTCAAACTCAAATGAGGCTTGACTAAAAAACCCATGCCCTTAACCATTACAATAGTGTTTCTCAGAGTCCCGTTTCGTAGACCAGACATCAAAATTATATTGGTAACTGTGTAAAAAGATTTCTAGGTCCCATACCAGACCTTGGTGAATTGTATTTCTTGGGTATAGGATCCAAGACTTGGCCTTTTTACCAAGCTTCCCAATGTGATTCTTATGAACCACTAACTAACACGTGAGAACCACTGTACATACTATGTTGCTACATAGTTTGAGTAAAGACAAATAGGAAGGACTAATGGATAGGAGGTGGAAGAATATTCTTGACAATAGGAATGATACATATGAAATCATGGAAGGGTGAACAAGTTCCCTGTGGACTGGCAATATTTGTAATACTGGAAAACATAGGTTGTAATATAGAGTACTTGGAGAACTTTGAAGTCTACATTAAGAATTAGGACAGTGTTTTATTTTATTTTATTTTTTTTTAATTTTTTTTTTCAACGTTTTTTATTTATTTTTAGGACAGAGAGAGACAGAGCATGAACGGGGGAGGGGCAGAGAGAGAGGGAGACACAGAATCGGAAACAGGCTCCAGGCTCCGAGCCATCAGCCCAGAGCCTGACACGGGGCTCGAACTCACGGACCGCGAGATCGTGACCTGGCTGAAGTCGGACGCTTAACCGACTGTGCCACCCAGGCGCCCCAGGACAGTGTTTTAGAAAAGAAGGAAGCTCCCAGTAGATTAAAGAGTTGGGTGCTACCTTTTCCTGCTCCATTAAAACTATGCTAACATCTGTATCATAATGCTGAAACATATTTCACCTGTCTCTTTCCTTCATTACACTGTGTTTTTGAAATTAGATACTCTAGATTTTTATTCATTGTTGTGTCCTCATTTCTTAGCCCAGTCTCTAGTACATAGAGATCCTTAATGTCAGATTACCTCACTTTTTTCTTTTAAAACTCTTAGAAGGCTGAAACTTGGTGGGAGTCCTTTCTGGGCCAACTTTCAGCAATTTGAGAGTCTTGAGCATCACCTTCCTGTCTAGACCCACAGATCCAAGGAGGAGCTTCAAGCTGTGATTTGGCTTCCATGAACCAATCACGAAGTTTATTTTAACCCAGCTGAATCCTGAGTCTTTCCAGATGCCCCAAGAAGAAAATTTCCAGGAAGACACAGCAGTCTGTCTTTCCTTCTGCTCAGCAATACTGGTAGAGGGCTCAGTAACTTGAACCTCAACCCTGGGACCGACTACCCTTTCCCTCCACCAGAAAGATGGGCCCCTCCAAGAGCAGAACAGACAGGAGACCATCATCCAACTATAGAGGTAATAGGAAAGGACATTGTTATTTCTTTTCTGAAAAGACAGTTTAGTTGGAGATCCTTCAATCATAC
Organism: Panthera onca; assembly: GCF_046562875.1. Lineage (NCBI taxonomy): Eukaryota > Metazoa > Chordata > Mammalia > Carnivora > Felidae > Panthera > Panthera onca. Next base: position 105,407,759 of record NC_138348.1, on the reverse strand, counting down.
TGTACATCATAAAAATAACTTCATACTTACATTTGAATGTTGTCATTTTTGGAATCATTCTGGAAACCATAGAGTGAGAAAAGCAGCCTGTCATTTTTCCTCCTTAGCTCAGAAATGCTGAGTAACTTGATCCTCCACCCTGGTACCATCCTTCCTCTGCCCCAGAAGAATTGTTCCAATAGCAGGAGAAAAAAGAAAATCCAACAAGAAGGGTATTGGGAAAGATAATTGGCATTTTCAGAGAAGAGGCTCCTAACATTGGTTTAATGGAGGCTTGTTGTCCTCACAGGATGGAGATCAGATTGAACACAGACGTGATTGTGTATTTTGCCTTGCACAGAAACTTTCAAGAACTTAAAGCAGTGAGAAATGGTCACTTGTAGCAACAACTTATGCCAAAGAAAATAGATTTGATCCAATTTCAACGCTGGTACCAGAACGTTCCACCAGTAATTTTAGGACCACTGTGGAACAAGCTGGGAGGTTTCTTTGATGTGAGTTGTCTTTTTTCCTTCTCAGATCTGTCTTTCCTCTCCTTCTAAGTTACTTGCAATTTTTTAAGTCATCTGTATAAACACCTTTCTGATTTCACTTTGCTTTATTCCATTTTTTTTGGTTAGCCATTCTATGTCACCTGCATGTGTGTTTTAGCATTCTAAAGTTAATTATAAGTTGGGATCCATGGTTAAAAACTTGGAACGAAAAAAACTGTGGGGAAAGCAAATATAGAAATTGTTTCGGTAAAACATGATTATGGTAAAGTTTGTGTTACTAAATATCTGCTCCATAAAATGATCTTATTATTTCCTCTTAGAGGAATTTCTGCTTTGTTATTTCAGTACTTTTCAGTACAAAATAAACATTTTTAAAGGGGCGAAAAAAACTTTTAGAATCTCTACTGATAGGATGAATTTTTATGGAAAAAAAAAGGAAAAAAAAGAAACTTAGATGTCTGGTTTGGAGTAGCTGATTTCGTTTATTGTGATACACATTTCATTTGCTTGTTGAAATATCTGATGTCTGATCTCCTACGCTGCAGGTTTTTACTGTCTGCGGTAGATACTGCTCCAAGATTTCAGTCATTATTATTCAAACAGTATTTGGCCTGTGTCAGCTTGTTTAGCCAAAATAGGTACTAACCACGTGCCTCTTTTTCTTTACATATTTCTTGACTTCGTTGTTTGATTTTGTCGTTTAGTACCCTGTTTATAGTTCTATCTATGTAAAAACCCAGTTACAAGTTATTTCAAATAAAAGGTAAATTCTTTCATATTATGCTAGTTTAATCGGTATAAAGGAACTTCTTTACACATTGTTTTAGAATTCTAAGACAGGCGTCTCCAGTAGCTTTTAAATTAGTTCCCCACACCTAAATGTAAGTGAGAACTGTACATTTTTCTGCTTGTCATCAACTGCCTCTTCTCCTCAGTCTTAAACCATGTTTCACTAACCATGTCCATCTGTGGCGTCTTATTAAGAATCTGTACACCCATCAGCTTCACATTTTTAGAGTAGAAAAACTTCATGGAGGATCTGACTTTGTGTTTAACGTGAGGTGAAATTTGCCTCCCCAGGTAAGGACTGTTTTTATTTTTCACCATCGATACCCTTTAGAAAATAACTATGAGTATGAAATCTGACTTCAGAATACAAATTCCTTTGAGAGAAAATTTAATCAAAACATTTATAACATTGGGGCACCTGGGTGGCTCAGTCGGTTGAGCATCCGACTTCGACTCAGGTCATGATCTCGCAGTTCGTGGGTTCAGGCCCCGCATAGCGTTCTGTGCTAACAGCTCAGACCCTGGACCCTGTTTCAGATTCTATGTCTCCCTCTTTCTCTGCCCCTCCCCCACTCGTGCTGTTTCTCTCTGTCTCAAAACTAAATAAACATTTAAAAAATTTTTTAAAAAACATTTAAAACGTTATTCTGCAACACAGCAAACTCTTTGTTAATCAGTAAATCTTTCATTCGTATATGTGTGCATGTATATACATATTCACACACACAGACAAATGATACATACATGAGGGACAGGACTTTTAAAGATTTTTTAACTTAAATATTTAAATTTAAAAAAAAATGTTTTTCTTGCTTTGGTCATCTCATCTTCCAGTAAAATCTGACATCTTCTTTATATAGCTAAGGGCATATTAGTAATTTCTTCATTTCCATTTTTTATATTAACTTTTGCTTAAAGTCTGTGTGAGTAGTCTGTTGCTTACTATCTGGCTGTATATACTGGGGCTTTTGAAGATGATAATGGTAGTGGTGATAGGGGTTACTGAAAGAACAATGGCCTGAAAATCCTCTCTGGACCCCCTTGTGCTAGGTAGGCTGGGAAGAGGTCACTTCTCTGTGGTATCATAAGAGCCTCTGTGTATCTCTCAATGCTGTACTTGCCGTTTAATAATTGTATGCTTCTAGGTCTGTCTCTCCTACTAGATTAAAGTTTTGGAGGGCAATAAATGTTTCTTATTTATGCTTGTATTTCTAGCTCGTGGCAGTCTTTAGCCCACAGTATATTGTAAACACTATGTAAATGTTCATTAAAGAATTTGAAAGAATTGACTATCTAGCATTGATGATTACTGTTTTGAACAAAAATCGTGCTTTTATGGACCAAGACAGTCAGTCCGAAACATACTTATATTGCTTTTATCCATTTCTCTGCTATAAATAGTTTTAGTTATTCATTTATTAGAGAATGTGTTATTTTTCAGTTTACCCAGAAGGCTTATCGACCTGAATGTATTCATATGTAGATAATTTTGTTCAGCATATCAAATGCTGATAGGCCTAACACAAGGGTACCATGTTGTGGCTGTTAGAGGACTTGAAGGTCCTTTGTTGCACATTCCCACCTTCTCCAAAGGTACCACTCACCAGTTTGTTTGCTTCTTTCTTCATTTTTTGAGAGACAGAGCATGAGCAGGAGAGGGGCAGAGAGAGGGAGACACAGAATCTGAAGCAGGCTCCAGGCTCTGAGCTGTCAGCATAGAGCTGGACATGGGGCTCGAACTCACAAACCGCTAGACTATGACCTGAACTGAAGTCAGACACTTAACTGACTGAGCCACCCAGTCGCCCCCACTCACCCCCACTCACCAGTTTATAGTTTACCGCTTCATGAAGATAACTGGCATAGCAGTCGTTAGGACTTACTATCTCTTTTTAGAGAAACTCATTCATGGAAAGAAACAGACAGGTTATTCATAAGCAAAGTAACCTATTCGATTTGTTTCTGGTTTGTTACCGCTTTGAAATGCCTGATCTGAAATTTTGTTTTGCATTATGCCTCGCACATAGTACATGACCTTTCTATTAGTGATTTTTGGTATTCCAAAAAAAATAAAATAATCAAGCTATGAAACGCTGACTTGAGTTGCTAGTAAGCTAGTTACCCAATTCAGTTCCCATTCAATTGTCTTAAGTTTTCTCAGAAACTTTGATTCCTCCCTCAATCTACTGCTACACACTGATTGTTTTTACACTCTAAACTAGATGTTTAGCTAACTCAGATTCCCCTTGAGAATAGAAACCCTTTAAAAGGCCTTTCCTTTTATTTTAACCTGAAGATAGAAAAGGAGATCTCGTCGCTTTTATTCTCTAATGTCTTGAGAATAAAATTTATACAGACATTTGCTGAACATCTGTTACTTATAAGTCACTGTTCTTAGTGTTGTGGACTATAGATTGAATAAGATGTGGTTTTCTGCTTTCAGTTCTGCTGGACTAAATGAGACCTATTCATGTAACAATGACAGACCTTAATGGGCAAGGCAGGATTTTTGAATGAGATGGCATTTGAGTTGGAACTTGAAGGACCATTTAAAAGAGCGTGTATCTGACACCTTTGGATAGCATTTGGACTGCTGCTGCCCTTGGAAACTCTCATTCTGACTGCATTCTATCTTTCTATTTTGGATAAGTATTGCTGACTTGTTAGTCCTTAAAGTGATTTCGCGTGTATCTGCTCTGATCCATTTATATGCTGATTTTAGTAATTAGAACATGTTGCTGTTTCTAAAAATCTGTTACTTCTTTGTGCTGCCTACTAGGGTGGAAGAACATTTAGAGGTAGAAGAGAATTTTGCTTAGGAGCTAAACTTCAGGTAAAAGTAATAGCATGAGCTGAAGTTCAGACTTAGAAAAATTATGAAGTTTACATGGAGAACAAAGCAGTTCAGGTTGGCTGGAGCACACAGGGGAGGAAAGGTGGACAGTGAGATGTTAATATGAAGAGATAGGAAAGGCATAAAGGAAGTGTTAAAACCATGTATCATGGAATTTCTGTATACTACCTAGGCTAAGGAGTAATACGGGATAAATTCATGCCATAAACACGGAAGAGGCACTGAGAATGTTTTTTATTTTTTTAATTTTTTTTAATGTATGTTTATTTTTGAGAGAGACACACACACACACACAGTGTGAGCAGGGGAGGGGCAGAGAGGGAGAAACAATTCAAAGCAGGCTCCAGGCTCTGAGCTGTCAGCACAGAGCCGATGTGGGGCTTGAACCCGCGAGCCGTGAGATCATGACCTGAGCCGAAGTCGGACGCTCAACCGACTTGAGCCACCAGGCACCCCATGAGAATTTTTAAATAGAGGAATGAAATAGAGTTCTGCTTAGAAAGGTTAATTTGTATTGGAATTGGGAGATCCCACAACCATGGGGATTACCTTGACAAGTATTGTAGTAACCCAAGTGAAATGTAGTCAGGGCTAATATGGAGTAATAACAGCAAAACTCATTGGTGGGGGTGGGGGGAGGAATGGAGGAAAGAGACACCACATGAGAGAGGTTCCAGAGCAAAAACATCAGTCCCATGCATCCTTTTCCAGAAGCTTAAAAATAAGTAAAAGGGAAAAATGTGTCATGAAAGGATTTGAAAATCAAATGCTGGATCTGGACACCTTTTTGCCATGTGTAGAACATCTTTGATGCATGGCTTAATCTCTCTCAGGGGCCAGTTTGTTTGATACTGCGGATGTGATCATTTTGTGCACTTGTCATTTACTTGTACAATCTTGTTAAGTTTTACTGTTGTTGGAGCCATTCTTTCATCCTTCGTCTGTTATTTTCGGCCCCTTTGATTTTGCAGTTTTCGTCTATTTTGACTTTCCCCTTTGCATATATGCTCATATGTCCTAAGACAGGACTCGTTAAGCAGCAGAGAACATACTCCATCTAACTCTGGTGAAAGGAAGTACAGTATAAGGTTACAGAGATGTCTCCTGGTAGTTCATGGTTAAGAAAAGCTTAACTAAGCAGCCTGGGAACTAGAAATCTAAGAGTATCTTTTTCTTCGAGGAGCTGTGCTGTTCTTCCTAATGGCTTCTCTGCTTCTTGCTATACATGTCTGTATCCCTCTTCTCTCTAGCCTAGCTGGCTTCCTCGGTTTTGTTCCTTTTATAATGCTCCTACGAGTTGCCTGTTTTTATAGACTCTCTCAGTTCAGTTCCTCACAACTAAGTGGCAGCTTCTCTCTTTGTCTCTCAGGCCTTGTATTTCCCAAGAGAGGGAATCTAATTCATTCAACGCACTCAGTCCAAGCCACAGTGCCCTTCCTGATCCAGCAATCTTTCAGCTACAAATAGTAAGAACCTGAATCAAATTGGCTAAGAAAGGAGGAAATGTATTATCTCCTCCAGTAGGAAATCTAGAGGAAGGGCAGGTTGAAGAGTTGGTAGGTTGGAGACTCAGTGTCATAAAGAACCGTGTTCTCTGCATCCTTTCACGTGACCACCGTCAGGATTGACGGTGACATGGCTACAGCCGTTCCAGGCCCCACATCCAGATATAATAACGCCCAGAAAGGAAAGTGGGCATTTCTTCCTGTGGCTTTTTCTTAGGAGAAACTGAGAAAAGTTTTCCTAAAATCTGCTCTGGGAATGAGCAGATGTCCCCTCATGTTTCATTGGCCACATTTGCAATTAGAGATTTGTTTGTGTTAATAATCTCTGTTGGTAAGAAAGAGAAGCCATCAGAATATATCATCCCTAAACCCATCACAGGCAAGGGGGAATGGGATTATCCAGAGACTAAAGAGGCCCATCTCTGGAGTTGGGACGGAAGCCTTATATCAGGAAGGTAGAAAGGAATGTCAGTCTTTTGATGAAGGCAAGAAAATCCTTCGGTTCAAAGGTATAAACATTGGTATATAACCTCTTCCTTTAAAATGCAAATTACTGTGGGAATTTTACCTAAAGAAAATTAAAGTTGTGTCAGGATGAAAGTTTATTACAGTTATCTCCCAAAAGGGCATGGTAGGCAGATATCCTGAAATCTATCTGGTGTATATCTCTTTTGGATACATTTTCTGAATTCTTGTAGACACAGTCCTTCCTCAGAGCTTTTCAATAAGTACTACATTGATTTCAGTGAAACAATGTTTCTTACTACTGTAAGAAAAAATACTGAGTCATGGAAAATTTTTGCAAAGTTTGGAATATAATTTGGAGAAAGTCCCTTGTTCACAGTGCGGATGCCATGTAAGATTATAGTACCAATAAAGACATTTTTCCAAAACCTGAACCTGAAAGACTTAATATGCACGCTGTGTTATTTAATAGGATTTTTAAGATTAATTTTTAGTAGGAATGTCACATATCCCATGGCCTGTATCTTGCTGAATTTATGCATACTGATTATTAAAATGAATCTAAAAATAAAGTATCTCCTATGATACGCTCTTTGATAGAGTATGCAAGCAAAAGATTCAAACTATAACATATGTTCATTGAAGAACAAAATTATGTATGGATCAAAAGGAAAACTAAAGTAGGTTAAAATCCAGAAAGGCCCTTCTTTTCAAAGATAATATGTCATTACATATATCTGCAGTGTGAAGTGGGTTTTCTTTCCCCCGCTTAGTGAGCTCTGTTGGTAAGAGCCAGAACCCACAGAATATGGGAGCGGGTTGAGATACAACACAGGAATGGTCACAAAGACAACTGTGTTCTTGTTGTTTTCACCTACATCCCTTAGGGCCACATTTGAACATGGTATTGGATAATTCTATATGCCACTCTTTCCTACAGTGTGGTTCACAAAAGTGTGCTTTCTTGACCTGCTTCTTGAAAAAAGGATTCATTCTGTAGTCACAAGGTAGGAAATATTAAATCTTTCTCCAGAAGATTTACATTACACATTAGTACATTAAAGGTTCTTAGAAGTTCTGTGGTATGCAAACATCTCTAATCATGTATTTTCCAAACTTTCCTACTCACCAAGTCTTTCTTTTCATATAATATCTATTAACACTTTATGGATCATACTGAGGAGCTGCTGAGGTCAGAGAGGAGTGTTCATAAGCAGAGGAATAACCTTATGAACGCAGTGTTTTTGTAGAAATAATGGAGTTGTATATAAGATAACTTGGAGACGGGAGAGACCGGAAGCATAAAGTCCTGCTTGGAAGCTGCCGGAGTCATTTGGTACGAAGAAGATGATACAGATGGGATAATAATGAATGTTTATTCATGGATTAATTCAACAAGTACTTATTGAGCCATAATTATATACTAAGCATTGTTTTAGATCTAGAGGATATGCGGGGGGAGAAAGTTCAAAATCGTTGGCCTCATGGAGCTTATTTACATCGCAAGAGAAATACAGTAAACAGATACACAAAATGGGAAATGGTGAAGAGCACTAAAAAGAAAACTAAAGCAGAGCATACAGGTAGAGTCGCTGGGCAGTGGCTAAAGGCAGACCGCTGTGTCTTGTGGTTATTCTGCCTTCCACTACCCATCCAGTATGTGCAAAATGCATGAGAAATAAAAATCAGAGTTTGTCTTCTTTAATCTGCTTATCAAGTGTTTGAGCTAGTTCTGCATAACTGTGTCCTTTTCATTATTTTTCTATGAAAACTGTTTTTGAAAGACTTTCAGTTTCTCGGGGAAATCAGGTCTTTTTACTGTTTTTCACCACGGGGGGAAGATTGGGCAGCAGGAACTGGTGCTGGGCAGACTGCAGTGTGGGAGACAGGAGGTAAGATTCCACGTGTTCTTTTGGGGTTACTTCTGACAGTAGAGAAATGAGATAGCACTCAGGAAATCGTCAACTGCCTTTTGTTTCCCTGCTCGCGATGGCCTAACTGCTTTGAGTGATTCTGAGGGGCACAATTGGAACAGGAGAACTCTTGTTTCTTATTCATTATCTTGTCCTTATCTTTTCCTTTTTCCTCCTTGGCCTGGGGCTTCAGAGTGCTTTCTAGGAGCGAAAAAGCTCTTAGGAATTTACACATTTGAAATATTTTTCCAGATTCTGGTCTGGCATGTAAGAGGCTTGGAAGTCATCACTCCATCCTAGCAAGTAAAAAGCTGAACAAACTAAAAATTCAACAGTGCTTCTTTGATTCATCAAAGAAGTGAAGTCACAGGGCAGAGTGCTGCCCTCAAAATTAGACAGACAGGCAAGTGGAGAGAATCCTGTCTTACCAGAGCAGAAGCCCACAAGCAGAAAGCTCTGCAGGAACCAGTTCAGGATGGGAAAAACTGAATGCTGAATTGCTAGAACCTCAGTGTGGACAAGACTTAGAGTTAAAAAACACTTGATGGGGCAGGGGGGGTGGAGGAGTACATTTCTGCGAGTCTTAGCTCCAGGAGATGTGTCGGATTCTCATAATGAGGATCAGAAAAAAAAGTCTCCTTCTGCTCCTGGTGGGAGAGGGGAAAAGTAACCGTTTTGTGATGTGTCAGCATATTCTGTTCTTCTTAACAAGGCCTGCCCTCAAGAGAAAAACTATTTTACAGAGCCTAACCTATTGGGATTTTATGGAACCTAACCAACCTGGGAGAAGAGAAACACCCAACTCTAGCCCACTCTAGCCATGCTGTCCCACCTGAGTGGGGGTTGGGGGAGGACCAAGAAGCACATAGGAAAAGACTGAGACTTAATCATACAACTATAGAATGCTTCTCTGTCCCCCATACCTCACTACCACGCTACTAAAGGCTAGTTACCCCAGTTGCTTTACTGAGTAAATGGAGTTCACCACTATTTACCAGAGTTCCTTTTACCCAGTATGTCAAGTCCAGCTTTCAACGAAAAATTACAAGGCATACTGAAAGGCAAAAATCACAATTTGAAGAGACATGGCAAGTATCAGAACCAGACTCAAGTATGCGGAGATGTTGGGGTTATCAAACTGGGAATTTAAAACTACTATGCTATACTAAGGATTGTAATAAAAAAGTAAACAACACATAATAAGAGATGAGTAATCTAAGCAGAAAGATGGAAATTCTGAGAAAGAATAAAAAATGTTAGGGGGAGAAAAAAGAAATGCTAGAGATCAAAAACATTGTAACAAAAATCAAGAATGTCTGAACTCATCAGACTACATATGGCTAAGGAAAGACTCTCCGAGCTTGAAGATATATTAATAGAAACTTTGAAAATTGAAAAGCAAACAGAAAAAAAGAGTGAAAAAAAACGGAAGTAAATATGTGAAAACTGTGACAACTACAAAATACGTGCAGTGGGGGAAGAGAGAAGAAAGAGAGAAAGGAACAGAAGCAATATTTAAAGCAGTAACTCAGAATTTTGCCCATGTTAATTTCAGACACCAAATCACAGACCCAGGAAACTCAAAGAACACCAAGCTGGATAAATACCAAAAAACCTGTACCTGGGTATATCGTATTCAAACAGCAGAAAATCAAAGATAAAGAAGAAATCTTGAAAGAAGCCAGGACAAAAAAAAAAATCTTTATCTATAAAGGAGCAAAGATAAGAATTATATCCAGCTTCTCTTCAGAAACCAAGCAAGCAAGAAGGGAGCAGATTGAAATATTTAAAGTGTTGAGAGAAATTTATTTCTTCAGTTACATCAGCTCTAATCTAGCCAAACAGATCAAGGTTAAATTAAATCTGACCCTTCACCCACAATCCATTGAACCCTGATTCTAAAATAGCAGACTTGGGAGAATGGTTGGAACAGGAAGAAAGGAATAGATCCAGCTACTCTAAGAATGTGATAGGATTTAATGATGTACCAGTGATGTTCTAAGGCGGGTGTACCTCAGGGATAGGCTTAAATGGTTAGAGTAAGTCCAAAGTGAATGTGAGACTTCGAATCAATATTTAGAAATGGCACAGGACCAATAAACCTATGGTTCTGTTTTTTCCTGAACTTTGGTTTTCCAAGTGCTGCTCTCTTATTAGACCACCATGAAGGGTCAGAACCTTGGAGAGTTCCATACAGAGTAGGAGAAGCTTTAAAATATCCATGTAACTACTGCACTGGCATGAAGTAGGCAGGATGAAGGCTCTTACAACTGATGAAGCAAACTTCTTACTTGCTTTCTGTTAAAATCTCCAAGATTTAAAAGGCTGGCCTCTGCCTGCCTACAACCTCGTGGATGAGGCTAGGGATTCCAGTCGACCTTTTGGAACTAGCACAAAGCCATCATAGTTGCAATGGGATTTTTGTTAAATACTGATGTTAGGGTGACATTCAGGTTCCTTTCAGACACTTGTGCCTTCTCCTAAGGATATAGCATTGCTTCTCTGTGTTATTTCCTGACCTAACATAAAATTAACTGAACTCTTTGGCAGGGTTTGGAAGGTGGATTTGCCTAAAAGTTGTTTTCTGGTAGGCACTTAAGGTTTGTAATTGAGAGGTAAACCAGATACACTGTATGCTAGAGATGGTTTATAAAAGCTGAAGTAGGTTCAGGCTGTGCCAGCTACACCACATTTTTGTAATACAAATTCAGTCTGATTAGCCTCCTTTAATTTCAGTAATCTGGTTTGGTTTTGTTTATTGTTTGTTTTCAGGACTCTAAAAAAATCCAAACACTTTTATTTCTGTGGTTATTCCCTTTCTCTTCAGTTTTAGGGCATGTTCATGGCTTTTGCATCAGATTAATACTTTTTTTTTTTTTTTTTTTAAAGTAGGCTCCACACCAAACACGGGGGCTTGAACTCAAAACCCTGAGATCAAGAGTTAAATGCTCTATCAACTGAGGCACCTGTTTAAAAATCTTTTTTGTTTTAACCAGTCCACATTTATGATACCATATTAGGCTAACAATAGGAACTTGAATGTGAATCTCAGGAAACACCAAATTAGTAAATCCTGGGGGTAATAACAGCAAAGGGCAGAAAATGATATGAAAATAGAACTAATTGCAGAGAATAGTCATGACATACTTATGTCCTATTAGAATTCCAAGATGTATTCATTATCCTTTTCTACTACCTGAGAATAGGAGAGTTAGAGCAAAGTCCCTGAATAGGGAACTGATTTGCAGTGCCAAAGATGAACATAGTCTCTAAAAGTACGTGACGACAAAGCAGTGTCCAGGATGGAATTAGATTCTAACCAGATTTTGGAGATAAGAAGATTTAGTTGTAGCATGAATAACAAAAAGAAGTATTGGTGAGAAAGATACAGATTGTACCAAAGGTTTGTGCCTCTTTCAGGAGGCATCCCTTAAAATACTTTTAATTTATTAATGATTGATTATCTTAGGAAAAGAATGTCATATTTTTAAATGATGAGGTACACCCACTTTGTGTTTGTGAACAGAGTGGACTGACTTAAACTACTGGCTCACACCACATGAATTAAAACACTGATTTAAAGAAGGTTTTCAGGTGGGCTGAAGAGAGGAGAGGAAGTGTATCCATGGTATGAATTTGCAGACATGAAGTTACAAGTAAAAACTAGAGACTATGTCAGAATAGAGGAGAGCCAGATGGCAAAGATGACTATGAGGGAAATACTGGTGCCATTAATAGGACTGAGGAAATTATGTTGGAAACCAGTAAGTAATGGGTTCCATTTGGAGCGTGTCGAACATGGAGGATTGGGGTGATGTCCAGTTGGAAATACTAGCTGGTTGGAAATCTTACACATTCACCATACTTTTATCAAACCCTGAATGTGTCTTTTTAAACATTTGATGAGACTGAGAGTTGTACAGGTTTCTTTCCTGCTCCCCTAAACCCAATAACGTGCTTATAGCCACAGATGGATTTTCTTAATGAAATATATTAAGCCAATCACATAAGATAAGATGTAGTAATTGTTTTGGGGTTTTTTTTTCGTTTTTTGGTGTTGTTTTTTTTTAACCACCTCTGTGTTACATCTTCTAGTAATCACAAATTGATGGTTTCCAAGCCCAGAGAGTTTTTAGCATTGTTAAAAATAATAATTCTCCCTGTGAATGTACTAGAAAACATTGAACTGTGTGATTTCGGTGGGTAAATTGTTTCTTGTGCTAATTATATCTCAGTAAAGCTATTGAAAAATTACTCTTCACACCTTTCCAGGTAGATGTTAAGATTACTAGGGAAAGACCATATAGTTCTGTATCACTGGTAGTCCTTATGACCTACAAATAAATTACATTGGATCTAAGGAAAGGAGAGAACAGATACCACTTAATTTTTAGAAAGAAGTTTCAGCCTAGTTTTTAGAATATAGAAAATCAGGTATTTTTTTCTTTAATCCAGTCAACGAACATTGAGCACTTGTCCACTCGGTCAGAAGAGTCAGGAAATGGTTCTTTAAGGAGACAGTACTCTGAGCTGAGTCGTGAGGGGTGTGTAGGACTTCGTACTGTGAGGAGAGTGGAGATACCCAGAGGGAATGGCCTGCATGGCCTGTGTGGAGAATGACCCTCAGTTTGGAATTAGCTAAAGTGAGACACAGGTTGCATGCAGTTTAAGAGAGAGAGAAAGATTCCTCCATGTAAATACATGAAGATTCATCATATTGTTTAACAGCTTTATCATATTCAATAGTAAGATTTTGTGCCATAAATTATTTAACCATTCCTCTATTAACAGATGTTTTGACTATTACTTGGTTTAGTCTATTCCAAATAATGTTGCATTGAACATACTTGTACCTGTGTCCTTGCAAACTGTGAATGTAATTCTGTGTCAAAGGCTAGGCCCTGATTTTAATAGTCGAGATTGACAAATTTAAGTAACTTCGGTGTGAGCTATGACTAGGCACATTTCATCATATTGGATAGTGTCTGAGTCCACTGTTTTGATTACATCAAAGACACCTTCAGTTTCAGTTCTTGTGGGCCCTTGTTCAGCTATGGGAAGGAGTCTGAATGATAAGGGAAGCCATTGGTGGATTCTGGACAGAGGACTGACGGGATATATAAAAACGTTTCTGAGTATCATTCTGGCTGCCATGTTAAGAACAGACGTTAAGGAGGCAAGGATAGAAATAGGGAAACCAGGTCTGAAGGTACTGTATAGTTCAGGCAGTGGATAGCAATGGCTTGGACTAGGTGGGGAATGATGGAGGGATCCTAGATATTCAGTGAAGTTCCAGTCGACAGGATTCGCTGATAGGTTCGAAGTGAAGAGTCTTAGGATTAACTAAGATCAGAGTGGCCTTTTCCTGAGTTGAGAAGATTGGGGACGGTGCAGGCTCAGGAGAGATTCTCAGAGTTCTGTTCAGGGCATGTTAAGTTTGAAATGCTTATTAGATGTCCATGCGGAGGTGGTGAGTATGCAGATGAGGCTAGAGATCAGGGTGTCTACTATTTTATGAATGAATGAATGATTGGTTGAAAGGCAAATCAGGAAGGAACTTCAGAAAACCAGAAGTTTGAAAGAGAACAAGAATTAGAGTTAACTCCTTTATTATGACTCACATACATGGTCCTTTTCTCTCTGCTTCCAGGTAGGTCTGATGTTAAATGGAGTAGAACTAAACTGGTAAGAGTTTGGAAAGATGAGGGGGAAGTACATTTGTATATGTATATCTGTTTCGCTCAGAGCCTGACTCTTTCTAAGACATGACACTCCTCAGAAAGTGGTTGATCTTAAAACTTCTGCATCGAGATGTTCTAGCTTTGTGGAATTGCTGTGTTTTATCAAAATGATTATAAAGAAAACCTCTTCATTTTGACTTCCATGTAAAATTAGAAATGTTTTCCCACACACCAAAATTTCATAGACCACAGACTACATTTCCAAATCCTTCTCCGTACTGTCAGTTCCCAGAGTGGCTTTTCTACCTTTTATCTGTGTGTTATGGGGATGCCCATATTTGTTAGAGCCTCATTCCATTCATGGCACAAACTGCAGCCTGATTATAGTAGTTTAAATTGCTGTGAATTAAGCCTGTCATTTATCCACATGATGAAATTTTCTTTAGGAAACATAAAGCCAGAAACTCCCTGCATGTGAGTGATAAATTCATGCTGGCACTTATTGCTTAATCCTGTTGATTTCATAAGAATCAAATCCAAAGGCATTGACAGATCTCACTGGCTCTTTCCAATTTGTTTGGTTAACAGACATCCTTATTTATAAAGAAGCTTAGTAGTCCACAAATATTTGAGTAGTACATAAGGGATTTTGTTTGAACTGTTGGTAATACTAGAGCATGATGGACTTTAAATTAAAAATAGGGCCACCTCAGAATTTCCCCAGGACTTTAACTTTAGCTCCTCTTGGAGCTCCACCATTCGAAAAGGCCCTCGTATTATGAGATATGTTAAACTCCAATAGAATATTCTTTGTGCCTAGGATGTTTAGTAAACCTTAGAGTAGCCGTTTTTTAAGTGCACAAACTTATAAGGGAATCTATTTTCTTGTTAGCATTCTTGTAATAATTGGCTAAATAGTGGTCAGATTTAGCATTTCTTAACAAATGCCTAGAAAAAAAAAATTTACCGGTAAGTTTTTTTTCCTTCTGCTCAAAGAGGAAGGACACCTTTGGACAACAAACAACACCTATGGAGGGATGCAAGGACTTTTAACATCTTTCAAGTCCTAGAGCCGTGTTCTGCCTTTGGTGGATATGCAGATTTGAGATAAGGACGCAGATATTTTCTAAACACTGTAGATGAGACCACTAGGAGTTCAAACGCTGGCTTTAACGAAATTTAGAGATGAGTGAGAAGTGTACCAAACTGTTTCTTAGAGTGTTTTATTTTTTTATTTTTACTTTTTAAAAAAATTAATTTGAGAGAGAGAGAGAGAAAGCAGGAGAAAGAATCTCAAGCAGGCTTTGTGTTGTGAGCCAAAATTAGGAGTCGGACACTTAACTGACTGAGCCACCTGGATGCCCCTAGAGGTTTTGTTTTAAACACGTGTGTGTCAGCAGTACGTGATAATAACCTATTTGGTGTTCCTAAGAGTAATGATTGAAAACCCTTTGTAATCTTTTACCTCATTAACCACACCTGTGATGCAAGACTGTAGAGCCACTTAAACCACCTGGAGACATCATTGAATGTAGGAGTTGAATCTACAAACCTAGCTCTATGAAGTCGTGTCCTTTGTTGAATACCAGTCTTTGAAAGGCCACAAGAAGAAAACTTTGCTCAAGACTATACCTGTTCTGATATTCACGTTTATCACCACTATGTTCTTAGCTCCAGCACATTTCAGTATTTACAGGTGTTTGTGTGTTGTTAAAAGATGTTAATTTATTAATTGCCTACATGCTTAGAGTCCTTATCATCCATTCTTTCACTTAATTACAATTCTGTCATTCCAAGTACTCTTATTTTGGCCCAATACTACTAGCTTTATGAAATGTCAGATACTGTTTTCTAAAACTATCAGAGGTAGAGATTCAGGCTCCCCTGCCTCTGCCGGTCCTTGAATACTGCCCAAATAGAACCATTTACCTTTGATCTTTCCAGTGGGCTTCTTGGATCTGTTTTCTTCTGGCTTCTGGCAGTCATTTCCCACCTGGGATTCTGTCCTCTCTGCCTTGCTGCTAAATGAGTAACAGTTTCAGAGCTTCCACTCCAGTACATCTAACTTCTCTCCAGTCCTAAAATAAGTGCCCTAGGGAATTTTGTGCCAGAAATTACAGGGGAAGAGATGAGTCAAAAATAAACCAAGGGGGAACTGTATACTTCAAAATGGTTAAGATGGTAAATTTTATGTGTATTTTACCTCAATAAATTTTTTTAATAAATAAACCAAGGGGAAATTTGAAGTGACATCCAGTGATATTCATTGAAATATTAATACTGAATTAAAATGCAACCTTAGAAGTGATATTAAGTATTTTAAGTTATATTAGGTATATTTAGAAACTGAAGCCTACAAAGATTAAGTGATTTGCATAAGAGCTGAGAATAGAGCCCAGCATTTTCAGCGTTAGTCCGTGTCTTTTCGGAGCTCTCTTCTTTAATTACTCCCTTGACCTAGGAGTTAGCCATAATTAACGCCTGTGTCAATTCTATCTTCCTTGGAACTGAATCATACTTTGTTCTTCAGAACTGTGTCCAACCAGTTGTCCCCCTTTCGCAGTAGTTAACCTTGAAATTGGAGGCAGTGGGTAAGTTTAGGTGCTGGGTAAACTGGCTTAGAAAAAGTGATCAAGTGACCTCCCTCTGAAAAGAAACCAGACTAGTCTTTTTACATCATCCTACATAATAGAGGCAACAATCAATATAGTTTACATGAGCACTTACCCAGTTATTCAAGGCCAATAATAAGGTTGTTTAATACCTGAAGATGTCATCCAGATGTACAAAAATAATAAGTGTATGTTTAATAAAGAACACAAAATATCACATAAATTGTTAAAAACATTCAAAAGATTTCTTTGTGAAAGTGCACTTCATTTTATAGCTGAGCAAGCCTCTCTTTTCTAATATTGGAAATTTTATCACTCTAATTCTGCTGCAGTAACGTTACATGACAACTCTACAGTTCGGTGTTCTACATCAACAAGTTTTTTTTGTTTTTTTGTTGTTTTTTTTTTTTTTTTTTTTTTTTTTTTTTAAGTAAACTTCACACCACACTTGGGCTCAAGAGTCACATGCTCTACTGATTGAGCCAGCCAGGCACCCAGCAAATATTTTATTATCTGTGGGTCAACTGGGGTGGCTCTGTTTCAGACTGTAGGTTGAGTTCAGATCTGTTCCACGCGTCTCTCATTCTGGGGCTTGTCATGGGAGATCTCAACAAGAGATCAAGTCAAACTACACATACTCCCCATGAGCAAGACCAAAAACAATAGGGTAAGGATATACCTCAGCTCTGCTACTGGGAGGCATTGCAGAGTCAAACAACAGAGGGTATGGATAGATGATCCTGTTGCGGGGCGGAGGGAGTAAAGGAATGGGAACAAAAAGCTACAGAAACATTTCAACCTTGTAATGTCAGTTACCGAATCAACTGTCCTCTTTGATCTCTGTATAGTTGAACAGACGACTGGGGTCTTACTTTTTTCCAATTAACCCTTCCCTTTGACTGTTACTCTTTCTCCCCTATGACAAGTGACTTCACAGTATCATTATTACTTACTGGGTGGGAGGGACCCCAAGAAACGTCAGTCAAGCCACTGGCTGATAAATTAACAGGCTTTTCCGAACTTGCTTACCCAGGAAACTTGATTTGCTCTTTAACTTAATTGCAAAAGCTTCATTGACATAATTATTCTTACTTTGTATAGCTTAATCTACATTCTTGAGTTCTCTATGCCCATTTTTTTTAACCTCTTGCCTTTTTTTTTTGTATTTGAGTACAATTGACCTACAATGTTACATTAATTTCAGGTGTGCCACAATGATTCAACATGTCTATACACTATATTAAGCTCACCATAAATGTAGCTACCATCTGTCACCATGCAGTGCTATTACAATCTCATTGATTATATTCTCTATGCTGTACCTTTTATTCCTTTGACTTATTCCACAACTGGAAGCCTCTATCTCCCACCCGCCTTCACCCATTTTACCTGTCTCCCCACTTCCCTCCCTCTACATCTGTGCCTTTTTCTGAATTAACCAATTCTTCCTAGCTTCATTGTTTTCCACTGTCATTCTTCTGAAGAACTTAATGAAAAGAGAAATATATCTGCTCTTGGATTTATGAATGAATGATGACAATGTCTTAATTCTCAAATGTTTGCTAAAAGTATATCATTAGAGGGCATATATGTATAGAAATCAAAATATTAAAATTAACAGATATGTTTCCTTCATCATCATGTTATTCTCCAAATTTGGCATTTCATTCCTAATTCCTAAAAATTATATGGTTTTGTAAATGATGGTATGTTCTTTGAACTGTATTTCTTTCCTTCTTAAGAAATAATTACATATCAAAGTAGCTATCTGGATGTATTTATCTGTGTAAAAAATGTGTTAGAAGTGTGACCAGATTGCATTTATAAATATTATCATAACACTACCATAAATTGAGTAAATAGCACACAACATCAGTAGTTCAGCTTAGAATGACTCATTTATCAGTCCAGTCATCTTCATTACTAAGAAATAATTCACAACAGACTTTGAGGTCTTGTAGAGATGATAAAAATAGGTGGAATGAAAATACCTGTTTAGGGAATTGTCTGGAATGTTGATTGCCATCATATGACATCATCATCTGGTAGTATTAAATTTGACTCTGGCCACTTTTCTAGGCTATTCAGTTGACATAATTTTTTTAAATTACTACCTAAAAAACAGTTCTAGGACAGTTAATGAAATGTTACTGCATACATTGAAATCAGTAAGAAAACCCAGCTATCATTCTGAAATTATATTAACAAGAGTTTATGTTTCAGACAGTATCTCATCTTATGTCTGTAAACCAGTATTGCCTCATGACATCTTTCTATTCTTGTCTTGAAGGGCTGATTAACGTTTTTTAGTATTTAACCTAATTTTCTTACGTGTACTGTGAACCTGTTCGCATTAGGGACTGAATTTTATTTTCATGTGGCTGGCGTATCAGCTAGCAATCAGGACCATTCCCATAGCAGTGCTTAAATTTTTTGTGTAAATTTTCGCTCAGTGGAACTTAAAGTTTATTAACATAGAGTTCACAGTTTCCGATTATTTTCCAGTGCTTTTAAAATGTAAATTAGATCGGGTCCCTCACCTACTTAAAATCATTCAGTGGTTTCCCAGTATTGTAAAATAGACTCTTGGTCCTTGGGCTTCTAAATTCTTGCAGAGCATGACTTCCACTTGTCAGTCCACCGTTGGCCTTCCCCCCTTCCTGGCTCTTCTGCTTTAGCCTCATTGGTGGCCTTTTGGCTTCATGGGTGTGCTCCAGCTGTTCTTTGAGTGCTTTTCTCCCCAGTTGAAATAATACCTTCTCATAAAGGCGTCTCCAGGTCACCTGTCTACAGTGGCCTACCCCAGATACTTTCCAGCTGATCACCTTATTTCCCTGCAATGTATTATGCTGTGGAATTATCATTTTTATGTGTCTACTTACTTATTATTGTCTCTTCCCCCCAAACAGAAGTTTCAGGAGGGCAAAGGTTGAGCATAGTGGCTGACACAAAGAAGTCACTCAGATACTTGTTGAATGAATAAGTAAAAGGATGTCTGTTAACACTTGAAACTCACCATAAATATAAGCATTCTTCCTTAATTTGATTAAGGAAGGGAGAGAGAGCGTTGTGTTTCGATGCTGACCTGAAGAGAATCAGTATTGTTGAAGGCCCACATAGTTGTATCCTACTGTGCTCATTATTCTTTTCTAACTAATTTTATTCTGATTCATAACTGAATGATGTGTGTGTATGCTTTTAAAGATCTGTACAGGACTTCAGAAAGTGTACTAAAAATCATGTTCTTTCTACATGCTTATTTTTACAGCTCTTCTTGTTTGATTTGCCCTATTAAATATATGAAAATTGCAAATGCAAGTTTTCTCTAATGCATATTTCATGTTGTAACTACTAGACTTTTATTGGACACTGCAGACAGCATACTTTCATGCCACAGGATAAAGAAATTGCTGTGTGTGGACTGAAGCCAATAGGATAGATGTGGAAAGAAAACATTTCTAACAGGTTTTTTGCCATTAAGTTAGAATTCATGTGTGGAGCAGTTTAAGGTATAAGCTTTCCACAAAGAACAAAACTTGAAGTTTGTTACTAAGAACTCTTGAGTCGCCCAAGGCTTAAATAGTTTGTCTAAGGTCATACAGCGGTTAGAAGTAAACAGCATTCAAAATCAGGCTTCTCCGACTCTAGAACTTATTTCTGGTATTTTTTGCAATCTCTGTAGGTCCAAGGAAATGAGATATTTATTTTATTTATATATTTCATTAAAGGTATGAAAAATTTGTTTAAGTCCTCTGTCTGATATCCATTACTGTCATCAGTATTGCAACCTATTTGGCTTCTCTGTGGGGGTTATAAACGATTTTAGAGAAGTTTGATATATTTGCTTTTAATTTTTGCTGAAAAGTTGAACATGTAGGTACAGAAGTCAATTGTCAGTAATCTTTAAAATTGTAAACTGTGTAACTAAAACCTCCCTTGACTTTTCAGAAGACTGTGGTTTGCTTCAGTAGTTCCACTAGGTTTGAAGAACTGATTCAGTCTAACAGATGCAAACAGTCTAATGTAGGGAAATTGCTGAAAGCACAACTAAATTGCCAGAGTATATATCACAAGCAACAATTTCCTTTAATTTTTGTCAAACACACAATTTGAAATGATTGTGTACTTAAAAAAGCAAACACAAAAGCAAAATGTTTAAAAATCTTCAGTTTCGTATTCTATTCATAAGTTGTCTCAAGGTTAAAAGTTTAATGTAATTTTAATATTAGAAGTAATATTGTAGTCTAATATTTAACATTAGTATAGCGCATGTCATCCTAATTCAATATAGACCATATACCTAGTCCATTTTCTATCAGTGTTTACAATGTAAGGTGGTACATATGTTAATGTGTTAAAACCTTTTTCAGGTTTTTATTTTATTTTTTGTGTCTTCCTTTCTTAGTTACATTTTATCCAAGAGTTATTGGTTAGAACAAGCACAACCTAAGTTGACAAAGATCAGAGTCCTGATCTCTGGTGAGATAGAGTTTTATTTTACAATGACATTTTGTACTAATTAGAGGCAAGACATGTTAGAGAAAAAGATGAGGATAATTTGGATATGGGGATTGAAAATAATGAATCTTCAAAACATTTTGAAGGAAACAAATAACCAGTTCTGATTATGTTATTGGAGTGTCAGGGTTCATAGTGGTCATATTCCTGAAAACAAGTTTTCTCTTCAAAGTTAGTAAAAAGAAATGTGAATTCTTTGCAGATTTATGGGTTTGAAACCACTGACCAGGATTTAATTATCTGAGGTGGGTTGTTTTTTTAAGGCTAGTTAAACCAAAAATATTAAATTGTCATCAGCCCTTTTACTTCCAGATTATAAATCAGTGAAATTACAAATTAAGTCCTGTTAATATAACATTATATATTTAATTGCATAGCTTATCAATCTTTTTGGACCATTACTCAGATCCAGCTTTAAGGAATCCTAATAATTTCTGACTGAAGAATTTTAAGCTTAAAGGTAGTAATCAAAAGATTCAGACATCCCCGAAATTTAAGGAAACTCAACTGGCTGGGTTTCTTCACCTTGATAAGATGCTGGGAAAGCTACCCCTTGTTCCTGGGGGAAGAGATGGGATGAGATACCAGTCGGGGGGGGGGGGGGGGGAGTTGGTGGATGGTGGTACTGTTGTGGGGGGTGGTGATAGTTACAGTGACTTAGAAGGGTGGTAATGAAATTCATAAAAAGAAAGATGAGCTCAGTCATAATAACACTGCAGTAACAAAGAAAATCTATGTAGATACACAATTGAGTAATTGTTGAAAGGTCAGATGTGCTTGGCAAATCTGGAGGTGATTTTTATAAAAATTCTAATCGATAAATGAAATCCCCCAAGGCAGAGTTCTTAATCTTAATTAAACTTGAGATTTTATAGACCCCCCCCCTTGAAAATGCATATAGAATTGTATATGTATATTTTATGTCAGTATAATTTTTATTAGTTTCTCAGTAGGATCTATGAGCAGAAGGTCTCATGCCAGAATGTTAAGACATACCTTTGGGGCGCCTGGGTGGCTCAGTCGGTTAAGCGTCCGACTTCAGCTCAGGTCACGATCTCGCGGTCCGTGAGTTCGAGCCCCGCATCGGGCTCTGGGTTGATGGCTCAGAGCCTGGAGCCTGCT
The DNA here is from genome assembly GCF_046562875.1 of Panthera onca. Classification (NCBI taxonomy): domain Eukaryota; kingdom Metazoa; phylum Chordata; class Mammalia; order Carnivora; family Felidae; genus Panthera; species Panthera onca. The sequence continues at coordinate 105,385,806 of NC_138348.1, read as the reverse complement.
TCCGATTCTGTGTCTCCCTCTCTCTCTGCCCCTCCCCTGTTCATGCTCTGTCTCTCTCTGTCTCAAAAATAAATAAACGTTAAAAAAAAAAAAATTAAAAAAAAAAAAAAAAGACATACCTTTGCTGGAGTGACTAAAGAGGTACCCTTGAGATTGGCACCAAGTGAGAAGAGTGTGAAAGGGAACTAACATTATCCAACTAAAGAATAAGGCAGTTCAAAGGTGATCTGCAAGGAGGGGATAGTTTAGATTAATTCTGTGAGGAACGGTGTACAGAAAAAGGCAAAGGGCCAGAATTAGACTGTGGTAGTTATATGTGGTTAGAAGAGAAAAGTCAATTAGCGAAAGAAATGGAGAAAAACTATAAACAGAAAATCAATGTTTATTTTGGAAACCAGTTAAGTGTAAAATATAATTGAAAGGTCATAAAAGATGAGAACTGAGGAAAGGTAATTGGCTTTGGCCTAGAGAAGTTGCTGGTGACTTTAAACCTATGTCAGTAGAGTGGGAAACAAATCCTAATACAAGGGGCTTTCAGGTAGCTAGTAGTTGGGAAAGGAAGGTAGCCTTAGTCAACCCCTGATAACATAACAATACAATAACAACAACAGTAGCAATCATAGCTGATATAATAGCAGCTAACATTATTGAACCTGTGTGTGCCAGGCACCATGAAGAGGGTTTTTTCTTTTTTAAATTGCTTTTTTCATGTAATCTTCACATGACCTTGTGAGGTGTTCTATTCTATTATTGTTATCCCCATTTTGGGATTAGCAAATGGAGGTGGAGGTGGGGAGTTAAGTAACTCAAGGTCACATAGCAAATGTGAAGACAGAATTTGAACTGAAGCAGCCTGACTCATGAGCCTTCATTCTTAGCACTGTATTGGTAAATACTAGAAGTACCTGCATTGATGTAAAAGGAATATGGAAGATGTGTGTACTGCTATAAAAAGAAAAAGAAAAAGGATAAATGTTTTTGTGTAAAAAGTGGGGAGAATATTTGCACATAACAAGTGAAACAGAAAGAGTAAACAAAAATTAATAAAAATAGTTACCTTTAGGCAGAGGAAGGGAGGGAACAGAATGGAAACAAGACTTCTTGGACTGTATCTTATTGTATCATTTTAAATATCAGGTGAGTGTTTTTACATGTTCAAAAATAAACGGAGAAATATACCACAAAGAGATAGCTTTTCAAATAACTTTAATTTTTTTTTTTTTACGTTTATTTATTTTTGAGACAGAGAGAGACAGAGCATGAACGGGGGAGGGGCAGAGAGAGAGGGAGACACAGAATCAGAAGCAGGCTCCAGGCTTTGAGCCATCAGCCCAGAGCCCGACGCGGGGCTCGAACTCACGGACCGTGAGATAGTGACCTGAGCTGAAGTCGGACGCTTAACCGACTGAGCCACCCAGGCGCCCCTCAAATAACTTTAAAACATAGTTGTTGGACTATGCATCCTTAGGACAATATAATCTCAAGATAAAAAGAAATGCAAAGAAATTTGAACGTGTAAATTTTATCCATTAACTTTATTGTTAGTAGCTGTTTTGAGATTATTTCATGTATAATATAGGATAAAACAAGTAATTAATGTTAAGAAACAGGATCTTTTTGGGCACCTGGGTGGCTCAGTTGGTTGAGCGACTGACTCTTGATTTTGGCTCAGATCGTGACCCCAGGATTGTGGGATTGAGCCCTGTGTTGGACTCTGCATTGAGCATGGATCCTGCTTAAGATTTTTTGTCTCTCTCCCTCTGCCTCTCTTGAGCCCTGCTTGTGCTTGCTCTAAAACTTAAATTCTTATAAAGAAATAGGATCTTTTATATAAGAAAAGAAGAAATATACATATAAAAATCAAAGACAAGTAATTCCTATAATGGTAAATTTGAAATGGAGTGAAGTCATTTTTTTTTTTTATATTTAAAAGTGTTTATTTTTAGTTCCGTCCCTGAAAAGTTTTAGAAATGATGCCAACCCTGCCATAAAAAGCATCCTGAGCACCCAGGTACTATTCCCCAGTAAAAAGAACCAAGGCTTCTTGGAAAAATGACTGATTCCAGGTTTGGGGCAGGAACTGTTCCAGTTATGCATGAGATGTTTTTATTATGCCAGAAAGTAACAAAGGCAATGAACATTTCTGTGGTCATGTTAACAAAACAAAACAGCGTTCTCACTAGTCAAAGATGAAAAAATTGAGCATCGAAAAGAATAATACTTGGGGCACTTGGGTTGCTCAGTCGGTTGAGCGTCCCACTTTGGCTCAGGTCAAGATCTTGTGGTTTATGAGTTTGAGCCCCATGTCGGGCTCTGTGCTGACGGCTCGGAGCTTGGAGCCTGCTTCAGATTCTCTGTCTCCTTCTCTCTCTGCCCCTTCCCTGCTCATGCTCTGTCTCTATCTCTAAAAAATAAATAAACATTTTTAAAAAATTAAAAAAAGAATAATACTGTAGTTAATTGAAACAAATTGAGTATATAAAAGTAAAAAAAAAAAAAAAAAGGAATCCATGCACCATTATAATACTTAAGAGAATCATAAAATAGAAGAAGAAAAAATTAAAAACAAACAGACCTACGAATCTTAATAGTTATCATTGGAGGTAGCTAGTGTGCCAACCCCTTACTCTGGAAATTGGTACTTAAGGAGGAAGAATTAAGCATTCATCCCTCCTGACCTATTTTATAGTTCAGGATAACCAAATAGCCCTAGTTGACAACAGAGGAATTTCATTTAATAGATGTGGCAGGAATGAAGTAATTAGAAAAATCACAGTTTTGCAACCCCTAATGAAGTAACTGGTTCAGGTTCAAACACCAGTGAATACTAAAATTAGTTTTGCGGTTCTCAAAGTACAGCCCCCGTTCCGGTATCTTAGGCATCATCTGGTACTTCTGAAAAATACACAAATTCTTGGGCCCTTTCCAGCATCTACTGTATCAGAGACTCTAGAGATAGATCCTAGTGATCTGGCTTAACAAGCCTTCTAAGGGTTCTCACGTACCCTGGAGCTTATGAACCATATTAGGAAAAAGAGGGTTGAGACTCTAATTGAAGGATCAAGCAGCCACTCCCAGAATGCAGCGATCAGGCTTAGCACTCCTAAAAGCAGAATCAGATGTTATATTCCTCCAAGTTGATGCACCTATGACATATTCTTGCCATGCTCCAAAAAAATTAAACCTGAATCTATTCTGTTCTTTGAACTTGAATTCCAAATTATAGGAAATACAGGAGATAGAAGAATAAGCAATATCATGAGGAAGCAAAAGACAAATCCAGAATGTAGGATGACTGACCTAGTTTCTTTAGCAAGTGAGTGGCATAGGAAAATGGGGGGTGGGGGTAGGAAGACTGTTCCAGAAAAAAAGGATTCCAAAGACAAAATAAGCAAATGCAGAATGTACATCTTTTTTGGATCCTGATTCCAGTAAGCCAACTGAGGAGATTCAGACTGTGAATTAGATGATATTAAGGATTGTTAATTTTGTTAGGTGTGGTGATAGTATTATGGTTATGTAAGAAAATGTATTTTTTAGAGATACATACAAAAGTATTTAAGGTGAAACAAAATGATGCCAAGATTTGCTTTAGGTTACTATGGGGACAAAAAAAAAAAAAAAAAAGATGAAGCAAGTATGCAAAATGTTGATAACTTATAAGTCTGGGGGATTCATTATACTATTTACTTTCACATATGTTTGAAATTTTCATAATAAAAAATAGAAAATTTAAAAAGAAATCTACAAAAATATTTATTAGGTTCTATTTATTCCTGTGCTAGCCTTTATCACAGTGTATTATAATTGCCTATTTACTTGTCTATACCAATATTTCTCAAACTATCAGTCTTGAGAGACCAGTTTTTTAATTATCCAATTTGTCACAGACCATGATTTTTGTAAAATATGATAAAAATCAATTAGCGGGGCGCCTGGGTGGCTCAGTCGGTTAAGCGTCCGACTTCGGCTCAGGTCATGATCTCGCGGTTGGTGAGTTCAAGCCCCGCGTCGGGCTCTGTGCTGACAGTTCAGAGCCTGGAGTCTGTTTCAGATTCTGTGTCTCCCTCTCTCTCTGACCCTCCCCCGTTCATGCTCTGTCTCTCTCTGTCTCAAAAATAAATAAATGTTAAAAAAAAAAATTTTTTTTTTTTTAAAATCAATTACCATAAAAGCAAAATGGGAGAAAGGATATACAAAATATAACTGTAAAAAGTTTTATTGTTAAAGTCAACATAGAAAGTTAATTTCACTTAATCAGGACAAATGTAAAATAGAAAAAATAATTTTTTAAACTGTGCCCATTTACCAAAAATACACATATAGGCAATTAGTGTGGAGAATTGCTGTTACACTTAAAATTTTGTTGTGTAACTGGGGTGCCTGGATAGCTCTGTTGATTAAGCATCTGACTTCAGCTCAGGTCATGATCTCACAGTTTGTGAGTTCAAGCCCAGGCTCTGTGCTGATAGCTCAGAGCCTGGAGTTCTGTGTCTCCCTCTCTCTCTGCCCCTCCACCGTCCCTGCTTGCTTGCTCGCTCGCTCGCACTCTCTCTCAAAAATAAATGAACATTAAAAAATTTTTTTAATTAAAAAAAACAATTTTGTTCTGTAGCCATAATTAGGTATTAAGTTTTTAATGTAAAACATGTTACCTAGAGGACCATGTGTATTAATTTGAGCTTGGATTGATAACAATGCCCCTCACTGAGGAGGATGAGGTATATACCTAAACTAATATTATTTCAGCCACAGGTTTATACCTCTGTTACATCTGTTACTGATTTCTCAGCAGAAGGTACAGTTTTCAGTTTTCACTACAGAAATCATACAGAATAAGGAAGGTCATAGATATGATGTAATACTTGCTGAGATTTTCACTTACAGGGTGAACATACCAACCTCTTTAAACAGGAAGTCTCTTCATCTCTGGAAAATGGGTGTTGTCATTTTTCTCACAGTGTGTTACAGACTTATTGACCTGTGAAGATTCTGGCTTTACATGGTGATTTTAGGTTCAGGTAGACTATACCTGCCCCTCTCCCCCCAGACTGTCCCTTTCCTGCCTGGCTTCAAAGCTTTTCTTCCCCTTTTGGCCACGGTAGTATTAATTTGAACTGATCACTTCTAAAAATAGTCAGTACTCTAGATTTGTGTTTCCCAGGACTCATTTTTTTTTTAATTTTTTTTTAATGTTTATTTATTTTTGAGAGAGACAGAGAAAGAATGTGAGTGGGTTAGGGGCAGAGAGAGAGGGAGACACAGAATCGGAAGCAGGCTCCAGGCTCCGAGCTGTCAGCACAGAGCCCACCGTGGGGCTCGAGCTCACGAGCTGCGAGATCATGACCTGAGCCAAAGTTGGACGCTCAACCGACTGAGCCACCCAGGCGCCCCTCCCAGGACTCATTTTGTAATCAATAGTTGGTTGTTGTTATTTTTTCCATATACTTCTCTTTGTTCACATTGGACCTCTTGGGTTTCTCTGTGTTGCCAGAATCACAAACATTTTTTTCCATTAACTCACGTTGACTCAGCATTTTCAACAGAAAGAAATTTTGTCTATCTGAATAAATCATTTATTTATGAAAAAAATTGTCTCTTTAGAGATGCAGTTTAAGTGGCATTTGGTGTGGCATTTCAGGAAAGATAGCGCTAACTAGCCAAAAGATAATCCTACACAGAAGACATGTTGCATTCGCCTCAATCAGTTGTATTTGCCCAAGGGGCCAACCCTTCCTTACGGATTTCCCAGTTCATCCAGCATAGAAATGAGGCTCTGATTTACTCTTATGAGCAGAAAGCACATTGTCCACTTGCCAGTTTACTTAGACATAGTCACTCTGATGACAGTTTGGACATTTTGACTGAAAATTCAACATGTTCTTAAGTGAACCGTTTTTCTCTTTAGAATCACAAACGGCTATTATGCAGGCTCTGTAACGGCAGGAGGGAGATGTGATGAGCTGATCACAGCACATACAGAAGCATGTACGAAATGTCTGTTTCCATTTTTTTTTAAATTTGGGTATAGTTGACACACATTAGTTTCAGGTGTGTAACTTAGTGATTTGACAGGTTTATACATTATGCTGTGTTTACCACAAGTGTAGCTACCGTCTGTCCCATTACATAACTATTTTAGTATCATTGACGGTATTCATTATGCTGTGCCTTTTATTCCTGTGACTTAATCATTCTTCCTATCTTCCTCTCCCCTTCACCCATTCTGCCCAACTCCACACTCCCAACCTCTCTGACAACTATCAGTTTGTTCTCTGCATTTATAGGTCTGATTCTGCTGCCTTTTTTTTTTGGGGGGGGGGGGGGCGGGCTATAGCCGATGTCAGAGAAATTACCGCTTATGCTTACTTTTAGGATTTTTATGGTTTCACGTCTCACATTTAGGTCTGTCTGCTTATATTTAAAGCCTCTAACATGTATAGTACTACGATATTTTTACAACACTAATGATGATGCCACCCATCTATGATCAGACTTTAATCAGCTAAGTATTTTTAAAAACTGTACCTCTGATGTTTTGTGCATAGTATTAAAGCAGTGTGGGGAGTACAGAAGAGAATGATACGGTTCCTACCTCAGAAAGTGTAAATGAAGGTATCTTACTTTCTAACACACAGTGTGTTAGAATTAGGCTGTGTGTGTGTGTGTGTGTGTGTGTGTGTATGCACCCAAACATGCACACATGCTGAGATATTTATGGTATATGTGCAGGTAACTAAAGTATGAGACTGTGTTGTAAGTGGTAAGGAGTTCAGACTAGAGGTCATTTCTGCTTGAAGTGATGAACTGTTTAAGGGCAAGGTGGCATATGAGCAGGGTTTCGAAAGGATAGTGAGGATTTCATCAGGAGTCTAGTAAAGAAGCTTGATACGGTTTTAAAAAAATAAAAAAAAAAAAAAGAAAGTCAAAGGTTCCAGATCAGCTATTCACTTACCAGTTGTGTGAATTCAGCCAGATTACTTAATCCCTGTGACCTTCAGCTTCCTCACCTATAAGATGAAAATTAGAATAATCCTTATCCTAGAGTGTTTTTAGGAACATTAAGTGACATAAAGTGATATGAACAAGTTTTGTAAACTGTAAAATGCTGTACAAATGTTAGTTTTACAGTAAATATTGAGGATGTCATGACCCAAAGCCATGGAATCTAAGTGTCAGTAAACCACATAGCCTAGAACACAAAATGTATGAAGATGACTGAATGTTGATTTGTCCATATGATTCCTCACTTGGGAAAACAACCTTAAATCTTAGAAAAGCCTTTCAAGATTCATGCTGACCTTCTTCTGCAAAAGATCATTTTAAAAGACTTAGATTTTCAAGCGAAAATTGAACTAGCTGTAAATGTTTAGTTTTCTTGAGTTAATGTAAACATACGCAGAATTAATTCTCAGGTAAACCGCTTTAGTAGAGATTATAACACTGCACAAATATAGCTAATGTATCTTGCAAAGTGTGTGTGCTTAGAGAACATGGCTATCACGTTTGATTTAGAGGACAAGTCTTGGGTGGATCAGAGGTGCTCCACTGAACGAAACAGGGTGTGAATTATTTAAGCTACTACGTGGGATCCCTGTATCTTATGTTACAGGTGGCTTGTATAGTAACTCCATGAAATGATTATTTAAAAGAAAGATATCCCTTGTCTGATGAGATGTCAGAAAATGGATTCATGGGTGTTTTTTACAGAAATTTCTTTTTTAAATGTGGTTAGGAAAAATATTCAATAAATTTGTAAACAAAGGAGTGGAGGGAGTGCTTAGGGCATAAAACAGCATTGGGAATTATACCGTGAATATTACATCACTTACATATTGTCTTGTCTTGGGCTCTCTCTCCATTTATATGGATTCCAGTGAAATAAGATTGGAATTACTTTTCTCAAGGCAGAGAACTTGGAAAACAGCATGGTACTTGAACACTCTTACTCATTTGAAAAGCTTTTGAATACACGAAGGGGATTTAAGAGTGCACTTACCTGGATGAGCACTAAGTAATATACGGAATTTTTGAATCACTGTATTGTACACCTGAAACTAATAAAACACTGTATTTTAATCACACTGGAATTAAAATAAGTAAAGAGCTGGCTTTTTGAGGAGAAAAAAATCCTAAGTACTGATAGTGGGGATTTTTGTTAGTTTGGTTTTTGGTTTTGGTGACTAATCCTAAAATCTCTGATGTTTTCCAGACTACCTTGCTAATCATGGCCGGTTAAATGAGTCTGAGGCCAGGCGCAAATTCTGGCAAATCTTGTCTGCTGTCGATTATTGTCATGGTCGGAAGATTGTGCACCGTGATCTCAAGGCTGAAAATCTCCTGCTGGATAGCAACATGAACATCAAACTAGCAGGTAGCTGGGATGCAGCTGGCTCAAACGTGACCAGACCCGAGCCACTGCACGTGTGTGTGTGTGTGTGTGTGTGTGTGGGTGTGGGTGGGTGTGGATGCCACAGGCAGAGGTTCAGGAGCATTTCTACCAGTGACATCACGCTTTCTCAAAGTGTGTCTTCCTTATTTCGTTAGTGCTATGTGTAAGGAAAAGTAAGAGAAATATATTCATTATTAATGTACAGAGTGGCAGCACTACACCCAGGGTCTGATTTGTGGCCAGGTCCCTTGGTGTGCTATGCTGGAGGAGGTGCAGGTGTGGGAGTGTGTCAGGGGGCTGCTGGCCTGGCCAGAGAAGCAGTACAGGTTGCCGGTGACGAGCCCGGCTCTCCTGCTTAAGGCTGGTGGCTGCAGAGAGGTCACAGACAGATTAAAGACAGTGATAGGGGTCAAATGCCTTGTTCCAATACAGTAACGTTTTGATTTATAACATGGAGGCTAAGGGTAAGGATTGCCTTACTAGTTTTCCTCCTACCTTTTTCATGATTGTAAAAAGTTTTCTATTTTATACTCAGGTTTCTTTATCCACCTGGTCAAAAGTTCAGTAAATATTTATGTGTCAAGTATTTTGCTATGCTAGGTCCTGGAATACAAATCCTCTGTTTCTAGAAGTCTAGTGGAGAGAGAAAAATAATTAAAATACAATATGTTGCCCAGAAATATATGTACAAAATGCAGTAGGAATCCAGGTGAAGGAACAGCAGTCTACCTGAGAAGTCAGGGAGGCTTCACGGAGAAGGTGCTATTTGAACTTAGGCTTGAGAGAGGAATTAGAAGCTTGCCAGGAGGATAAACAGGAGTAGGATATTGCACATAGGCAGGCCGACTGTGTAAATACCACAGATAAAAGGAGAGGGAGAGAGATGGAGATTGGTGTGGTGGGGAACTGTGGCTCCATATTGGTGAGACGTGAAATCTGCAGGCCCAGGGGATCGACACAGGGGAACAGTAGGCAAAGAGCAGAATATGCAGGGTCTTGGATGCCATGAGAGGTGTCAGAGTTTGTTCTGTTGCCGTTAGGGAGCGTGACCTATCGAAAATTGTAGGCTGGGGTGGGAGTGCAGGTGGGACTGGGGTACTATGATTAGATCTGCGTGTTGAAAGGAGGTCTCTTTCTGGCAGCAGAGTGAAGATGGGTAGGAGGTGTGGGTAAGACTGAAGATAGGAAGATTGGTAAGGAATCTCAGGCAGTGGTCCAATTAAGAGAATGTGGGTCTGGGCTAGAGGTTGTAGGTGTGGGAGGGAGATTTATTTCACTTACGGTTTTGAAGAAGATAAGGGGCTTGGAACAAAAGCTCAGCAAGGTTGCAGGTAGTGTTTGTTCTAGGATTGTTCTAGGTTTGTTCCAAGATTGTTAAAGAGGGCAGAGGCACATCCGGATGAGAGGAGCTGACCGGGAAGTTACCGGCTGACTTCCTAGGTTGGATACTTGACTCCTAGGCTCAGGGAGAAAACAACAGCCTTGGTTTGTAGCATTGTGGTATAAAATAGAAGTCAAAAGCCTCTGATTTGTGCACATAACTGGTTTGTTTCTATGTCGTTTCCCATCAGTTTTTGCCTTGGGCATGTGGGGGAAAGCAAATAATTAATTTTTACTTCATGTTAATTTTAATAATTAATTTTAAATGCCAGCGTTACGTATGGTTCAGGGAGGTAATGGATTTTCCATTCTGCAGGCTATGACTTTTTTTGTAATGGGATTGCCTGAATAAGACAGTGGTTTGTTTTTTGTTTTTTTTTTTTTAAGTTAATTTGTTACATTCCCATTGTATATATATAAAGATTTGTCTTGATTTGTCTTTTTTGTTTTGAAAATGCAATCCACAGTATTGGTGTTTCCATCGTTTTTTTAATGTGCATTCACATCTCCCATTTGTGGTTTTTGTTTTTGTTTTTCTCCTTCTTCTTTTGGCCCTTCCATGCCATTCTTCTATAATGCACTTGACGGGAACGTTTTGTTTACTTCTTGAAAGCATCTCCTGCCCTCAAATTGTCCTCTTCAAACAAGGCTCTTGTTTTTTGAAGTCCTTAACTCTGTAGAAAGAAAGGGGAAACCCCTGCTTCACCATCACATTCCTTTATCACTAAAAGAAAAATTTCACGCACAAAAAAAAATACCTCCAAGGAGTTCTGGGAGTCTTTTTGGGCAGAGAAAGGTTAGTCATGTGAGTCATATGCTATAGAAATTACAGAGTGCTCTGTCACTAACATCTCAAAAGAAAATGTCAAAGTAGAACACCAAAGAAACTTGCAAACAAAATATACAGAGCACTCCTTTAAGGTCGTAACCAAATTTTGCCGGGCTATAATGTCTTCTTTAATTCTAGCCTATAATATAGGTAGGTAAACTCAGTATTTCTAATGTCATGCATTATGTGGTATTCACAGCTTGGTCTCTTTGACCTCCGAATCTGTGCTTCCTCCCCTATATCTTGTTATAGTTTCCAAGCATTATTGGTCAGTTTTTCCTCAAGGGGTTCTCGCTGAATTTAGGATTTTATCATTCAGAATTTATGCATTTAGTGTCATTGATTCCATACCTCGCAAGTGGGGACACATGCATGCTTGCATGCACACACAGTACATCTAGACACTCAAATGTCATCTTGTCCACATTTTTTTCTGTCATTCTTACCACCATTTACCCCAAATTCTAGCAAATCTTTATTAAGCCTCTACTGTGCTTGAATCCTGGAGATTCAGGTATTTCAAGAATACAACAACGACAATGCGGGGAAGTTTAACTCTGCTCTCACCCCAAGGAGTTAACCGAGAACCAAGGCTTATCTAAATATAACACAAGAAGATAATTGTTATACAGGCCCCGAGGCTAGAGGAAAGGCTAACTCTGCCTGAAGAACCAGGGAAATTATTAGCTAAGACTTGATTAAGAAGAAGACCTTTGTGGAGGGATAGGGGGAGAGAGAAGCAAGGGGTAAGGTAGGGATGGCAGCTCCAAGCAGGTGGATCAGCATGTGCAAAGGCAGGCAGGCCAAGGAATTCGAACTGTGTAGGGAAGGTGTAGACAGAACTAGTGGAATCAAAGTGTTGATGACACATGATGGGGAAAGAGTCTGGACAGGTAGGCCGACTCAGATCATGGAGAATTTTACATCCCATCAAAATTTAGATGTGTTTCAGTGCTCTTAAAGAATTTCTCCAGGATGTTTATTTTTATCCATAGATTTTATAACTTTTTTATACTCCTGCTTTCCTTTAAAAACATCATCTTGGGGCGCCTGGGTGGCTCAGTCGGTTAAGCATCCGACCTCAGCTCAGGTCACTATCTCACGGTCCGTGAGTTCGAGCCCCGCGTCGGGCTCTGGGCTGATGGCTCGGAGCCTGGAGCCTGCTTCCCGTTCTGTGTCTCCCTCTCTCTGCCCCTCCTCCGTTCATGCTCTGTCTCTCTCTGTCTCAAAAATAAATAAACGTTAAAAAAAAATTAAAAAAAAAAATTAAAAAAAAAATAAATAAAAACATCATCTTGTGATCTCTGAGGATTCTTCTTGAATTTTAAAGAATTCCGACACATGTAGGAAAGATGGGACTCCATGGAAAAATGCAAAATTATTCCCGCAAATTGTACTTGGTTTATTCTTCTTATGAAAATCTCTTTAATTGCTAAATGGGTTGAATAATTGAACTGTTTTAGCTATCTTCTTTGTTGAAACTGAGAAAGTGCAAATCAAAACTAGTGTAAATGATAATTTTTGTCTCTGTTCATAAGAGATAAAATGCGTAGAAGTATCAGTGTTTCATTGTAATAAATACAGAAACACGGCTTTGAAATCAGTTTCTAATATATGCTCTTCCAATGAGTAAAGACCTCAGCCACTGATGGGCCATGGGTCCATCCATACCGGTGTGTGTTCATTGCCTCGATTATGAGACCTCCAGCCTTTGCAAAACACCAGGCAGAATGCAAAGGAATATTGGCTTTTGTTGTATAGTTGCGGTACTCTTTCCTTTTAGCTGTTCTGGCAAAGACTGTTCAGGCACGAAGTTGACAATAAATAGGTGAAGGACATTTTGTTTTATTCTTCACCTTTCCTAATCTGAAATGTTTATAATAAATACTTAAAGATAAAAATGTATGAATTACTTGGAGGAAGTTTTCAGAAAGTATCACAATTCAAACAAGGCTTCACATAAAGAATGTGGAGTGTGCTATCAGACACGACTGGTGCAAATTCGGGCTGTGCCACTTAGTGGCTGTGTGACCTTGGGCTGATTATTTAACCTCACTGTGCTGTGTTGCCACATATATATTAAACAGATTAATCTGTTTCTCAGGAATATTGCGAGAATTAGTGATAATGTTACAGACGATGGGTAGCAGGTAAGAGTATGGTCTCTAGAACCAGACCACTTGGCTTTGAACCATGGTTCTGCCACTTACTAGATGGGTGACTTTGGACACATTACCTAACGTCTCTGTCCTCAGTTTCCTTATCTTTGAAGAGGGCATGATAGAAGTTCATATCTCATACTGGTTACCAGTTAATATTTGCAAAGTACTTAAAACAGTGCCTGGTACATAGTTAATGCCATTTAAGTATTAAATAAATTGTTAATTAAAGTTCCTGGCACCATGTAAACACTCACTAAAAGGTAGCTATTACTTGTGTTCAGTATATACCTGATTCCATGTGAAAACAAGTCCTGAAAATTTTCATAGCCTTATAATCGCCCCTACCGTGTTTTTTGTTTTTATTTAATCACCAAGGCCTTAAAGCCTTATTAATACAAGTCACAGAGGAATAAGACAAGTTTATCACTTATATTCTAAATTGTCTCTGCTCCATACAAATTAATTATTTTTCTGAGAGCGATCTTAAATGTAATCAGTAATGTGTAATAGCCTGATGGATCTGACCTGTGCATCACAAGTCACTTGTCTCCAGCCCTTGAGGAAGGCTTCCCTTCTGAATAGACCATGATCCCCGAGTAGCCCTTCACCTCTCATTATTGCTTCTAACAATCTTCCTGTTTACTAGAAGACCTTGGGACAGGGTTTCTGGATATATAATTCCAGTTTTGTGTCCTGAAACCAAAAAAGGGTGGGAGAGACTGAGATAGGTTTTATTAGTAAAATATTTATAAAAAGTCTTCCATTGGTATCCTTCTGCCACTAGTAGGATGTGAAAAAGAGCTTTGCCTCAGCAAACACAGTGATACCTCGTGTTTATCCTTTAAGCCCACTTAGCACTAGCAGCACATTAAGCCGGGACTGTGGAAGACAGCTCAGAGGGTTTTGTTGAGTTTTGTTTTCTTTTGTTTTCCCCCTCCTTTTCTCCCTTCGTGCTCTCCACCCCATTTGGGGCTAAGGAAGACCATCTATTTGCTTCTTAGCCCACTGAACCCTCTCATCGGACAAATGTCTCACACTGGTCAGCAGGATCACATTTCATCTCAACTGTGGTGATCATTCTCTCGGTGCCCTCCGGTCAGGTGGAAAGGGAGTGACTGATGTTTGGAAGTAAGCTGTGCAGCTGGCCTTTTCTTGCAGGGTGGGGGTGGGGGCAGCAAAGCACACGGTGATGTCAGTATCCTGTCAGTATTCCGTTTACCCAATGTGTCAGCTTCGTCCCTACCCCCGTCCCACCTTTCATTTGTCAGCTTTCATTTCCTCATAATTGTCTTCTTTGCTCCTATCGTCATAATTACAAAAGAGGTGTATCTCTCCAGCGAGACGGGGTATCTGAATTCTACTGGTAATTTTAGAAACAAGGATAAAATTAACCCTAAAGCCATCTGCTACTCTGTAGGAGAATTTTTTTAATTATAAATTAGACATTATAACACACTGCTGGGGATTAAAAATTGCCTTGGTTGTGTTGATTCCTAGAATTCATTTACTTTTTCTTAGCTTGAAGACTGGTTTTAAATGTTTTGTTTTTTCCCTTTTCAGAAAAAAATTAATTTACCTAATGACTTCTGTTTAGTCTTTGTGTCATTTACGTAAAAATCCTGAAAGTATTCAATAATTATAATCATTTTGCAACAATAAACAGTGACAGACTGTTTAACATTTTCTGTATCTATTTCACAACCTTCATTTTATTCTGTTTCCTGGCTCCTTGAAGAGTGGTCTGGGGACCAGCAGCATGAGCATCACTTTGGAGCTTGTTGGAAATGCAGAATATCAAGCCCAGCCCTAGACCTGCTGAATCAGCACCTGCCCCTCAGCAGGTTTTCCAGGTGGCTCGTATGCCTGCTGATGTTCGATCTGTTTCATGGCCGCAATCAACAGAATTCTCTTGTGCTTGGTTCCCGTCAGACGGCAATTATCAGGATCAGCTTATTTATTCTGTGCAAGGCCTTGTTATTCCTAAAACACTGGCCCTCTGATAATGATATTTGGGCACAGATAACTTATTTAATTTAGTGATGACAGTAATAATAATTGGCATTTGTTGTCCGTAAGATAACAGGTCAATCACTTTGAAAGTATAAAGCAGACAATCATAGCAGTTCTAGTACAGTTTTCAAATATATCCATGGTCTGTTACTGGTTACTTAGATAAGAGGTTGTTAGAGCACTCCACTTTTGAGGCCAAGTTCATTTCCATGAGAGTCCGTCAACAGTAATTGCGTCTGTTCTGTGGTTAAACAGTCTACTCCAAAACCTCTCTTCTGTAGACATTTCAGGCCTCACAGAAACCAGGTGAGAGAATATGGGTATACTGGGAAATATCAAAGCCATTGTTAAGAGTAAAACCCCTGGAGAACATTGATCTGGGATCTGGGCACATACCATCTCACATGAAAGGGCAAGAGGTCTCTTCAACACGTTGTGCATTCTTAAAAAGAACATGGGTTCCTGGGGTGCCTGGGTGGCTCAGTCGGTTGAGCGTCCGACTTCAGCTCAGGTCGTGGTCTCGCAGTTCATGGGTTCAAGCCCCACATTGGGCTCTCTGCTGTCAGCGAGGAGCCTGCTTTGGATCCTCTGCCCCCTTCTCTCACTACCCCTCCCCTGCTTAGGCGCTCTCACGCTCTCTCTCTCTCTCTCTCTCTCTCTTTCAAAAATAAGTAAGCATTAGATAATCTTAAAGAGTATGGATTCCTAAAATGAACGTAAGTATATATTTCTGACATTTACTTTGTAAACATCTTAATTATTTCCATTTACTCATTAAGGATGCTGTTGACATATCAGGTAATATTATAGAGAAGAGAAAGCCCTCAGTTGTCAATTCTGTTGGCAGAGGGATCAATTAGGAAATCTCTCATCTCTACTAATGTAAAGGACTTTTCCTGGGTTTATGACAGCCTTACCTCCCATTGTGAGTTGGATTAAACTTCTCTGACTAGCAAAATTCTTGGAACATCTGTGATTTAGTTTAAAAGAACACCTGGCTTGCAGTTTAAAAAAACCTGTATTTGAATACTGGCTAAGCCAGTCATAGCGACAGGTACCTGGGCAAGTCTTCTAACCACTTGGAGCTTCAGTTTCCTTGTTGGTAAGACAAGGACAGTCACATTTCATAGAACTGTCATCACAATTAAATGAAATAACATGTTACAAAAATACCAAGTGTGTAATGCCTAATCCAGTGTACGTTTGACATAAATGTTTTTTGGATTTGATGATAACTAGACCGTGTTGAAGGACTAGTTGTCGTTTGTTTCTAAAACTTCTAATGATTTCGTACTGAACTTTCTTAAAATTAAGAAGCTAAGAGATTCTTCGAGAAAGATAGGGGGTTTTTTTCCTACTATGTTCAAGAAATGTTGAAAATCATGATTGACCTGACAAATTCAAGGTGTGTTATGAGGGAGAGTTCAGTTACTCCCTACACAAGACAGATTGCTGCAGAGGAAAGAAAGTTTTTATATCTTCAAAATTTTCTAAGAGTTGGTCAATCATGTATGAATAAAAGTAGTATCAAAATAACACTAGACTGAACCATGGATTGCAGTGAGAAGTATTGGTGTCAATTCATGAGTTGTTGGTTTTTTTTCTTTTAAATACATATACATATAGAAAGGAACAAGAATAGATATGAGGGGCATACATGGCTTTTAGCATTCATACATATACTTCCTAACTCTCTACGCTGACACGGACTAGAAGCAAGTGACATCCCAGCTACAGTGAGTACATGTAGGTCCTAGTCTTGGTTTATTATTTTTTTTAAGTTTTATTGATTGATTTTAAGAGCGAGAGAGAGGGTGTCCTAGCAGGGAAGGGACAGAGAACTCCAAGCAGGCTCCGCACTGTCAGTGCAGAAGCTGATGCGGGGCTCGAACCCACAAACCGAACAGTGAGATCATGACCTGAGCCGATATGAAGAGTAATAGTTTCATCCGACTGAGCTACCCAGGCACCCACGTCTTGCTTTCTACATACCATTCCTCTATCAAAGTAACCAGAGCTCCTTGGAAAAGTGGTTGGTTCCAGAGTGGAGGCAGGGAAAATACAAAAGAAGCCTGAAACATCTTCTGGTGCCAGAGATAAGGAAATACTTGAAATAAAATGACATTTTAAAAAGATGGGGACGTGTTGAAAGGATATAGAAACCAACCTGAATTAGTTTCTCATGGCCAAAGCGAGAACTATTTGAGCATCAAAATAAATAACAAGAGTATTAGAACACACATACAAAAAATAAATGTTCATGATAAATACAATGATAATATTATAAATAATAAATGATTTAATGAATAAATAAAAGGGGAAGAAGGGACAACTCCTCCTTAAAGAAGAATTGTAATTAATAAGTGTAGAAGAAATGAGGGAAATGAAAACTCACCATTAGAACATTACAGTAGTCATTGCTGCAGTGAAGATCTACCAGGAGGGGCACCTGCGTGGCTCAGTTAAGCTCAGTTTATTAATTATAATGGGGCAAATAGTAACTTTATAACAGGGAAACCCAACAGAAAGCACCCTAAGAGATCAAGGTTAATAATCCCACCACTAATTAGACGTGCTACCATGCATCCCCTGATCGGATGCACTGAGAAGAGCACTCTACCTCTTGAAGTTCTGCCCCAAAATCCATAATCTGAAACCAGTCATGAGAAAACACCAGGCAAACCAGACTGAGGGACAGTCTATAAAATATGTGACCTGTACTGTATTGTTGCATCTTTTCTGAAAATCTAAAATTACTTTAGAGTTGAAAGTTAAATAATATCAATGTGAATCCAGCATTCCACGGCCTAAGTTCTGTGGTGGAGAAACAGGAGTCAGAATGTCTGAAGGAGGGGCCCCTGGGTGGCTCAGTTGGTTGAGCGTCCGACTTCAGCTCAGGTCATGATCTCACAGCTTGTGAGTTCAAGCCCCGTGTCAGGCTCTGCATTGACAACTCAGAGCCTGGAGCCTGGTTCGGATTCTGTGCCTCCCTCTCTCTCTGCCCCAACCCACTCACATTCTGTCTCTGTCTCTCTCAAAAATAAATAAACATTTAAAAAAAATTTTTTTAATTAAAAAAATAACTGAAGGACATAGCAGCCATCATTGTTGGTACTAACCTGCAGATCAGAGGTAGAGAGTACACAAAACTAGACAGGTGTTTGCATTCCAGCCAGAGCCACCCCGGATCTGGAGGTAGCATAAAGAGAAGAATGCCCAAGTTACTGTTTTCACAATGGTTTCCAAAAGTCTGACAATAATGTGGGGTCTTTTATTATTCTCTGTTGTCAGGAGTCTCTCTTCAGTGTTTGCACAGCAGTTGACATATAGGCCCTCAAATGTTGAATGAAGGAATGAATCTGGTTACTGTGATGAAACACTGACCCATTCCATTTGAATAAAAGGCAGTAAGCAAATCCTGCACAGCCATGCCATTTTCATATCTCATCGTTCTCGCTCACCCCTCGTTGCACTTAGATGCATTTAGGCAGAAAGCTGCAGACTGTGAATGAAGCAAATTAGGTTCCTGTGAAGAAGTGAAAAGACTTTTATTTTTAAGTGCCTTTCTATTGCCACTTCTTAAACCTGACAATTATTACCTTACTCAAAAATAGCTACATATCACAGTGCCAGGGAGGGACATAAAGGTGGTGGTTAACAGCAAGGGCTCTGTAGTCAGACTTCGTTTCTATTACAGTTTTTCAACGTAAACGCAAGGTAGTTGACTTTCTACCCTCACTTTCTCCTAAAATACAGATGTCTCATAAGATTATTAAGAGGAAACCATCTTCAGGGTGCCTGGGTGGCTCAGTCGGTTGAGTGTCCGACTTTGGCTCAGGTCACGATCTCACGGTTCATGGGTTCAAGCCTCACATTGGACTCTGTGCTGATAGCTCAGAGCCTAGAGCCTCCTTCGGATTCAGTGTCTCCCTCTCTCTCTGCCCCTCACCTCCTCATGCTCTGTTTCTGTCTCTCAAAAATAAATAAAAATGTTAAAAAAGAAAAAGAAGAAGAAACCATTTTCTGCAGCACCTTGATGGCCCAGTCAGTTAAGCGTCTGACTCTTGGGTTAAGTAATTTGCCCAACGTCACACAACTCAGTGGACAACCCAGGATTTGATTTGAATCTTCCTGATTCCATAGTCTTCCTGAACCCATACCTCAGATGATTGTAGAAACCATGTTTAAGTGTTTTGACAAGGTTATAGAAGACATCTGCATATGTGCTACGATAATAGCTTTAGTGAACCTGATTGTCTTTAGGCATTGCTTTTAATGTTGCCCCAGGCTCAAGTTTCTATTTTCCTCATTTCTCTACAGGAAATTGAAGTAAACGTCTGTTTAGTGCAACTCTCCTTATAAGTTAACAGACACTTTCTTTGTCCTGAATGTGTAAAGCTGTGGTTGAGCCTGGGCTACCATAGGCACAGTGATGCTTTCCCAGCTCTGGCTCTCGCCTTGCCTATGAAATGTACCAGTGAGAGAGCCTAGGCAGTAAGGAGGCCAGGCCACCAGGCCCCGTCACTCCTCTGAGAGGACACAATCCACCAGGGCCCAGGGAACATCAGATTGAAGTTCTATAGTGACTCTTCGAGATGTTAAAACTTTACAATGCTATTCAAAGGGTATCCTCAACTTACATGAGCCTAAAATTCCTCCTGTGATTAAAGTTTAAAGTACAACAGTTATTGGACCTATTTCAGGATCTCCAGACACACATCCTGGAGCTTCTTGGGCTTTAATACGTGAGTGAAGTTAACATTTTCCTCTTTAAATGTTACTGGAATTTCTAGTCCTTGACTCATTTGAGAGTATAGCTTTTCTGGAAACTTAGAAACCTACATCAATAAGGACATACGGGTTATGATGTGGTATGAGTAGTTAGTCATAGAGGTGGAGTTGAGAAGGTAAGACCTCTCTGACGGTCCTTTGGGAAAGCAGAGTGTAGGACTGAACTGTGGTCCCATGATGAAGGGAGAGGTTCGCCCTGCCTGGTTTGTACTCTTGGATGCCAGTGTTCCACCAGGTCTGGACGGTGCCTGAGGCTCTTCCCCACGTGCACCCTCACTTGTCTTTGGAACCCTCAGAGTCCTCTCCACTTTCCTGTCCTTCCCGTATATTTTCTCAGAACCTTTGTTTCTGAAAGGCGGTAGTTCGTAATGATGGCTTCACGAAAAGAGAAGGGAGCTGACCTTTGACATCTCCCATGCTCTAGGCACTTTACGTGTTTCAGCTCATTTAATCCTCACAGCATCCTGTCTGGGTAGGTAGATTATCACTACATTTATAGATGAAGAAATTTAAGTTCAGGGAAGTTGAGTTGTCTACCAAAGGGGCTTGAAGCTAGAAAAGCAGGAAAACCGGAAGTCTGCTCTCATCCTCCTTAACTGGAGAGATTGTGCTCTGCTGTGAAGCTGTGGTGTTGGGGGTTGTGACTGTTGTTGACTGTCACTACTGCTTGCCACGAGTTTGTATGTCAGTGAGCCAAGGGAACGCTTCGCCTGCAGTTACTCACATATGCCGTAGTCTCCCAAGTGTGAACAGTGTGAGTTGATGTTAAGTCACCGGATCCTCACAAAAACCTGCCAACTACGGATGTTTATTATTTCAACTTTGCAGATGGGGAAACCAAGGCTCACAGAGATTGATACAGAGTCACACAGCCAGTGAGTCTGGAACTGGAGATTTGATCCAGTACTCATGGGGACACCTTTTAAAGCTCACTATCCCTGCAGCACCCTACACCAGCCAGGAGTAGAGCCAGTTTCTGTCACTAAGGCAGTGTTCTCCGGTCAGGAGTCTTACAACATAAGACAGTATTCCTGTAACTTACAAAATAACAGGAATTTGTTTCCTGAAGGCTTAGCAAAAGGGCACAAGCTTGCATTTATACCGAAACTCACTGAAATTGGTCTTTTCGTGCATATTGAAGGCATCTGAGTAGTGTTGCCAAAGTGCCTGCTGTGTAACAAAGCTATAGATTCAGTATGACTAATGTTATTTAAGGGAAGGCCATTCACTGTTTTGAGGTATAATGCCGCTCATTCTGTAAATGAGTAAGTGATAGGTGTCTTGTGGCTGGCTGGGCCAGAGAGCCATCACATGATAATGAGCTATTCAGATGCACATCTGCTTAAATCAGAATGTATGGGCCAACTCTTAAAGAATTGTGACCTGAGAAACACGGGACTCAGTTGCCTTAAGAGGTTCTAGATCTTGCTACCTTGGGTAACGGAGCTGTCGTGTTTAGGTAAAGATCTTAAATTTTTACTCATTTGTTTCTTTCCTTAAAGACTATAAAAGATAAAGAGCTCATGGGGCCCCTGGCTGGCTCGAGGTTGAGCATGTGACTCTTGATCTCGGGGTCATGAGTTCAAGCCCCATGCTGAGCATAGAACTTACTGAAAAAAAACTTTAACTTAAAAAAAAAAAAAAAAGAAGAAGATAAAGAGTTCTTAATCATGGAGTAATTGAAATTCTAAGATTTTCTAATTCAAGTTGGTTGTCCACACCAATGGATTTTCTTTCGGCCTTAAAAATACATGACCTAAAGTCTTTTTCCAGCCTCTCACTCATTGTCTTGGAGAAAAAAACTTGATTTATACATTCGTTCATTCCACAAATATTTATTGAATACTTGATATTTGCTAGTCACTGTGCTCCGTGCTGAGGACACATCACAAGATCAATGCTGTTCCTCACAGAGCGAATAGTAGTGCTATCGTTGATACAGCATATTGTAAAATTTGTTACAAGAAACTCAGTATAGTTTGAGAACACAGATGAAAGTAACATTTATTTCCATCCCAATAGATTTCGGTTTTGGAAATTTCTTTAAAAGTGGTGAACTGCTGGCAACATGGTGTGGCAGCCCTCCTTATGCGGCCCCCGAAGTCTTTGAAGGGCAGCAGTATGAAGGACCACAGCTGGATATCTGGGTACTTGTTTGCTTTGCCGTGTTCAGTGCATCTATGACAATGACCCTTGGTACTTAGGCCCATCGCCGAAGCTCTTGGTACCTAACACATAGGCCGTAGTTCATACTTTCCCCGCCCACTGGACTGTAATTTGAGCATTCTGAATTTGATTCTAGGAAAGAATTTCTAGGGGCAGATGTTATTACTTTAATATCAGCAATAATTTTAAGTAGTAATCAAAAGAAATTAAATTCAGATCTTTGAGTATTTGTTTTAGGATATTTTATTGCAGTAGTCCGAGTTTTCGATTTTTTTTTTTTTTTTTTTTTCTTTTCAAATTCTGAGACAATAGTAAATCCAAACAGGAGTTTTTCAGCCCAAATGATCTTAAGGGCCCTGGGGATGTTTAGGAAAACAAAGAGTGTTTAAAGTTCTCAGAGGAAAAGTGACTGCACTGTCTTCTTTCCTAGAGCATGGGAGTGGTTCTTTACGTCCTTGTCTGTGGAGCTCTGCCTTTTGATGGACCAACTCTTCCAATTTTGAGGCAGAGAGTTTTAGAAGGAAGATTCCGGATTCCCTATTTCATGTCCGAAGGTAACAAACTTGTTCCTCTTAGAAATGTGCTCTGCAAACTTTGTGCTCTGAGTGAAATGCCTGGGAAAGGCTTCCCTTGTTCTAAGAGTTTGGTGCCATACAAAGTGACTGAGTCACTTCAGAAGCCATAGAAATAAGCTGCCCCCTCCACGTAGGTGAGCGACGCTCCAGCCTTCCTACTTGTGACTGAAAACGGAAAGTTTTCCAGGTTAAGAACAGCACGTCTTCGCATGTGCTCTGGGTCTATAAATGTCCCAGGTTTATTTTAGACTCAGAGAAGCACTTTGTAGACAGAGTCACAACTATTTCACTCTGAGTATGAAGTACATTTTCCCGTATCTTTCGGTGAAAAGTTGAAAAATTGAGTTTTTTAATTGAATTAAAAACTGGCAAAGCTCTTGAATTGAGAGGCGTTGCCCTGACCCCTCCCCGTCTTGGGCTGGCAGGTTACATGCAGCCGACTGGGTTGTTGCCGCAGTTCCATTTACTCCATAGCTTTGGGTGACCATCCTGAACTCTGTCACTCCTAGTGATGGTAGAAGCTGACCTCCAATACTGAAGAGCACAGACCTTGGAGCCAGACTGCCTGGTTTTAATCCCGAGTCCACCACTCACTGGCGGTCTGACATCGACAAGTGATGTCACCTGTCCGTGCTTCCTCAGTCTTTACAATGGAAATAACAGTGGTTCCTTGTAAGAGCCTTGTGAAGATTAACTGAATTAATCTCTGTAAAGCACCTTGCGGGGTGTCTGGCGCCTAGTGAAGGGTATAAGGCCGGTCACGTGGGCTGGTAGAGAGCATGGTGTCGGCTCTGAGAATTAGCTGCTGCCTGAGTCACAGCAGTGCAGTTTCTGAAATGTAATCACAGGTGAATAGCGCTTCCCGTGCGTTTCTCTCAGCTACACCAATGGGGAGAGGAGATCAACAGTCTGCCAGAGAGCTCTCGCCTCACTCACTTACCCTTAATGTATCAGCCTCAGAAGGGGCTCGGGATCCATTTATGTGCTCGTTCTAGGAAGAAGGCTTGTTTTTGTCCTCAGCAGAATCTTAGTCCATGTCTAGATCTTTTCAGTTGAGAAATACGATGGAAGGGTTCATTTAGCACAGGATGGGACAGCCCTACACCCTCCTGTTTTTCTTAAGTATTCATTCACGTGATGGTTACTTTTGTGTCAACACTCACCACGTGAACCTGACAAATACAACTGGCTTTCATGTATTCATTTGAACTTCTGCTTTCCAGTGGGCACTGTGGAGGATACAGAGATTAATGCTGTTGTACAAAGTCACATGACTGAAGCCAGTACCCTGAAGTACAAGATGATTTACGTGACTTTTGTAACATTGTGTTTCCATAGATTGTGAGCACCTTATTCGAAGGATGTTGGTCCTAGACCCGTCCAAACGGCTAACCATAGCTCAAATCAAGGAGCATAAATGGATGCTTGTAGAAGTTCCTGTTCAGAGACCTGTTCTCTATCCACAAGGGCAAGAAAATGAGCCATCCATTGGGGAATTTAATGAGCAGGTTCTGCGATTGATGCACAGCCTTGGAATAGATCAGCAGAAAACCATTGAGGTAAAGTGATGAGAGATTTGACTGAAGATATCTTAGGATTCTCCTGTGCTCAGTAACATGAAAGCTTGTGTCCACACCCACCATCCTGGTGTTAGAGCATGACCATTCCCATCACCTCGGCGTGTCCAGCTTCCCCTGAGGATTGAAATCAGGCTGTTTCATGTTTGCTTCTTTATTCAATATATAAATTCTTCCCTTTGCCCCATCTGCCAAAAAATCAAGAGGTAGTTTATGTAGGTTTGAAAAAAGACAAAGATGGGAACTTAACAAAGTAGAAAATTTCTTGTAAGGGGAAGGGTAGAGTTTTATCCAAGTCATAAGCTACTTTCTATGGAGAATAAATATACATACAGATAGGGAACAAGGCTGAGGGCTGAACAGGAAACCACAAGAGTAGGCATCAGGTTCAGGATTTAGGTTGTGAACTGGAGAAACTGAGAAGGCAAAAACAGCTGGATTCCAGAATTGGAAGTTCTTTGGGTCATAGAACCGAGAGAGTCATGAATCTTGGAAGTTCCTCATCCCTTTGATTTCTGCCCTTTGGTAGGTAGCGTATCCATAGGGAAATACGTTTTTATTACCTGCACAACAGGAAAAAATAGTGCTTTTATGGAGGAAGCACAGCGAGAAAGAACACAAAATGCTTCTTAGGAATATCAAGTGCTCCAAACCGTGCTGCCATTAAGCAAAACCAGACTGGCTTTCCTGCCTGGCTCATCATGTGCTCAGCGATGTGTTTGTGTCCTTGTCCATGAGGTAGATTTCGAATGGCAGCTGTAAGTGCAGTCCCACAGGCCTGTGATTTTTGTCAGGGGTGCTCTACGTCCGAGGTGCCCCGCACAGCACCCGCGCTGGCTGTCGGGAGGGGTGAGAAGCAGGGGAGCTGTTGTTCCTCCATCCGTTAGTGTCCTGGGGAAGCTGGCCGGCGAGGGGTGTGAAAAATTGGGAAGCAACTTTATTTTCAAGCTCTCAAGAGGGTGGGACTGCAAAAACAAGGGGAAAAAATTACCTAACAACGGAGACACAGTGTCTCTCAATCTCCCATCCAAATGTTACTCTCCAGCCCAAAATAATCACCAGGAATTTCCCCAAAGACTTTAATCATTCACTTCAGAGTTTGCAATAGTTTGGACTTGTGTTGAAGTTAAGGAATTAGAGTCTCTGAGCTCAGGTTGCTAACTGACTTTACACCATAGTTACAGCTAGGAGACGGAACCTCACAACCCCATTGCAGACTTCCTACATGAGAAAGTGGTGGTATTTTCTTCTGAATGCAGAGAAATAAATGGAGCCTGTGAATGTAGAAGAGCGAGTCACTTAAAAGTATCACCCTTTATGTAATCAATATGAGAAACTCTCTTTCATTTTAATTTTTTTTTAATTTTTATTTATTTTTGAGAGAGAAAGAGAAAGAAAGCATGAGCAGGGGAGGGGCAGAGAGAGAGGGAGACACAGAATCCGAAGCAGGCTCCAGGCTCCGAGCTGGCAGCACAGATCCCAACATGGGGCTGGAACCCACAAACTGCGAGATCATGACCTGAGCCAAAGCTGGACGCTTAACCAACTGAGCCACCCAGGCACCCCTCATTTTAAATTCTGGAACAGCTTTTATTTTGAGACACACTGTTCATTGTGTTTAAGAACACATGGTTTCTTCCCTCCTTTTTCAGAAAGATGTACATCATTGGATTGGTTTTCATGCTTCTTTGACTTCAGCACTTGCTTTCTCTTTCAGTCTTTACAGAACAAGAGCTATAACCACTTTGCTGCCATTTATTACTTGTTGGTGGAGCGTCTGAAATCACACAGGAGCAGCTTTCCTGTGGAGCAGAGACTGGATGCCCGCCAGCGTCGGCCCAGTACCGTGGCTGAACAAACAGTTGCCAAGGTAACACCATATTAGCCAGTGGTCTCATCTCTCAGGTGCCTATTCATATATTTGACACATTTTTCATCTTGTAGTACAACAAAGGGTTAGGATTTATCCTCTACCCTGTTTTTCTGTAAAGTTTCTGCCTGTCATTATTAGATTCTCGAATGTTTTAACATCTTCCTACTTCTAAGGATTAATTTTATTTCAGTTGGTTTAAGAGACTTCTCATTTTTTTAATCACTGACTTATTGTGAGAATTAATGTAATGGGCCTATATAGCTGATTCCATGTAACAGATCTTTATTGCAGATTCACTGCATGCAGGCTCCTATTATTAGGTACGATCGGGGATAGGATGTACGAAACCCAGGCATGGCCTCAGAGACCTTACGGTATAAAAGCAAAGTAAGACAACATCATAAATAACCGTCATTCGAAACAGAAAGAGATAAATGCAGGACAAGAACCAAGGGCAGAGGAGAAAGTGACACTTCTGAATGGAAAGGCTTTGTGAGAGAGACAGCATTTTGACGGATCTGGAATCCTCGGGGACGTGGAGGTGGGGGCAGGGGCGGTAGTGATAGTGGGAGGCCTGGTATGGAGGCCACAGAAGCAGCTCGAGCACAAGTACTCAAGTGTGCAAGGGCAGGGTAGGCTCTGAGTAGCCCACCGGAACCGAAGCATACCAGGGAAATGAAAAAGTTGGAGCCGTGCTGTGAAGGGCTTCCAATGCCAAGGTAAAGAGTTTACTTACAGTTCAGGAAATTAGGAGGAACGGTGGGAGACTTCAGCAGGAAAGTGATAAAATCATATCCCGGCTTTAATCTATTAATCAGTGACATCATTGGGAAGGAAAGATTGGACAGGGGGGAAGAGAAGAACTTTAGAGAGAGCAGTTGGGAGACGAGTAGTAAATACCGCAGGCTTGACCTAAGACCTGCTGGTGGGGGCACTGGACGCCCTGGGCTGTGGTTTGCAGAGGCACCGTAACACGGTGGTTAAAGCAGTCGTTATGGAGCAAGCCCAGACTGGGCCACCTCCTGCTACCTGACCTTCAGAAGGTTTCTCAAGGTCTTTCTGTGCCTTAGTTTCCAAATCTATAAAACGGAGTAATCATAGAATGTTCTGACGTTTAAATTAGTTGATAATTGTGCAACACTTAGAGCGTGTTCCGTAAATGTTTATTTTATAAAGTAATAAATGTTAGGGAGGAAGGAACAGCCATGACTTGGAAATGATCCCTTTCTTAAGCCCGAGGCTGGGAGAGTCAGGGGTGGCACGGACTCCGGACTCCATTGCTTGAGAGGAAGAAGAGCTGGATCCCAGGATAGAGGCCGAGGCTAAAGGGAGCTGGGAAATCAGCCACATAGAGGCTGAGGAGAGGAATGGTTCATTCAGATGATCTACCAGGATTCCCGTTGGCTTCTGTGAGTGCCTGCTTTGTTCAGAGGACAAGTAGGAGCAGAAGTTCTGGCCATATATTTCTTGTTTGGCAGTGTAACAAAGTTTACAGAATTTAGTACAATTTTGCATTGGCTTCTACAGAACATGTGAGGCGGGAGGACCTAACAAAACTAAGATCATCTTGATCTTAGTAGGCAAATGGTATATACACCGTTATACATACTTTAGTGAATATTGATACTGATGTCACGTATGGACAGAGTTCCAAATATTGGGTCAGATTCTCTCTGAGCGCTTGGAATCCTTCAAAGTTCCAGAGTTGAATGGTATTGCTTTCAAGACAGGAGGGGGATACAATGAAAATTCTAAGCTGGGGGAGTAACAGTGAGGTGTAGTGGTAACCGCCCCCCTCTGGGAAATGCTGACAGGGAGCAGGGTAGGAAGCAGGAAAGCCCCCCCAAAGCTGTGGCAGGCTTTCCCTCCCAGGTCTCTTCATTCTTGCTCACAGTACACAGGCCAGGGGATGGGGTTATGTAAATGATTGACCCTGAGCACGTGCGTATTACTGCACATGATGGCCTTTCTTACCGAAGCTTAAAGAAGATTCCCTGGGAGAGCTCAAGTTATGTCTGATTTGGCTGAGAGTTCAGATCTATAACGTAGCTTCTTATGTTTTTTTTATTACCAAGCACCACATGAGTTACTTTCATTTTAAGCACTGACCCAAATTGTCATAGAAAGCTACTTACTGAGACTTAAAAATGTATCTAATTGAAGTAGAAGTCTTCAGTGTTCATTCAGTAGGCTTGTCCAGAGTGCCTTCTGGATGCTAAGCAGCAGGAACTGGGCTCAAGAAGATGCTCCCTTCCCTAGGAGATTTCACATTCTCATGGTTTGTTGAACTTGTTAAAAAAAAAAAATAGATTTCCCTGGGCTCAAAGTTTTAGTGGAGGCTTCTCCCTTTAATTCTTTGTTGTACTGTTTTAAAGAAGTGGCAAATCAGGGCACCTGGGTGGCTCAGATGATTAAGCATCCAACTTGAGCTCAGGTCATGATCTCAAAGCTCATGAGTTCGAGCCCCACTTTGGGCTCTGTGCTGACTGGAGCCTGCTTCGGATTCTGTGTCTCCCTCTCTCTCTGTTCCTCCCCCACTCTTGTCTCTCTCTCTCTCTCAAAATTTAACATTAAAAAAAATTTTCTTTTTAAAATAAAGAAGTGAGAAATCAGTTATAGTTGGTGAAACGATAAGAAATTAAGGAAACCACATGATCCCATGCAGAGATTGCACGAGCCGTGGAATCACACACACCTTGGGTTCCATATCCTGCAGTGCCCTGAAATATAAACTGGAAATAGAAGCACCTACTTCATAAGTTTGCTACAAAGATACAATCAGTTAACTTCTACCTGCAGCTCAGTTCAGCAAATAGAGTCCTTCTTCTGTACCAGGAAACAGTCCCTGCCCGTAAAGAATTAATGGTATAGTGATAAAGTACCCATTATTACTACTTGGAAAACAGTGAGATTCCTATCTTATAATGATTTAGAGTACTTATATTTGCCATATACTCTGCAAGAGATGTTAACATCTAGTTGACGACAGGCAACAATTTGGAGACGATACGTGTCCTGCCTTTCTCTCACGAGTCCTAACTACTAGTCCTTTGCTCCAGGTTTCTATCAACTGTAAGTAGACGAGAATGAAACACTCATCCTAGTACTCCTCTGCTTACTGATTAGAGGCTGCCCTCCACAACTGTAAGGAAAGGCGTCCTGTAGTTGGCCAGGGCCACCGTAACAAAGTCCCATAGGCTGAGGGGCTTAAACAGCAAAAATTTATTTTCTCACAGTGCTGGAGGCCGCAAGTCCAAGGTCAAGGTGCCATCAGGGTTGATTTCTGATGAGAACTCTCAGCCGCTTTCTCTGTGTGCCCTCCGTCACACAGCTTATGTTCTGCATATGCAGAGAGAGAGAGAGAGAGAGAGAGAGAGATCCCTGGTGTCTCCTCCTCATCTTAGAGGGACAGGAGTCCTTTCGGATTCGGAGCCCACCCTTAGGACCTCATGTAACTTTAATTACCTCCTGAAAGGCTCTCTGTCCAAATGCAGTTGTGTTGGGGGTTAGGGCTTTAACATATGGATTTGGGAGGGGGAGGGGGGGAACTGGAGGTGTGGGAGGTGGACAGGACACACAGTCTGTCCATAACTGGCACATTCCTATTGGAGCAGTAAAGATTTTCCCATAGGAGAAAACATGATTTTCATTTTAATGGTCCTAAAAGAGCACAAAATCACGAGAATCAAGACCATAAACATAAGGTCTAAAAAGTCATTACAGTTAGTTGGACATGATCATTGTCTGTTGCCACTCTTGGAGAAACTGGTAACGTCTGCTTCCCTGGGACATTAGTCATCCATCTATTTATTATAATGACACATTCTTTAGTCTACAGTGCCAAGCATGCCATTTGAATAGTTACACCCTACCTTGTTCCAGAAAGATCGATTTAATCCCCTCAATGATTGCAAGAATCCTAAAAAGTAGACCGTTAAAACCTTCCATCCTATTTCCTGTGATTGGTAGTCACACAAAAATGTGTTTTTTGTCTGTCCACACCAAGTCCACAGTAGGCTGCTGGAATCCAGGTTGGACATGAAAGTTGTCCAGGAAAATGTGTTCACTTGGTCTGGCGCAGCATGATCCTGCCATTTAAAAAGTCACAGCTCCTAAGAGGGGTGACTGAGAATGAACAGCACATCCTAGTTATCGTGTTAGTACTCATTTCCAGCACCATATCATTTAGGTAATGCTTTGCCCTAATAGCTTAGACTACTTTCATACACGAGGAGCAACCTAAGAACTTTGGGAAATAGAAATTAACATTCAGCTTTAGCCTTCTATCGAAAAAATGATGAGTAGAGTAAGAAGAGTGCATGAAATATTCTTATTAGGAAGTATACATTTTATATTGTGACATGGGGCCGAAAAAAAAATTAATTTAAAATGACTAATCTTTGAAAGGGAAAAAAACTTGTTTAGCCTCAAGAGTGGCCTGGGATATAAGCATGAGGACTGATGATATTAGAAAAGCTGTTCTCTTTATCATGCTCAGAACAGTTTACACTGTTTTTTGTTTGTTTTTGGGTTTTTTTTTTTTCCTCTTTGTACCAACACTTTGCTATTGCTATTTTTTTTAATGTTTATTTTTTGAGATAGAGAGAGAGACAAGGTGCAAGTGAGAGAGAGGCAGAGACAGAGGGAGACACAGAATCCAAAACAAGCTCTAGGCTCTGAGCTGTCAGCACAGAGCCCGACGTGGGGATTGAACCCACAAGCTGTGAGATCATGACCTGAGCTGAAGTTGGACACTTAACTGACTGAGCCACCCAGGCGTCCCTGCTATTGTTGCTATTGTATTCTTTGTCTCATGCAGCATATCTAATGATGTTAATGTTGGAACGAACCAAATATAAAGCATATTCTAAATACGTTCAAAGTATATTAAGTATAAGGTATATTTCGTCAAAAACCATCAACCTAAAATTTTAACGGAGAAACATTAAATAATATTTGAGAACAAAACGGTATTTATTTGCAGACTAATTGTTGTATTAAATTCTTGTAACCATTTTCCAACTTCAGAAGGAAGGAGGGGCGCCTGGGTGGCTCATTCAGTTAAGCGTCTGACTTCGGCTCAGGTCATGATCTCACAGTTCGTGGGTTTGAGCCCCATGGCAGGCTCTGAGCTATCATTTATGAACTATCAGCTCAGAGCCTGGAGCCTGCTACAGATACTGTGTCTCCCTCCTCTCTGCCCCTCCCCTGCTTGTGCTTTCTCTCTCTCTCTCTCAAGAATAAATAAGCATTTAAAAAGAAAAAAAAAAAAAAAAAACTTTCAAAGGAAGGAGAAAGGCAGAATTGACATTACTGACTGAAAGACCTTACATGTTACCTTTTACACTCCTGATGTCACTGTGAAATAGCAATTGTGCCCTCTTATACAGGTGAAGGAAATAGGATTCAGAGAGGGTAGGTAACCTGATAATGTTCACACAGTTAGTGAGGAATGGAGCAAGGAATCAAACCCAGGCCTCTGGAAGAGAGAAGCTAAAATTACACCATGTTGTTCCTTTTTATTTGTTTGAAGTTAAAATTCATCACCCTAAGTCCCTTCAAGTGTATAGCAGAGAAAAAGGTTGTTCCTCTGCCTTTTGGACACTAATATGATGATTGTTTCCTTAACCGTTTGGCAGTGTCTGTTACATTCAAAAGTCTTCAAATAAATTATTCTGCTAATTTTAAAGAGATGGGAGGGTAGGATTATCCAGTAGTTTCATCTTTAAAATCGATTCGTGCCAATTGTCATAAAGAAAGATTCTCTGGGGGCGCCTGGGTTCTCTGGGGGCTCAGTCGGTTCAGAGTCCAACTGTTGATTTCACCTCAGGGTCATGGGATAGAGAGCCCCGTGTCGGGCTCCGTGCTGAGTGTGGAATTTGCCTAAGATTATGTGTGTGTGTCTCTCTCTAAAATAAAAATAAAAATAAAAAAAAGAAGAAGCAAGATTCTCTGTTGTATGACGTTCTGAAAGAAGAGTTCATCATGCTTGTTTACTTAGAGTTCTTAACAGAGGAGACATGAAAATGGGCTTAAAGCCATCCAGAGCTTTCTATAGTAGGTTGACTTTCGGAAGATAAGCTGCTCAGCAAGAAGCATCTCTCCTTCCACTGGGCCAACAGGCTGTGTTCAGGCCGCACATCTCCTTGGAAGGAGGACACTCCTGTCACCACCAAGTAGCTGCCACTTCTCTTTTCTCCCTCTGCACGCATACCCTTGTCAGGAAATACATAACCATCTCACCCCACCAGTGTGTGTGGGTGTGTGGGTGTGCGGGTGTGTGGGTGTGTACCTACCCCTGGTTCGGTTTTGAGCTCCTAGACACAGGGGCTTCTCTCTTTATAATTTTTGCATAGTGATGCATTGAGGACATAGACCACCTATGTTTGCTGAGTTAAGAAACAGAGCCTTCTTAGCTTCTGTACAGAGACCAGCTTCCTTGTCATCTGTGTGATAGGCACCTCCCTGTGGAACAGGAATGAAATGTGTAGAACAATTCCCTGAGACTGCTTCAAATCAGTACCTGTACCACGTACATGTTTCATCAAATTTTTTCTGGGGTTCCAACTACTTATTCTTTCATTGTACCAGGAAGAGTTATGTTATTCCAAGAATCTTGTATATTGGTATAGAAAGTATTAATGTTCCCAAACTGCTCTTGCCATATTTTCAGGCCCAAACTGTGGGGCTCCCGGTGACCGTGCACTCCCCAAACGTGCGGCTGATGCGGTCTGCCCTCCTCCCTCCCGCATCCAACGTGGAGGCCTTTTCATTCCCAGCGTCCAGCTGTCAGGCAGAAGCAGCCTTTATGGAAGAAGAATGTGTTGACACACCAAAGGTACGAACGTGTTTGAGAGACTCTGAGCTCGCAGTTGGACCGGAACTTCAGTTTCATCCCCGAGTGTTGTACTTTGGCTTTGGTGACCTTTGTCATTTCCTCAAGTCACTCAGGAGTGTTGTTTTTTTGCAGAAATGTGAGAAAAATATCTAGGCCGAACTTGGCTCTCATTGCGGTCTTACTGTTATGGCTGTTGCGTAACTTGTCAGACCTTATATGTACTTTCCAAAATCCTTCTTTCTCTTTCCTTAAGCAGTCCCTTCCCTCTTCAGGTTTCTAGATCCCTCATCGGTATGGGATTTTTTTTTTTTTTTTTTTTTTTCAAATTGTAATTCTGAAAACAGAAATATAATTACTGTGTTGAGCTTCCATCTGTGTTATTATTACCTCTTTTCTGCTGCATGCGCTGTAGCTGCAAAATAATGGGCCACCTCTTTTGGACCAGCATTTTCTTTGTCTTGTTTGAATATGTTTAAATGAGGTATGTTTATCCTTGTGTGCTGAATGAAGTTGGCTTTTAATATATAGAAGATGACAGCTTCTGTCATTTGATGGATGCTTACTTAACTTTTTTTTTTTTTACGTTTATTTATTCTAAGAGAGAGAGAACACAGCAGGGGCAGAGAGGGAGAGGAGAGAGAGAATCCCAAGCAGCCTCTACACTGTCAGTGCAGAGCCCAGTGTGGGGCTGGAACTCATTAACCACAAGATCATGACCTGAGCCAAAACCAAGAGTCAGATGCTTAACCAACTGAGCCACCCAGGCGCCCCTTATTTCACTTCTAATACGCGTTTTATATACTGAGCATCAAGTGATGTCCAGAGGATCGTATTAATGGGCAGATCTTGGAACATAGGTGTTGGAGTATGTTCTAAATAGACTCGGTATTTTCCTAGCCGTGTGAACTTGGGCAGGGTGACTAACTTCTTTGAACCTCTGTTCTTCGTAAAATGAGAACACCAATTCTTGTGAGACTCTTGTGAGGATTAATTGAGATAATGTGTATGAGATTGTGAGCGTACTGTAAATACTCGATATTATTTGTTTCCTATCTTTTAAGCCTCTTGAGTTAATGAAAAGATAACTCACATGAATTCTGCCTCCATGTTCATAGTCTAGCAGAAGAGACACGATGCATAGCTAAAGACAAGGTACCAGGTGCTGAATACATCGATAAAATGTAATTGTTCCCTTAGATACCTAAATCAAAACGCTGCACAACTGGAAAAAGTTAGGGGGGGTTGCTTTTAGCTAGTTTGACCAGGACAGTCCAGGTTAACTGTCAGAGCTGGGGATTGAGGGATGGGATGGAATAGGGGTGGATGGCATCTGGGTGAAGGGAAGAGTCTGAGCAAGCAAATGTCAGGAAAGCTTAGGTGCATAAAAGAGCAGTAGCTCAGTGTGTGTGTGAGGAAAAGCACATGTGAAGGGGAGTTGTATGAAAATAGGACCAGTAGCTTAGCTTTGAATGTCAAGCCCAAGAATGCAGGCTTTTTCTCTTGGCCAAATCCATATTGTGCTTCAGAAATCATCCTGGAAGGTACATAGCCTGCATTTGATGGGGACAGGGGCAGTGGAAGCTTAGAGCAGGTGTCCAGAGAGGACATGTTGAAGGCCAGGACTGTTAGCGCTCAAGGAACTATAGAAGAGGGGATGGTATGAATGAGATTGTGCAGCTAAAACTGATAGAATATTATCGTCCAGGAAAAAGATGTCCAGACTCATAACAGTGTTTTGAGCCTAGGTGATTGGGAGGGTAAGTGCCATTTTCAGAAACCAGGATCTCTGGAGGTAGAGCCGATTCAGAAGGTAGATCACGTGTCTAGCTAAACCATAGACAAGGCAGCTTGAGGCGAGGCTGCGCGAGCAGGTGTTAGCTGCTGACTGTGAGTTACAGTCCCTGTCTCTGAGGACGAGGCCACTTCCTGCGGACAGTCTATTTTCTCTGCCGGTGATTGCCTAGAATGTCCAATAACCTCATCAGCTTCTGTGTTCTCACCTAGAAATTTAGCCATAAATTGGGACAACATAATTCACTTATTTGTAAGATCTAATTCCCTTGAAAAAATTAAAATGCAGCCTGCTAAAAGCTTATCTGTGAGGGCATCAGGCCTGAAACACAGATTGGGCACTGTCTGCTGTGGTATATAGGGCAAGCTATTTTTAAAGCTTGTGATTGTTCCCGTAACTAGGAAACAGACAGGAAATGAATGATTTTGTGAAAGATAAAGACAGTAGCTAGATGGTGTATTTGCATTTGTAGGAAGAGCAGTGCTACCCTGGCACTTAGCCAGGCCAGAGACATCCCCTGGTCTTCTTTGTGGACCATTTCGTTTATGTCAGCAAAAACGCTTGTGCCCTCTTCCCTCCCTAGGACCTCTTTTTTGGTGGCCCATCAGTAAGAGCACACACACAAAGCTGTCAGAGCTGTGGCTCCTTTGTGGTTCCTGTTACTTCCTACTCATTCACTGGGCCGCCCGTTTTTTGTCTTCTAAAAGATGCTTCATAAATGCATGTATTGTTCATTCATTTCTGCTCGCAGTTGCTGGCAGATACTGCCCATCACAGAGATGTCACCTCTCCCTTTCTCCCAGAAGTCTTTAAAAGTGTCAGTAAAATCCCTTAGGGAGTCTGCACTGAAACATTGGTTTGGGGCTCCTGCAAAAAACACCCCCTTTTTGAGACAGTCACCCAACTCCGAGCAGTAGCTGAGAGCCCCAGATGACACAGAGACCATCGAGGGGCAGGTGCACAAACCTTGTGGGGCCATCTTTCTCTTTTAAGGGTTTCTTTGAAAAGAATCCATTTCTTTCCAGTTTTATTGGGAACTAATAGGCCTGCATCACTGTGTAAGCTTAAGGTGTATACACGATGGTTGATTTACATGTGTTGGTAAACGATCGCCGCAGTAGGGTCAGCTGACATCCCTCTTCTCATACAGATGCAACAAAAAGAAAAGAAAAAATAGAAAAAACTCTCCTTTTCATGAGAACTCTTAGGATTTATACTCTCTTAAAACTTTCCTGTCTATCCTACAGCAGTATTAGCTGTGGCCATTGTGCTGTGCAGCACACCTCTGCTACTTACCTTACAGCTGCAAGTTTGTGCCTTTTGACCCGCCTCCTCCAAGCCCCCCTCCCCCCTCCGCCTCTGGTAACCACAAGTCTTATCTCTGTTTCTGTGAGTATGGTTTTGTTCTTTTGGTTTTTTTCAATTCCACATCTAAGTGAGATCATATAGCATTGTCTTGCTCTGACTTATTTCACCTACTATAATGCCTTCAAGGTCCATCCATAGTGTTAAGTGGTAGGGTCTCCTTGGTTTTTCATGGCTGAATGATATTTCATTATTATTATTAGGGGTATATAGATACATACGTATATGACTTCTTTGTCCGTTCATCCGTTGATGGACACTTAGGTTGTTGCCAATCTTGGCTTTGGTGAATAGTGGTTCTGTGAACGCAGGAGTGCAAATACCTTTCTGAGTTAGTGTTTTCATTTCCTTTCTATATGGGAATAATGAGTTTTACACACACACACACACACACACACACGTGCGCGCGTTTTACTCACTTTTAACATTGTATTAGACATTATAATAAAAGGATTTCCCAGGCTCCGTCATAACTGGGTAGCCACACTTGGAAAATGCAAGTGTCCCAGGTCTGTTTACTCTGTTGAGGTCTGAAAAGGACATGCCTCTAAGGCTCTGTAAGACGATTACCTTTTAAGTTCTGAACTTGAACTTTTGATTTATAAGTGAAAAAATAAAACCAGTCAGAATCATACATGGAAAATTCACAGAGGGATAAAGAAAAAAATTATTCACGATCCCACTACCCAAAGATAGGCCTATTCTAGCATCTTCTCTAAGAGTGGATCCCAGATGGGCGGATGGGTGAGTGGAGGGTGTCTTGGTAGGTAGACTTGTTAAAACAAAATTATATTGTTATATGTAATTTTGTATCTTGTTTTTACATAATATAACATCATGAACATTTTTCCCATATCATGCCGTCTGAAAACATAACACTGGCCTAATAGACTGTATTAGATGTACCCTTATTTACTATTTTTGGACATCAGCTACTTTCATTTGTTTTGTATCCTCAAATGTGCTTCAGGTGAATATCCTTGTGTCTAAATCTTTGCCTATACCTCTGATTATTTCCTTAGGATAAGTTTCTAGAACGGGTTATCCAGCTCTTTCTTCCTCACTTGGTTATTTGTTTAATTTGCTTCAAGATGGTAAAAAATATTTTCAAAGAAAATGGTACAGTTCTGTTCTCATGCTTTTAAAATTTTTATTGTTATAAAGTATTCTCTTTTGGTCGGGAAATCATAACAACAGATAGAATATTTTAGTTCATCCCCTCCCCCCCCCAAACAGCCGTCTTACACATGAGAGAAATTGAGCTTTACAGAAGTTGAACAACATGCCAATAAGTGACAGAGCTGAAGTTTGAGCCTGCACCTCGGTATGCGCCCAGCTGTCCTGGCACTGACGATGCACGTGAGACAAGACACATTGTCAGCCTCCAGGTCCACTGGCTACTATTGTGCACTGGTCTCCTGTCTGCCCAGGCCATCATAACAAAATACCCCAGGCCGGGGGTGCTTAGACAACAGAAATATATTTTCGCACAGTTCTGGAGGCTGGAAGTTGAAGACCAAGGTTCTGACCAATTTTATTTCCAGTCTCTTACAGAAGGCCACCTTCTCTCTCTGTCCTCCCATGGCCAGTCCTCTGTGCTCACATGGCGGGGGAGAGAGAGTGTGCAAGCAAGAGCTCGCACATGGGAGCTTTCTGGTATCTTTCCTCATAAGGATGCTAATGCCACCAGGTCAGGGCCCCACCCTTAGGACCGCCCTAGAGACTACACCTGCAGATAGCACCTCAGTGGAGGTCAGGGCTTCCATATGTGAATCTGGCGCACGGGTATGGGGTGGGGGGCAGTTGAGACACAAACATTCAGTACATAACAGTCTACCAGTCTTTTGTGCTAGAATCGTGTGTTGTGCTGGACTTGGGTGTTACCAGTTAGTGGTAGAGTTTCTGAGAGTGACTCCTACATGAGTACTGCCTGTTGCAGTGTGGTCTCTCACTAGATGTGATCCGTTGTGCTTTAAGGAAAGACAAAAACACTGTATTGAAAAATGTCCATTTCACTCATGTATTTCGGAGTCCTAAAATTTTCCGTTAGCCTAGATTATTTCCTAGAGCAAAAATTCTTACTTCTAGTAGCTTAGGTCACCTAGGTAGATCAGCCCACTATTTCAGTCACAAGGTCCTAGGGCTGAATTTGTTGTATCAGACCCCTGGTAAATTGGCAGGCAAGGATGGTGTGATTATCACCCGTTTCAGGAAATGAACTTCTAGCTGAAGGTGTTTCACACCTAGGAACTATGTATGAGTGCCCTCCCCCCTCTCCTGACAGTGCTTTCTGATTGGTCGTCATCAAACAGCATCTGAAAAATCAGAACCAGGCCATTATTTTCCAGGATGAAATTGAATTAAGGAATGTTTTTAAATGAAAGATATCATTCCTGTTGTAGTCTAGGTAAGGAGATAATTTATAAGCAGACAATTTAAGAAAAGAACCTAAATTTAGGGGAACTGCAAGGTCTTTTGAGTGCTCCTGAAAAGATGACTTTTCTCTCTTAAGGAAAAAAACCAACCTGGTTGCAAGGCTATACTGCAAGAAAGATCTGATAAAATTTTGACAGGTTTCTGTAAGTGTAAAGATGCTCAGTAGATATTTACTTAATAAGTCTTTTCTCTGTTGCTTTCTTCATTTCTAAATCATCCTTGGCTATTTTTAGAAAACTGTATTCGTAGATAGTTAAGGAACGTCGAGGTATGAGTGTAAGTTCCCAAAGAGCCATTCTTTCCTACAAGGAAACTCCTGAGTGTGTCAAAAAAAAAAAAGGGAACACTTACCTAGGGAAGGGCCAAAGGGAGCTTAAAGAGTCACTGGCCAGATGTCAGAGCTTTTTGTTTGCTGGTGCCTTGTGGAGAAGGCTGGTCTTAGTGTAGGAAGAATGCATCTACCACTCTTCCTTTTAAATGACCACTTGTCGCTTTAAAACCCTGTCATGCATTAGCCACCTTGTCCAAGTAACGGCTATGGCCCCAGAGCAGTTTTTGTGGAATAACTGTCCCCTCCCCCAAGCAAACAAAGATCTGAGTCACCCACAGTCTCCCTCTCCAAATAAAGGGCCTTGCAGTGGCTTCAGATTGGTTGCCATAAGAGGAAAGTTTTTCCTGTGTCTGGCACTGGGATGTCCCACGTCACCTCTCACATACATGAGCTGCGCGGGCTTCCAAAGGCAACAATAGCTCTGCCCAGTGTGTTCCAGGTGCAGGCAGCACTTAGAACTCAGCGGCTTGTGACCGGCTGTTCCTGAGCAGCTATTCAGAGGGGAAAACGGATTGATTTCCACAGGGGAGTAGTTACAGTAATGAAGTAAATAATTGCCTCCTCACTGGGGCTTTTACCGCCAGGAAAGCTGGCAACCCCAAGTCCCCTCTGTCTGCTGGTTCCGCCTGCCCTAGGTGGTTTGCCGGGCTGCCGAGGAGGGCCGAGTTCTCGCTCGCTCCGGGGCTGTGCCGAGCTCACCCCCGTGGGGTACAAGCTCTAGATGCTGTGTGCATTGCTGGAGGAGAGAGAATTCGCTGCCCTGGTGCTCATTAACCTCTGCTGGAATTTCGGGGCTCTGAGTCATTTGTTGTTCTATAAGGGAAGACTTGGGCTGTTTGCCATTGCACTTTTTTTTCTCGATCCTTTTTGTGGTATCAGTCTGTCTTTAAAGAATTCTTTTTTCCACTCCCCAGGCACAGAGAACCAATTAAAGGCTAAATCAAATGGGCAGGTACTTAAATTATGAACATAAAAGTATATCTAGAACCTTCCAGAATTTTTTGTGGTTGACAATTAAAAGAATGGCAATCACTACTCTTTTTTCTTAGCTATGAGCCATGCAGGTTTCTTGTTTTTTCTCTCTTCCTCCTCCTCCTCGTTTCCCTTATTTAAAATAAAATAATAATAACTGGTAGGCCTCAAGCTAATATACCCATGCTCATCTGGAAGCCACTAAAAAAACTGTTGATTGTAATAATGATGACTAACAGAAACCTGGGGGGTAGTGCCGGTTTGGGCCATAAAGGGCTTCTGTCTCTGAGCTCTGCAGCTGACTTGCCCTAACTCCTCACGTACATGTTGTCATGAGCAGCAGATCTGTGCATTTTTAATATTTTACTTAATTTCTAGTGCCCCAAGTCTTGCCATTTTTTTCCTGTGTGGTTCGTTGGGTTTTTTTGTTTTGTTTTTTTGTTTTTTTGTTTTTGACGTCTCAGCAGAGCAGCAACTGATAGTTTCCTGTCACGCCGACACTTAGGTTAATGGCTGCCTGCTGGACCCCGTGCCTCCCGTCCTCGTGAGGAAGGGGTGCCAGTCGTTGCCCAGCAACATGATGGAGACGTCTATCGATGAGGGGCTGGAGACGGAGGGGGAGGCTGAGGAAGACCCCAGCCAGGCCTTCGACGCGTTCCAGTCCACGCGCGGTGGGCAGAGACGGCACACTCTGTCAGAAGTGACCAATCAGCTGGTCGTGGTGCCTGGTTCAGGTAGGCTATCAGTAAGCGCCGGGTGAGTCTTCCCAGCCCGAACCCTGCTCGTCTCCCAAGAAATCGCAGTGACCCCA
Organism: Panthera onca; assembly: GCF_046562875.1. NCBI lineage: Eukaryota > Metazoa > Chordata > Mammalia > Carnivora > Felidae > Panthera > Panthera onca. The sequence continues at coordinate 105,345,506 of NC_138348.1, read as the reverse complement.
CCACTCAGGATGCTGCCTACGCCTTAGTCCTTTACGGAGCAGGCTCGACGGGCTGTAGGATTAGGCCTGGTCAGCAGCCGCAAAGAGTCAAGTGAAATACGTCTGAGCCGGTCCCCAGCTGCCGAGATTCACGTGAGCGCGGTGCGATCCATCAAGGACTCTGGCCTCTCTGGGGTGTCAGAGATCTTACGGGCACACACCCCACTAAATTCGAAGCTGATTAAATTGACATGGAAAGAGTTTCTGGAAGAGTGTTTTGGGTGGAGATTGGAGACTAAGAATGTCGGAGCTGTGCAAACTCAAGCTAGTTGTGCTTTGTATTCCATGTTCAAAGAAGGCGCTGTTTGCTGCTGGCCATATATCTCTCGGTTTGGTCTTTTTTTTTTTTTTCTTTTTTTTCTCTTAAAGGGAAAATTTTCTCCATGAGTGACAACCCCTCCCTTGACAGTGTGGACTCTGAGTATGAGATGGGGTCTGTTCAGAGGGACCTGAACTTTCTGGAGGACAACCCTTCCCTTAAGGACATCATGTTAGCCAATCAGCCGTCCCCACGCATGACCTCTCCCTTCATCAGCCTGAGACCTACCAACCCAGCCATGCAGGCTTTGAGCTCCCAGAAGCGAGAGGCTCACAACAGGTCACCAGTGAGCTTCAGAGAGGGCCGCAGGGCGTCGGATACCTCCCTCACCCAAGGTGACTGGGGCTCGTAAAACTCTCCTGTGGCAGGACTTGAGGGGGTTTGTGGCTACGTTGGTTTCACACGTCTCATCACTGGAAGGCCTTGCGTTGTATTCACATGTCTGGTCATCGTTCTTTCTTTCAGGAATTGTGGCATTTAGACAACATCTTCAGAATCTGGCTAGAACCAAAGGAATCCTAGAGTTGAACAAAGTGCAGCTGCTGTATGAACAGCTAGGGCCAGAGGCAGACCAGGACTTGGCCCCAGCGGCACCCCAGCTCCAGGACCTTGCTGGCGCTTGCCCTCAGGTGGGTGCCCCGGGCCCCTCCCATGGGGGCTCTACAAGGATGAGGCAGGAGTGTGTCCTGAAGGGTGTGTCGTTTCATTTAGAAGATCGATTCCAGTCCCGGAGCTAACAGGTCGTTTTGGAGAACTCACAGCCCAGAACCTTTCCTTGTTGCTGCCACCTGCCACTGACAGGCTAGACCCACCCCCGCTGGCCCGGGTGACGACTGCCCTAAGGAGGTGTAGAGAGTCTACCCATATACTGACTGGGTAATCGTCTACTACAGATGATACACGGATACCTTTTTTTGCCAAGTGATTAACCTTTAGCCTACTAGTTACATAAAAAGCGTTCGGTATTAAGTCTGACAGAGTTGGAGTTCCTGTCGGACATTTGCCAAGGTGCTTAAACACGGAACTAAAACTTTCTCCCACATGGAGAATTGAAAATATTTCCATCCCCCTTGCTCCTCAGGAGGAAGTTTCTCAGCAGCAGAAAACGGTCTCCACTGTCCCCAGCAGTGTGCGTCCTCAGCTGTCCCCACGGCAAAGCCTGGAGGCCCAGTACCTACAGCACAGACTCCAGGTGCGACGTTCCCCTTGTTACTGCCGCTCACTATGCTCGCCCAGAATCTGCTTTGCAGCACAGCAGAAACCTGTTTTGCTTGGTGACTTTTCAGGGGAGATGCTGTATTCTCTATAGGCTGGTAGATGGACTCTGAAGCTGTAGTTTCTAGAAACCTGTTCAGACTTAGCCTCGTGCTTGTATTGGCAGCAGAAAAGGATTTGTCCTCAGGCTCCAGGCAAGAATCAGGCCACCGGTAGGAGTCAGAAACCCGGTTTCTTTGCTCCTAATGTTATGCATCGTAGTGAGTAATAGAAATCTCAAGCCAACAAAATTTTAGTATCAGTTCTGTGCATTAATGCCTGAAAATCTTTAAAATTGATACACAAAGATCCCAGTTTATTCAGCAGGCACTAAGATCTTGGCTGTCAACATTGAACTCAACCTTTTCAGTTTTAAATCTCCACGACCCTTACAGTTCTAGAGGACTCTTAGAAACGGAAAAGCCACACTGGTCAAGCGGACACCACACAGGCCTGCTGGTGCAGGGCCACTGGGCTGCACGGGTCCCCGCCCCGGGTCTCAGGGAGGAAGTGTCTGTGCCTTTATTACCCCGCGCAGATTCTGGAGGACACGGTTGACTTCGTCCTCTGGGCAACTCTGGGCAAGCGGACCGTGTGGTCACTGCATCCTAGGTGACATCATAGTGTCGTGCTCCTAATTCTTTTTCTGCTCTTCCAGAAGCCCAGCCTTCTGGCCAAAGCCCAGAACACCTGTCAGCTTTATTGTAAGGAAGCCCCGCGGAGCCTGGAACAGCAGCTGCAGGAACACAGGTGAGACAGGGAGGTCGCTGGAGGTGTCGTCCGTCCCCGCCCGGGATGGCATTTGCCTCTGCTAAGTAGAAAATAGGTTTCAAGAAGTGATGACTGAGCTAGATGTTCCAGTGTCCCGGGATACTGGCGGCAGGAGACGGCGGCCGAAGTGTGCCGTTTCCTTACCCTTTCGGGTTTGAATAGACCTGAGCTTTCAGAATCTGTGACCTAAAGCAGTTTGAGCGGGTTATACTTCATCGCCCCGGGTGGTAATCCGTGCCCTCACGCCTGACCAGGAGTCACCCTAATCCGTCAACCTGCAGCTGCCCCCAGAGGCCAGCTGGGTGGGGAACCCCCCACCCCCACTTTGAAACACCCCAGGTGGGAAAGGTGCCTCTTGCTTCACAGGGAGAAAAGCTCAGTCTTAGACAAAAAGTGTGTGCACTGAAGGATCAGGATCGGGGGACAGAAAGTAGGAGGTAGAAGAAACCAAACAGTCGGTTCCTGTCCCGTTTTTTTCCTGCGCGGACAGCAGAAGCGGGAGGGACGGAAGCGAATGACTGATCCTGGATTTATATTAAAATTGCTACCCCTGAGGAAGATTTAAACTTCTTTCTTTTGCTGTTGCCAATTTAGACTCCACCAGAAGCGACTCTTTCTGCAGAAACAGTCTCAGCTGCAGGCCTATTTTAATCAGATGCAGATAGCGGAGGGCCCGTTCCCGCCGCCCCTTCCCCGCCAGGAGGCGTCTGCGCAGGCGCCGCCGCCCCCGCCCTTCGGCCTGGCCCAGCCCCTGAGCCCCGTCCTGGAACCCGCCCCGGAGCAGATGCAGTACAGCCCCTTCCTCGGCCACCAGTACGAGGACCTGCGGCTGCAGCCCCTGCCCTCCTCGCCCGGGCCCAGGGCCCCTGCGCTGCCCGTGCACCTGCAGCAGCAGCAGCAGCCGCCGCCGCCGCCCCCGCCGCCGCCCCCGCAGGCGGGAGCCGCCCCCGCGCCCCTCCGCTTCCCCTATCAGACTTGCGAGCTGCCGGGGGCGGCCTCCCCTGAGCCGGACTATCCCCCGCCCTGTCAGTACCCCATGGATGGAGCCGCGCAGAGCGGCCTCGCCGCACAGGACTGTCCCAGGAGCTCAGGACTGCAGGAGGCCGCCTCCAGCTACGACCCCCTGGCTCTCGCCGAGTTCCCTGGACTCTTCGATTGTGAGATGCTGGAGGCTGTGGATCCACAGCACGGGGGCTACGTCCTGGTAAATTAACCTCGGCGCAGGAAGTGAGGCGGGTCAAGTGAGGGAAGAATGCGGATTTCTATTTTTTTTTCCAGCCTTTTAAGTGTCGAGCTTACTTTCCTGCCCTCTCCCAAAAGGAGAAAACCCACGTTGCCCGACTGGAATCAAGAGGGCCTGGCCAGGCGCGCAGCGCTTCCTCTGGGCTCTGTCTCACCGCGGTCTTGTGGGCCGAGGGCCTGGAACACGTCGGAGCTGAAGCCCGTGCCCTTAGATCAAGTGGAGAAACGCCGGTGGGAGGCGCTGACAGATGTTGTCGTGAGACAGCCAGACCTAGGTTTTCTGTAGACCTACAGCAGTTCGTTACCGGGGGAAACCTTGGTGAACAGCTGTGTGCCATTAGATCTGGGCAAAACGAAACACAAAAAAAATGCAATATATTTTTCACTGAAGCCAAGCGACAGCCCGTCGTGTTCAGGCAGGTCGAGACTACGTAGTGGGATTTGACGCATAGGAAGGAAAATTGTGCTCGGTCACCGAATCCTAAGTTTGAAGCTGCTGATGCAGGTTGTCCCCAAGGCCACTGCAAAGCAGGGGGACGTGAGCTTTGTTTCAGGGGCTGCTGAGTGACAGCCGGGACTGAGCCTTGATACTGGCAGTCGTCTCCACCTGGAGCAGTGACTTCCCCCCCCCCCCTCCCCTTTTCAGAGGTTTCTGGGGCTCCTACTCTGTTACCTGTAGAACCACGAGACCCACCGCAGTGGAGACTGGGGAGCACCGGCCCTGGGCCAGGGGAGGATGGGCTCTTCCCGCAGAGTCTTCTGTGGAGACCGCTGCTCCCGGGCGGTCAGTCTTCAGAGGGCCTTGCGGCGCTTTTAAAATGTAGTCACTACTTTGACTTTATACTCTATGTTGCTAGTAGTTTATGGAGCTTTGTACATTTGGACAGTTTCATGTAGGGCTTAGCAATTCTAAGGACAAGAAAAATGAACTTCGATCTCCCATGTGAAGTGGTAGTGCCGTGCCTTTTTTGCCCAGACCGTGCTTTAATTCTTTCTTTTCTGTAGAAACCAACAGTTTTCCATTTATGTCAAGGCTGAATCCAAAGTCCCTTCGGAGTTTGTTTTCCACCATGTGGGAATCGTGTTCTTCATTTCCTTCAAAGTTTTAACTTGTAATGAAATGTTCAAGTATTACAGCAATATTCAGAACCACAGATGTGTTAACCATCTAGCAGACCATCTGCCAAACACGTTCTAGGACTAGCGAAATGTAACCTTAACCCTTCCAGTTCACTCATCAGAGGAAGTCAAAGCTAGATGCACCAGCTAGTTCATTGTGTACCTAGAAGGAGCGAGTAACCACCCCGCGTTACAAACCCAGTGTTCCTGACAGACGGTCGTTTGTCCTGTAGCCCGGCCTGTCCTAGCAGCAGGTGACTGGGCTGAGCACAAAGCGTCACAAAGCACAAAGAGAGACACTACACTGATGCTGCATCTAGAAACACCTTTAAGTTGCCTTTCCTCTTTGTAGTCTGCCCGAGCAGGTGAGAAGCCCCTAGCCTGGTATCAGGGAGGCGCTCTGCAGGGGGGTGAGGGTCCGGGGTTAGCAAGAGGGGGTGCAGTGGAGGACTGTTGTTTTTTTGATGGCCACAAGTCATGAAAACCCAGGAGGAATGAATTCTGTTCATTCTGTGGATTATTTATTCCTCCTCGTGCTTCAGATTCATGGTTTCGGAAGATAGAGAACATCGTTTCATTTAAGCGATGCTTGTGTTACCATCTCTAACCTGTTTTCAGTCTGCAAAATAAGCCAGTTATGAAACACGGTTTGATTTTAGACTAAAGGATTTTTTTCCAAAATCTACAGAAGCGCTGTAGTATTTGTGAAATTAAAATGCCTTCCGGCCTGAAACTGGGGTCGCAAGAATGGCACTTAGAGGTGGACACAGAGGCCGTGGGCCATGAGCCTGGGAAACCTCTGAGCTGTGGCTGACAGGTGAGGCCGGCCCGGGGGGACAGTCCCAGCAGCCACCAGGTCTGGGAGGCGCTCCCCCGGTGAACAGCGTGAACCACTCTGCCGGACCCGTGTCGTAAGCTCCTGTTTGCTTTCCTCATTTCAAGCAGCAATCAATAAATTCCACAACGATCGTCTTGACTGAAATGTAAGCTGGTGAGCGGAGACTGGTGGTGGTCAAGTGTTTTCCCAGCCCCGTGCGATCTGCCCCCTAACTAGTGACCTCTGTACGCTTCTGAGTTTTCACACACACTAAGATGACACTAAGAAGGCTTCGTGTTGCTCTGTTTATGAGGCTTCTCTGAAATCCTCCGGTCTGTTTCACGTTAGCAGTGTGTGCACTACTGTATAGTAATCATTCGCTTTATTGTCTCGTAAACCAGGCTCCTCTGAAGAGACTTTGGTGAGATGAACGTGAGGTAAAAATGTCATTCGGCAAAAAGTGCAATACGCGTGGTACTTTTATTTTTTATGTTCTTTTTTAATCCAGGGGTATCAGTCTCTGCTTTGGGAGAAATGCACTAGGTCTGCAATTTCCAGCTGGGCAAGTGTGTCTCTGGGATTTACATGCAACTGATATGCTGGTCCCTGTAAGGCAAGTACGCCGTGTTACCACAACAGAAATCCTCCCTTTTAAAGGCCCTGGGGGGCTACACTGCCCCCGCCCCCCCCCCCCCCCCCAGCGGGCACTGCCCTCGCGGTATCTTGAGAACAGGGCAGAAGGTTCTCGGCAGCGCCCCGTCTCCGCTATCCACTTAACGTCTGGGGCCCACGGAGGAGGACTAAGTACCTGGCACCAAGGACCCTGTACCAAACTCTTCCTCCCCCTCGGAAAGAGAAAGTCAGACTCCCTCTGTTCCTCAGAACTCAAGCCCGGCTGGGGACTTAGGCTGTTTCCTGAGTCAGGTGGGACAGGGCGTGTGCCCTTCTGGGGAGGAAACGGGCCACTCTCCCGCCACCCCCGGGCCTCTCCCCCTCTGTCCCCACGCTGTCATTAGCACCTCAGGGGGGGTGCGCGGGGCACCCGGAATCGGGAAGAAGCGGGTGTATGCAGCCAGGGGGTGCCTGGGGGGCCCACCAGAAACCACGGGGAAGGGCCACCAGCTCAGGGACGTGGATACATCAGATGAGTGGTTTCCTGGGCGGGGCCCTCCCCATCTCTAGGCCGCAGTACCTAAGTACAGGGGTCGCCTCGCGAGTCCATGGATCACGTTTAAGAGCTTCTGTCAACAGTTACACGTAAGCACCCTTTTGGTTTAAAGGATATCCTACTCCAGATCTCTTTCACATTCCTCCTCCTCTAGAGACCGTACAGCGTGTCCTCGGACCCGTGTGGGGGGCTTACCTTGGCCACATCTGTACCCCTAAACCGGGCCATCTCTACTGCCTCCTCGGAAGCCGCCCGAGCCGCGCGCTCTCTCTGTACCTAGACATCAAAGGTAAAAACTGGAGAACAGGTAGTGAGTTGGAGTCATTGTAGAGGCAGGAATCTTTGATCACCGTGTTAAGTCTACAAAAACTTCCCGAAACATCTTCAGAAGGGTGAAAGACAAGAGCAGCATCAGCTGTGTTTCTGAACTAGACAAAAACCTTTTTTTCATGGACGTACGCCCTCTGCCAGGCGCAGCAGTGTGGCCCTGCTCGGCCAGTGGCCCGGAAGGGGTGGGGGGCGCAGGCAGGTGTCCTACCCCCACACGGAGCCGCCCGCTCACCCCCCACCCCAGCCCTCAGCTCCCCCGCGTGAGAACGTGTGTACGTTAATCCACACACATTTCACCAGGGCTCTCCTCCATTTCACAACCAGTCTATCAAGTCAGCTGGACACAGGCTCACCTCCCACAGCTGAGGAAACCAAGGCTCTTCAAAGTTGAGGTGACCTGACTGAGCGAGCAGAGCCCGCGCAGGAGGAGCCAGGACAGGCTCTGGGGTTTTCCAGCTCCTCACGCAGGCTCTGCCCCCACTGCCCCCACCGCGGTAGCATCGGACTCCTAGTGAGCCCACAAACAGAGCCCCATCTTAGCAAAGTAGCAGCGGAAGGGGGCTCTGGCCCTACAACCAGGTTCTCCCCTTGGCAGCCGCCTGGCTTCGGGGAAGAGGCGCCTGCAGGGACAGGCCACGGCCCTGGACCCCGCATCCTTCAAGGGCCCGCTTAACCACCGGAGGTCAGACTCCCAGCCCGCATGTCTGGTTCCTTCTAGTCGCACGGCGCTCACTTCCTAGAGGAGTAGGAGGAGTGGATGGATGGTGGCAGCGCCCGCCCTGCCCTGACGGCGGAGCCTCTGCTCACCCCACCCCCCGGGCTCAGCCCCAGGGAGGCCCTTGGAGAACAATCTGGAAAGCTGCCTGGCCTCGAGGAGGGACCTTACCATTTCTTTACAGGGAAGGTCCGTCAGACACAAGTGCTGACTAGACACTTTTAGGGATGAAAACAGATAAACCCACTCTGATTGAACAGAGGCAGGGTGGGTGGGTGGGTGGGTGGGTAGAGGGGAGCTGTGAAAGAGGAAGTACAAAACAGCACCCTGGAGAAACACGACCCCGGCCTAGAATACGGTCGCATGAGCCAACAGTGAAAACCCGGACGGCTGCTGGCTGGGTGATGTGTGTGCCGGTTCAACATCTCCATCAAGGCCATGCGAGTGGCCATGGCTTCCCACTAGGGGTGAAAAAACCCGCCTTGGCCAAGATCTCCAAAGGGAAAAGAAGCAGAAAGAAAAGGTCCGCTTCTCTTTGGGGACTGCAATTTAAGAAATAAAAGTGATCGAGATATTTGCACTTTGTGGAAAGGGCAAGATTATTTGCTTATTTCTGAAAGGAGGAGGGTTGGTCTTTGGTTTTGTGAAAGAGTTCCTTTTGATTAAAATCTAATTGTTATTTTTTCTGTGTGCTTTTTTTTTAAGTTACTAAGAAAAAATGGTGAGTTCAATAGCTTTGGTATTTTGAGTGCAAATCATAATAGCTCCAATGTGAAAAAAAAAAATCAAAATGTAACCTGTCCCTCACTGTTAGAAAATTGCCTAAAATGCAGTTTAATAAATGATCTTTGTTATCAAATGGTAATTTAAAGGGGGTAATTTTCTGCGAAGAAAATGTACTGTTTTTATGTTTCCAACATAAAATTGAACTAAAATAAAAACAACTTGTTTTCTAAGAGCCTGGGTGATCTGAATGTCAGAGGGACGAGATGGGGCCTTTACCTCATCGGGCCTTGAGTGGAATGTATTTGAAGTCCGGAAGGTGGCTGTGTTCCCTGAGCTCTGGTGCCCATTTCAGGCTCCAGAAAAGGACAGCGGATAATATGTTCTCATTGACGTCAGCAGGGTAAATAATACCTTGCTCTGCGATCGCCCGAGTCCATGTCAGCCACTGCAGAAGGCTGGCGGGGACAGGCTGACCACAGCCCGCCGCCTGGGCCGCGCTGCCTGGCTCTCCCGGAGCCTCCGAGACGGAGGCCGGCAGAGGAGGGGGGCGGGCGCCTCGGGCTCCCCCAGTTCAAGCTGCAGAGCAACTGGGGGGAGGGGCGGGGTGCCGCAAGCCCCCGCTGCGAGTCCACAGTGGCCCCCTCTCTCGGCCTGAGGAGCCCTCCGCCCGCTGCTGGCGCGCACACCGCCCCGGCGCCCTCCGGTGCTGGAGAATCCCTTTGCGAGGCACCGCGAGTAGACCCGAGTGAAAGAGCGCGAAATCCTGCTTTCCGGCAGCGAGTTCAACGGGGATTTGGTTTCACTCAAACCGTCGCAGCGGAGCCCATGCTGCGGAACTGAGCTCCCACGCGGGGATCGCCTGACGTCCGCAGGGGCGGCCACGCACAGCAAGAGAGCACGGCGCTCTGCGCCCACCTGTTCGGCCCCAGCACCGCATGCAGGTGCTCGGTCCTGACCTTGAGAGCTGTTACCCCTGTTGGGCAACCCAAGAACTTGGTGACCCTGAGGTTCAACTGCCTCTTTTTTTTTTTTTTTTTTTTTTAAAGGAAAGCACTCAATTTCAGTAATGGCATTTTGTAAACTATCCCTTTTCCCACCAAATTTCTCCATGATCCTCGTGTTGCCAAAAACAGCCCAGGGGCACAAGCCAAAATAACAGACCTGCTGGCACAGAGTGACCGAAACCAGCCAGTCGGGCCCCTGACTTAAACATTCTCCAGGACATCCTTCCCTTCTGCAGCCTTTGCGAGCCAAAGTCTTGGCCCACGTGGAGGAGGGAGAGCCCCCTCGGGAGAGCTGAACCCCAGGCCTGGGGTCTCTGCCAGGCCCGGTGGGGGCTGGGACTCACCAACACTGCCTGCACTTGCAGAGGGACACGGTGTCTGCAGTCCACTCACCAGCACGCCACCATAGCCACACGTCTGGGCCCTGCCCAGGCACGGAAGGCCTCACACCCCAAGCGGGTGCTCCTTCACAGACAGAGTCCGGTCAAGCTCTGCATCAGGGAGGCTTTGAGAGTTTCCGACTCAATCTCTCCTTGCTCCTCAAAGAGGAGGAGGAAATAATGAGGCCTGAGATGCTGTAAGGGGACGGGTCTGAGGGTGCCGACCCTCAGGACTGAGTCCGTTACTGTGCCAGGGCCACTGCGCAGCTGCGAGTGGGGCCCAGCTGAATGGAGGCGGAGGCCCCGAGGCCTTTCCTAGAAGCACACCATGCAGGGGACGCTGAAGTCTCAGGCACCTCCTCAGCGTGAGACCCACTGGAGCTGCCCTGGAGTCACCAGAGAAGCCCACATGTTGGGCAGGGCCGTTGGGCCAGCAGAGAGGCCCCAGGGACCGAAGGGCCCGGCCAGGAGAACAGGGCGTCGCTTCCCCAGGCTCACCTGCTGGAGTCCCCACCCCCGCCCAGAAAGGCCCTCCAGGCAGAGCGGCGCCTGCCGGGGATAGGGGACATCGGACAGTGCCAGGGACAGCGTGGGAGGTGGCAAAACACCACTGCCAGCCCCGCCAGGGTGCTGAGCGCATCATGGCAAAGGCTCGTTGTTCCCAGGACTAACTCGGGGACACTCACCAGCTGATTTAACTCCTAGCTTTACTGTGAGGGTCAAGGGGGGCCGGGCCCTCCAAGCAGAAAGCCCCTCAACAGCTCCTCATACAGTCTCCCCTCCAGCCGTCTTGCTCTCGCTGAGCTCCTCACCCCCCAACAGCAGACTCCCACGTGGGCGTGGGACACCTGGGAGACCTCGGCACTGGCCGAGGGTGGCTGCCCAATTCTGAGCACCTGCTCCAGGTTGAGAACCGAGAACTTTGGTTCCTGGATTCCTCCACTCTCGGTCATGAGTTCTGGGCAGCACCAGCCACAGGTCCCACAGCCGGAAGAGCATCCACGAGAAGCCACATCCCACCCAGAAGAAGGCCTGTGTCATCCACCTACAACTTCAGGCCAAGCCCCTGGACAGAGGGGCAGACGGCCCCAAGCTCCAGCAGTGGGGATGGTGCCAGGAAGAGGAGGCCAGAGCTCCAGTCTCTGCTGTGCGTCCTCCACGCCCAGGCCTCCGGCAACCTCTCCGGGCCTCTTCCCTCCAGGCATCCAGAGCTGAGCTCCAGAGATGGCCCAGGAGGCCCCCAGGCAGCTCTCGGGCGGGGGGGGGGGGGGGGAGTGAGGACAGAACAGGCAGGAGGTTGGCCCCAAGAGCCCAGACGACTGAGCTGCCCGGTGGCCCCACCTCAGGCTAGCCGGAGCTGCCCAGTTAGAGCACGGAAGACAGGCCAGAGGCCAGAGGTCCTCGGGGCCCAGATGACTCGAAGTCTGGGGGAAATCAGCAAAGCTGGAAAAACCACAAGTGGAAACAAGAGCGGAAGGAGAAAGGGGTGCAGGAGGAGGGATCTGTGCCGGACGGACTGCTGGACCGAGGGGAGCGGAGGAAGAGGAGGATTCGGCACGTCGGCGCCCGCAACCATTATCTACGGATGCCTCCCTGGATTTGAGTCTCCAAACCCGGCCGCGTGGAGACCGAATGTCCCTCACAGCTGCTCCTTCCTGCAATAACAAGACTGACATCACTGTTGTCAGGGAAATGGTGTTTTGATGAAAATCATGTGACGGCTACTTTGTGATTCAATAAACAAATCCTGTGTTAACCCTCGCCTGACGGAGGGCAGCCCCATCACCACAGGGCAACCGCAGGGCGACCGCAGAGCGTCCTGGAGGGAAGCCCTGCCCGGCAGGAGGGGGACGGCCCGGCCGCCGCCACTGCCACGACGACCAGGCAGCTGAGCGCACCTGGGGTGGGCCGGGAGCTCGAGGCGGCCGCGCTGTTCCCCGGCGGGTCCCGCGCGGAGGACACGGGTGACGTCCAGCACAGATGTCTGCTCTGCAGGCGCGGGGCCGAGCGGGCACCCTGCGACCAGAGGAACCGAAACGGCTCTGGCCTCGGGCTCGGGCTCCCCTCCCCCGGCCCAGGCGGCAGGGATGCCCCACGGCTCCCGCCAGGCCCCAAGGCCGACCCGGGCGGCCAGCGGCACGGACGGCGAGGGAGGGGTTAAGAACAATTTCTGGCTTGCGTTGGATGACTTCCTGGATCACTCACTTGGCTGCCGGCCCCTGACACGCAGGGCTCTGCCTGGCAACACTCAGTTCCTTCCATCTCACCCTCAGGTCATTTTCCTTCAGAGAAACGAAGGCAGGGAAGGCAGGGGGTATTTCTGGGTTCAGTGATCTGCAGCCTCAGCAGCCTCCAATGCCAGGAGACCCCGAAGTAGACAGGACTTGGGGGGAGGCTCACAACCCGCCGACAAACGGAGCCAACGGCACCGCCCGTTTAGGGCCGTGAAGACCAAAGGAGAGTCCGCACAGTTCGCGAGGCCCGAAGTTCAAGGAACGACAGCTAACGCGGCCATCGCGGGGCTGCTGACTTAGCCGAGCAGGTCGGCCACGGCGAGGTCGCCTCCAGCGTCCCACGCTCGGGTCAGACGTGCGCGCTGCATTTATTTAGTGGCACGGCCAGTTGCCCCTGACTTTGTAGGAAAACACCTAACACCTTTCTTCCCAAGCAAGGCTGCGGCGTAGGCCCGAAAATATGTGATTCAGTCCTGCCCCTTCAGCGAAGGCATCTTCCCAAAGGCCAAGTTCCGTGAGACACAAAGGGCCGAGCATTCAGGCGCGTGTCGGGGCCCCGCGGCCGGCCGCAGCTGTGAGCGACAATGTCCCCCAGCGCAGCCTGAGGTGCAGCCACCAGCACAACAGCTTGGCGGGGCCGGGCGTGGGGGGGGGTGGGGGTTGCTGCCCGAACCGGGCATGCCTGGCAGCTCCAGCCCACAGGCAACGGAGAACACTCTACGGTGAAGGACCGCAGTTCGGGGGCCTGGACAACAGGACCAAATTCTCGTGGCCTCGGTCTACTTGGAACGAGAGAGAAGCCAGGGAGATTCGGAAGGCAAGCTTTCCACGTCAGAACGTTCCCCAAGCAAACCCACCACAGCAGGCCTGAGGAGGCCGACGCCCGCCCAATCCACCACACACAGCCCGAGCTCAAGAGCGGGCGGCTGAGGCCTCTGCCCCGACACACGGCCTGGGCACCGCGCGGGTCCACTTACACGCAGGGTTTCCCCTAAATCCGGTGTGAGTGTAGTTCCCGTTCTTAGGGTTTTAATACGCCTTCTCCTCTCTAGCAGACCCGGCTGTAAGAAATAATACACATAACGTACAAAATACGTGTTCGTCGACTGCTGGTGTCGTCGGCAAGGCTTCCGGTCAACAGAAGGCTACCGGTAGCTACGTTTGGGGGGTCCAAAGTTCTATGTGGAGTTTCAACTGTGCAGGGCCGGGGGGGCGGGGTCCGCACCCCAACCCGTGTTGTTCCAAGTCAGCTGCGTTTGTGAGCCATACGCCACGCTCCCAACAAAAAGCCCCGGGGCAGGCGCTGGCACCAGCTTCGATTAATGAGCAGTTACTCTCAAGTTGAAAATTCCCGTATACTCCCCTAGACAGACATCAAACGGGGCTCGGGGCCCCGACACAGGGCGAGCGACAGAAATGGTGCTTCCCTTGAATGGAGAGAACCGCCTGAGAGGAGCCGTAGCAAGTGAGAATGGCCGCCAGTCTCTGAGGGGAGTGGGAACAACCCGCATCTCCAGAGGCGACTCCACCAACCACCCCGTCCTCTGTGTGAGCCTCGCTGCCCACACAGCAGGGAGGGCGGCCGGGAGGCCTGTGGCCACAGGAGCCCCAGAGCTCTGGAGACCCCACCCCGCCCCTCAGAAGGAAGGACAAGGAGGAGGGCAACAGGCTTTAAAACCACACTCCGTTGGCCTGAAAAATCAGTCTCCTGAAGAGAATTAAAGGTACCACTCTGCTGCAGCAGAGGTCCCCCTGCTGCAGCACCACGCCACGCCGGCCACCCTGCACGCGCACCTGCAGCCCAGGTGTCCGTGGCGCTTACCTTTCCTGGGTCCTCTTCGGGCCCTCTGGCCCTCAGGAAGTGGTTCTTGTCGGCCCCAGGAGCGCTGGGCTCCTCACTGTCCTTCGCAGGGAAATCTGGCTTCCTCAGCCTCTGGGCCACCACTGGAGACACAGACGGCAGTCCCGTAACCGGCCCTGGGCCCCGCCGGCCAGCACCTCCCAGCCAGGACCCCCCCCCACCCCCCCGCCCCCAGCTGCCCCAGCACTGCTAAGACCCCGGGGACCCGGGCCCAGGAAGCACCGCAGAACCTCACTGAAGGTGCCCGTCCCTCAAGGGCCACCGAGCGCCACCCCATGGGGTCTTAGGGTGCCAGCTGGATGCTTCCCCCACACGGCGGTCACTGCCTGCAGAGCCCCGGCCGGACAAAAAAGACCAGACTCCTCTCAGAACTGGGAGGGTCAGCTTCAGGGACCTGGAGAAGGGAAGGAGTCGGCTTCACTACCCAGCGAGTCAACTCCGTCCTCCAGAAGACTGCCGTCTCAACCGAACATTATAGTTTCCTGGAATCAGGAGGCTCATGGAGGCGAACGGGGAGTGGGACCACTGTAGGTATAAAAAGGCCCGGCGCCACAGGAGTGACCGGGAGAGAGGGTCAAGGCCCTAGATGGCGGCGGTGACACAAATCCCAGGGAGACAATCCCACACCGGCGCAGAAGCACTTCATCCTCAAACTGAGGCGGCGGCTCCTGCTCTCTGGGCTCCAGGCAGAGCGGATGGAGGCGGCTTCAAGAGAAGAGCACGGGGCGGGGGACCAGAGCGTCACAAGCTCAGTATAAGGCAAGAAGGCGGGCCGCGCACCCAGCGAGTTTGGCGGCCCTGCCCCGCCGTCCCTGGGGGGCCACCGGCACGTGAGTGCTCCAGGAAAGCATCGACTTTCCACTCCGCGGCCACACGGTGACGGTGACGGGTAATGCCGCACCAAGGACGCACCGCTGCGGCTCCCCTCTGCGTCAGGAATGACACGTCCGTTTCCCCCAAAGGTCTGAGTGAGCATCCCGGAGGCCTGGACCAGACAGCTCAAAGGTCGGGCCGCTGTGCTGATCAGGACGAGCCGTCCAGCAAAGACCCCGGGGCCCCGCAGCCCAGTGGCCAAGCTGTGGCACCTCCATGAGCCAAGGGCCATCACTGCAACGAGCCCTTGTCAAAAACCACACACTGAGCTGTTCGTTCTCATGAAACAGGACGTGTCTTCAGGTTGCTGTCTTCGCAGCAGCGCAGAGAAACAGGATCTGGCCTCTTGATCCTGTGACGGGGAAGCCACACAAACGTGGGAAGAAACACACAGATGAATCCCGTGGTTGAGGGGACGGCTATGCTGGCTTAAGCCTGTTCTGTCTCTGCTCCACTCTCCTCCCTGACTGAACGGATGCCAAGGGGGCAGGACAAGAACTACGCTCCTCCCCGGCAACGTACACTGGGGGCCATCACGCAAACCCCAGCGGGGCCGCTGCCAAAGCGGGGCCTGAGGAAGGGGGGCCCAACCCTCGCCTAAGAGTGGTACAGTCCTTCCTGGGCCAGCGGGAGGAGACGCAGTCTGGTACCTTCGACAACACGTTCTTCGCACGCAACACATCAGAGGACAGGTTTTAGAAATTCATTCAACATGTTTTTATTGAGCACCTTCTATGTAGGCCAGACACTGATCTAGGTGCTGGCGATACAGGAGAAGACAAAAAAATAGACAAAAATCCCTGCCTTTCCAGAGCTTCTGGAGCTGACATTCTAATGAAATCAAGATAAGAAAAGTAATCCATGGCCAATATGACCAGTTATGAGCCAGAAAACAGCTCCCCTGAGTAAGAGAAGGGATTCCCTATCGCTTAATCAGAAAGTCAATCAAGTCCCTACGGGGTCACCCAAAATGACAGAGCCCTGCTTAGCTCCCAGACCCGTGCTTGAGAAATCAAGGGCTTCTGTCTCCTCTTGACCACAGTCTTGGAGGGAGAGGCCAGTGCTCAGGGCTCCCCAGGAGTACATTTAAAGTCTAAAAGGCATTTAAAAGTCTGTCCCCAAACCAATGGCATTCCCAACCAAAGAGTAAAGCAATAGCTGTGTGACTTTGTTTCAAGAATCAAGAATCGAGACAACAGCCTCTCAAATATGCAATTCACCAAGTGGAACACAGCCTGCAGAGAACAAAAAGAACCATCAAACTAAAATTAAAGTGTTTACAGCATAACAGTAAAGACATTAAAATGAGAATGCAGGAAAATTTTTTGCATAGCAATAGATTTAATCCTTGGCCCAAAAAGTAATAAAACAGAAACTTCCTAGAAGGCAGCTGGCAGTTTCAAATGCAGGCCGATACTGTCTGAGTCAGGTTCTGTTTATCTAACGTATGACAAACCTGGAAGCATTTGGTCCAACTTGGTTTTTTACATAATAGTTTCATGTGCAGACCTTTATAGTAAGTCTTCACCTTCACGGAGCAGGACAGGGCTCACTGGGTTTACACAAGGTTGTGAGTGAAAGAAAACAATTCAAAAACCCAAACGGAAACAAGCAAACCACACAGCAAGCATACGAGGAGCAAAACATAAGCTACAATGAAGCGTCATTAATTAAAATTATTAGGACAAGGCGAGTTTGAAATCTCAAAGAATAAGTATCAATATTCTCGGTGAAATACATAAATATTTCAGGGACAGAGAGTAAAATGAATACATCTAAAAAAAAGGTGTAACCCGTAACGATCCTCATGGAAGTTTTTTTAATAAAGCTGAAGAGTGATCAGTAATTGGCATATCAACTGGATATCAATTGGATAAAGGGGGCTTTTTAAAGAGAGCTTTTTAAAAAGATTTAAGTAGTTCAGATACAATGGGTTTCCTGACATAGTATTAATTTGCTTCAGCAAACCCTTCGGCTTGGCTCATTACCTTAAATTCCAGGAGAAATTAACGAGGTTTTACCGTAAAGTACAAACACAAACATTTCAAACGGTAAGTCTCCAGAGTCACCCACACCAAGACGTTAGGAAGGAAGCTTGTTGGTAGCTACCGGCGGCACAAGGCAGCGGGGACCAGATGTCAGCAGAGCTGAAAGCAGGGCCAGCTAGAGAGCAGGAATCCCTCCCAGAAGCCGACCAGTGGTTTCTCTACTCAGCAGACACACAGAGGGCAATCTTACAATGAAGCAGTAAAACGACTGCTTGTTAGGAGGCACTAAGTTTTAAGCTTCTGGTGGAGAGACCAGGAAAGGAGGTGGGGGGAGGGAGCGAAGGAGCCGTGTTTGAATGCTGTTGCCATGGTGAGCCACTGAAATTCAGTCAGCTTCCAACACCCCGCTAGCAGCAAGTGGCATCTGTGTTTCAGGTTTCCGAAGGACATGGTTACAGCAAAAATCAAGCAAATAAACCCCAAGACAACCTCTACGTGAACCCTGAGCTTCCACACTCCCCTTTCACGGGAGACACTAACGCAGACCATCAGTATCCAGGAATATGTGGCTTTCACTAGGTGACATGTCAGTGTAGCTCCCAAACAGAGTGTTTATAAAATAAGGTATTCCAAATCACGTACATTTAACTTTGGAATCATGGAGGGAGACACACACAGATACATGTAAACATCAAGAGAATCACTCCACTCCCTGTCTGGGTCCAAACCCATCCAGTCGTGGTTGGAGACAGTAAGTGGCCGGGGCCTGACCAAACAAACAGCAAGTGTGCGGGAGCCCCGACGGTGCCGGATAATCATTAGGAGGCAATCAAGAAATGACCGACCAAGGGTCAGGAACTGGTCACAAACAAGAAGAATGCGTTAAATGTAATTATCCCAAAAGTGAAGAGACAGACAATCCCATTTCGTCTTCAGAAAGAATCAAGTCACTGAAATTTGATCTCTTGTAAGTTGTTGCCATTTGCTTGGATGAAGTCTTGAAGGTTTTCCACTCTGTCTCCACCCAGCATAAGAACACATTGACTAGAAATCTGTGATAAGAATTTAGTAAAGTCTTTTCCCTCCTGTTCCTCATTATGCCAATGCAAGCACTGGAAAATTCCAAACAGAATCAAGTTAGTGGCACAGAAAGTTCATGAACTATCTATGTGAATGTTCACTATGCCAACAATGACCCAAAAGCATGACATGGTTAACTTCTCACCGCGGTCAGTTTCTTTACTCTGCCAGGCTCATCAAGTTAAACTTTAAAACCATTATAATCCAGACAACAAACTGTTCTTACCAGTGAGAATCCTAGTCCGCCCAGCCCGATCCCTGGGACTAAGAAAATGGCCTGCTCAGCAGTGGGCCAAAAAGGTTCTACAGGGGCCAGGGGCCCAGGCGTTGTAGATGCTCTCGGCCCTCCGCTCCCCTTCACCATGGCCTGCCCACCTCGCTCATGCCCACCCCCACAGCCAAAGCCCGAGGTGCAAGACGGAAACAGAAAGGCCTACCACTTATAGCTTCCTGTGCGAAGTACTTGACATCCACGTCTTCATCCTGGCCCAACTTCTGCAGTACTGGCTTCACTTCCTCCCGCAAAGCACTGAAATCCAACAGGATTGTCTGTGAAAGGCAGTCCTCTGAGCCACATAAAGGCTCTAGGATATACACGTTCTATGGTAATTTTGAAAGTTTAAAATTTTTAAAAAGTTAATTCTTTAGGCAATTTCTGGATACTAACTAGGTAATCGCAAAAATCCTCAATAGCTTCAGACAACGATCTGCTGTTGCAATCAATAGCATACAAAATCATACAGTAGCTTCAATGTAGAAGTCGGAGTGAACACTTCAGACACGGTTGTTAAATGATCATCTTTACACAAACCCCTATTTCAGGTAAAGGGAAAATCAGTGACCTTAATTTTTGCTCTAACTCCCCAGAAGAGGGTAAAAATTTAAATCTACTTCTTAAACCAGAGTAATACTCAAGTCTTACTCAGTGTTCAGAACTGGTCCAATTTTCTGAAGAGATTTGGCTACATTGAAACGGACGTTCGCCACTTGGTCTCCTGCCATTTTCAGTACAACGGGCAGCATGTGCTTCGTGGTTATTTCCTGACCGCAGGCTTCAGACAGCGCCTAGAAAAAGAATTAAGAGAGCGCACTTAAAACACTTTCTCATGTATTTAAATATCCCCAAATCTGAGACAACAAATTAACGTCTAATGAGAAAGTAACTGACCTGCAGGAAAAGGTTTCTCGTTTGCACCTCTGAATGCGGGATACAAAGGAGCATTGGAAAACTCGGTTAAACCGGAATTCCCGGCTGACCGCACTCCTGCACATTTTACCATGAATTTAAAAACGGATGTTTTCTCTCATCAACCGTCCAAGTTAATCGGTATAAGAAACAGATTATTCAGAATTCCGAACGACAGCCCCAAAAACCTGCTTACCGCCTTAGCTTAGCAATAATCCTGCGGAAGACTCACGTTAATGCAGAATAAGGTGGTCATCCTGTGCAAGTAATTGGGATCGTTCGCCATGACTAACACTCTGGGAACGACGGTGTTCTGGGCCCACTCTGTTCCGAACTTCTGAACGAGCTTCATGAGGTTGTTGGTGGCGGCTTCGCGGATAGCATACACTGGCAGCAGAGGCGCAGAGCACACGGTCACGAAACTTACGTCAGGAGCACAGCCCCGTTCGCTCACATCGTCAGCCAAGGGGACCAAAAACCAAACCCTCCCAACACTCCCGATTTAGTTGTACTACACTGGCAAACATGCTCAGACGTGACTCATGATATACTGACTTGGTCTTATCATAGTTTACAGATGTGCCCTATGTCCAAGACAAAGGAGGCAGGGAGCTCGTTCTAGTGCCTACTATGTGCCAGGTGATCCAGAAAGAAAACAGAGGCTCCCTCCCCTCAAAGATCACGTGCTCTATCAGACACGTAAGCTAACGCGGGCCGACAAGTCACGTGGTGGGAGACGGACCCTGACGAAGAATGAAAGTGTGTAGCAAAGGTCCTGAGGGCTGTACCAGAGTGGAGAGAAAAAAGAACAGGGAGGTCTGGGAAGCTTCAGGGAAGAGACGACTTGCTCTGGACCTCAAAGACTGAGGAGGATTTGTGTAAGTAGAGAGAGGAGGGAGGAATTCCTGGTGGGCACAAATGGACCCAGGGTACAAAGGAGACTAACAGCACTCAGCAAGCCATCAGGTCGAAGAGTCAGGGGGGACCCGGAACACACAGCACCTGGAGAGCTAAATTTAGACCCTGTAAGAAAAACGCTGAGTTTTTAAGGCAAAGTTGTAACCTGATGACCAATGTGGTATTTAAGCAAGATTATTCCAGCAGCGACAACAACAGCTGGGGAGACAAGGCCAGCAAGGAGGTCGCTTAGAGGCCAGTGTGGCCCCCTGCATGACAGCAAATGAAAACCTCCGACGACCTGCCTCTCTGCCCTTAAAATGGTGATGGTGCGACAGCATGTCAACGTCTTCTGTGAATGACCGCCCGCTTTAACGTCTAAGAATTCCCTGTAAGATCATTTATCGAGGACATCGTCAATCTAGATGATCAGGCCTGAGCTACTACCTCCTCAACAACTCACTGCTGCGCACAGCACTGACCAAAGTCAGGCCTGGTGCGACCGCATTTCGCAGGTCCCGGAGGACGCCACGCTGGGGCTCAGATAACGAGTCCAGGGCAGGGGGCACGCACTCCTTGTTCTACTTCTTTCCCTAGGCAGGCCTAACCCTCCTGGGTAATGGGACAGGCAAGGGTAGCCATCCAAGCCACAGCCCCAGCCCTGGAAGATTTATGTGAGGCTTCTGGACAGAAAACACCCAACTCTTCCCAGTGAGCAGATCCTCAGGCAGTGCCAACTGAGGCCAACAGGAAGGACCGCGCAGCCAAGAAAGTACATAATTTATTACCAATATGAAACCTGACCAAGGTCTATGGGAGAAGCAACCTGTCAGTGACAGCCAGAAGCATTCGTGGAGCGCACTCAAGCCGACTTTTCTACGTGCACCCCAAGACCCGAATTCCCTCCACATTCAGAGCCTTCGCGTTTCACACAACCCCCTCCCCATCTCCCCCGCTACGGTGGAACCACCAAGAGCATCTGTGTCTTGTCTGATTCTGTTGTTTAATTTGCTCGACATCCTTCTCGTCATCACGCCATTACCATAGGAAGGGAACCCGCGCCGGAGTAAGCAGAGACGGCGCACACACTCGGCCTGGGCCCTGACCTCAGCTGTACTCAACGGGACCTGGCAGACGCCCGCTATGGTCCTGGCTCCTCTGAATTTTGTGCCAAAAGAACGCAAACCATTCCAGAGTTCTGCCGGTTGGCTCTCCTTGTTTCGTCTCTCTCCCCTTCCCCTCAAGGGTCCCTCTGAATGCCTAACACCCTCCATGTGCTCACTCTGATGCCTGCCCCCTTCTCCTGTAAGAAATCCATTCCCCTTCTAGATCCCTCTCCCTGATCAATACTGTCCACTCAACCTCAGAAAAAGTGATGACCCTTTCTCCTTTATACTACTCTGGACTTTCACAATATTCTTGCAGTAGTTTAGTAAGCAGGAAAAAAGCTTCAAAAATGTAACTGAACAGTGATCACTACATAGCAGTTAGTCTAAAATGCACAACAAAACCAAACAACAAAATCCCATGTGATTAATTACATACAGAACAACTATAGAGCTGACATTTCATTGATTCAAAGAACGCTTACAATGCCTTAAGTTTAGCATGCTAGCGTGCCGCTGCAGAAAAAAGGGCCAAGGGTCCCTCTTACTCCCCAACTGGGAGGGAAAAAATCTGAGCACTGAGAAAAGAATAACTGACTTGCACAGACAGTACAATCTTACATGGAAAGGATGTCAGGAATTCAATTCTCTGTGGAACATTAGGACTTTAAAAGTTCCTCAGAATTGGGGCACCTGGGTGGCTCAGTCAGTTAAGCATCCGACTTCGGCTCATGTCATGATCTCGCGGTTCGTGGGTTCGAGCCCCGCGTCGGGCTCTGTGCTGACAGCTTAGAGCCTAGAGCCTGCTTCAGATCCTGTCTCTCCCTCTCTCTGCCCCTCCCCTGCTGGCACTGTGTCTCTCTCTCTCCCCCTCTCTCTAAAAAATAAACAGTAAAAATAATTTTAAAAAAAAAGTTCCTCAGAATTTAGAATGCAAGCTTTCAAAAAAAAGTACCGAATGACCTGCTGGGATGTGTCTTTCCACTAACATTAAATATCTATGAGAAATAAACATTTTCTTTCAAAAAGGAGAGAAATTTCTTTCCTACGATTTACCAAGCTTAAGTTTCATTTAAAAAGAAAAAAATAGGGGCGCCTGGGTGGCTCAGTCGGTTAAGCAGCCAACTTCAGCCCAGGTCATGATCTCGCGGTCCGTGAGTTCAAGCCCCGTGTCGGGCTCTGTGCTAACAGCTCAGAGCCTGGAGCCTGGTTCGGATTCTGTGTCTCCCTCTCTCTGACCCTCCCCCGTTCATGCTTTGTCTCTCTCTGTCTCAAAAATCAATAAACGCTAAAAAAACAAATAAATAAAAGAAAAAGAAAAAGAAAAAGAAAAAGAAAAAGAAAAAAATAAATTGGCCATAAAAAGGTAACCTTAGAGGACAAGAAAATAGTCTTCACATTTAGGTTGAAAACGCTAAAATTACTTGTATATGCTTTTACAAGATCTGCACATTTCCTTCACAACCTCCTCTTCACTCTCTTAGCTATTTAACCTCCCACGTGACCGAAACATGCCCTTAGAGCAACCACTTCCACATACAAGCGGACACAAGCTTCCCCCTCCTTCCAAATACCCAGGCAGAAGCACTGCAGATGAGCAGACATCCTGAGTACATATAGGACATATAAGATGCTATGGTACTGAAACAAGATGCCTATCATATCCACCAAAATACGCAACCAAAGTTTCTTATTTTATAAGCCCCCAGGGCCCTCATATGAACAGGTGTCAGGCCACACTGAAGCTGCCAGGCCTGGACATGTGGCCTAGCTGTGAATCTCATGGGTACAGAGGGCACCCCTCCCCCGCATCGCTGCCTAGCAGACCAGAGGAGATACATGCACCTGAGACCTTAGCAAAGAGTCAACGTGTAAGGTGGTTTCACAGAAAACATCCACTGCCTTGATACTTTGATATGCAGCAGCACCAGCTTTCAGTGAGTTTGTGGCGCTGAGAAGAAAAGGATTCTGTGATTGCTGAATGATGTTATAAATACACAGAGAAGATAAGTTATTTCAAAACCTATTCTCTAAAACAGGTGCTCCATCTGACCTGCCTGAGCTCAAGGCATCACCAGCTGCCAGGGAACAATAAGCCTACCTCTCATCAAAAGCAGAAATCCGGGTGCCCCCTCTCCCCTGCCCCAAGTCACAGCTGATGTCTTCCACTCCGAGACCCCGCCCCTGAATACCTCCTTCCCTATGTCACCTCAAAGAAGCCAAGCAGCCACTTCTACCCCCTGGGCCTTTCATCAGATTCCAATCCCTACCCCACCCGATCTAAAGGAGCCGAAAACTAGAGTACCATGTTCGACCAAAGGCCCTTGGGACAAGGAAGGAGTGTAGGGTTAAAAAAGATAGTTTGAAAATAACATAACAGAATGGCTACGAAACAGGGCAGAGATTGTTTAATGAAGAAAATAAAATTTAAGATAAAAAGAAACTGGCAGAAAATAAAAACGTCAAGCTCGTGTTCAAGGGGAGCTAACTAGACTCTAACTGAAGCCTTTCTTCATCCCTACAAAGGTAAGGCTAAATGTCTGATCAGATTAGGATTCCTTTCAAAAAAGGAAACCTATGAACAAAATGGATGTACACAAACACACAGGCCTTCCATAGTAATCTGTGTTTAACTTACTCACCATGGTCCACAAGCCAGGCCATACATAAAGAATTCAGCTTTTCGTCAAAGAACTCCACACCCTATAGATACAGAAGATTCCATTAATATGTATCTCCAAAGTTCAGAGATCAAGATGGTCTATTTACATTACATCAAAATGACCCAAAAGCTAAAAAAAAACAAAAAAAACAAAAACAGGTTTCCAAATAAGCTGAATGCATGAACCAGCCAGAAAAAAATAGCATGGAATGTGATTTACAAATTCTGAGACTATCTTATCAGACAAAAATCATAAAGAAAGAAACCGTACATGAGATGGCCCAAGCCCTGCTAGGTGGGAGAGAAGAGGGTAGCCAGGAGCCAGACCCGACACTGCAGACGTGCTGGAAAAACGCATCGTGGACGGAGTGCCGAGCAGCATCTAGATCACTTGTGAAAAATGAGCTACCCACGAAAATACCTGTCCATAATAACAGTTCTCATTTTTTTCCTTCCTGGTTGATATAATAAATCCTTAAGGATGAAGAAACTGACATCGACAAATAGAGAGCTTCCCAATTAAAGAAAAAATTTCTGGGATGATGGGAGAAAGCAGAAGAGGGAGAAGGGAGCAGGCACAGGACTCCAGGGGAAGTGGCCCCAGCACAGAGTCACAGGTGGAACCACCCCGGCCGTCCCAATTCTGTTCTCCCTGGCAACGGGCGGTCACTCCAGCACGGGCGGACTGACACACGCCCAGCCCTGTGGGGCTCTGCGGCATGCGTGACAGTGCCAGGTGACATCTGCTTTCCTAGTGCCTCCTTTGTGGGGTCTGCATGTTTACAGATTTTTTAATTTCTCTGGTGGCTAATAAGTTACTGACCAGTGACTGTGTACTTTAAATAAAGACAGTGAATATAAAATTGCAGTGCTTTGAAAATGGTGACTGAATAAAAGAGCTTTATGATCACAGACTGTGAACAGGTGTTAGCACACACTTCGATTACCATGCCAGCTTTCAAAGACAACCTCTTCACTCCAGATAATGGATTTTTCTTGGATCTTAATTATTGTGGCTTAACTTTACATTCACCATGGTCCACAAGCCAGGCCACATATAAAGTCTTGGAAGAATTTTACAAATTGACTACGTGATATAAAAATCTTTACACGTAAGGTGATAAGTAACAAGGCAACATGATACTAACAAGAAGTTGAAGACGTGGACAGCGCTCCCAACTGCTGCACGTCTCCCCCGCCAGACAGGTATGAGTCCGCCAAACTCACCACCACCCGCCCTGCTTCCAGACTCCTGTACCACAGAGCTACCCACCTTTGCCAGCTGCACAGATCTGAAGGGAGCAGAGATTAAAAGAAACATCACCCCCACCCCCCCTTCTGGACAGTACTTTCAGTCTTCAGCAGTTACGCACTGCCGCTTTCTACTCCGGACAGGTGACCCATGACAGTCACCAGTGAAGAAGAGAAGATGACCCTCAGCAGCACGTGGGAGTCACAGGAAAAACAGATGACAACATGACTTCACCTGACCCTATTTAGCTATACACAGATACCTCTGGCATCCATCCTGAAGAACGAGACACTTCAAATTTTTTAAAATATATGATGCCACAGACATGCACAGGGTGCGCTTTGTAAACTAAATATGCCAAAATCAGTAATATACATCTAAGGGTCTAAGAAAAGAGAAATTACATCCCACCTGCTGTGATCTGACAGTAATGGAAGTCTGGGGGAGAGGGGGACACAAAATGCAGCAATGTTAGCTGCAAGTGGACAGGTATTAGTAGCTTTCTCAAAAAACATTCAGGTATTCGTTCGTTCGACATTCTACAAATAGTTACGTGCTTAACTGCTGCCAGATACTGGCGGGCTCTGGAAGAAGAACACTGAACACAGTCGCTGCCCTAAAAGTGATCACTTGTCCATCTCCCCAGCTAAATTTTTTTTAAGAGACAGCAAGTGTGGGGAGGGGGAGGGAGAGGGAGAGGGAGAGGGAGAGGGGGAGGGAATCCCAAGTGGGCTCCACCATCAATGCAGAGCCGGATGCGGGACTCAGTCCTGCAACCCTGCAACCCTGGGATCATGACCTGAGCCGAAATGACGAGTCGGACACTCAACTGACTGAGCCACCCAGGCGCCTCTGAAATTTTAATTACTATGATTATCAGAGTAAAACTACCCATGTAACATAAACAGCGATAATGTGGTCTCTGTCCAAAATACTAACACTATAAACATCATATTCCTTCCCTATATGATGATTCCTCAACTCCCTGTATCCAGAACGTAGGAAAAGTGGTAACCAGGGACATTCTGCTCAGAATATGGGCAAACAGGGAAGCTGCCCAGAGCAAAAATCAAAGCTGACGTATCTTGAAACCACACTCCCTTTTCTTCTCGGTTAAGAATTCCTTCAGACATGGAGACACTAAATACCACGCTCTCTTATACATACCAAAACGACATTCTTCTATGGCTTTGCTATTAGGTGGTGAGGAGGTGAAAGGCGTTTCTGTAATACCTTCTTGTTAGAAGTTAATGCACTACAGAAGATCAAAACCATCCTATGGGCAACCAGGTCAGACTTTCGTGCATCTAAATGAACATTATCAGATAAGCTGTGTGGGGCTCCTATGAGCCACAGCGACTGTGCCCGACGATCTGATGCTACCCATCATTTGGTGAGCCAAGGCACTCACCAGCTGGCCCGCCAGCAGTGGCATATACTCAATGATGGCCAGCCGGACCCTCCACTTGGCATCTTCAGCCAGCTCCACTATGGCAGGAAGGAGGGACTGAGAGAGCTGACGGATCCCAATCACTTCATTTACACAATCCAAGTTAGAGATGATATTCAAACGAACTTCCGGACACTGCAAGAACACATATGAGCATCAAGGTCTCTGCCAACGTTCTCCTACTATCATGATGAGGTTAACAACTGCCAAACATTTTTTTTTAAATAAGAAAGCATTGACTCGGGTGAAAAAAAAGTACAGCCTTAAAACAAATACTCACTACTCAATTCAAAGCACATAAATGTAACTGATATCTACCAGAACTTTCAATGAAAAGTCTATAGGACAGTAAAAAGCATAGGCTCTAGAATCAAATTACACTGATTCCAATCCCAGATTTGCCACTGCCAAGACTTGGGGTGAATTATTTATCTCTCTGGCTCAGTTTCCTCATCTATAAAATGGGGATAATAATGAGATGGGCTTCATAAGATTATTTTGAGGATTAAACATAACCATACATGCAAAGCATTTATGATCACGCCTAACTGACTGTATTCGTCAATAGATTTTATAGCTATCATTAGAATTTTGATACTATAATATTTAACTTAAAGCATTTAAAATGAAGAAACATTGGCTTTAAAGAGATGACACCAGTGGATATCAGCAGGAATCAGGCAGAGAGGACATAAAAACGTTTTCAGGTCTGTATCAATGGCTCCTTGTGCTCATTTTCTGCAGAATTTGGAACTCCAAACCCAAACACAGGAATTGTCACTGGTTTAAAATAAGCTACCTTTTTTTATCCCTTCATCCCTGTTTCAGGTTCTATTTTAGTGCAACCCCAAACCAAAACCAAACAAATCACTGACTATCAAAGGCAACAGAGTTTTTAGACGGACTCACCTCATCCTTTAACTGAGCTAAAAAAAGAGGTAGAAGGTGTTCAATGGTATTCTCTTTTCCCAAAATGGTAGACAATCCCATAATTACAGATGCTAGAGCCGATTTGACATGTTGATTTGTATCAGATACTAATTCCTAAAATAAAATAAAAATTAAAAGCCTTCTTTTGTGGCAAGACGACTGAGACTTCCATACCATCTCCCAAGGAATTTAGAGACAGCACTATTTCAATATTCACTGGCTGATACACTTCTTCAGATCATCTGTGTAACAACACAAACCTATGCACCAAAGAGCATTTTACAATTCCCAACATAATAAAGAACAATGTCACATTAACATAACTGTCCCAATTATTCCCTATCCACCTTTACATTCAAAAAAAGCTTTAAGGTCTATGTTTTTTTTCTTTTTTAATTTATTCATTTATTTTTGAGAGAGAGAGAGAGAGAGACAGAGCACACACGTGGGTGCACGAGCAGGGGAGGGGCAGAGAGAGAGAGAGAATCCCAAGTAGGCTCTGCACTGTCAGCACAGAGCCCAATGCAGGGCTCAAACTTGTGAACCGTGAGATCATGACCTGAGCTGAAACCAAGAGTCAGCAGTAACTGACTGGACCACCCAGGTGCCCCTCAAAAAGCTTTAAGGTAAAACAAAGAAAGAGAAAAATGGAGGTAAAGTCTGCCTTGTATCATACAGGGCAGAGTGAAACAAAAAATAACCTAGTTAGGTTTACCTTTATATAGGGGAGAATCTGACTCATAATTATGGTCTCTCTACCTTCAGTGGGTAAGTTCTCACAGAGTTCTAAAAGAGATAAATAGAAAACAATAATGCTTACATACAGCCATTTACAAGATGCCAGGTTTACCAAGAGGTGCAAATTAAATCAAATCATATGTTTAAGCTAATAAGGGAAAAGAGGTCTTATTCTGAGCGTACTTTTTATCAATCTATACGCCAAATACACCAATCCTAAAAAGGCATCTTTTTGACAGGAACAAGATACAATGGTTATTTGGTTTTAAATATAAATAGAGCAGCTCTGTCTCACAGTGTGACATTTCCACACACTGAAATCATCTCTTACTCAAAGACACATCCCACAATAACAAACATACAAAATTCACTGACATTTAAAAAATACACCAAAAATGAAGGCTATGTCCTGAGACATCAATTGAACGCCTTAACCTTTTACTTTGTGGGCAGCAGCTGCTCGGACTTCAGCTTCACAGTCTTTGAGTAGGTTCTGAAAGGCGGGGATGAGGTCATTTAGGGTGATTTTAGGACCCACAGCTTTCTGGAGCTATAAAAAAAATTGTACATGTTTTAACGCACGCTAACAAGTTTAACAAGAACAAAACAAAAACAGTATAATCTTCAAGTATATTCTTGCTACAGGCATTCCCATTCAGAAGAATTCATTCAGAAACTTCTGGTACACAACAAAAAAGAGGTTTTGTTTTTTTTGTCTTAGTACTTAAAAGATGTCACTATAATAACCTTACCTCTGAAAACTTGTCAGCTACCATATAGCGAACCCTCCAAGATTTATCTTCCGCTGCTTGCCGGAGCGTGGGCATCACCAGAGCCTCAAGGTCCTCCTGGGACAGCAACTGGGCGATACTGACACAAGCTTCCACAGCTAAGAGACGCACTGAATCCTAAAGGAATAGAACTTCTTTCTGTTAGTCAGATGGTATCTACCGAGAGCCACAGGGCAGTACGTGTGGTACGAGGCAGTGCTGTGGCTTTCGTTTAAAAGAAGAAAAAAAAAAAAAAGGGCATCTGGGTGGCTCAGTGAGTTAAGGGGCTGACCTTGGCTCAGGTCATGATCTCACAGTTTGTGAGTTCGAGCCCCCCGTGGGGCTCTGTGTTGACAGTTGGGAGCCTGGAGCCTGCTTCAGATTCTGTGTCTCCCTCTCTTTCTGCCCCTCCTCTGCTCACACTCTGTCTCTCTCCGTCTCTCAAAAATAAATGAACTCTAAAAAAAATGGAACGGAAAGAAGGAAAAAAAAAAACCACTGCATACAGCTTCATGTCTTCCTTCCTTCCTTCCTTTCATACAGCTGATCCCTTTGCCTGGAACAGTGTATCAAAATCCATAAAGGGAGAAACAACCTTGCTCTAGGAGGGCTCAGTCAGTTGAGCTCCTGACTTCATTTGGCTCAGGTCATGATTTCATGGTTCATGAGTTAAAGCCCCACATATGTGGCTCTCTGCTATCAGCACGGAGCCCACTTTGGATCCTCTGTCCCTCTCCCTCTGCCCCTCCCCAGCTCATTCTGTCTCTCAAAAATAAATAAACATTTAAAAACAAAAACAAAAACAAAATACCTTGTTGTAGAGTGAACAGTAATTTCCTTGGCTAGAGTGCAGAGCTTTTATTAAGGAAAACAAATGAAAATGTAAAAATTAAATAAAAAAAGAGAACATTATAATGATGTCTTCAAGGCCTCCTCTAATAAGTTGTTGAAGGACAAAAATGAAAACTACTTGAACAAGCTGTTTAACAGATCAGAACAAAAACAAAAGAATAAGGCTAGGGGAAACACTTAGGAAGCTTAGTTTTTAAAACACTCAGTTTGGGGTGACAGTAATAGTTTGGGCATGAGATGATGACTTGGAAAGAAACACACAAAAAATAAAAGAGTTAGTAATAAAAAACAACAACAACACTGGATTTAAATGTTGAGAATCAGGGGCAGAATAACTTTGAGGTAACCAAGCCTAGAAAAAAGAGGCCAAAAACTTTAGAAAACTGTGAGATTAATGACCTCAGCTCCCCAAATGTAAACTGCCAAATGCCAATGTGATACCTATGTGTCTTTTGACCGAGTGGAAACACGCAATTAGACACATCAATGAGAAATTAGGAATTGAGATTACAGACTTGGAAATCTTAACAAATAGAAACTAAAAATATGTAAAAACATAAGCACCCAGGAGGAACCAAAACTCTGAACACCATGTGTGCATATGCTATTACATATTTCACAAATATTACACATCATACTTTCCAAAATATTACAAATTTTAAAAATCGTCGATGAACAATAATTTACTGTATCCCCAAGATACTCGCTCCTCTACCCACAAGGAAACCAGCTAAAAAAAGGCAGAACTAGGTTCCTGGTAGTGGCTACACAAGGAATTTTGAATCCAAAAACAATGCTCTATCAAGGGACTACTATCATCTCTGGAAATATTTACCAATAAATATTTGTTAAATTCATCAATGACTTTTCTCCCCAATACCTGCTCCTCTTCCCAGCCTCTTCTCTGTCTCAGCAATGACACCACCATTCACCCGGTTTGGGCTAAAGCCAAAGGTCAAGGTCTCCTTGACTGCTCTTTCCCCTCTTCCCATCGTCCCAGTGACTCTGCCTCTAAACCTGTCTCCAGATTCTCTCCACCTTCACTATGCCACCTTAGTTCACCATCCTGCCTTGCCTACCTTACGGCAGATGTCTCCTAACTGGTCTTCCTGCTTCTAAACCCCACCCCCACCCCCTTACAATTCAGCTTTCACCCAGAAGCCAGAATGCCGGGATGTTCTTTTTAAAAGGTACATTACACCAAGTCACACCACCTCTGCTTACAATCTAGGTGTATTCTCACTGCACCTAGGAAAAAACTTCAAACTCCATACCCTGACTTAGAGGGCCTCCATGATCTGGCCTCGGCCTATCTTCTCCGGAAGACCTTACCAGAGTCCCTGTCACCCGCTTTGTTCCAACCTGACGGCCTTTACGCTAGGTGGCTTCTCCCGGTGGAGCTCCGGTACTCCAGGAAAGGGTATGGCTGGCATTTTTCTTTTGTTTCTCAGTTTGTATCACTACTTCAGAGTCCTTCTCTGACTAACCAGTCTAGAGGAATGCCCTATAATCAGTCCCTGTTACATCACCCTACTTTATTTTCATCCTAGCATTTATCATGCTTATTGATCTGTTTATAATGGTTAAACACTGTAGCCCAGCACTGGAACAGTGCCCGATATGTAGCAGGTACTCAATAACTGTTTTTTCCAAAAATGACTAAGCCAGGAGCCCCAATTCTACCAGGGGTCAGACAGAATACACATACACATATACAATTAAGCACTTATTTTTTTTTCTAACGTATCACAACTAGAAATTATATGCCTCTTAACGAAGTGTACGATCCCACATATAACGTGGTCTTATCACCCCAAAAATATCAAACCTAAATCTCATCAAGCCTCTAGATCATGGATGGGGCAAACACTGGCCGAATGCAAAACTGCAGCTACTTCACGTAAATAAAGTTTTACTCCAACACCACACACATCAGTTTACATATAGAGCTTTTGTGCTACGAAAGCAGAGTTGAGTAGTTACAACAGCCACAAGGCTGAAAATATTTACCATCTGGCCCTTTACAGGCAAAGTTTACAAACCCTCCTCCCCCACACTGCATTCAAGTTGCAGGAAATACCGAGGACAAAAGAAAATGTTAAATTATACCATGGGAAGCGTCATCAATAAAATCCCAAGGAGGATTTGAACCTCTGCTGTCCGATGTAACCACCACCCACATGTGGCTCTTGAGTCCATGAAATACGCTAATGCCCATGTTCATATGGTCACTATTTTGCACGCAGTGTGTTAAATAACATAAACTATTAAAATTAATTTCCCATTTTCTAGTTTTTAAAATGTGACTACTGGAAAACTTAAAAAATTAACAGGTAACTTACACTATATTTGTTGAACAGTGTGGTTTTAAACTATAATGTTCCATAAAAGTACAAAGAGAAGTAAGAGCTGGTAACCACAAAAGTCAAGAGAAAGTGTTATCTGAAGCAGGCAGGGGGTGGGTGTGCGTGGGCGAGAGCTGGGGCGGGCTTCCAGGGTGGTGGCTGTCAAAGTTCTGCCTCCTAACCTTCTTATTATTCAGAGTTGTATCTTTTGTGCTCCCCTCTATATGGTATCTCAGTAAGTTTTTTCAATTATTTTAAGGTAAGATTTACCATCTTTCAATATGAGACTCATCGAGAGGTCCAGGTCCTCCACATGTGAAGTGATTCCAGGAAGACACCAAGCAAATTAAAACCCACACGCATTCTTCTGGGGTCCAGAAACTCTGGGGGTGGATCCTCTAGCCACAAAGAAGGCAGTTCGGCTTAGCCATGAAGGCTCTGGACTCTGAAGCCCAACTGCCTAGACTCTAACCCCATCTACACCACTGCAAACCATGCCATCCTGAAAAAGCTACTTCGACTTTCTGTGTCTGTCATTCCCTAACACGTAACATGGGCTATCTACCTCATGGGGCAACTATTACCCCAGTATTTCTTTTACGTAAAAACCCCTTAGGACAGGCTAAGAAAAATCACACACTTACTGCAGGTGCTCCTTATTGTTATTATTTCTACACCAAAAAGATCCAGATCCTTGGACTTAAAATTGCTATTGTACAAAGTCCCCCTATACAGTCCTCCAGAGAAGGGAGAGGCTCAGGCAGCCTTCCTAACACATTTGTTTATCTGAAAGTCAAAAATCCCAGGCAACATGACCCCGCTGTGACCGGCTGCAATGCGTGAAGGTGTGTTAGCCCTTAAAGCAGCTTTGGTCTTCCCTTCTTAGAGGATTCCCATCTCCTCTCTGACTCTTGTTTTAACCACTGCCAGCACAAGAGAAAATCATGGTCTGGTTAAGACAGAAATGGAAAGGCACCAAGATGGCTCATATTAAATTCTATCTAGGGGCGCCTGGGTGGCTCAGTCGGTTGAGCTTCCGACTTTGGCTCAGGTCATGATCTCATGGTCTGTGAGTTCAAGCCCCGCATCGGGCTCTGTGCTGACAGCTCGGAGCCTGGAGCCTGCTTCTCATTCTGTGTCTCCCTCTCTCTCTCTAACCCTCCCCCACTCATGTTCTGTCTCTCTCTGCCTCAAAAATAAATAAACATTAAAATAAAAAATTATCTAGCCCAAAATTAAGTATTAATTTTGCAAAAAGGATCCTAACATATAACCAAAACTCCCAAAGGAATCCTTAAAACGTTAGAGGAAAGGAAATCTATGTACCTCAGATACTAATCACTAACTTACCTGTTCGTCTGAAGCTAGGTTAGTGAACAGCGGAACAATTTCACTTTTCACACTATCTAATTCCAAAACTTTTGCAAATTCGCCCAGTTTGGAAGCGGCAGCACGTCGTACCATGGGAGTGTCATCTGAGCACAACGAACGGAAGTGCCTAAAGCAAATGATAATGAAGGTATTTCCTGTCAAGTACCACTGAATTAAATGCCCCCAACACACACACACACACACACACACACACACACACACACACGGCCATCTTAGAGGTTTTCTTTTATGAATATCAGTGCTTAGGTAGGCTTCTAATCTAAAAGCACTCGTATATTCAATTGAATGATAAAAAGTCATGTTATCACACGTGTCCTGCTATCAGCCACTCACAGGTAACAGGGTATTGTGTAACTGTCAGCCAGAAGTTCCCAAAAACCCCAAATAACTCAAAAAAACAACGTATCTTACTGTCTAATTTCTGCTCTGACAGCATCTGAAGCCCTGGGATAGCAAACACTGAACAAGCCACACGCAGATGTGCGAGAAGTAAACCAGTCTCCACTCGCCAGACGCTTCACCAGAGGTACAAAATGGGCTTCCAGAGCATTAGGAGTGTGCTCCTGGGAGATCTGCCTCAGCGACTCCACAGCCTTGTCTCGAACCACAGTCTCTTCCACAGTTGCCAGACTTTCCAAAGGAGGCTGAATAGGCCAAAAAGGAAAAATCAGAAAAGAAAACTTACTGAATCAGGGTAGATACAGATTATCACCTTTTACAGGGACTGAAGGGAGGTGGTACATGTAACCAGAATGTTCGCTACATCACACCAAATGGTTACTTTCAGTTCACACAGTGATAACATATGGTGTGTCCAACCTGAAGACACGACTTCTGTAGGACAGCCAAGGTCTCATGTCCCAGATGGCAATTCCCAGATGGTGTCTACAAACGACACCGTGGAGACTCGACACAATATTAATATTACTGTGAGCTGAATGACTAGGTTTAAAAGATATGTAGCCAAATTCAGATAAGACCATGTTTTTCCTCAAGAGTAACTGCAAAAACATGAGCAACAGTGGGCAGCACAATTAAAGGATGACATCTCATCAGGCCACTGAGGCCACACAACCTTCGGAGAAGCAGCCCTGTCCACCAGCCCCACACCATCAACTTACCTAACATGTAAGAGGCTGAGTACGAAACCACTTTTTTCAGAAGATACTGCAGACTCTTTGTGAGCCAGACAGAGAGCAGGAGTTGTGGACAGAGCAATGAAGAACACAGAGATGGTAGGAATCCCTGTTTGCAGCTTTAGAAACAGAAGAGACCAAAGGGGTTGGTCTGGAATAGGATCAGAAAGTGAACATGACCCAGCCCAGCGAAAAGCACACGAGGGCTGGTTCTCTGAACCTCTTCCTTTCTGGGTCTGCATTTGGTAGAGGCGTATTCAGCATACGCCATGAGCTGCAAATGTTGAAGATAAAAATCCACAATACAGGACTCACGAAAAGACTGAAACAAAATTATGACTCAAAGAAAACAACTGTGTCTACTAATATTACGTTTCAAAAAATGTCTAATACACAAAAGTAGAAAGTACTTGGCATTCCTAAGAGGTATTCCAGAAGCCCTTTAAAAGGATACTGCTTTCTTACTTGAAAGGCCTTTCACTAGCTACGTCTGCCTCCTCGGAGCTCCTCTCATACAGTATCAGTGGATCATCTCTATCACTACCATAGGATAAGGCCAAGCTCCTGAGAATCAAAGACGAGCTATCTCTGGATTTTAACTCTGCCTAAGTCTCCAGGCCCTCTTCTACTGTTCCGCCCACCACTCCTATGTACTCCAGTCACACAACCTGTTTCATACTTCCAAACCCGAGTCAATGAATGATTACTGCTGTATTTTAGCAGCGAGGACAGAGAAAAAACAAGGCAGACAGGTTCTTCGCTCTAGTGGACTTTTATTGTAGTGCAGGAAGACAACTAACAAAGAACATAATCTTATGGTGATGAGTACCCTGTAAAGAAACAGAATAGGATGATGTGATAAGGGGTGACTAGGAGGCAATTTCAGGCTGGGTGTTCAGGAAAGGCCTCTTTGAGAAGATGCACTGAGGTTGATATCTGAATGACAAGGACGCAGCCACCAGAAGCTCAAGAGAACATTAGAGGGGACAACATAGGGCAATAATCTTAGGGTAATAATAAGCTTGGTTTATTCAAAGGACAGAAAGAAGATCCCTGTAAACAGAATGAGGTTATCAAGAAGGAACACAGTAGGAGATATATTCAGAGATAGCTTGTAACTTAGCTTACAAAACCTAAGATAGGAATTTGGATTTTCTTTATTTTTAAGTTTATTCATTTATTTTGAGAGAGAGAGAATGAAGAGGGGAGGGGCAGAGAGAGAGGGAAAGAGAATCGCAAGCAGGCTCCGAGCTGTCAGTGCAGAGCCTGATACGGGGCTCAATCTCATGAACCATGAGACCGTGACCTGAGCCAAAATCAAGAGTTGGTCACTTAAGCGACTGAGCCACACAGGTGCCCTGGAATCTGGATTTTCTAAGAGCTGTGGCAGGAAGTAACCCATGTGCCAGGTGAACAGTGGACTACAGGGAAGGGTGGGAGGCAGGAGTGGAGAACAACTGGTCAGGATGTTACTGCAGTAATCTAGCGGAAAGACTGTGACGTCTGGAAAGACGAGGAGAGATGAGCTAGGTAGTAGTGGGGAAGAAGGAAAGTGAACTGATTTGGAACGCATTTGGAATCTACCAGAATTACTAACAGATCCAATCTGGGAAATGAGTGAAAGAAATTTTCAAGAATGTCTTCTAGGTTTTGGTTTGTGCAAATGGGAGGACAGTGATGCCGTTTACTGAGATGGGACCACTAAATGACAGGCATATTTGGGGGAGAAAATGGAGTTCCGTTTCAGGCATGTTAACATTTTTTTTTTTTAAGTAGGCTCCATGCCCAGCAGGGAACCCAACTCAGGGCTTGGACTCACGAACCTGAGATTAAGACCTGAGCTACTATCAAGAGTTGGATGCTTAACCAAATGAACCACCCAGGCATGTTAAATCTGAAATGCCTGTTTGATATCCAAGAGGAAAAGCCACAGGCAGATAATGTAGAGAGATACAAGCAGATATCTCTATCAATGTATCTGGAATTCTATGGAAAGGTCAGAGGTAGAAAGAAAAATCAGAGATCAACATCATATAGACAGTATTTGAGCCATGAGGCATATATGTCTATCTTGTCCAAATGCTGTCATCCTTCAAAACCTAATTCAGACATCATCCCCCAAGAGGTTTTCTCTCATCACCCTGGATGAATCCCTTTCTCCTTTCTGCTATTCAGGTACCTCTTATGTGCTCCCATTCTTCCATTTAACACTGTACGGTAATTGTCTGTCGATACCTAAGGCAGAGACCTCATCCCATTCACGCTGGCCTTCTTCACAGCAACACTGTAACTTCAGGGCCTGATATAGCAGGTGGTCAGTAAATGTCAACCAAATTGAGCTGAACTCATCAAATCCACAGAGTAAATCAGAAGCAAACCACAGGCTTACAATCAAAGACAAAAAGCTAATAAACATTTCCAGGGCACCTGACTGGTTCAGTCTATAGAGCATACAGTTCTTGATCTCAGGGCTGTTAAGTTCAAACTCCACCCTGGAAATAAGGATTACTTACAGAAATAAGAGCTTTAAAAAAAAAGAAAAGAAAAGAAAAGAAAAAGCTAATAAACATTTCCAAATTCATGACACTGCTAGATGAGAATTAAGATCTCTAATTTCAGGGGGTGGGGAGAAGACCCATAAAAATAATCGAACCCTTTTTCTCCCAACTGGCAAGTTCACACAAAGTTCTGATGCTCTCAGTCAGAAAAAGGGTTGAATCCGAAGCACCTACATTATCTGTCCTCTCAACAGCCAACACTGAGGCTATCTACAAAAAAAAACCTGCATTAAAAATGTAGTGTTCCTATCGACAAATACTGTATGGTTTATACAGGTTAAGTTATGGAAGAATGGTAGGCAAAATATACTCACCAGCAGACAGTGGGCAAAGTCAGGACCTCCCACCAGGCCAGTGAAATTTCCCAGTTGCTCAGCAAGAGCTAACAGTACCTCATCTTCATCATAAATCGTATCTGGAAATGACAACGACCAGGTACTCATCAACAAAGAGAGCAGGCCCGGAGCTGGACACTCACAGAGAAGTAGGAATAGACTCGATATTTAGCTAGAGGGGCCCGTCACAATCCTAACAGCATTCCAGATCTGTATGACACAATGAATTAGAAGTTGATAACCCCGTATCAATGAGTTTCCCATGAGCTCAACAGTTAACTGAATACATCTGGCCCCATGATGCTATGCCCTGTCTCGTTTCCTCAGAGTGCATCAGGCTCAGCTTAGTACTCAATAGTGTGGGTAACACTTTCTAAAAAAAGAGTCAAAGTCTTGAAAGCCACTGGAAAATTTGAAAGCCACGGAAAATGGAAATGGCCATGCCTCTCTTCAAACAAAAAATTCATATACCTGTAAGGAATGGCAGCAGTTCTGTTCGTGTCCTTTCTACTCCAAGTGCCAGAGCAATTGTGGATAACTTCTTAATACTGTTAAGGCGGAGCTTTAAAAATACAAAGTGCAAAGAATAAACAGTTGTGATTTAGACCAAAACAAGAATACTACAAACAAGTGAGACAACGACACACACTGAGAAAGAGGCAAACCTTCAACTTGGGTTTGATTCTATGAGGAACCTCAGAAGCAGTGGAACGTGCCTTCATTTTAACCAAACGAAGATTTTTTTAAGAGCCACACTCATAGGGCCCGTTAGAAAAAGAAAATACCACATACAGGAAGGGAGACGATTTCAAAATGAGAGCACATTGGCACTAGTGAAGCAGGTGAAATGGTTGAAGACAACCCTTGCCTCTCCAAAGAAAAGTTACAGCAGAGCTAACGCACCAACTCATCTAGGTAAGCCACCCCACTCTCTCTCTACCCACCAAGCACAGCCAGTTTCCCAGCCTAGAGGAAAGCTTTCATTCACCTGCAGCCCGCTCCAGCCCCCTCGGGCCACGTCGGCCTCCTCCCGGCCCAGGACTGGACGCGAATCCGCCTCCCTGCACCGCCCGGAAGGGGCGCCCAGGCGGGAAGCCGGGGCTGGGAAGCCGGGGCTCCCACAACCGCCGGGACCGGACGCTGGGAGTGGGAGCTCTGCCCAGGTCCAGATAAGGTCTAGTCAAGCCACCACACCCCTCCTGGGACTTTCCCCTCCTCTCAATTAAATTTCTGTTCAGAAGCCGAAGCCGGCTCTTTCAGTCCCCGGGCCTCTCCCACCGCCGAAGCCGGCTCCTTCAGTCCCCGGGCCTCTCCCACCACGGCGCCGGCCTTCCTCCTCCCCTACCACATGCCCCGCCGGGCCCAACTCCATTCCCCGGCCCGATTCCAGTACCTGCACATCCTCGTTGCGGAGCTCGTCGATTAAAACCGCGATCGGGTATAGCGAATCGTCTCCATCTCCTCCCGCTGCCCCCGGGCCGGTCCCGGGCCCCGCTGTGCCCGCCATGTTCTTTCTCCTCCGGCTGGTCGCCGCCGCCAGCCGCGCGCCCAGGCCCCGCCCCGCGCCCAGGCCCCGCCCCCGCCCCGCGCCCAGGCCCCGCCCCGCGCCCAGGCCGGCGGAACTAAGGCCAGTGCTCCTGCTTCGCCGAAGTGGGGGAGTAGAGTCCCCGCCCGGCTGAAGGAGGCCCCCACGTGGACCCCATTGCGGGGACTGCACGTCTAAACTCCAGAACAAGGGTGGGCTGAGGAAGCGAATGGAGCCCCCACATCCTTTACACAGCCGAAAGAAACAGGGGCAGGAATGCATTCTGCTCATGATGGGCTGAAGGGATCAAGGACCTACCTGAGTGTTGCGAGCCCTGCTCCCAGGACTCAGGCAGACCAAAGAGGATGCCCGAGGGCAGGAGGAAAACAGATTTAGCGCCTCCCCCGGCTTCGTCCTGGCCCTGAGCCACCGGGTCTCCAGCCCTAATTTCCCCGCTAGCTTTCACAGAACCCCTCCACCTCTTCCTCTGGCCTGTGAGCCAGAATTGTATCTGGCTCCTGCTTCGTAAGACAAATAACGCGGGCGGCGAGAGAAAATGAACGGGGCTGTCCAAACTCCCCAGTCAATATTTTTTCCGCTTTTTCCATGCAAGCTGTTAAAAACATGCTGCTCTCTTGTTTTTGTGTTTCTTTTCAGTTTGGTACTGGAATGGTGCCTTCTGTTGTTTTTTTTTTCTTCCTCCCTCTTTTAGGTCTTTAGCATGCTAGAAGTACAACAATCACGCAAAACGAGGACAAGCTTTAATCCTTCCAGATTGGGTGGAGTGGCTACTTTGCTCTACGAGAAAGGCTAAAGTGGCATCCCTAGAACTCCACGAGTCCTCAAAGCCAGCAGGAGGAGGAGGGGAGAGTGCTGGAGTTCTTTCTTAGAAAAGTTAATGGAAAGTTTTCCTTCACCCTTTATCAAGGGCACACAGAACTAGGATGTCCCCCTGTTTTTTGTTTGCTTCCGACTACAATTTAAGCAGCTTAGAATGATAAACTACATACGGTGATCATAAGCTCTGAAATGGTAATTCTATGTATCTAATTAATACAAACGTAAAGTTATTAACAAATGTAATTTAGGAGACTTAAAAAACAAAACAAAACAACAACAAAAAAAAAAACAGGGTTCTGGGAAGTCGACACAGTAGATGGAGCCTTGATAGCATTAAAGTTTGGGAACCAATGGACCTGAACAGTTATCTCTCAAATTAGGTCTGCGGATGTATTCTGTAGGGTTTCAATTTGGTTTTCATTTTGGTAATATCTTTTAGATTGATGTGAACATATTCTGGATTATCTGGATGGCGGCTTTATAGCCAGTAGGCCACACTATTTCTATCCTTACATTTGCATGTGTGTTTCAGTGCTTTTGCCATTCTAGGTTAATGAGAGAAGAGCAGAGGTGGATTTAAACTGAAAATGGGGTTTTCATGCACTCAGTGAAAGCCAAATGACATCATGGAACTTGACTGTCGCAGCATTTCTAACAGAAAAGTAGAGCAAACAGGTGCCATGGGTCACTTGGTGGCACCTGTACTTTGAACTCAAAAGAAGCTGAGCTCTCACAGGCAAGACAACAGTCACAATACAAGGGATAATCCAGTCTCACTTGGATTTAAATTGTAGAGCTCTCTCAGTTTTTTAGCATATAAGAACTATAAATAAAAGAACATTATATTCCTATTGTATATTTGCAAGTTTAAATAACATTGTAATAAAAATAATTTAAATTGCCTGAGAGTTTTCACGATTTTCTTTTCCTTTAGAAATGGATTCAAATACCACGCAAGGTTGAGGGGAAAAGGGCTAGAAGGTTTTTCGATTTTGCACTTTACCAGTTAGAAGATCAGAGGGGGTTCCTATTGGTATGTGGACGAGAAATCTGCTCCCTTATACTTGCTGTAAAAAGTCTTCAGAAATGGTAGAGGAAGCAAATACAGAAACACATCAAGACCAGTCCCACACATACCATCATCCACATGTTTGCTCAAGCTTAGATGAGCCTCACTACGCTGAAAAATTAGCACCAATTAATTCTATTTTGTTTAAAGCTCAGATAGGCTTTCCTTACCCAAGCACAATGAATGGCATACCTAAGGAGTAACTATGATTAAATATGAAATTACAAGCTGAAAAAATAGGTCCCAGAAAATTGCCTGGTTTGAGAGTCATCAATTCAGGACTTCAATTCCCACCACCTCTGCCTCTGACTCACTGTGACCTACCTCTTCCTATGCCTCGGTTCCATCTCCCACCCCCTCACCCCCAATAAAATGGAGTTAACTGCGTCTGGTTCCCTCTCTAGTTACTGTGATGATGTGAGAAAGGAACAGGTAGTAAACACGGAGATGCTAATAAATCCTTCAATAAAGAAACCGATTAAAACAGACTACAGCAGAAAAGAAGCTATTCCAGAAACTGGGCCAAATGGAAACTAGAACAAAATCTAAGTCTTTTGGGGAGTGTGGTCCACGGACTATCTAAATCACCTAACGCGTGTTAGAAAAAATGCAGATTCCTGGCCTCCACCCCAGATCAATTGAATCAGAATCCCTGAGAGTGGGGTGGGGCATTTTATTGTGCACACACTAATATTTCAAAGTCATTGATTTAAAAACATCTGCAAAGATAATTTCCATGTCAACAAGCAGCTGCTCAGGACGAGTATGAAGAGAGTCTTTGGAGGCCACAACTTGTCCAGCAAAAGCAAGTGACAGCTAAAACTGCTTATCAAGAAGTAAGTCTGTCCCTATTTGGCTATGGCTTTTGCCAGATTAAACTGATCCCTCTTTTGCTGGGCTCCTGGAATTCAGCTGCACTACCAATACAGCACTGTGGAACTCGGCGGCTTCCACACCCTTTCCTTTCTTGCTCCTCTGGTCTCCTCTCCACACAACCCCCTCACCCCCAAGACACACAAGAAACTAATGACCAGGAAGCACCAGAAGCAATAGCTGAGATTAGGCGGTGGTTAGTTTAAAGCAACACTCAGGAAACAGTGTGACATTCTCAGTACAAAAGCACAGAGTCCTGACACCCACTCGTCTAGTCAACCAAGGGAAGACAGGGTCAGACTTGCCCCCATTCCTGTCAAAGCATCAAGAATATGGAGAAACACAAGCAGATGGGATCAACAGACATCAACTCTTGTGCATGTATTAGCTCCCAGTGTCACTACAGAAAAGATCAGTCCCAAAGAAGTCTGAATGATGTCACTGTCATGCTCTGTGGCCTCTTGCCTCAATTTAGTTAATCGCTTCCTCCTCACCATCCACAGGGCTTTACAAAGTAAATGTTCATTCAAGCTTATCGGCTCTAGAGCCACCCCACTCTAGGCCAAGTGCGAGAGACAGACATGTAATGTAGGTGGTCCTCTCAAGGCAGACCCAGAAGCGTCATCCCACTAAAAAGGCCGTCAAGAAAGTGGTAGATGAAAAAAACAATAACCACAATACAAACTGGTAGATGTTCCAGTTCACGCACAGAAAACCTGAGGTACACGCAAGCATTTTCCAACAACCTTCATTTATCAAGATGACCCTGATAAACTGATTCCCAGATATGCACTTAATTCAATGCAAAGCAGTAATTATCACCATAGCATCAAGGATATTGTGAATTTACTTTTATACAAAGATTGTTTTTTTTTAAGTTTATTTTTATTTGGGAGAGAGAGAGCAAACGGGGGAGGGGCAGAGAGAGAGAGGGAGAGACAGAATCCCAAGCAGGCTCCACACCATCAGCACAGAGCCCGACATGGGGCTGGATCCCGTGAACTGTGAGATCACGATGTGAGCCAAAATCATGAGTTGGATGCTTAACCGACTGAGCCACCCAGGCGCCCCTATACAAAGACTGTCTTAATCCTGTGGGACTCAAATATTTTCACCTCACAATCTTAATTCCATTTTTACAAGGCTGGGAATACTTGACAAAGAAGATGAAGCTTTGCCTGGAGTCACACAATGAATCACAATGAACGCAGAAGCTATGACACTAATAATCATGCATTATTACTACTCCTTGCTTCATCCTCTACCTTCATGCCACAGTTTATATCACCAGATATAAAACTGGTATTGGATTTCCAGAGCACAACTTCTCTTGAATTCTTGGGAAGAGCAAATCAAAGACATGGGACAGCCAGTTCTCATTCAGGGCAGAATACAGAATGGTTAAGAGTATTCACTGGAGCCAGGATGACCCGGAAGGACATCCTAGCTTGCCAATTACTAGCTGTGTGACTTGGAGCAAATAAATCACCCTCTCTGAATCTTGGTTTCAGCATGTGTAGAGCTATAAAGCTTACCTCATGTGGTTAAGATTAAATAATTCATATATAGTGCTTCGATTAGTACCTGACTGACATGAGTCAACCCTTAAATATTAGCCATTATAATAGTTATCAACTGAGGAAGTCGAAGCAGGAAGGAAAACATTCCAATCAATTGAGCTTTGGGAACAAAGAGGACCACTATGAAAGGATGAAGAGAGTACGTGATTTAGAGTCAGAACACTTGACTCAAGGTCTTCCAGAAGGCTTTCTCATTGGGAAAATAGAGGCAAATCTTAGCTGATCTCTCCTCCCTCTCTCTCTCTCTCTCTCTTTGTTCTTGTGAGGAATAAGATTCATAACACAAAGTACCTTGTCAATGGAAAATGCTTCACAAATGTAAGAAGTTATTGACCACCAAGGATTCAATAACTGGTTGGTGCCGACACCAAACAAAAGAAGAGAACATCTGGGGACCTACGCTCAAAGTGCGTAAGCCCCTGATTCGCCAAGAACACCAGCCAGAATGAGTACTTCTCCAACCACAAGAGCAGACTTAAGCTACAACAAACCTAGAGATCAGACGGGCACGGCGAGCTTTCTCAAAAGTCTCAGATGTTTGAGTTCTATTGTGGGCTCTAACTTTCTTAGGGCAGACCCCTTGTTATCTTGTCAGATGCTATACACAGCTCATCAAAAACTCTTTGTTACAGTGTTAAATGCAAAAGCAAGGTACACACTATTATTGAAGATGCAGGGTGTTACTTAACCCAAAAATGTTTGAAAATAATACATTGCTCCTTAACAGGTAGTATTAAAATATTGTATGACTGAGACAAAGAGACAGCAAGTGCCAGAATGGTGTATATAGTATCTTACCATTTGTTTCAAGTAGAATGCACAGATGCGCTTGTGTAAGTATTAAAGATAGAAGGCTCTAGAAGAACACACGACTAATCACATTGGTTGGTGAGTGGGAATAAAACTAGGTACCTGGGGAACAGAATGGAAGGGAGATTTTTCAACGTTCAGTATATCTATCCATTTGTCCTTCTGTTTTTTGTGGGGTTTTTTGTTTGTTTTTACTATATACTATATTCCAGATTTTACATCAATTTCACCCATTTTTCTCCCAGTGTCTCTTATCATTTCAGGACCCAATCTATGATACCAATATCCAAGATATCTAGGCTTTTTCATTTCTGAACGATGAAAAAGATTATGTATTCAAACAAACAAGCCTTTTGGCTCTGGGTTAGTTACCACACTGTAGACTAGACTCTGCCTCTCCCTGGCCGACCTTCCCCATGGCATCCGTAAGTATGTATAATAGCCCTTTCCTGCCAGCTACTCCCGGTCTAGCTCTGCTGTGTCCACAAATTTCACATTTCCTTCTTCTTTATTTTTCTAAGCCTTTATCACCTGTCTTGTACCAGACCCAGCCAACCTAAGTAGTAGTTTTCAGCATCTGGGCACAATGTCCCCAAGTTGCAACGA
Source organism: Panthera onca (assembly GCF_046562875.1). Taxonomy (NCBI): domain Eukaryota; kingdom Metazoa; phylum Chordata; class Mammalia; order Carnivora; family Felidae; genus Panthera; species Panthera onca. The sequence continues at coordinate 105,300,674 of NC_138348.1, read as the reverse complement.
GACAGAGGTTTGATTTAGCAAAAGCAGAGATTACTTAAAATATTCCTTGTCTCCTGAAAGCTTTACCCTGTAGGTCCCCTGAAGATAGTATTTCTTCCCACATTCTTTTCTGACCTGCCCTGAACTATTAGGAAAAAGGTCACAGGAGTGAGAACAAACCCACGCCAAGACCCCCTGGACACGTCACTCGCCCTCAGCAGAAATTCAGCTGGGACTGTAATCAGAAACCGGAACTCCCACTAACTTCTAGGACTTCAGGAAATCAGCTCCCTGTCTCATCTAGCTGTGATTAAAATTAGCTGGACCACACAGAGCTCTTAACCCCTAGAAAGACCGACTCTGTTATCTGCACACTCAACCTCCAGGCTGTGGTTTCTGAAGGCAGATTAAGCAGGTGGTAAAAAGACTGAAACAGCTTTGACTTATCTCTACCTGTCTAATCATTCTGGGTACCTCAACATAACATCCAAAAAAGGAGCTCGAGGGCTGTTGACTTCCAAGAGGTCTTGAGATAGGGAGTGTGATGTCATGGTTGAGAGAGAGGATCTGGAGTCAGACAGATTGCTTAGGTTTGAATCCCAGGCCTGCTACTTCCCACCTAAGGTGATCTTGGGCAGGCCATGTAATATTAGAAGAATATTAGAAGAATACCTTAAGAAGAGGTATTAACAGTTATCACCCTCATAAGGTTGTTGTAAGGATTATGCAAGAAAAAAGCAACTTGAAATATTCCTGACATACAGTAAGTGCTTAATATGTTAGCTATTATTCATATTATGTCTCTGAAGAGCAAATCTGACAATCTAGAGGGTATAAGAAAGAAAAGTAAAAAGAAAAAAAAACATACTAAAAGACTCCCAAACCCCCATGCTCCTTGCAGCAGCACCTATATTAAAATCAGAACAACACAGAGATTAGCATGGCCCCTGCACATGCAACGATGACTCACAAAATTCATGAAGTATTCCCTAATTAAAAAACAAAACAAACAAACAAAAAAAACATTCCCCATCAAGTTTGAGCTCAAGAGAGGGTATCAGCCATCACACGGAAAAAGAAAGAAATCTCCTATTTCAAACAGCTGACCTTGTCTGGTCCCCAAGGCCTATCTGCCTAGGTGGGTACCCTTTACTGTTTTAAATGTCCATGTTCTGCAAATGTTTGCTTTGCATCTAATGACCTGCACAGGAGGAGCAATCAAAGGTATTCTAAGGCCTTTATATGGCTCAGCCTCTGCTACATGCTATTACTTTCCTTTGAGCCACCGTGTGGATAATGTGTCAGCATCTGACGGAGGGGAGCACTGTGCACACTCACATAGGTTTTGGGTTGCCTTTGACAAGGTCAGTAACTGAACAGAGGCAAAGTTAAGACTGTGTGTATGAAGTAGCTTGCTCATGTTTGGAACCCTGACAATGGGCAAATGGCTGGTAATTACACCTCAAAGTAGCTGCTACCCCTTTTCAAGCAAACACATACTTTTTACTACCTATGAATACTACCAAAGTCACGTTAAAGAGTAGTGACATTAACTGTGAGGAATTGACCTGTGGATCATTTCCCAACCCAGGAATCACTTTTGGGGTAGATGATCCATCGCCCATAAATTAAGGGCATGGTTTTCTCCAGGAAATTTTTGCCATTACAGCAATGTAACCATGCATTCTAAAGAGATACAGCTCAGGGGCACCTGGGTAGCTCAGTCAGTTAAGCTTCCAACTTCACCTTAGGTCATGATCTCAGTCCCTGGGTTTGAGCCCCATGTCAGGCACTGTGCTGACCCCTTAGAGTCTGGAGCCTGCTTCAGATTCTGTGTCTCCCTCTCTCTCGCTCTCTGCCCCTCCCCCGCTCGCACTCTGTCTCTCTCAAAAATAAATAAGCGTTTAGAAAATTTTAACTGAAGAAATGTAGCTCATATATTTCCATTTACACAGGAATTTATACACCAAAGAATACTGCAAATACTGAAACAAATTAGCATCCTGGAAGAAAAGAAATGGTGACATTTTCAGTGAGAATGGGCTGCCCCCTGCTGGACTTAGGGAAGTCTCTACAAGGGCACTGCATGCAGTCCGGCTGCCTCAGCAAGTTTTCAGAAATAATGATACTTGGAAGTAAAACAAAAACAAAACCGAAAAACAGAAACAAAAACAAAAACAAAACAAAAACAAAAAAAACATGGCAACAAATTTAAACTTTGGTGTTATTTTTTAGAATATCTCCAGTAATCACAGACTGTAAAAACACAATTATAGAAAAGGCCCAAGTAGAGGGGAAAGGGCTGAGTTGAAAAAAGCACTTAAGATTCTTTTATAAATGTAGCGCTGTAAAACCAGCCTCCTTTTCCTACAGAACTCCACAAATATTTCACAGGCAAGAAAAAAAAATGAGAATATATTCTCGGAAATACCAGGGAAGCTTAAGAGACACGTATTGTCAATTAAGGCAAGAAAAAAGCAAGACCAACTGCTGAATGATATACATGGTGTTTTCTTGTTGATTGAGGGGGCACATTTCAGGTCATTTCTCTCAGAATGAGATTAACCTTTGCTCTCGTGTCTGTGTGTGCATGTGGGGGTGGGGGGAGGGCAGCGGCTCCCGGAACCTTTGCCAAAGACCAGTGCGAGTAACAAAGGGGAAGTCTTCACTGTACATGCCCCAGAGCGTAGTATACAAAATCTACAAAGTAGGTTCGCCCAGCGTGCCCTGCGCAGGGCTAACTATCCATCGGCACGTTTTTTCACTCTGCTCACCAGAGCCACAGGTCCTTCTCTGAGTAGGCTGAGCAGTGCCGATCAATAGGGTCTGAACTTACAAGATCTTGAGTCTTCCTCAAGGTTGGATCTGCCTGCTCAAACACTCTCCTCCCCATCCATCAATAAAATGGCACTTGAATGGGTCTGAAATGACCAAAATTAGTCATTGCTCTTTTCCAGATGTGTTCCCATTTAAATGTGCTGAGAGGATCAATGGGAAGAGAACTGCAGTAAATTATGAACATTCATTAGTGTCCATCAGTACCCTATTAGTTACTTGTTTCCCAGAAAGCAGGCCCCAGAGAGAATGGGTAAGAGGGCAGGTAAAGTTTGGAAGTCAGAAAAAATAGAGAAAACATGGGGTTGGGGGATGGGAGTGGCAAGAAGTGTACATGGAAGTATGCGTCGCCAGGGGCTGTAAGTGGAAAAGAACAGCAAACATTTTGCCTACTCAATTACCTTTGATCTTTGGTGTGACTGCCTTCCAGCCTCTAATAACAATTGCGGTGGATATTAGAAAACCACATAAAAAGGTTTTTTAAAATAAATGCCAGGGCCCATCTGTAGCTACTAACTCAGAATTCCTTGGGGGACTCAAGAAGATAGGGATGATTTTTTAAATGGTCTCCAGTGAGCCTCTCCTGCAGCTGTGGTTGAGAATCACTGCTCTGTAGGTCACATCTTCTCCAGCACTGAGTGTGATGCTGCGGAAGCAGCTAGTAAGCAGACCAAAAAGCACACCCTTCTCATTTGCCAATTTGAGATTCAAGAATTAAAATGGTCAATACAGGGCAATGTCTCCAGTTCCGCAGGCCAGTCAAGATCAAAGTTATTTTAACTCACACGTCAGAGCCATCAAGAGTCCGTTGTTTTTATTTCTATCCCCAGGCATGTAACAACGGAATAAGCAGCCCAGAAACTGGAAGCAAAAACAAGAACAAAAAGCCCCACCATTCAAAAGTAGTTTAGGAAGATACCTAAGGTTCACGTAAAACATTTAAACGTTCCTACTCAGGTAAAATGCTATTTAATCCAATTGTTAATTTAATCACAAACTATTCTAAGAAGAATAGTCACTTCCATGGAGATGTCAGTCATTACATCTTCCAAATTGTGTCACTACAATTCTGTCATCTCATACCCCTTATCTAAATTTGCTTCATTTTATTCATCAAATCTGTTAGTTATAATTTCTTTCAATGTCAGGTCTAGGTTGAACTGCACAGCTGAAGAGAGCCAAAACAGCCTTCAGTTTAAAAATACAAAAATCACTCACACTGGGCAATGGAGGGGGGAGGGGGAGGGGGAGGGCCTGGGTGGTTCAGTGCGTTAAGCATCCAACTCTTGATTTCAGCTCAGGTCATCATCTCATGGGTTGCGGAGTTCAAGCCCTGCTTGGGATTCTCTCTCTCCCTCTCCCTCTCTCTCTCTGCCCCTCCTCTACTCACTCGCAAAATAAAATAAACATTTAAAAACAAATAAAATTAAAATTTAAAAATCACTCACTACTTGATATTATTGAATTTTTTTTTTTTTTTTTTAGTTTATTTTGAGGGGCACCTGGATGACTCAGTCCGTTAACAATCAGACTTCAGCTCAGGTCATGATGTCACTGTCCATGAATTTGAGCCCTGAGTCAGGCTCTGTGCTGACAGCTCAGAGCCTGGGGCCTGCTTCAGATTCTATATCTCCCTCTCTCTCTCTGCCTCTCTCCACTCGCACTCTTTCTCTTGCTATCTCAAAAATAAATAAACATTAAAAAAAGGTTTTTTTTTTAAATACATAAAGTTTATTTTGAGAGACAGAGCATGAGTGGGGGGGGTGGGGGGGAGGAGGGGGGAATCCCAACCAGGCTTCACTCAATCCCAAGAGCTCGATGTGGGGCTCAAACCCACAAAACCTAGAGATTGTGACCAGAGCCAAAATCAAGAGTTGGGTGTTAACCTACTGAGACACCCAAGTGCCCCAATTTTATTGAATTTAAATGTATCACTACAAAGCCATCCTGCAGTTAAACTTCCTTTTCCTAGCAGGGCTGATAGGAATGGAGCACTTCTTCACACCTGGAGGGGAAGCTTTCTGCCCCAAACTAGTTCAGAAGGTCTCCTGAGCAAAGCCTGACCTTCCAAAATCAAATAGAGATATTCAGTAAAGGTACCAAATCTCCTTTTAGAAAGTACTCTGAGGAATCTGCCTTTGTGTGTGTACTTCAAGAGAATTCCTTAAATATGCACAATATTGAGTCTCATTTACATCTTCCAAATTGCCCTTTGAGTAACAGAGGGCTTATAACTTGCTTTATTATCAATGGTCTAAAAATCAGCCACATTGAAAGCATAAGTTGTGTATTAGTTGCAAGTGTCTTTTGGCTCTTCCTTCTTGCTTATCAATGAACATGGGTATTACCAAAATGTTCAGGGAACCGTGTTGAACCCTGGGAATAAATGGGAGCGTGATATGGTCTTTGCCGCTTGATGTGCCAACAATATTCTTGAAAGACAGGTTTACAAAGATAACATGTCAAGGTTCCATGCCATTAGTAAAGACACTGGGTACTCATGAAGGGTGAGGAAAGGAAGTAATCCTCAAGCCTAGAACAGCTTCATAGAAAAGGGGGAGACTCAATCTGGCCTGAAAAGATTAACAGAAAGAATGAGGACATTCTAGGCACCCCCGCCCCAAAAAAAGAAAGAAATTAATTAAGGCTGTGGACTTCTCCTGGAATTATATTGGTAGAGCACCCTTCTCTAAAAGGACTTTAAAGAAATGAAACGAACCAAATTTTGTGGGCATTTTGGGTCCTATGGAAAGAAAACAGATAACCTATCATATAAAACCAAATAACTACTAGAAGTTACTAGCTATAGGTGCAAGGCAGGGAAATGATGTTAGGAATGCATTCACAAAAAAGTTTTTACTAATCCTGACGACCTCCAACAAAGGGGGAAATTACCTAAGTGTTAAATACTATCAGATCCAGGATACCTGGGTGGCTCAGTCGGTTAAGCATCTGACTCTGGTTTTTGGCTCAGGTCATGGTCTCACGGTTCATGAGATCACACTTCACACAGGGCTCCATGCCAACAGCACAGAGCCTGCTTGGGATTCTCTCTGCCTCTCCTCCACTCATGCATCCGCTCTCTCAAAATAAACATGAAAAAAATTTTTAAATAAATATTAACCAAAACATTAAAAACAAAGGTGGGGGGGCCCTGGGTGGCTCAGTCAGTTAGTTAAGTGTCCAACTCTGGCTCAGGTCATGATCTCAACAGTTCATGAGTTTGAGCCCCACATCTGGATCTGTGCTGACAGTGCAGAGCCTGGAGCCTGCTTCAAGTTCTATGTATCCCTCTCTCTCTGCTCCTCCCCTGCTCACACTCTCTCTCTCTCTCTCAAAATAGATAAAAATTAAACAGTTACCAAATCCACACTTCTATGAATATTAAGACCATCACAGTCCAGAGCTTTTTAATCGAAAAACCTAAGATGGATCTGGAGATTATTACTTTTTATGCACAACACTGACACATTGAAGTAATTCCCACTATGCTTGGTTTTTCCACAAGTACAATAAAACTAATCCTCACTGACTTTCACAAATAAATGCCTCTTCCTGGAGTTTTCAGAAGAAACATTCTGTGCTATTTGGCCTTTAAGAAGGCAGGGTAGGGGAGATGCTGGGGCTCCTGGGTGCCTCAGTCACTTAAGTGTCTGACTTTGACTCAGGTCATTATCTCACAAGTTCATGGGTTTGAGACCCACATTGGGCTCTGTGCTGACAGCTCAGAGCTTGGAACCTGCTTTGGATTTGGTGTCTCCCTCTCTGCCCCTCCCCTGCTCACACTGTCTCAGTGTCTCAAAAATAAATAAACGTTAAAAAAAAAATTTTTTTTTTTAAAGAGTAGGGGAGATGCAAGGAGTTGAGTTTCAACCTCCACCAAAGATTTAAAAGCTAGAAGCAAACGAGAAGATACCAGCCTAAGAAAGGAAAATCAAATTGCCAAGATTTATTTAACTTTTTCTTTTACAGAAAACACACGTACGTGATATAAATAGTGACACGTGGAATAAAGTACAGGGATCAGGAAGACAAATGAACTGGACAAGACTCTTGCATCAACACTGTACTGCTTCCTGATTTCATGTGCAGCATGAATTACATGGTAATGTATGTGCTGGAAAAATTAAAGGCAACATTCATTTAGATTTACCAAAACACCAGAGGGCATCTGAAATCTCATCTTTCTGTTGCAAAACAATAAAGCTGAGCATACGTCCATCTATCCATTTACTCAAGGCATTTAATGTAGTAACATAAGAATGAATTGACACATGAGCTTTAATAGGCTGTGGAGGCAAAGTTTAAATTGTGTCTCTTTTCCCTCCTCGGAAAAAAATAACCAAATTAAAGCAGAGGTGCCTGACACTGGCTAGAAGACAGCATAATCACAGTGAATTCTTATTTCAAATCCCACGAAATGCAAAAACACAATAAAGGATTGCCACTAGTGTTTTGACCCAACAGTCACTCCAGATGTAATAATGCTACAAAACCACATGAGTTTTTAAGGTTCTTTCCCGGAACTCCAAACCAGCAAAAATGTCCCAAGTAAATGGTTGAGATCAAGAACCACCCTGATTTAAAACAATGTTTCTAAACTTGAATTCAATAATAAAGAGTATGGGCTCCCATTTTCTGTGATTATCCCAAGAGATTAAAATGACTAGTCTTCTGTTTTATCAGATGACAGCCCTCAGGTGCCAGGTACACTTTGATAATAGATGCCTACCACACTGTCTGGTTCAGTAATGGGACTCAGTGTTGTAAGATCTGGGGTTCAGATAAGGCTGCTTAAGATCAAGAGGTCGGGGGAGTGCCTGGCTGGCTCAGTGGGAAGACCATGTGACTCTTGGTGCTGGGGCTGGGAGTTCGAGACCCACATACAGATTACTAAAAAATAAATAAATAAAATTTAGAGATCAGAAAGCCCTGAAATGGTCAAGTACACCTACTCCCTCATTTAGCTCCATAATCAAAGTTTATTACGAATAATAAACAAAGTCCTCCATATTTCTCAATACACAACAATCTGTGAAAAGACAAGTACCTCAGATACTTTATCCTTAAAGTGAGCAGAGCAGTTAGCTCATGCTAAACACAGATCCTCTGGAGGAGAAATACTTGTCTGACCAGGTGTTTTGAAACTCTTTTTCCCAGGCAAAGCTGGCTTCCCTGTATTGCTGAGATGGAGACTTTTCAAAAATGTGTTTATATAACATCACATGAAAAATACTCATTTTCAAAATGAACAACATTCGTTTTTACGTCCCTTACCCACAGCATTTGGCACAGTGTTCCACAATGTATTGTGCTCTCACTAAAGATGCACCTAGAACAGAGGAAACCAAAACCAGGTTTTAAAAGGGATAGGAGCAGATATCCCCAAGGAATCCCTTGATCAATCATGACTTTTTGTGCTCTATTACAGTAAGTCCTCACTCAGAAGGATTTTTTTTTTTTTTTTAAACATGCAAGGTGAGAAAAGAGACCATCAATGTATCACTTTGATTAGGAAAAAAGCTACTCACCATGGACCTCCATTATGGGACTCTTATTTTCCTGCAAAAAGTAGAAGGCTTTAGCCAGTGTGAAAGACAGCACATGGTTACTGCAGGTGTGGCAAGACATTTCACTGCAAATTCTCTACCCTGTAGTCAGACCACATGTGCCAATATTCGCCTTGGAAAGCAGTAACCAAGTATGGAGAATTAAGTACCAGAAATCTTTAAAGCAGCAAGTGGAACCCCAATTTATCTTCACTCTGCAGTTACTGTTCTGTACTGTCTAGACCTATTTCCTCTCCAGCGCTTCAACCTCAGTCTGGAAATTCCATGAGAGGGATCCCGACAAGGAGGAGACTTTTTGTACGTTGACTAGCCATTTCTTTCCCTATGACTTCCTTTCTCTTCTCTTGGGATCAGTTCCTGTTGAAAAGCCCTTCTCTTTGAAGAATGAAAGATGAAAGCTCTGAAAAATCTCTTCATCCTCTCTGCAGATTACTAGATAATTACCTTTACAGAAATAAGGCACCTATAATATGACCCCAGATTGATTATGTAGAAACGAAACTGATAGGAGATTCTGTGTGGCTGCAAAAGAGCAGGACTTCCAAACATGAGCACAACTTTCCAGACACAGGCTGGGCCGTACCACGGGGCACTGCTGTGATGGTCTAACCCACAGGCAGAATGGAGGCTCTGAAGAACTCAAACAAACACAGAGAAAATTCTTCCTTAAAATAGAAAGTTACATTATCAGTCAGGTCTCTAGCCAACACCATCGCTCTGTCTTCCAATGTCTTCAGAGTCAAGAGAGGAAGTATGGAAGAGCTTTAGGTAAGAAGTTCAGGAACCCACGTTCTAGTCCCAGCTCTGTTACTTACTGTGGCCTTGGGCAAGCCACTTGCCCTTCCCCACCACCCCCCAAAGCCTGTTTCATCATCTATAAAATGGGGACCAAACCACTTGTCTTGTCTGCCTCACACTGTGACCGTGAGGACCAAACGAGATCATGTGAAAGTACTTTGTAAACAGTGAAATACTGTATGTAAAGTAACAGTATATACTCATTACACTTTAATTAAGTCCTTATCATTGCCTATTTGACTAGAAGTGCCCCATGCAGAATGTGCTTTGCAATAGATAAGACTCAAAAATACGTGCTGTAAATATACAGTGGCCTTTTCCACTAGGGTTCTTTAAAAAAGGGGGGGGGGTGGGAATTCATCAATAGCCTCAAAATACATTACTTAAAAATGTGAGGTCATCCAAACCTACCTACCAAGTGATCAAATTAATTTTCCCCAAATATGTCCTATACAGTTATGGTCTACTCTGCTGATGCTTTTATACAGAAAAGTCTGGAATTCAAGAAACAGCATGCGAAAACTTAACACAGTTTGTTGTATAGGAAATAAACTGAGAATAAGAGGCATCCTACATAATGAAATTAGGTTACAGTTCCTCAAATGGTTGCCTTTTTCCTGAGATATCTCCAGGACAGGGTCCTCGTCCTGTGAAGTGCTTTAGAGAAGCTTAGTCCTGCACGAGGTGAAAAGGACATGTAGGTTGGCAATTAGGCTGTGCTCATTTTTAGCACTAGGACTTGAGTAAGGTCTGCTAAGAGCTGCCAAACAGCTTTGGTGGAGAAGCCTGTGTGGCCCAAAAGAGGCTTGCTAGTTCTCAGATGCCAGGCCAAAGTATGGAGAGAGAGTTTAATGCAGCCATCCAGTTCAAGGATTTTCAATTCTTCCTGTAAGGTGGCTCTGCTCTTCTCCGGTCTAGTAAATATCGAACAAAAGAAAAACAGTAAGATGTAGAGCAACATACCTACCAGACGTTAAGGCCTTTTCCTGCCTAGCTGCAAAAAGTTCACATGCAGAACAGAGACACAGCAAGACGTGAATGGGAATTACTTTGACCAGCCCAAAGCACCCAGATTCTAGAATCCTGTGTCAGACAGCCTTTATTACAAACGTTACAAATGATGATGTGGAGGGCGTCCTGTCAGTGCAATCACTAGTTAACAGGATGGTCGTCCTTTGGGGTCACAGGCGTGTTGCTAACCTCCACTTTTCTTCCTGATTTGCTTTGCTTTCCGGGGTTTGAGGATGGTGTAGTTTGCATACGCTGTATACTGATCTGACAGGAAGGGGACATAGAATGCCCGCAGCAACTTTGAAGATCTGAAAAACAAGAAAGAAGAAAAAAGAATTCTATCGTTTGAGATAATTTACTAGCAGTGTTGAAAATGATGAACAGAAGTTAACTAAACAGGGTGGTGAGGATCATATCCTGTATATGTAGCAAAGAAAAACCTGTCCTTTAACTACTAGATCATGAAAACAGACTTAATCAAGACCAAGTACCTTGTTACCAACACTGAAAAGACAGTGCCCCTAATAAGCCACAGAATATCCTTCAGAACAGCCCGAGGCCTTCCCTTTGCAGAGAATACGCCATAGAAAAGCTCCAGGTCAATCAAAGGACTGCTATTACTGGAATAAATTCTTAACACCCAAATGGTTTCTGCCTTCCGCCAAATGCCCAAATGATTCTGATTCCAGTTCTAAGTTTCCCTAGAGAGAGAAAGAAAACTACGTGCTGGGCTTCCTGTGCACAGTGTGCCGGCAATGCCTGAGTCAGAGAGGGAGTGTCCCCACAAGCTCGTGTCCCCGGCAGGCTGGAATATGCCCACTTGTGACTAAAACATACAAATAGCTCCAAACCTGAATTTCTCACGAGCTTCTGAAGAATGTGAAAAATGCCTCACATCACTGAGCACTCACTATTGGACAAGCACTGGAAAAAGTGCTCACACTTCTTGAGATATTTAATCCACCCAATTACCCCAGGAAGAAAGTGATATTATCCCTACTTTATAGTGGGCAGCTGAGGCTCAGGCAGACGGATTTGCTCAGGGTCACACCGTAAGTGATGGAGCCCTCACTCAGACCCAGATCTGATTACGGATTATGCACTTTTAACCTGCACCAGGGCATATCCCACATCCCAGAAACGGGCTGACCAAATTCATCACTTCCTAGAAAATGTGGCAGTGATAGTTTCAAATTCTATATGAAGTCTTACTTCTTGACTATGCTTCTGGAGTCTGAAAATCAAAAGTTGGCCCAGTTACCGCCACCCTAAATGAGGCAGCTGAAGAGTGCTCCGCTGGCAGTCCTCTTCCAGACTTTAAACTTGTAAATGTCATGTCAACGTGGCATTTGTACTGGCAGCCTGCCCCTGGGTTTGGCAGACTCCCGCAGTGCCTGCACACAATGATATCGTGCTTGGCATACACACCTCGTAGATTCTCCCCAAATGGGACGCTGGCAGTGCTCGGTGCTCAACAGAGACGTGCTTGACTTCAACAGCTAACAGTTCGAGGGCTTTGATAGAAAAGAGGCTTAGAAGAGAGACACCCGAGATAAAGCGGGCCTGCTAACAGAACGAACAGGAGTGCGGGGGCACCCACCTCTGTCAGAAAGCAGCTAGTTTATTCTTTCTGCCCATGCTGCACAGATAGGGGGAAGGTCAGAACAGAAAGCCATAAGCCAAAGCAAACTCCTGTGAGCTTAAGTGTAGTAAAGACACGCTAAGACTAATTAAGTGTCATTTCCGTTCCAGTGGACTCTGCACTAAGAGCTCTGTGAGCACAGTCCACGTGTATTTCCGGCCAGCTCAGTCCTTCAGGCTCCAGGAGAACATTAGGGCTGCTGGGCCCACTTTGAGTTTTTCACTTTCTTTTCTGAACAATTCCTTACTACGTGGGAAGGCTGTTATTTCATGATTTTGTTTTAGAGTCTTCCTAAGAACAAAGAGAAATTATACTTATTTTTAAAAATAGAATAAAACTGGGGCGCCTGGGTGGCTCAGTTGGTTGGGCGGCCGACTTCGGCTCAGGTCATGATCTCGCGGTCCGTGAGTTCGAGCCCCGCATCGGGCTCTGTGCTGACAGCTCAGAGCCTGGAGCCTGTTTCAGATTCTGTGTCTCCCTCTCTCTGACCCTCCCCTGTTCATGCTCTGTCTCTCTCTGTCTCAAAAACAAATAAACGTTAAAAAAAATAAATAAAAAAAAAAAATAATAAAAAAAAAATAAAAATAGAATAAAACTAATTCTACCTTGTAATTACATACGGGTCCACTGCAACCTTTGATAAATTTAAGCTGTATTATAGGATCTTGGTAGGGGTTTTTTTTTTCCCCTCTATCTCATGTTATTTGCAACTTTTTTTTTTTTAAACGAGTAAGACAAAGGAAAATGATGAAATCACCAAAAAGGATGATACAAAAATAATCACTATTGCACCATCCTGCAATTTTCTCACTGCATTACCCAAATTATTGTATCATCTTTCAATGGGGTAGAAAGACCTGAGACGCCATCTTGGTAGTCTTCTTTTAGCTTTCATTGAACACAGATGAGAATTGAGAATCTTAAAATTTTCTGTCCATAAGGGCAATAAGAAGACAACAGACAGAGGGAGACATGTCACAATCATTAGACAAATCAGAAGATGGACACAAAGAGACAAAGGGCAGCAGCACCTGCAATGCTATCGTGGATGGGGACACTGACCCTAAGTAAAACTTGAGTCTCTTGAGTCTTCAGATGACAACATTCTATACAGTATCTAAGGAGGAATCTTCTCAAACTCAAGAACTGATGAGTGAGCAATAGATCTCTCAGAACAAAAAGAAAACAAGGGACTCTCATTCACTTAGTCATTCCACAGGAAGGACTTATTCAATATTTTGCAACGAAAACCTGCTGGACCATCCTGTTATGCTAAAAGGGTGCAGGATGAGATTCTTTCATCTTTTGTGCCGGGGTCCAAATTTTACTTGATACAGCTCATAAATGGACAAATGCCGAAGACAGGTTAGTATACAAAGGTGAATGGAAAGTATAGATGAGAAACAAACGTGCAAATTCAATGGATCATTTGACATTTAATAAATTCAAGAATGAAAATGTCTGAATTATGGAGCCAAGAACATAGCTATACTCTCTTTAACAAAATTATGACCCATTAAAGATTTAAAAAATTCTAGTGTTACGTTTTGATGATGCAAGAGTGAGAAGAACCAGGAGTACTAAGTTAGAACCTACTGGAGGTAGATTTAAAGTCGGGAACCAGTATTTACAAGATGGATATATTCCAGGTTCACGCATGACAAATGCTTTCAGAGACATCCATTTCAGGTGTGTATCTATCTAGGTCCATCTATTCCAAATGAGGAGAACCTGGAACCAAGTGTCAGGGTCGCTACATTTAAATTATTAAGATTTTAAATGAAGAATTTATCTATCCTCTTACTCTTATTTATATAAACTATTTATAAAATAAACTAAAAAATGTAAAAAATGAAAAGTGTCTATTGAGCCAAGACAGTACACGGTGATGGAGTATTTTTCTTGGTGTGCTGATAGGTCATGCCCAGAAATTCTAAAAGAGATCTTGGGCCATAAGTGGGACATCACCAAAAACACTGACTGCCCGAAATAGAAGAAGGGCCACTGTACATGACTGTTGAATGCAAAAGGCATTGAGAAAAGGTAAAAAGATAAAGGAGATTGGGACAAAATGTTTGTAATACATCTGAGAGGATTAGTAGCTAGAGTATGTAAAGCATTCCTGCAGTCAAGGATAAATGACTCCGTGAGGAAAAATGACCAAGAATATGAACAAAGAAAAGAAACATAAATGGCTAACTATATATAGAAAGTAATATTCAATTTTACCGGTAATGAGGGAAATGTAAATTTAGGCACAATTTTTCAATAATCAGGTTTGCATGAATCAAAAAGTCTAGTAGCATCAAATAATCAAATACCGGTGAGGATTTAGGAAATAGATACTGTCAAAGTGAAACCTGCAAAGCCACTTGGAAAGGCAATTTTAACCATATTAAAACAAAAAACTATGCAGTCCCTATGAAAAGGGTTTTATCTTATACTTTATGCCATACTGCTTTTTTAACAACCTACTTTGTTTTCCATTTGTTACAACAGAAACTTTACAACATATACAACAGTAGGCGAAACATACTACATATAATAGTTTTTAAAAACCAGTAGACGGATTTTTAAAATAAATATCAAATCCTTAACATACAAAAAAAATCCTATGTGCTTACTATGTCTAGGGCTTTGGGTACTGTCCCTGAGCACACCAAAGTTTCTGTTCTCAAAGAGCTAGTGATCTACATGGAAGAAACAATATAAATGATACGTAACCATGGCACAGCATTTCCTAAACAAAAAAAGGTGATACCAAAGTTCAAAGTGATAATAGACACAGTGAGAAGCGAGGACAAACACTGAGGATTGCATGGGTATGGATTGCATGGGTATGGATACACACTTACTGTATCTTAATTCATTTCACCCATCCAACATTTCCAAGATATACTAAACAGAAAGGCAACTTGCCCTTTCATAACCAAATCTACAGCTCTTTTAGGTTAAATGCTCTGTCCACTCAGCACCAGCCAGAAAATGGCTTGAATAAAATCCAAACTCTTTCTCATGGTCTACAAAGGCCCAGGAGATCTAGCCCTCACTTACTTGCCCCACCTCACCTTGCACATTTCCCTCCTCACCCACTACACTCCCACCATGCCAGCCGCCTCTCCGTCTCTCCCTACCCTATAGCCTTCACATGCGTTCCTTCCTCTCCCTCGAACACTCTTCCACCCTCTTCTTCTCATGATTAAGTCCAACTCAATATTCATTCCTCATCTTAGAGGCAACCTTTGAGAGGTCTCTTTTAAATATATATATATATATATTATATATATATAATATATATAATATATATATATATTTAATATATATATAATATATATATTATATATATATAATATATATATATATTTAATATATATATATAATATATATATTAAAATATATATTTTTTTTTTTTTTTAATTTACATCAAGTTAGTTAGCATACAGTGCAATAATAATTTCAGGAGAATCCAGTCTTTCACACCTTATGTATAACACTCAGTGCTCATCCCAACCAGTGTCCTCCTTAATGCTCCTTGCCCATTTAGCCCATCTCCCAAACCCACAATCCATCCAGCAATCCTCAGTTTGTTCTCTGTATTTAAGAGTCTCTTATGTTTTGTCACCTCCATGTTTTTATATTATTTTTGCCTCCCTTCCTTTCTGTTCATCTGTTTTCTATCTTAAATTCCACAGGAGTGAAATCATATTTGTCTAACTTCACTTAACACACTCTAGTTCCATCCACGTTGTTGCAAATGGGAAGATTTCATTCTATTTGATTGATGAGTAATACTTCATTGTATATTTATATACACAACATCTTCTTTATCCATTCAATCTGTTGATAGACTTTTGGGCTCTTTCCATACTTTGGTTATTGTCAGTAGCTCTACTATAAACACTGGGGTGCATGGCCCCTTTGAAACAGCACACCTGTACCCTTTGGATAAATACCTAGTAGTGCAATTGCTGGGTCACAGGGTAGTTCTATTTTTAATTTTTTGAGAAATCTCCATACTGCTTTTACAGAGTGGCCACACCAGTTTGCATTCCCACTGGCAAAGCAAAAGGGTGCCTCTTTCTCCGCATCCTCGCCAACATCTTCATTGCCTGAGTTGTTAATTTTAGCCATTATGACTGGTGTGAGGTGGTATCTCATTGTGGTTTTTGATCTGTATTTCTATGATGAGTGATGTTTACCCTTTTTTCATGTGTCTGTTAGCCATCTGGATGTCTTCTTTAGAAAAGTGTCTATTCATGTCTTTTGCCCATTTCTTCACTGGATTACTTGTTTTTTGGGTGTTGAGTTTGATAAGTTCTTTATGTCATTTTCAAATATCTTCTTCCATTCCATTGGTTGCCTTTTAGTTTTGCTGATTGGTTCCTTCACCGTGCAAAAGTTGATCATCTTGATGAGGTCCCAATAGTTCATTTTTGCTTTTGTTTCCCTTGCCTCTGGAGACATGTTGAGTAAGAAGTTGCTGCAGCCAAGGTCAAAGAGGTTTGTGCCTGCTTCCTCCTCTAGAATTTTGATGGCTTCCTGTCTTACATTTAGGTCTTTCATCCATTTTGAGTTTTTGTGTATGGTGTAAGAAAGTTGTCCAGGTTCATTCTTCTGAATGTCGCTGTCCAGTTTTCCCAACACCATTTGCTGAAGAGACTGTCTTCATTTCATTGCATATTATTTCCTTTGTCAAACATTACTTGGCCATACGTTTACATGTCCATTTAAGAGTTCTCTATTCTGGTCCATTGATGTAAGAGTCTGTTTTTATGCCAATACCATACTATCTTGATGACTACAGCTTTGTAGTACATCTTGAAGTCTGGAATTGTGATGCCTCCAACTTTGGTTTCCTTTTTCAGGATTGCTTTGGCTATCTGGGGTCTTTTCTGGTTCCACACAAATTTTAAGATTGTTTGTTCTAGCTCTCTGAAGAATGCTCATGTTATTTTCATAGGGATTGCATTGAATATGTAGAATGCTTTGTGTAGTATCAACATTTTAACAATATTTGTTCTTTCAATCCATGAGCATGGAATGTTTTTCCATTTTGTGTGTGTGTGTGTGTGTTCTTCAATTTCTTTCATAAGCTTTCTATAGTTTTCAGTGTATAGGTTTTTCACCTCTTTGGTTAGGGTTATTCGTAGGTATTTATGGTTTTTGTCACAAATGTAAATGGGATCAATTCCTTGATTTGTTTTTCTGCTGCTTCATTACCGGTGTGTAGACATATAACCGATTTCTGTGCATTGTTTTTATGTCCTGTGACTTTGCTGAATTCATGGATCAGTTCTAGAAGTTTTTTGATGGAATCTTTTGGGGTTTCCATATAGAATATCATGTCACCTGTGAAAAGTGAAAGTTTGACTTCCTCCTTGCCGATTTGGATACTTTTTATTTCTTTGTATTGTCTGATTGCTGAGGCTAGGACTTCCAATACTGTGCTGAGTAACGGTGTCAAGAGTGGACATCCCTGTCGTGTTCCTGACCTTAGGGGGAAAGCTCTCCATTTTTTCCCCATTGAGGATGTTATTAGTGGCAGGTCTTTTTTATCTGGCTTTTATAATCTTGAGGTATGATCCTTCTATCCCTCCTTTCTTGCGGATTTTTGTCAAGAAATGATGCTGTCAAATGCTTTCTCCACATCTATTGAGAGGATCATGTAGTTCTTGTCCTTTCTTTTATTAAAAATTTTTTTAACGTTTACTCATTTTGGAGACAGAGAGAGACAGAGCATGAATGGAGGAAGGTCAGAGAGAGAGGGAGACACACCATCTGAAAGAGGCTCCAGGCTCTGAGCTGTCAGCACAGAGCCTGACGCGGGGGTCGAACCCACGGACCGCGAGATCATGACCTGAGCCGAAGTCAGATGCCCAACCGACTGAGCCACCCAGGCGCCCCGTCCTTTCTTTTATTAATGTGATGTATCACATTGATTGATTTGCGGATATTGAACCAGCCCTGCATTCCAGGTATAAATCCCACTTGATCATGGTGAATAATTCTTTTAATGCATTGTTAAATCCAGTTGGTTAGTATCTCATTGAGAATTTTTACATCCATGTTCATCAGGAAAATTGGATCTATAGCTCTCCTTTTTAGTGGGGTCTTTGTCTGGTTTTGGAATCAAGGTAATGCAGGTCTCCTAGACAGAGTCTGAAAGTTTTCCTTCCATTTCTATTTTTTGGAACAGCTTCAAAAGAACAGGAGTTAACTCTTGTTTAAATGT
Source organism: Panthera onca (assembly GCF_046562875.1). Taxonomy (NCBI): domain Eukaryota; kingdom Metazoa; phylum Chordata; class Mammalia; order Carnivora; family Felidae; genus Panthera; species Panthera onca. The sequence continues at coordinate 105,282,607 of NC_138348.1, read as the reverse complement.
TTGGTACAACTCCCCTGGAAAGCCATCTGGCCCTGGACTCTGGTTTTTTGGGGGAGATTTTTTATTACTAATTCAATTTCTTTATTGGTTATGGGTCTGTTCAAATTCTCAACTTCTTCCTGGTTCAGTTTTGGTAGTGTATATGTTTCTAGGCATTTGTCCATTTCTTCCAGATTTCCCAATTTATTGGCATATAATTGCTCATAATATCCTCTTATTATTGTATTTCTGCTGTGTTGGTTGTGCTCTCTCCTCTATTATTATTTATTTGGGTCCTTTTTCTTTCCAAACTGGCTAGGGGGTTATCAATTTTGTTAGTTCTTTCCAAGAACCGGCTCCTGGTTTCACTGATCTGTTCTTTTTTTCCCCCCCAAAGCATTGATTTTTGCCATAATCTTTATTATTGCCAGTCTTCTACTGGTTTAGGGATTTATTTGCTCTTCTTTCTCCAGCTCTTTAAGGTGTAGACCTTTCTTCCTTCTTAAAAAAGACCTGTACAGCTATATACTTCCCTCTTATGACCGCCTTTGCTGGATCCCAGAGGTTTTGGGCTGTTGTGTTACTTTCATTGCCTTCCATATACTTTTTAATTTCCTTTTTAATTTCTTGGTTAACTCATTTTCTTCAGTAGGATTTTTTAACCTCTAAGTATTTGTTGTCTTTCCAAATGTTTTCTTGTGGTTGATTTCGAGTTTCATGACACTGTGGTCTGAAAATATGCCCGGTATGATCCTGATCTTTTTGAATTTGTTGAGACCTGATTTGACCCAGTATGTGATCTATTCTGGAGGATGTTCCATGTGAACTTGAAAAGAATATGTATTCTGTTGCTTTAGGATAAAATATTCTCAATACAACTGTTAAGTCCATCTGGTCCAGTGTGTCATTGAAAGCCACTGTTTCCTTGATTTTCTGTTTAGATGATCTGTCCATTGCTCTAAGTGAGGTGTTAAAGTCCCGTACTATTATGGTATTATTATCATTGAGTTTATGTTTGTGATTGATTTTTATATTTGGGTCTTCCACGTTGGGAGCATAAGTGTTTACAACTGTTAGATCTTCTTGGTGGGTAGACCTCTTAATTATGATATAATGTCCTTCATCTCTTTTAACAGTCTTTATTTTAAAATCTAGTCTGATATCAGTATGGCTACTCTGGCTTTCTTTTGGTGACCATTAGCACGATAGATGGTTCTCCATTCCTTACTTTCAATCTGAACGTGACTCTAGGTCTAAAATGGGTCTCTTCTAAAGAGCAAATAGATCTTGTTTTCTTATCCATTCTGTTAACCTATGTCTTTTGATTGAAGCATTGAGACCATTGACATTTAGAGTGAGTACCAAAAGATCTGAATTTATTGCCATTGTGTTGCCTGTAAAGCTGGAATTTCTGGTGGTGTTCTCTGGTCCTTTCTAGTGTTTGTTGCTTTTAGTCTTTTTTTTTTGTTGTTTTGTCTCATCTTTTCTCCTCTCAGAGAATCCCCTTAAAATTTCTTGCAGGGCTGGTTTAGTCATCACAAATTCCTGTACTTTTTGTTTGTCTAGGAAACTATCTCTCCTTCTATTTTGAATGACGGCCTTGCTGGATAAAGAATAATGGCTGCATATTTTTCCAATTTAGCACATTGAATATATCCTACCACTCCTTTCAGGCCTGCCAAGTTTCTGTGGATAGGTCTCCTGTGAACCTGATCTGTCTTCCCATACAGGTTAAGGACTTTTTTTCCCTTGTTGTGTAATTCTTTGTGTATTTTGTGAATTTGACTAAGATATGCCTTGTTGATTATTGGTTTTTGTTGAATCTAATGGGAGCTCTCTGTGCTTCTTGGATTTTGATGTCTGTGTCTTTCCTCAGGTTAGGAAAGTTTTCTGCTATGATTTGCTCACATAAAAAACCTTCTACCACTTTTTCTCCCCATTTTCTGGGACTCAAATGATTCGGATGTTATTCCTTTTTAGTGAGTCACTGAGTTAATTCTTGTATCGTGCTCTTTTACCTTACTTCCCCTTTTTTTCAGCTTCATTATTCTCCATAACTTTGTCTTCTATTATCACTGACTCACTGCTCTGCTTCATCCATCATTGCTGCTGTGGCATTCCAAGTGCATCTCAGTGATAGCATTTAATTTCGTCCTGACTAGACTTCACCTCTTATCTCTGCAGAAAGGGATTCTATGCTTTTTTCAACCCCAGCTAGGATGCTTACCATCGTGGTTCTAAATTCTAATTCAGACATCTTGCTTCTACTCATGTTAAGTCCCTGGCTGTCATTTCTTTCTGTTCTTTCTTTTGGGGTGAATTCCTTCATTTTGTCATTTTGGAGGAAGAAAAAGCATAAAAATTAAAAAGATTAAAAACACCACCAAAAAATCAAATGAAAGAAACTAGCTCCTAGGTATAGTTTGGTCTGGGTATTGAAAGAAGCTTGATTGCATAGAGGAAAAAAGGAAAGAAAAGAAAAAAAAAGTAAAAATTGTTTAAAAATTAAGAATATGTATACAATAAAATAGAATTAAATGAATTGGAGAAGGTAAAATAGAATAAAAAATAAATCTGCAAAAAATAGTAAAATTTTTTTTAAATTTATATAAAAATGGAAAATAAAAATGTTTTCTCTTTCTGTATCCAAGAACACACACACACACACACACACACACACACACACACACACACAACATCTGGACCAGTGAAAAGAATGAAATCTGAATGAAATTACATCCAGATTCCCCTAGAAGTCAAACTATGAAGCACTTTATATTCCGTACCCTAAGCAGGCAGAGGGACTTGTGGTGGTCCTCTAGGGCTTGCTTGGTACAGTTGGGCAGGGCTTGGTGTAGTAGCTCCATTCTCCACTAGGTGGTGCTACTTAGCTTACTGGGATGGCTCAGTGTGGCACATGTGCCCATGTATGCACATGCGTGGGAGAGGTGAAAATGGCATCACCCAGCTTACCAGTCTCTAGCATCAGAACTCTGTGCTCTACCTGGCTAGCAATCAAGCACCCCTCATTTGTCTCCAGCTTCTGGCAACTCCCTGCTTCTATAGTGTCCATGTCCAAGCCATTAGCCTTCCAGGCAGCAGTGCCCTCATGAATTTTATCTCAGATGGGGCTGTTTCCAAACCCCTCACTTCTGAGGGCCCTGCGGCTTAGACCCTCTCCAACCCTCTAGGGGAGAGTCTCACCAAGAAATGGCCAGATGCCAGGTTGCCCCTGGGAACATTCCTACAATCACGCTGTTATAGACACTCAGAGGTTGTGGCTGGATGCTGGTTTGCCCCAGAATAAGTTTGTGCGTAGCAGCAGCATTTCAGGGATTCTGGTAAACACACAACCTGCATCAGGTTTCACCACACCCTTGTGTTTTTTGTTTCAATACCACAATTGTATTCTCTGAGGTCCACTGGGACCTTTGCCTGTGGTGAGACCGTGCCAAATGCCCTCCTTGCAGGGTAGCAGGGGAACCGCTTCCCTCCGTGTGGCTCACAGACCCCTCAGACCTCGCTGCCTGCTCCTGGGGATTCGCTCTTCCCACCAGGGGACAGCCAGGTATTGGGCTGTGGGATTCCCAATGCTGCTCTGTCCTGTATAGAGTCCTAATGATATTGAAACCCTCTCCTTCCTCCTTTCTCCCTTTCTTGTTCAGGCACTTATGGGTGCTTCGACTTTCTCTCCAGCTTTCAGGGGACTGTTTTTCCTGTACTCTCCCCCTTCCCCTTTCTCTGTCCTCTGTCCACAAATACCACTCCCTACCCTCCACGGCTTCTCTCTCACCCTCTCACCTCTCCACACTGCATACCTGCTGAGTTCTTTGGCTCAAGTTATGCAGATTGTTGTTAACCTTCAGATCTATTTTCTAGGTGTGCAAAATGGTTTGATGCTGATCTAGCTGCATTTCAGGGATAAGAAAAGCCAAGAACTTCCATGCTCTTCCGCCAACTTGACACCCTCCTCAACAGGTCTTGAAACCATCCTAGGAAACCCTAGGTTTCCATTTCTATCAGTTAATCTCTTTCAGCTCTTTCAGTTAATCTCAAAAATAATTTGTTTATTACACTCCTTACAATTTTTAATTATACATTTATTTGTTGGCTAACTTGTTTATTTTCTATCCTCCACACCCTCCACCAAAGATTTCTGGGACCAAGTCTGTTTTATTTACCAACAGTACAGTGTCTGGCATATAGTAAGTGCTGAAGAAAAAATGTTGAATGGATGGATGAATGGAAAGCAGGGAGGCAGCAAGATAGAAAGAAGAGAGTGACACAGGGATTTTATACAAATGAGACCTGATTTCAGTTCGGTTCAGCCACCAGTGACTGAGCACCATGTCAAACAATGGGTTAGAAAAACAATAGTGGACAAAAGATTGCTACTCTCAACAGGGAATTTAAACTCCAATCATCTGTGTGGTTTGCAATAACCATGTTGCCAAGGCCAAACATGGGTCTGACTTGGAAACATCAAGAGATCCACAAAGCATCTGATTGTGCCATGCTTCATCAGGGTACAATCCTAAGAAATTCAGCATCAAATTCTATCACGTGTTCAAGAAGTAAGAAGGCCTTTCTAGTTAAGCCTGAAACACAAAACTATATAAAAGATGGTGACTCTATATAAGTAGAAGCTAAGAAGAATCTATCATCAGAGATTGGTATTGGGGGAAAAAAAACCTTATTAGAAGATGAATCTTCTTTTCTCCTGCAGAATCTGCTTGTAGTCTTTAAGAGCACTGTCTACCTTTCATATCTACAGCCACTACTATCTTCTAGAAGATGAATAAACAGTCAATCTACACACCTCTGTATGTGTATAATGATTTTTTTTTTTTTTTTACACTCAAAGACAAGTTGGCTTGAATTCTTCACTTCTAACACTATAGCTGCTGTTCTAAATTTCTTACCATCAACAGTTTTAATATGTTAAGCACGACTGGGTCATTTTGAACTGTTTTAGTGTTGCTGGAAAAAGGGAAATCAAATTGGTTATTTGCCTTTGTGAAAGAAAAGAGCAGTTGAGCACTGGAATAATGTGTGCGTGTACACTCACAGACCTGGAAACAAAGATCAGACTGAAATACAAATGAGAACAAAACTAATGTCTATCAAAACTCCTACAACAATGTCTGTAATGATGTGAAACGCCAAAGTATTGCCCTAGGGAAGCACAGGAAGCATAATTTAGGGAGACACAAAATACGTGCCTCAGTCATGGAAGCCGACTTCCCCTCTCCCAGTGAGAAAGTCACTCAACCAATTCAAGGATGAAACAGACGTGGACAAAGCAATTGCCTGAATAGCATAATTAGCTGACAGCTCAGAATGTTTTCTAATTCAATTACCAGCCCTATTTATCAGGGCCAGGCCACGCTCTGCCATGGAGATTTCAATCTGCCCTTGCTGACGTCAATGGAAGACTGCCTGACAGTTCAAAAGGCATAAATGAAATGCTGGGTCAATTTTTCACGTTAAAAACAAAACGTCCTAGTCCTCAGATTTTCTCTTTTATTTTTATCTATCCATCCATCCATCCAAACATCAATATCCCCGTGAACCTATAGTCTAAATACATCACCAGTTCTTTTTTAAAGCTGGCTTCCTCTCTTGGTCTCCATCTCTTGCTCTCCTGCACTCAGTTCATATTTCAGTGACTGATTTTCTGCAGTAGAGTGGGCCGTTCACAGCTATCTCTAGTTCTGAAGAGATCTCAGAATCCCATCAAGGTTTAATTTTAGCCACCCTCAACCTACAGTCCCATATCAAGCAATTTAAGAGCTTATCAAAAAGCTGGTATGCATCAAAAATGTAACAGTTCTGGGGCACCTGGGTGGCTCAGTTGGTTAAGCGTCTGACTTTGGCTCAGGTCATGATCTCACAGTTTGTGAGGTCGAGCCCTGCGTCTGGCTCTGGGCTGACAGCACAGAGCCTGGAGCCTGCTTCAGACTGTCTCCCTGTCTCTCTGCCCGTACCCCACTCACACTCTGTCTGTCTCTCTCAAAAATAAATATTTTTTTTAAATGTGACAGTTCTTTGATACTCTTAAGTAGGAAATGGGTTGAGGGACACTAATGTTTAGTCAGTACTGCGGAGTAGACATGTATCTCTTTTCCCAATAAGAGAGATGGACACAGGAGTTATGTGCTGGGTGCCATACTCCACTAGAACACCAGTCTCTTGAAGACAGAACTTCATCTAAGTGCTCAGTCTCCAGTTTTTAGGATGGTACCACAGAAAGAACTCAGTAAATCCTCTTCTGTGGGTGAAAGAATGACTATGCCCTGCCTCTTAAATGTGAGCATCTACTCTCACTTCCCTCACTTCAGGCAATATTCATCTTCTAAAAGAAAAAGCAATTATCAAAAGTAATACAAAGCTTTTTTTTTCTCTTCTCTTCCCAAACAATTCAGTCCTAAAGACATCAGATTGGTCTCTACAAAGCAGGAGCCTATAGTAGGAGGGTGGGGGAGGGCAGAAGCTATGATGGCCCATGGGATGTTCCAGCACAACTGACATGTAGAGGGCATCCATATTAGCAAAGAAAACATTAATGCAAAAGGTCAAGTAACCTCTCCAGGTCTCTGTTAATGTAAGATTTACTGAATGAAACTTTATTTCCAGCAGGCATGTCCAACAGACCCTTGACACTCAATAAATAGATATATTCCCAGTTGCAACCTCCAAAGATCCCTATCATGATCTGCAAGTTCACTGAGACACAAAGTGTACTCACAGCACTTCAAGACTGGTGTACAACTGATTCATGGCCCTGGTCGGTCACTTGACATAATACCATAACCTCTTGATAGTCACCTTTAAACAAAAATTCAGAATGAGGGGACTGAGAAAGAACTAGTATTAGGCAACTGGCCATTTTCTGACCTTTAGTCCCACCAAGGTGCTGGGAAAATGCTCTACACTCATCTGTTTTCTGTTTGATGGCTACTTAGATATGAAGGCATTATATGCTACACGCACCATTCTTGTGCAGAAGACACTACACAGCGTTCAAAAATGTTTCTGTGTCTCCTCTTTGGACCTCCTTTGGGCTATTTCTACGTGAGAACTAGTAGGTAACATTGGAAGCCACTTTAGGTAGAGGATTATTCCAGGGATGCAAAGATGGTTCAATATTCACAAATCAATCAATGTGATATACCACATCACCAAAATGAAAAAAGCACATGATCATCTCTATAGTTGCTGAGAAAGCAACTGATAAAATTCGACATCCAATCATGATGAAAACTCCCAACAAAGTAGGTTTAGAGATAAAAATCCTTTGACACAATGAAGGCCATATATGAAGACCCCACTGCAAGGCGGAGGCCCACGTGGGGCTGTTGCTCAGCAGGCCCGACCTGGCTTTAGGCCCAGGGCCTCCCAGCCGGGGATTCGGCACCTGCACCCACGCAGCCGCTGCCAGCCCTCGAGGTGCACTGCGGCCCCCACTGCAGCATTCTACCTGGGTGGCTGGGCGGTCCGTGGGCAGCAGCGAGGCCACGCTGACCGACTATGGAGGAGCAGCAGAGCACAATGAGCTGGAGGCTCTCGAGTCCATCCACCCCGACTCCTTTCACAGGCAAGGGTCTCTCAGCTACCCCCTCAAGCCCCAGTTCTGTTCATGTTCTCTCTCACCAGCAGTACAGCTGTGCTGTGAGGACAGGAAGGGGATGAGTGAAGAGCAGCTTGAGAGTGTCATTAACCAGTAGTATCAGAAAATCCACCCAGTTTCACCATTACTCTGACATCTGAGGCCTGAGAAAATGAAGAAACTGTCCAGGCTACTCCTCAAGTTAACATACAGTTAAAAATACCTAGATGAAGCCCCTCTATGAAATAATCTCCCAAGAAAATCTACAAGACAATGATGGCTCAGACATTTTAACACAATTAGCATTACAGGCAGAAGGAAACTATGGTATGGTGATGATCTTTAGGGACAGCTATGTGAGAAAAACTAAATGAAACAGATCAAATAAAAACCAGAAGAGGGGCGCCAGTGGGGCTCATTTAGTTAAGCATCTGACTCTTGATTTTGGCTCCGGTCATGGTCTCATGGCTCATGGGCTCCAGCCCCGCATTGGGCTCAGTACTGACCATGCAGTGCCTGCTTGGGATATTCTCGCTCTCTCTCTCTCTCTCTCTCTCTGCCCCTGCCCAGTTCACATATGCTCCCTCTCTCAAAATAAATAAACATTTAAAAAGAAACTGGAAGAGAAGAAACAAATCAGAAAAAGAAGCAGACAAAGCTGAAAGGCAATTATTTCATGGCACTCCTGTTACAAATGAGAAGTTGGAAGGCCAAGTTTGATGCAGAACTCTTAGAAATTAAAAAGAAATGAATGCAAGAAGGAGAATGAGCAGGAAAGAATAAATTAAGTGGGAAACAGCTATGTGAAACACTGAAACAGATCATCATCTTGACACATCTGATACCCAGTTTTCAGAAGATGCTGCAAGCAGTAGACGCGGATGAACCTCGCAGGAAATGGAGGACTTGGAGCCAGAGGATGACAAGGATGACTCAGACTACAATCGTGCTGACCCATAAGACACTGATCTGACAGACGAGTGGACTATCCCTAACTGCAGAGAGCCCAGACTACCACAGCATCTGTGGCTGTGCTGAGGTGTTGATCTTTTACTCTGAGAAAAAATACTTTTCAAGAGAATATTCATCTGATAGCTCTCATCATTCAGCTTAATAAACTGACCTTAAAGTTCAACAAAAAAAAAAAAAAGAGAGAGAGAAAGAAGAAAAAAAAAAAAACCCACAGCTAATATCACTCTCAGTGGTGAAAAACAGAGCTTTTCCTCTAAGATCATGAACAAGACAAGAATGTCCACTCTCACCACTTTTATTCAACACAGTACTGGAAGTCCTAGCCACAGCAACCAGACAAGAAAAATAAAAGGCATCCAAATTGGTAAGGAAGAGGTAAAACTTTCACCATTTGCAGGTGACATGATACTGTACACAGAAAATCCTAACAACTCTGCCAAGAAACTACTAGAGTAATAAATAAGTTCAGTAAAGTGGCTGGATATAAAATTAATACCCATAAATCTATAGCATTGCTATACACTAATAACAAAGTAGCAGAAAGAGAAATTAAGAAAATAACAGCATTTACAACTGCATCAAAAATAATAAAATACCTAGGAATAAACTTAGTCAAGGAGAAAAAGACTTACATCCAAAAAACTATAAAACCGTGATCAAAGAAACTGAAGAGGATACAAACAAATGGAAATATCTACTAGGTTCATGTATTGGAAGAATTAACACTGTTAAAATGTCCATACTACCCAAAGCAATTTACAGATTCAATGCAATCCCTATCAAAATGCTAACAGCATTTTTCATAGAATTAGAACAAATAATCCTTAAATTTGTATGGAACCACAAATGACCCCAAATAGTCAAAGCAATCTTGATAAAGAAAAACAAAAGTGGAGTAATCAAAATTCCAGACTTCAAGTTACACTACAAAGTTCCAGTAATCAAAACAGTATGGTACTGGCACAAAAACAGACACACAGATCAATGGAACTGAATAGAAAACCCAGAAATAAACCCACGCTTATACAGTCAATCTTTGGCAAAGGAGTCAAGAAAATACAATGGGGAAAAGACAGTCTCTTCAACAAATGATGCTGAGAAAATTGGATACATATATGCAAAAAGAGGAAGCGGGACCACTCTCTCACGTCATACACAAAAATAAACTCACCATGGATTAAAGATCTAAATCTGAGACGTGAAACTATGAAAATCCTAGAAGAGAGCACAGGCAGTAATTTCTCTGATATCAGCTGTAGTAACATTTTTCTAGATAGGTCTCCTGAGGCAAGGGAAACAAAAACAAAAATAAACTATCAGGACTACAGTAAAATAAAAAGCTTTTGCACAGCAAAGGAAATCATCAACAAAACAAAAGGGCAACCTATGAAATGGGAGAAGGTGTTTGTTAATGATATATCTGATAAGGAGTTAATATCCCAAATATATAAAAAACTCATATAACTAAACATAAAAAAAAAAAAAAAATTTTTAAAAGGGGCAGAGGACCTGAATAAATATTTTCCAAAGATGACATCCAGATGGCTAAAAGACACAGGAAAATATGCTCAACATCACCCATCATCGGGGAAATGCCTTATCAAACCACAATGACATGTCACCTCACACCAGTCAGAATGGCTAAAATAAAAAACACTAAAAACAAGTGTTGGCAAGGATGTGGAGAAAAAGAGATCATTATGCACTGTTGGTGGGAAAGTAAAGTGATGCAACCACTGTGGAAAATAGTATGGAGGTTCCTCAAAAAATTAAAAATAGAAATACCATATGATCCAGTAATTCCACTACTGGGTATTTACCCAAAGAAAACAAAAACACTAATTCAAAAAGACAGATGCACCCCTAAGTTTACTATAGCATGGTTTACAATAGCCAGGATATGCAAGCAGCCCAGGTGTCCATTGACAAATGAATGGATGAAGAACATGTGTTGCATATATACACAAGGGAATATTATTCAGCCATAAAAATGAAATCTTGCCAGGGCACCTGGGTGGCTCAGTTGGTTGAGCATCTGACTCTTGATTTCAGCTCAGGTCATGATCCCAGGGTCATGGGATTGAGTCCCACATCAGGCTCTGAGCGGAGTATAGAGCCTGCTTAAGATTCATTCTCTCTCCTACTTCCCCTCTACCCCATTCACATGCTCTAATTAAAAAAAAAAAAAAAAAAAAGTAAACTTCAATGAAATCTTGCCATTTCTGATGACATGAATAGAGCCAGAGGGTATAATGCTAAACAAATAAGTCAGTCAGAGAAAGACAAATACCCCATGATTTCTCTTATGTGGAAGTTCAAAAACAAATGAACAAAGGAAAAGAGAGAGAGACACAACCCAAGAAATAAACTCTTAACACTATCCAGAACACACTGATGGTTACCAGAGGGGAGGTGGGGGATGGGTCAAATAGGTGCTGGGGACTAAGAGCATACTTACTGTGATGAGCAATGAGTCATATATAGAATTACTGAATCACAATCATATTGTGCATTTTTGAAAGTAATCTAACACCATGTGTTAACTATACTGGAATTAAAATTAATTTCATTTTTAAAAAGAGATGTGGATTTACACAATGGACTATGTTACACAGCCACAAAAAAAGGAGGAGACTGTTCCATTTGAGACAACATGGATGGACCCAGGGGGTACTATGCTAAGTGAAGTAAGTCAGAATGAGAAAGACAAATAACATATGATTTCACTTATATGAGCAATCTAAAAAATAAAACAAATGAATAAACAAAAAGCAGAATCTGACCTATAAATATGGAGAATAAACTGATGGATGCCAGAGGGAAGGTGGGTAAAGGGGATAGGCAAAACGAGTGAAGCTGAGTGGGAGATACAGGATTCCAGTTATGGAATAAACAAGTCACAGGAATAAAAGGCACAATATAAGGATACAGTCAATGACATTGTAATAGTGATGTATGGTGACAGATGGCAGTTTCACCCGTGGTCAAAGTAGAAATAACGTATGACCTTATCCAAGTGTGAACTTGTACACCTGAAAACTAATGTAACATTGTGTGCCAAATCAAACTAAAAAAAAAAGAAAAAGAAAATGAAATTCATCAAATAATGGATAAATATTTTTCTGAGACCTTACTATGTGCTAGGAGTTACAGAGATTCAGTAAGAGTTGTGGTTTCTAACTCTCAAGGAACTCAGAGTTAAGACCTCTGATGAGACCAGCTGCTTGGTCTAAGCCAGTTAAAAGCAGTGGCAGTCCTGAAAGACTGTATATACTTTTCAAATCTGAGAGTCTCTATAGTATGGACTTGGAGCACCGATGGTCTGTACACAGTCTCTTTCTAGAGAACGAATTTCACAACAACGGGAAGCACACTCTCCGACCTTCAGAAATACACACACACACACACACACACACACACACACACACACACACACACACACAGGTTTGTCCTTCTTAAAATGTCAGCAGATCTCAATGATAAACAGCTCAAGACTACAATGAGGAAAATGCTGCTGTGTTCTGAAACCAAAGCTAGCCTGGAGTAGCTCTGCCAGATCAAAGTCTCAGCTAAGTATCTGGGAGAAGATAACACAAAACCAAACAAAAAGGAAAGGCCAAGAACTGATAAAGAAACAAAAAGTATTGAGAACAATGAACTACCAAGAATCACACAAGTTCAGAAACTCTGATCTCTTCTTCCTTACGATTTCTCAGTATTCTTGACATAGATGAAGGAGCTGGAGGTACGACCATGATTGATGGGTGGGGAAAAGACCAGAGCACTTCAGTTACTGCCTGGGAGGAAGAACTAATTCTACCCCAAGGACTTGAACATCATCTGAAGCATGTCAAAGTGTTGGCCTGAAACCAAATTCTGCCATAGGGTGTAGTCTCCCTTTCCATCTGGGTAACACAAAGCTGCAGATGAACAGCCTGCTGGGCTATTTTGTGCACCACAGGTCTCTTCTACAAGACATCTCCTTTAAAAAGCAAAATTTCAAAAACTATTCAATTTGGATGAAGAATGGCATCAAAAGAGCTGTGATGGTTTTAAAACACGTCCATAAATCCTTTGATATTTCTCCCATCAATAGGGAAAGTCTAATTCCTCTCCCCTCAAACTTGGGTTATTGGAATGGCTTGCTGTCTATGAACAGAATGAGACAAGAGTGATACACTGTATGAATTCCAAGACTAGGTCATCAAAAACGTTATATCTCTTGAGATACTAGCTTTTGGAAGCCAGCCACCATGCTGTGAAGAAGCGTGGGCCACATGGTGAAGCCACATGTAGATGTCCTGGCCAACAGCCCAAGCTGAGATCTAGCCAGCATCAACTGCTAGACATGTGAGAAGGCCTTCCCAACGCCTCCATCCAGCCCGAACCACCGTCTGATGGCCAATGCATAAAGAACTCTGAGCAGCTGAAGAACTGTCTGGCTGAGCCCAGTCAACTCCAGAACATGAGAGAAAACAATAATCAGTAAGTGCTATTCTTTCATACTGCTAAGCTTAGGATGATTTGTTACACCACCACAACTAGAACAAGGGCTTCCAACTAATTTGCCCTTTGCAGTGATTCTCTATGATCTCCCAGAAATAAACAGTTCTGCTTATGCTGGGGTTAGGGACAGAGGACACCATGGCTGCCATCAACCAGACTACCACACAGGACCAAAATGGATACAGGTGTCATGGCCTCTTCAGGCCTCAGGGCTGCTGTATTCACTTCTACTTGGAGGCTAAAAGAAGACTCATAGTCTCAGTAAACAATCTCCACAACAGGTAAAGCTCAGTGGCCACTGAGAATCCTGTGCTGGGCATTGAAAGAACACACACAGCAGAGGCTATCAGGACTAGGGAAGGCCCCTCTCCTACCGGGCCCGAGGGGGTTAACTTTCAACTCCCGACTTGCATCTCTTCTTCTAGAACTATACATTCGCAGGGCTTTGAAATCCTGCCCTTTTTAAGTCTCCCCAAATTATCCCCAGCCCCTCATCAGGCAAACCTAAAATTCAGTTAGATGAGGCTAACACATCCAAAACAAGGAAGAAGGAAATCTCATAATCCAAAAACCAAAGGTTTCAAGCAAAGCAGCCAGACAAAAGGGACCTATAACAAAGGAGGAAAGTGTGGGTGGAAAGCAGCCGCGTGAAGCAGTGACAGGGCCTCCCAGCTTGTTTCTAAAGCCACACACAGGCAGGCCCTGGTGTGCAGGAGGCCAGCTCCAACATCCTGGAGAGGCACTTCCCACCAGACTCCTACACCACGCTTAGGAGGAACCCACCATTGAGCCGGTAGTTTACAACACTCTCCCTTCACTCCTCTCTGGGGAATCTCAGAGTAGGCATTACATCCACCCACTTGTCGAGCTATTTTATACAAGCAGCAATTATATCATGCTTCAAAGAAGGAAAAAAAATCCTCTCTTATTTTAGCAAGTATGTAATATGAGATGGCCATAGAGTAACAAATGTGTCTGGTTTAAAAAGTGATCTGGTTGACTAGTTTAGATTCCATATCCTAGGAGTCAGAGAAGCCTTATAAAACTAGCCAGACGCAGACATGGCCAACTCAGGGAGAGGAGAGGAAGGCACAGCTTGGTACCAGCTGTAAGCAAGGTGGGGGGACAATAGAAATGGTTAAGATCTTAGGCCTGGGTCCCATCTCAGACTAACAGGTTCTGGGATCTCTAGGCCTCTCATAAAGCAGAGAAGCAGCCTGTTGGTAAAGAATGGACATCTGGACTGGCATTCGCCCAAACGGGCTAAGCACATTTAGTCCTCTTTACGGAGTCATTCTTCACTAGCCCAACAGTAAAGGCCTTACTTATCTTCCAACAATTTCCACGGAAAACAAGCCCATGTAGTCACAGATACTCAGAATGTCTAAATGTATACCAGTCACCATATCGTTCTAATCATCTTTAAGCTACCTCCCCCTGGAGCTGAGTCTCCACCCAGGAGGGTATTCTGATGTGCCTGTACGGTCTTCAAACTACCCAGGCTGTTTCCCTTGCAGATGGCCGAGACCTAACCTAGGCTACAATACCAAGGAGGGTCAGCAGACTAAGTCAAATAACTTAACTACGGGAAAATCCACAGTAAACATGAATATGGGGCAAAGGAACCATACATGCTCCATTCCTCATCCTGCTTTTTGGGGCAAGCCCTGTATTCCGGTCACACTAAATCATATGTCTTGATTTGCCCAGGACAGGACACCTTTAATTTTCAAGAGCATTTGGATTTGGATGATCTATTAGAGATCACTTTACCTAAAAGCCAATTTAAGCCAGTGAAAGAGGTCAATTAAATTTTTCTTGACTAAACCCTCAGGCGCTTCATCCAAAAGGCTTCTTTTTTATCTTTCCACTTGCGCTCGTGATTTCTTCTCCGTGAATTATGGAAGTGGTGCTGCCCTCTTTACCACTGGTACAAATCCTCCTTTTCCTTTAAGCCTCAGCTCAGGAACCACGTCCTCCGGGAAGCTTCTCAGTATACTCCTACCTCCACAGACAGGCCTCTCCTTTCTTAGAAGGTCTAGCGTTACAACCTGGTACCTTTCTATGGTCTTAATACTATTTTCAAGTTGTTTTTGCGTGTATAACTACACAAGTTGTAAGTTATTTAAAGGGCAAAATCTGTGTCTAGTTACTTCTTTCACATCCCTTAAAAAATCTAGCTCTGTGACAGAGACATACTGTCTCCTGATTTCCAAACCTGCCTAACCAGCTGGCTCTGAGTCTCCAGGTGCCTCCTTCTGCTGACTCCTTCTCCCATAGTGCCCTGAACTCTCCTTTAAAGCAGCTAACACAGGTTGTAATTATATATTGATCTGGATGGTTTTTTGTTCAATGGTAGCCTCCCTGTTATATTGTAAGGTGTGTGTACTGTTGGTCACTATATACCTAAGATCCATGACAGTGTCTGGCAGTGTTTAAAAAATATCTGATTGGATGCACGTCAGATGACCAGACAGACAGATGGATAACGGAAGAAAGAAAAAATTGATCTCAAACTATAAATATAAAGGAAGCAGATTTCAGTTTTAGGGACTTAAACATCTAAGATAATCTTACATTTCTAAAAGATCACCTGGCAGTAGGTCACAGACTTATTAAAACCTCCCTTCCTCAGAAAGAGCTAGAGAACAGTTAGGCCTACAGCCCCATCCAGTCTAGGGTCTAAGACACGAGTGGCCATTTGGTGCAGATGGTACTGTACTTCTCCTTGCTACAGAAATTGCTCCCATACACAAACCACGGTCTCAAGCAGCAGAAGAGGAAATGTAACATCCCCAGTGAACAGGTGGGAAGGCATCCAGGATCAAGCTCCTACAAGCATTTCAGACACCACCTCAGCGCGTTATCTCTGGGGCCCACAGCCTCTGACAGTCCAACTTAATTGTCCCAAGTCAGCAACATGAGATGTCATGGTGTTGACAGTTATAAATTGCTGTGGCAAAACTAGGCTGTGGGATCCCACTGTTTTTGCGGTTAGATCAATGTATATTGGGAAGTGCTGTCTAAGAGAGAATAATCAGCATAATTTTGGAACACTATACTGCCTGCTAATTAATGGAAAGGCCTGACATTTACATAATGCTTTAGAATTTACAAATACTTTCATATCTGCGCTCTCAATTGATCCTTACTACACCCCCATAAAGTAGCGGGCAGCCAGGATTAAATGCACCTGTCCTCTGACCCCTTGCTCTTTTTACCACACTCTGCACACCTTCAAGTGAACTGTACCTTTTCAGTTCTTAAACCAACAGATTTTCTTCTTTTTCAGCATATCATCATGAAGAGAATGCCAATTTATGGGAAATGAGTACAATTTATGGGAAGTGAAAAACCCCAGAAGGCATTCCCCAGTCAGCTCCCTCCCTCCCCCTGCACTAGCGGTGTGATGGGTGAGCTGGGCAGGCTTGCGGAGGGGAAATGAAGCAGCAGCAGGGACCCACCCACCACCCACCACCCACCAACAGGAGAAACGAGATGCCCTAGCAGCTTAAGGTCTGTCTCTCCAGCAAGTTGTGCTCAAACTTGCAAAACCTTCTGCTCAGGGACCAGCCCAGCCAGAGCAAGCAATCCCCAACAATGACTAGGACTGCGCTTCTAATACAGCAAAGGAAAATGTTAAAAGCTTGATAGAGGCCACTGGGGAAAGCTGCGCGATACTGGGAAAAATTCTGACCTCATCTTCCAGACACTATATATCTCCTGAGTCTATCAGTCCTCGGCAGTCGAGTTCACACCCTCGCTGCCTCTCATCTAGCCAACCAGAATAGTCTCCTATCCTGTTTCTGTGCCTCCAACTTTCCCTCCTTCCAGTCCACCACCCACACTATCACCAATGCAATCCTCACGTCACCTCCTCTTGGGATCTTCCTCAGCCTCTCCCACCCGAGCCTTTTTGGAATTGCCTATCCCTTCTACGCCTCCATGGCACTTCTCTGGTGTAGTGTTTCTCCCCAGATGTACCAAAGTCCCCAAGGCAGCCGTCTTCTCTGCACACAGTCTCAAATCTAGGATGCACAAGGTGTGTGATAAATGTTTATCAAATTGAACCGATTATGCTTTATTTCTGCCCTTAACATTGAGCTTGTGAGGGAAGCAGAACGCTCAGCGGGGAACAGCAAGCAACGTCTCTGGGAAAGGATGAGGAGGGTGGTGAAGACAGGAGCCACAGCACTTGTGTGGCCGTGCAAGTATCTCCAGTCACTGCTCATCACAAGACAGGTGGGGAAGTGACCAACACCTTTTGCTCTTCCCTCAGAAGATTTCAAAGTCTCTAGTGAGAACTGTATGAGCATGGTTTCTTTGCCTTGTCCCGAAGGCTCTCAGTCTATGTGCACCAGCTGCAGGGTGCGTGTGCTATCGAAAGGGGAAATGGGAAAATGGGCACACCTTCTCATGTCAACCCTCAAAACCAAAAGGGAAAAAAAACTTACCTTAAAATACGCCCTTGTCCCATTTGCTACAAACAGAGTTCATTCTGTGGTCAGCGTACTGCTGTCACTATTTGTGAACCACTGAGTGTCCTCTGCTAATGGGAAGGCTGCTGGGAATGCGCTGTCCCCTCCACGCTGGAGATCTTCCCAGGGCCAGATCTCAGGCTGTCACAGTTTTCTCAACTCAAAATAGAAGGCACCACAGCAACCTACCCCAAGTACTGTATCGAATAACAATAACGAAGAACACGTGTGATGCAGAGCGTTCACACCATCACTGCTGCTTCTCCTGCCAGCTCTCTCCCATTACTACTCCAATTCTGACCACATGTGAGTATCAACCCAAGACCCCACCACCTCTCATGGCCCTCCACTCCCTCAGCACCCCCCACCCCTCCTTGCCTAACTTAAGGCCATGACCACTCCCCTACACAAACTCAACTCCCCTGCCCCTTCATGCTTTGCTGAACTTTCTTGGCTAAACTCCAACCCTGCACACAAAAATGTGTGCATAATCATTCACAACAGCATTATTCATGATAGCCAAAAAGTAGAAGCAACCCAAATATCCATCAACTGGGGAAGAGGTAAACAAAATAGTTATATCCATAAATGGAGTAGTATTCAGGCACAAAAAGGGACACCAACTGATACTTGCTATAACATGAATCAATCTCCAAAACATGCAAAGTCAAAGAAGGCAGATACAGAACCCCACATATTATATAATCCCATTCATATACCCACAACTTGCTAAATTTAGTAATTATTGAGTTGTACACTTAAAGTAGGTGGATTTGATGGTATGTAAATTATCACCAGAGCACCAAAAAGCAACCACAGTGCTTAACTCAGTGCTTAACTCAGTTTAAACTCAGGTGGGTTCTTTACCCCGTCTTCCAATCATACTGTATTTCTCAAGCTCCTTTTGTTTCCTACTCTCAATTATTTCCCTCTCCTCAAATCCTGAACACCTCATCCCCACAAACTCCCTTCTCATCTGATAATCCTACTTCCTACTGCACAGAGAAACCAGAGGCCATCAGAGGAAAGCTGCCAGATACCCATTATCACACCCACCTGCTGCCTATTACTATCCTCTATCTAGCAGCTATGTGTGGCTATTTAAATTAAGATTAAACAAAATTAACAATTCAGTTCCTCATCCACAGTAGTCCCATTTCAAATGCTTAATAGCTGCATATGGCTCGTGGCTCTCATGTTGGCCAGTGTGGATACAGAACATCTCCATCACTGACAGAGACAATCTACCTGCTGCCTGTCTGCTTGAAACATCTTCTCTCACCCGCATCAAGGGCACCTGCTCCACCAATTCCTTCCTTTCTCCTACATGACCAGTTTCCAGGTAAGAGATCATTTCCATCAGTATACAAACATAACTGTGATTTCCCTCATTTCAAAAAAATAAAAGATGAACAGTTTGGGGTGATGCAAAGGTTTCAAAATAGATAATGGCATTGTCAACAGAAAAGAGAAATAATGACCATGTGACACGATAACGGTGTTAGTTGATGCTACTGCTGTGATCACAGGCCAACACAGAAATGCATCGAACCACCCTTCAATTTACAAAATGTGTAGGTCAATTTTGCAAATATAATCAATACCACTGAATCGTACACTTAAAATGGCAAACTGTAGGGTTTTTGTGTATAATTATGTTACACATATGCCACAATATAAAAAAATCCAAAGGACACAATCCATCATCACTCCCCCTGCAGTGCCCACCACCATTCATAGCCCTATTTCTCTGCTTCCCGTTAGAGCAGAACTCTCCAGAAAACCTCTGTGTTCGCCACCTCCAGGTCTTGTCCTGCTGCTTTTGCTTTGACCCCTAACTTCCAAGTCACCATGCTCTGACCACTCCATCAAAACTGCTTTCATCAGCTGCCGAACCCAACCGACAGTTGTTATTATTCATCTTCATTCATCGGCAGGTTCTGATCACTCTGTCCTCCTAAAAACATCTTCTTCTCTGTTTGAGTCCCAGTCCTGCCTCTCAGGACCTGGTTCTCTACCTTTCACTTTCTGCCTGGGCTCTGCCCACCACCCCCCCCCCCCACCCACCCCAGGGCTCCCTGGACCTCAGCCCACAAACAACCTGACTCCTCCAGCTCAATGCCATGACTCCCTCACCTCAACATTCTGACTCCCCTCTTGTCATTAATTCTCAGGCCCTTCTGAAGAGCCAGACAGGCCCTGTTCTATTTGGTCTCTCTCTTTAAGATCAAGTAAGGCCTGTCCTTTCCTCGACTGAGCCTGGATTGCAAAAACAACAGATATGAACTTCTAGCTCCTTAAAGGACAGAGTCAATCTTCCTAGCAGTGTTATAATACTCAAAGACAGTTGAGGTTGATGGCCAAGAGTAATCCATTGCAAACACTTATTTGCATGGTCTTCAGTGGATGTGTTTTATTTAGATTCTTTTATTTGGATGACACCTGAATAAACTTTGCATGTGGTGCCTAGAAAAAGAGAGCACTGTTTTAGATTTCTCAGGAAACTGGACAAGAATAGATGTGTTTGGGCCCAAATAAAAATAAAATGAAATGATGCCTATTACAGTCAGCCCAAGACTGGAAGTTATTCAATCAAGATTCTAATTTGTACCCTTACTAGTCCTAGTACATCTCTTAGGATTAAAGCCACATACCTAGAAGCATCAAGGAATGGTCTGTAGGCCAAGCTGATCCATTCTTCTCTATTCGATGAGTATTTTGGCTCCCGGGGTGTTTCTCTCATCGTGTCCAAATCCACTAAATAATGGCATTTACTGATGTCAATCTGCAATGAAGAAAGGCCAAGTCTTCATCAGTAATTGCAAAGGTCCTTTCAGGGTAATGGACATCAATTATAATCCTAAAAATTCCCACAGGGTCTTAGAAGCACAAACATCCAAGTCCTAGGACAATGTTATCTGTGCTGTCTCCACTCAAGATAGGAGTGTTGGGTGCTGGGCTGTTACTGAGGCTTCTAGGGGCAGGAGAGAAATACGCACCCAGACAAATATGTACGTAAGCTTTGGGAGTTCTGACTCTACTTTGGGTGTTAAGTTCCTCTGGCCTCATAGACACTTCTGAAGGCTAGCTTGAGCCCACCACATACTCAAAAAACTCTATTCTTCTGCTATCATTCCCTTCCAATCTATCACCTCTTATCTCAGAGATGGAAAGGCCACCACCTAACCACATATGCTAATATGTGAAACCCTGTCACTGCTGACAGAGACCTGTGAAGTTACCCTACACCTTTTAAGTGGTACAGAAATATCCTATATCATCATCTCCAACATTTCAACACAACTGACAGACATAAGAACTGTCCAGGCAGCAAAAGATCAGTAAAACAATTATCAGAACTGCAAGAGTGGAGAAGATTATGAAAAATACATACTAGTATTAGCCAAACTGCAGTCATCCAGTTGATTACAACTGGATGGATGCTCATAAAAGAATATTAATATATTTCATTTAAAACCATATCAAGGGCAACACCTGGGAGGCTCAGTCAGTTAAGCATCCAACTTCAGAAACTCAGGTCATGATCTCATGGTTCACGAGTTCAAGCCCCACATTGGGCTCTGTGCTGACAGCTAGTAGCCTGGAGCCTGCTTCAGATTCTGTGTGTGTCTCTCTCGCAGCCCCTCCCCTGCTCATACACTGTCTCTCTCTCTCTCAAAAATTAACACTAAAAAATTTTAAATTTTAAAAAGATTTTAAAAAACTGTCTAATGAGTACCAGCTTTCAGCCTGAGATGAATGAAAAAGTCTAGAGAGAGAGTGGAGATGGTCATACAACAATGTGCATGTGCTTAATGCCACTGAATTATATCCTAAAAGTGGTTAAAGTGGTAAATTGTATCACAATAGAAATCTGTTGAAATGATTCATTTCAATCTCAAAAAAATTTTTGACAATACAGCATTAAGCCTTATTCCTAAACACTCACGGCTATAAAGATGTAAAGTCTAAATAAATAATTTATTAATTTGATTAAAATTACTGATATAGTAAATGTAATCTCAAAAATCCCAACAGACTTATTTTGTGAAACTTGACAAGTGGATTCCAAAATGTATAGGGAAATGTACAAGGCAGCCAAGACACAGTCAGGAAAGAAAAGCAAGGTGGCAGCTTAACTTGCTATACATTTAGAGTAATTAAGACAAGAGGTGTTTAGTGCAGGAATAGATCAACAGACTGATGCAGAAAATAGAGCCTCAAATGGATACAGGCAACATGGACCCTGATTTATGATAGAATGACACCTCAGACCAGTGGGGGAGAGGACAGACTTTTCATTGACTGGTGCTGACACAAATGGACAAACAATGGGGGGAAAAATGCAAATGAACCGTAACTTCACTCCACTCACAAAAATCAATCTCAGATGGATTACAGAACTAAGTAAGGCCAAACTCTAAAGCTCTTGAAAGACAGTATCACAGAATATCTTCAAGAACTTACGGTAAAAGTCTCTTTAGACAAAACCCAAAAAGCATTAATTACCCAAAAAATGGATAAATTTGACTACATTAGAATATCTATTCAAACACACCCTTATGAGAATGAAGAGATGAGCCAGAAAATGGCAGAAGAAATATGCAACATAAGAAGCCATCAAGGATTCATATCTAGAACATATAAAGAAGACCTGCTAATCAACAAGACAAAGATCACCCAACAGAAAAATGGGCAAATGACTTTAATAGGTACTTCACAGGAAGAAATCTAAATGGCCAAAAACCAATGAACAAGGGCTCAACTTCATACCAGGAACCAAGGAAATGCAAACCAAAACCACAATGAACAATTACAATACTAAGTGTTGGCCAGAATATGGAGAAATGCTTCATTCTTTGCTGGCAGGAGATCAAGTTGGCACAAGATTTTTAGGAAACTGTTTGGTATAATCTACAAAAATTGAACATATACATTTGCTATGATCCAACATTTGTACACCCAAGTAGTAGACTGAACCATATGAAATCATTAACATTTCACTATTTAATCCACAAAATTGGTAATTTCACCAGGGTTCAAGCTAACACATTTCCAACAAAAATGCATACATGAAAAGACAATTCAAGAATGCTCAACGTGGCTGTATTTGCAGTTGGCCCAAACTGCAAACAGGCAAACATCCATCAACAGCAAAGTGATAAACTGTAGTATAGTCCTACAATGAAGTACTACAAAGTAATAAAAGAGAACTACAGCTATATGCAACAGCAAGTGTGATTACTAGAAACAAAACATCGAGGGAAAAGATCAAGACACACAAAAAAGGCAGTAGGATTCCAGTATATGATATTGAACAGTCAAAACTTAATCATTTAGGAGTGCGCATACAAAAGTGGTAAATCTAAAGATAAAAACAAGGAAGTTATTACCTTAAAAGTCAGAGAGTCTCTCTGAAGGGGGGTGGGGGTGGGTAGTGATCCAAAGTAATTGCTGGGGGAGGGGAGTTGTGGGTAGGGGCAATGTTCTAGTATTTGACTCTGGTGGAGCTTACATGGGTACCTGGCTCTATTATTATATTACTGATTACTGTACACTTGTGTTTTGTGCACATTTAGGCTCACGGATCATACACAATTGAAGGTTTAAAAAAGTGCTTATAAGAACAACTTGTTCTTCTCTAGAGTCTGCAGTAAACTCTGTCCTTCCCCCACTTCTCACTCACAGTACTGTTCCCTCTCTCCTAGCATTATTTATACGTAAAAGAGACTGGAGTCTCACATCTGTCCCTACATATGCGCTATTCTTCCAGGGGAGAGAAAGCACACTGGGAATTGACGTCAGACCCAATTCCATTCCACACAACTCTAAAAATGATTCTTTGCATAAACACTTCAGGAAGCAGACTTTTTGGTCTCAACACCCACTCTGTAGCTCCCAAGGATTTTAAAAACATGAAACAAGTTTTTAAAAGCTTTGCAAGCGCCATGCCTCTGTAATCAAATAGGAGCAGCAAGGGGCAGAGCTCCTAGGGTCTCATGCCAAGACCTCTTTTCGTTAGGGGGTTCTCAGCAGGACATTTCAATACTTGACCTCAGCCTAGCCTTTTCTGGCCAGGCATACTACAGAGGTCTGATTATCTAGATTTGGTTCTGGGTACATGGTCTCGCAGACACCAGGGTAGTAATTAACACCCAACTACACCAGTTAGCTTTACACTCCACTCATCACACAGCCCACATGCAAATTACATCTAAAATAAAGTTTTGGGGAAGATACCACTGCAAAATTTTACCAATTGAGGTAACAGTCCATTAAAAAATATGTAGCCTCTTCATCCTTCATGAGAAGCAGCTGCTGAATTTTGTTGTTTTTTTTTCTTGGAAGAAGTTAATGAACAACTAATACATATAAGGACAAAGGCTCCCAGCAGAAAATAGATATGATCAAGGGCAAGTTATTAGAGAAGCAATAAGTAATTTAGAAAAGGAGCCCCAACAGACTTCAAACTGTATTACAAAGCTGTAATCATCAAGACAGTATGGTAGTGGCACCAAAACCGACACTCAGATCAACGGAACAGAATACAGAATCCAATAATGGACCCACAAACATATGGCCAACTAATCTTTGACAAAAGCTGGAAAGAATATCCAATGGAATAAAGACACTCTCTTCACTAAATGGTGCTGGGAAAAATGGACAGCAACATGTAGAAAAATGAACCTGGACCACTTTCTTACCCCATACACAAAAATAAACTCACAAAGGATGAAAGACCTAAAGGTAAGACAGGAAGCCATCAAAATTCTAGAGAAGAAAGCAGGCAAACACCTCTTTGACCTGGGCCACAGCAACTTCTTACTCAACATGTCTCCAGGGGCAAGGGAAAGAAACTAAAGCAAAAATGAACTATTGGGATCTCATCAAAATTAAAAGCTTCTGCACAGCAAAGGAAACGATCAGCAAAACTAAAAGGCAACCGACTGAATGGGAGAAGATATTTACCAATGACATATCAGATAAAGGGTTGGTATCCAAAATCTATAAAGAACTTATCAAATTCAACACCCAAAAGACAAAAAATAATAATAACCCAGTGAAGAAATGGGCAAAAGACATGAACAGACACTTCTCCAAAGAAGATATCTAGATGGCCTACACATGAAAAAATGCTCCACATCACTCATCATCAGAGTAATACAAATCAAAACCACAATGAGATACCACCTCACACCTGTCAGAATGGCTAACATTAACAATTCAGGCAACAACAGATGTTGGTGAGGATGTGGAGAAAGAGGATCTCTTTTGCACTGCTGGTGGGAATGCAAACTGGTGCAGCCACTCTGGAAAACAGTATGGAGGTTCCTCAAAAAACTAAAAATACAACTACCCTATGACCCAGCAATTGCACTACTAGGTATTTATCCAAGGGATACAGGTATGTGGTTTCGAAGGGGCACATGCGCCCCAATGTTTACAGCAGCACTATCGACAATAGCCAAAGTATGGAAAGAACCCAATGTCCATCGGGGGATGAACGGATAAAGAAGATGTGGTATATATATATATACATATATATATATATATATACACAATGGAGTATTACTTGGCAATCAAAAACAATGAAATCTTGCCATTTGCAACTACGTGGATGGAACTAGAGGGTATTATGCTAAGCGAAATTAGTCAGAGAAAGATAAATATCATATGACTTCACTCATATGAGGACTTTAAGAGACAAAACAGATGAATATAAGAGAAGGGAAGCAAATATAATAAGAAAACAGAGAGGGGGACAAAACCTAAGAGACTCTTAACTATGGAGAACAAACACAGGGTTACTGGAGGGGTTGTGAGATGGGGGATGGGCTAAGCGGGTAAGGGGTATTAAGGAATCTACTCCTGAAATCATTGTTGCACTGTATGCTAACTAACTTGGATATAAGTTTAAAAAATAAGTAAAAATAAAAATTTATTAATTAATAAGGAAGAAAGAAAGAAAGAAAGAAAAAGGAACCCTAACAATCAACAAAATAAAAAGGTAACTGATGGAATGGAAAAAAAATATTTGCAAAGCATGTATCTGATAAGGAATTAACACCCAAAACATGTAAAAACTCCTACAACAGCAAAATAACAAATAATTTGATTTTTAAATTAGCAAAAGACCTGAATGGACACTTTTCCAAAGAAGATGTATCAATGTCCAACAGGTATATGAAAAGGTGCTCAATGTTGCCAATCATTAGGAAAATGCAAATTATAACCATGATGAGATACCACCTCACCTCACATCTATTAGAATGGCTATTATCAAAATGATAAGAGATAAAAACTAGTGACCAGGATGTGGAGAAAAAAGAACTCTTGGGTACTGTTGGTGGGAATGTAAATTGGTACAGCCATTACGGAAAACAGTAAGGAGGTTCCTTAAAAACCTAAAAAAACAATCACAATATGATCCAGCAATCCCACTTTTGGGTATGTTCCTGAAGGAAGTGAAGTCACTCTTTGGAAGAGATACCTGCAACTCCCATGATCACTGCAGCATTCTTCATAACCTCTAAGACATGGAAACAATCTAAATGTTCGTCAATGGATGAAACGTGGTTTGTATGTAACACACACGTATAAAAAAAGAAGGAAAACCCTGTTATTTGTGACAACATGGATTAATCTTGAGGGCATCATACTAAATGAAGTATGCTTGATAGAGAAAGACAAATAGTGTATGATCTCACTTATATGTAGAATCTTAAAAAAATCGAACTCATAGAAACAGTATAATGGTGGTTCCCAGGGGCTGGGGTAATGGAGAGATGTTAGTCAAAGGGTACAAATTTCAGCTACAGGATGACTAAGTTCAAAGAACCTCAAGTACACCAGGAGGACTACAGTTAACAATACGGCATTGTACACTGGAACTCTAAGCAAGAAGATCTTAAATGTTCTCAACATAGGGGCGCCTGGGTGGCTCAGTCGGTTAAGCCTCCGACTTCAGCTTAGGTCACGATCTCACACTCCGTGAGTTCGAGCCCCGCGTTGGGCTCTGGGCCGATGGCTCAGAGCCTGGAGCCTGCTTCCGATTCTGTTTCCCTCTCTCTCTGCCCCTCCCCCATTCATGCTCTGTCTCTCTCTGTCTCAAAAATAAATAAACGTTAAAAAAAATTTTTTTTAAATGTTCTCAACATAAAGAACAACGGTTAACCATGTGAGGTGACGGGTGTGCTAACAAACCTTACTGTGGTAATCTGCACAATAGAAACATACATGAAATCGTCACATTGTATACTTTAAACTTACACAGTGTTATGTGTCAATTCTATCTCAGTAAAGCTGGGAAAAAAAGAACTCTCCGTTAGAGACCTAGATTCTGGTCGAGGCTCCACCACAAATTAGATGGGGGACTCATACTCATTCAAGTTTTTTATACCCTCAACTTCTTCTTCTGTAAAATAAGGAGATTAGCATTTACCTCAAAGAGTTATAATGAGGATTGAATGAGAGGGTCTATTTAAGTAAAACTTGTAAATTATAGGGGCACCTAGGTGGTTCAGTCAGTTAAGCGTCCAAATTCGGCTCAGGTCATGGTCTCACGGTTTGTGGGTTCAAGCCCCATGTTGGGCTCTGTGCTGACAGGTCAAAGCCTAGAGCCTGCTTTGGATTCTGTCTCCCTCTCTCTGTCTCTTCTCCACTAGCGTTCTGTCCCTCTCAAAACGCACTCTCCCTCTCAAAAATAAATAAAAGCATTAAAAAAAATTTTTTTTCATAAGTAAATACATAAAACTTGTAAACTATAAACAACTACACAAATTGCTGTAACGTTAGAAAGAATCCTTGACTAACTCTATGAAATGTGAGAACCTGACAGACAGAAAAGAACCCTGGTGCATTAGGGCCCATTAAAATCATTTTTTTTTTAATTTTTTAATATTTATTTTTGAGAGAGAGAGTGCAAGTAGGGGAGGAGCATGGACAGCGGGAGACACTGAATCTGAAGCAGGCTGCAGGCTCTGAGCTGTGAGCACAGAACCCAACAAGGGGCCCACACCCACAGACCACGAGATCATGATCTGAGCCGAAGTCAGACACTTACCCAATGGAGCCACCCAGGCACCCCCAGATTTGTTGTTTTCAATTGAGATTGGTATTTAGTGTCAATTCAAGTTATGCTCAACATATAGGACAGGAGGGTTACAATATTAACTATACAGAGTCCTCAATTAGCAATGAATTAGCAGCATCCACTAAATGATACAAAAATGAATCTTCTAGGCATCATCAAAGCCCTTATGAAGTACCTAGTCGGTGAATCCTCAACTTGGGTATACAAAATTCTTGCAGACATGTTTCTGTTACTAAACTTATAATTGAGGTCAGGAAATGACGTTAGCACATTAAAATACAGAAAGTGAGTATTCTAAGAACAATCAAAGTTCAGAGAGGAAGAAATCACTGGGGGCTGCAGTGGTTGAAAAAGTTTCCTGGAGATGGTGGTAAAAGTTAGAACAAAGGAAAAAAGGCAGAAGATCTCAGAAGATCATGGTTTACAGGGGAACTAGGAGAAATATCTCCCTTGTCCCTAGAGGTGTGTGTGGAGTAAGTGAAGACAGAGTCTGAGGGCTGATAATGGAGAACCCAAATTAAGAGCATCTGCATTTTGTTCATCAGGAATCTAGTCTTTTCAACCACCAAGTCAAAGGATTAAGAAGTGGGCCTCAGAGAGAGGGAGATCCACACTGGCTGTGCAGAGGTGGGGGCACACGGCAGGGCTGGGGGCACACGAAGGCTGGGAGTGGGCACTGCGATACGGAAGGCAGTGCCATCTGTGAGGAAGCAATGGCACCCAGAGCTGGTGTGGCAGGTGGGAAGGAAGAAAGGCAAGTCTCAGGCCTTTTTCAGAGGAAATCAGTGACACCAAGACTTCTAACACAGCCAACAGGAAAAAAGAGGGGGCTGCAGCGAAGAATCAGCCTGGGGGAGATGGACAGAAGTTGCCAACTTGCATTTGACACCTACATTTTACACCTTGGAATTCAAAGAAGGCCCAGTGACTGGAACACCAGGAGTTAACAGCTGTTTTCTGTTCCTACTGCCGGCAACACTCCCCACTCCCACCTCATAAATCCCTCCTAGCCCTTCAGATTCCAGCCCCTAGTTATTTCCTTAGGACAGGTCCTCTAATTCTGTGCTCTCATAAACCAGGACTTCCTCATCCCAACACTTCACAACTGTAACTTGTGAATTAACAGCCAATGCTATAGAAGATGCAGTTTTGTCTGCCTCATTCACTCATCATTCCCAAACCATGCCTCATACGACATGCATCGGAGGTGCCACAAGCGTGCACAGCGTGCGTGACAAAAGGTGAAAATAAAAGGAGGGAGAGGGAGGCAGCAGGGTAGGAGAAAGGAGAGAAGAACGAAGCCGAGAGGAGCGGAAGAGCACAGATGAGGTGCGGGAGGACATCTATGGTACTGAGCAGGGGGGGAAGGGGAAGGAAGGCCGGAAGGAGCCATTAGAGAGGTTGTACGAGAATCAAAGTACGGTTTTGAAACTCAGGGAGGGTGGATTTCAGAAGCCACAGAAAGACTGTGAGGCGGCCTTACAACGGAGAGAAGGTACAACAAGAGCAAAGTCAACAGTTGTACTGAAGAATACGTGTATCACGGCTTAAGGGGTCTGTATGGGGACAAGAAAAGAACTTCTAGTCCAGCCTCCTTTTCTCAGTGACCTTCCCCACTGTCCATCCAGCTGCCTGGGCCAAGCCCCACCAGTCCTAAGACAGGAAGGATGTGAACTTGCTTTCAGACATCTATCGGCTGGAAACAACAATGACGCACATAGCTGTAAAAACAGTGATCTCTGGCAAGGGCCAGGGTGAAGTTCAGGAACATCACAGAGAAACCATCTCCATGTTTAAGAGCTCTCATTTCTCGAATGTCACTGAAAATTCTCTGGTAAACAAATGCAGTCAAGAATCCTCTAAGACTTTAAGGAGATAATGGGAACAATCAATCAAAATCAATTATCCTGCAACCTCTAAGTCAACGTGGGAGGGGACTGAAGTTGAGACAACTGTTTGCTGTGCACATGGCTGAGTAAAATTTGTCATAAACTGAGTCTACGGAACAGCAACAATGGCTGACCCAGGTTATGAATTTAATACTTTTAAAGCAGCATGCAGAATGTCTTCTTTCTTTCCAAAACATGCAATAAATTTTGATTCATTCCATTTCCTCATATCCCCCTGTAAGTAACACCAGTGAGGCCCAGGATTTCTTACAGCTGAGCATTCTAAGCTCTGTGAACACAGAAGCAGAGTCAGTCTTGACCAGCACAGTACCCCTGGTGCCTGCACAGTGGCACACAGCAGGCAGGCCAGAAGTGGTCGCTGAAGACAATCATGGTCAACAGCTACACCCAGGATGCTGGACAAGGTCAAATGCCAAGTGTTAATAAAAACTAAGACTAGCTATCTTTAACTGCCAAGAATTTTTTCTCTTAGCTTCCAGCCCCAGGAAGACAATCTACTTCCTCCAAAATGTCCTACAATGAAGATCAAATAATACTGTAATAAATCTACTAAAAAATCTCTAACTAGCAAAATGAGTTCAAGCTCTAGCAAACTATTTTGAGCAAGGTAAGACCAGTCACCATAACAAAAATTTGACTTATTTGGATATTTTATAGAATGAAAGATTAGAGTATGGAAGTTGTCTAGAAAAATCAACTTAAACCATTATTCCTGGATCCCACTACCGTGATGAGAATGTACAACTCCCTTGAGGTCTGCGAGTGTATTCCTGCTACTGGGAACGGATTAGAGAACACACGGAG
Organism: Panthera onca; assembly: GCF_046562875.1. NCBI lineage: Eukaryota > Metazoa > Chordata > Mammalia > Carnivora > Felidae > Panthera > Panthera onca. The sequence goes on along the minus strand of NC_138348.1, from coordinate 105,252,256 downwards.
CACAGAGAATGACAAGAATCACATTTAAAAGCAAACCAAAACTCTACATGGATATTCCTTGCTTCTTCTCAATTCACAGACAAAATGTTCCAGACAATTAAGTTCAGTTCTGCAAGCCTGCATGTACAGAATTTCTCTGAGAATCTCTTTTAAATCCATTTTAGCCACAATTGTTATTATAAAAAATACAATTATAAACAGAAATACTATAGTATATACATACACACACATACAAATCTTCTACTATATTTGGATGTAGATTACAGCAGCAAGCAGCCATAAATCAAACAAGTGTTTAAAACAGCTAACTCCCCTAAAAGACCCCAGCAGCAAAGTGGAATAATACTCTGAACCTCCTGCCCCCAACCAAGCACTCTTGTGTAATATTACCTTTCCCATCAAAAAACGGGAGCCCCAATACTCTGCCTCCACCTCTGACTCTAGCTCTGTAACTAAGACAAGTCACGTAACTCTGTCTCAAAGGTTTTACGAGGTCTCCTTAGGGTTTTGACTGCAAACCACTAAAATCCCTCTCAACCCTAAAAAAAGTCATTGTAGAGAAAATAATTTCATCATGAGTGTAAACACACTGCACATTGCTAATTCTACTCTTCTCAAAACTACTGCTGCTCATTATTAGATACATTTTCATACTGAAAGACAACTCTGCACTGGAGGTAACAAATATGCCAGGATCTGCTTCTGTATTGCCATGGTTTGGGTAATTACAAAGTCTGTCTTCTCGGGGCACCTGGGTGGCTCAGTCGGTTAAGTGTCTGACTTCAGCTCAGGTCATGATCTCGTAGTTCCCGAGTTCAAGCCCCACATCAGGCTCTGCACTGACAGCTCAGAGCTTGGCGCCTGCTTCGGGTTCTTTGCCTCTCTCTCTCTCTCTCTCTCTTCGGGTTCTTTGCCTCTCTCTCTCTCTCTCTCTCTCTCTGCCCCCCTCTCTCTCTCAAAAGTAAATTAACATTAAAAAAAAAAAAAAAAGAAAAGCAAGCCGGTCTTCTCATACTGAGCATAGATGAAGGTACATATTGGTCAGAAATGCCAAAGGCAACATAACATCATTCAGTCCTCTGAATTTGCTGATGTGAAGGAGCTATTTAAAGCCAAAATATTAACATTGTTATTCTGACATTGTTAAATATGGAAAGGGTTAGGGAAATTTTGGGGGCCCACGTGCTTCAAAAATGTTAAATTTTTACAGGGTTTAATTCTAAGTACTTTATCAATATAAAACATAGGATTTGGGAATATGGCACATGTCTTACCTAAAGAGCCTAGAATCACCACAGAGACCCATCCTGAAGTTGAGTGATAGCACACACAGAAAACTCATTTATCTTCCTTCTTACTGCTCCTGTTAGACCTCAGTAATCACTTCTGGCACTTTCTCACAGAGCCTCGATACAATCTCCTCATGCTGTTCAACCTGGGGCTCCAGTAAGCCACTAGCAACTGACCAGAAGGGTCAAATGAACAGAAATTGTTTGCCTTCCTTGTTAAATCAATACATGGGGTGAATGCCCAGGATGGTGGTAATACCACCAGGGGAAGCCCAATCCACCTAACACTTAATTCTCAACAACATATCTCAATAACAACACCTGTTCCTTTATACAAAGCCCATCATTTAGAAAACTAAGAAATCATGGGAGACTGCTTATTACTTTTTACAACAATAAATTCAAGGTTTCTTTTATAAATTTGACTTTTAAAATATCACCTTATATAAAATATTTTAAGAACACATCTGTAATAAATAATGAAATCATGAGGCACCTTGGTAGCTCAGTCAGTTGAGCATCTGACTCTTGATTTTGGCTCAGGTCACAATTTCAAGGTCATGGGATTGAGCCCCATGTCAGGCTTGGCACTGAGCCTGGAGCCTGCTCAAGATACTCCCTCCCCCTCCCTCTCCCTCTGCACTGAGCCTGGAGCCTGCTTAAGATTCTCTCTCTCCCTCTCTCTCTCCTTCTGCCCCTCTTCCCCACTCATGCATGCTCTCTCTAAAATACAACATTTTAAAAAAGAATGCACTAGAAGAGAATAGCACGTATGAGAATGAATTACACTTAGTAAAAATAAGTATTATTTGTGTAATTTTAGCCCCCATTATGTGTGTGTGTGCACACACAGGTATGTCCATTCTGAGTTGTGTTGTAGAAGGTTTTGTTTTTTTTTTTTTAATATTTTTTATTTTTGAGAGAGAGCTCAGGGGAGGGGCAGAGAGAGAGAGGGAGACATGGAATCTGAGGCAGGCTCTAGGGCTCCAAGCCATCAGCAGAGAGCCCGATGCAGGGCTCGAACCCACAAGCCCTGGTATCATGACCCGGACCGAAGTAAGATGCTTAACCACCCAGGCTTCCCTAGGAGGTATTTCTCATCCTGCGTTGGAGATTAAGAAATAAATTTGGAAGCCACTCTTTTTAAAAAATCCTATTAAACAGCAAATCAGGAAATAAAAGAAAAATAAATCCCACAACTCTCAGAGAATTTCTACTTTAGAGTTAAGTTGAGCCATGCACACAAAAAGCCATATACCATTTCTGTATATTTCCTTTTCTCTTTAAAGGTTTCATATTGTCATTATAATTTTAAAGGACCAGGGGTCCCTGGGTGGTTCAGTCAGTTGAGTGTCTGACTTCAGCTCGGGTCACGATCTCCCGGTTTGTGGGTCTGAGCCCCTCATCGGGCTCTGTCCTGCCGCTCGGAGCCTGGAGCCTGCTTCGATTTTGTGTCTCCATCTCTCTGCCCCTCCCCCACTTGCGCTCTCTTGCTCTCAATAATAAACATTAAAAACACTTTTAAATAAAAAAATAAAATAAAGAGGACAAGATGACATATAGACAGATACCTACCTTTTAGGAGCTTACTACTTAAGATGGACAATACCAAACAAACTTTAAATGGCATTCAGCCAATAGAATAAGGCAATTATGCCAAAATACAAATAAAAACTAACAGGAAATTAATTTTAATCATCCAGAGTTGGCAAAACATGCTCACAAAATCTGCTATTATAATTCTCCCTGTTTAATCAGCCAATTGGCATTATTATTGGTTCCTGGAGTATATTTTGTGATCCAAGAAGAGGGAATGACTTTATAAACTCACACCTTTCAAAGTTATTTTCATCACCCTTCAAAAGGGTGTTAATTCAATAGATGAAGCTCTACCCAGGCTAAGATTTGCATCAACCTATGAAATTATAGGGCTAGTTCCCTACGTGGAATATTGGGAAAAGCTAGGTAGGGGAAACAGACTGGTACTGGTGACCATTTTTCTAGTGATTCCTATATTGAGTTTCAATGGGTAACTTTGCTAGTGTATTTGAAATTCTGTGAATTTCCAAAATATTTTTATATTGAAGTGTTAATAGCAAAATATTCAGGAGAGGTTACGTACGTACTATTTCTTCTACTAACATATGTAATTGGGGTATTTGTTGTATGTGTTAAGAGTAAATGGATTTTTTTAAAAGACCAAATCAACATTGAAAGGTAAATAACGCATAATTTCTGGACAATCGGGCAGACTGAATGGCCATGCAAAAACTGTCACAATGATAGAAAGAAGTATCGGTAGCTCTCCTTTGCTTGATCTGCAAAGGAACTTCCATTAAAAAAAAAAAACAAAAAACAAAAAAAACCCACAAGATGTATAGCCTGAAAAGTGGCTTGGTAGACTAGTCAGAAGGAAAGTAGTAGAAAAGAGTAGCATTACAAGAACACCAAACTGCCTCTGTGAAGACACACGGGTGTAAGCAAGCCAGGCACACAGACTAGGTGCAAGAGAGTACATGACACGTGGCAGGCTGTGGCTCCCAGGTTTTGAACTCGAGTTGTTCTGTAAATGACCCTGACTGGGGAGTTCAGAAGCATCCACGTGAAAACAGACCTAATACAGGTTTAAAAAAAAAAAAAAAAAAAAAAAAAAGGATTTCATCTTCCTGCAAGGTATCAAACAGCTAAGACACGAGTCTGCCAAGCAGTGAGTCCTGACAATTCACATCAGAAACCAAGTACAGAAGAAAGCAAGGCTTTATGTCAAGTGACACTGAGATCACAGGTGCGATACTCAAAGTCTTTGAAGTAAAGAGAGATTTTTCCATTTCTTGTCAAGTTGGCACTTCAGAAGCAAAAGATAAAGGGAAGCACAGGGCAGAATGTAAGTAATGGAGTCAAATCCTAAGACTGTTTTTTAATTGTAGAACTGTTTTTTCTGGATTATAGCCTATAGATTAAGGAGTTCCCAACAAGGGTCAGAATGCAGCTCACCAAGACCAGAGTGAATGTGCTTAGACAAATTTGCAACTGGACACATGGGTGCCTCAGTCAGGTGAACGTCCAACTTCAGTTCAGGTCATGATATCGTGGTTTTTGAGTCTGAGCCCCACATCAGGCTCGCTGCTGTCAGCGCAGAGCCTGCACAGAGCCTGTTCCCCTCTCTCTCTCTGTCCCTCCTCCACTCACACACACACACTCTAACATAAATAAAACCTTACTTAAAAAAAAAAAAAACTTCCAACTAAATCAAGATTTTGAACTAAAACCGCAAAGAGAGGAAAAAAAAAAACCAACCAAATAAAAATCATGAAATCAGAAACTCTAGTACAAAAGATGTAATATTTTAAACCATACACAAGCATTACATAATCCTTAATATCAGGAGAAATATTATCAGGAGAATATCAGAAGCATTTAATCTGCTATGCTAAAAGAAGGTGGCAAATAAAAAGCAAGAGCACATACTTTTCCAGACGTACTCCTTCTGCTCAGTCAGTTAAAAACCCTGGATGTGATGAAGCAAACATAAGACAACTCCAAAGGGCAGAGAGAAGGTAGCAGGCCAGCTACCAACCTCAGGACCCCAGGAACAACACTTTCAGACAATAACCACTCTACTTTAACAGTGATGTTTGTTGTTGTTGTTGTTTTTTAATGTTTGTTTACTTTTGAGAGACAGAGACAAAGCCCAAGTGAGGGAGGGGCAGAGAGAGAGAGACAGAGACATGGAATCCGAAGCAGGCTCTAGGTTCCAAGCTGTCAGCAGAGAGCCCAACGTGGGGCTCAAACTCATGAGCTGTGAGATCATGACCTGAGCCAAAGTCGGATGCTCAACCAACTGAGCCACCCAGGCATACTGATGTTTCCACTGAGCTAGGCCACAGTACCCAGATATTTGGTGTAACAGCAGCCCAATTGTTGCTGGGAAGGTAATCTTTTAGCTTAGGTTAACATTACGTCAGTAGACTTTGAGTAAAGCAATTACCCTTCACAATGTGGGGGGGAGCCTTGTCCAATCAGCTGAAGACCATAGGAGAAGAAGAATGAGGATCCCTCAAAGAAGAGAGAATTCTGCCTCCACGCTGCCTCTGGACTCAAGCTACAACATTAATTCTTCCCCAGGTCTTCAGCCTGCCAACCTACCTTGCCGATTTCATACTTACTGCTCCCCACAATTGTGAGTCAATTTCTTAAATTAAGTCACTCTAATACACCCATACTCCCCCGCACACCCACTCTCTATCAGTCTATTCTCTGGAGAACCCTAAAACACTAGCCAAACACCCCCCAAAAGAGTCTCATCCATGTATACCTCTGACGACAAATGTCCAGTGAAAATCCAGACTTCCACCTTCACTAGACTGAAATCAAGGGCCTCTCCTCCTGGCCTGGATGGTATTGAAGAATGAAGAATAGTCAAGACTTACAGACCTACTGGGCAGTAACAAGTCTCCTTTCTCTGCTATCCACCCTGTGGCATCCAGTGGCAACCACACAGGGAGCTTGGACTTCCCTTCTACCTATCAGTAATGAGGCACCTCTCCTCCCACATGCTGAGGTAGTATCAGAGAAGGCCTCGTGGAGTCAGAACTTTCACTACTGTCCCATGGTAACACCACCCATGGTGTCAATGGAGGCCACATGTAGGCAGTAACAAGGTACCCCTGGGCTCAGTCAAGGTGCTGTCAGTAGAGGCCTAGTAGTGACCCTGAACTGCTGCCACACAGCAGTAACATCTACCCTTGCCCACCCCCAATTATCAATGGAGACCAAGAAGGGAACCTGGATTTCCAACTCCATCTGGCAGTAACAAGGCAACCCCCCTTTCTTCCATTAGTGTTGGGTCAGAGGTCAGCTAAAATGGAAGACTTCAAGAAGAGCCAGAATTTCATAATACCCAAAATGTCCCGGTATCAATGAAAACTCATTCATCACAGTAACAACCAGGATGATCTCAACTCGCATGACAAATGACACCAGATGCTGACACACAGAGAATAAAGATATTAGCATTATCTAACAAAGATTTTGAAGCATCCATGTTAAAAATGCTTCCATGAGCAATTACAAACATGTTTGAAACAAAACAGAAAGTCCCAGAAAAGAAATAGAAATAAAGAACCAAATAGAAATTTTAGAAATGAAAAGGACAAGAGCTGAAAAAAAAAAGTTCAGAAGATGTGCTCAAAAGCAGAATGGAGAAATCAGAGCAAGGAACCAATGAACTGGAAAAGAGAATAAGGAAATTATACAATCTGAGTAACAGAAAGAAAAAAGGGCAGAAAAATAGAGTTCCAGGGACCTGTGGAGCTATGACAAAAGCTGGAACCTTCATGTCACCGAGTTCCAGAAGGAGAGGATAAAGAGGACAGGGCTGAGAGAACACTAGAAACAATAATGGCTGAAAGCTCCCCAAATCTGGAAAGATGCTCACACTCATGGAATCAAGAAGGTGAATGAATCCCAAACACGATAAACTCAAAGAACCAGAGAAAAGTGACACCTTGAGTCTAGGGGAAAAATAAGTAGGATGACAGCAGATTTCTCATCAGAAACCATGGAGGCCAGAAAAAGGGGTACCAGATTGTTCGAGTAGTTAAAGAACAAAACTGTCAACCCACAATGCTATATCCGGAGGAAAAACATACCAAAAAATGGCACAAATTCTTAAAATAGAAATTATAAAAGAAGGAACTGTGGAAAATTAGGAAGGAAAAAAGAACAAAAGAATAAGGATATGGAATAAAACAACTGATTTTTCTTCTCAAGTTTTCTAAATTATTGTTTAAAGGTTGAAGCAAAAATTTTAACATGTTTTGATGCGGTTCTCAACATACACAGAAGAAATATTTACGACAGTTATAAACAGAGGTGGCTAAAGGGACGTAAAGAGACGTAAGATTTCTAACACTTCACCTAAACAGGTACAGCCAGTCAAGAAAATCGTTTGGCGGTTTCTTAACAACTGAAACCTCTATCTACCATATGATCCCAGCAATCACATTACTGGGCATTTATCCCAGAGAAATGAAAACGTATATCCACACAAAAACCTGTGCACAAAGATTCACAAAAGCTTTATTTGAGCCAAACAACCGAAATGACTTATACCAGGTGAGTGGATAAACCAATTGCACTACGTCTATATCATGAAACACAACTCAGAAATGAGGAATGGATACACACAACTTGGATGGATCTCAAGGGCATCACACGCAAAGAAAAAAAAAAGGCAGTCTCAAAGGTTACACGCTACAGAATTGCATTCACGTAAAATTCTCAAAATAGCAAAATCATAGAGATGGAAGACAAAGTAACCGTTGCCAGGGGTCAGGGATAGAGAAGGTAGCATGCAACTCTTATGGAATGGTACAAGAAGACTTTTGCGCCAGTAGAATAGTTCTGCCCCTTGATCCCAGTGGTGGAACATGAATCTATATACAGGTGATAAAGTGGCACAGAATCATACTAATTCCATGGTCTGTGAGTATACTCCACTTACGACGGGAGAAACTCGATAAGGGGCATATGTACCCTTCTCTGTAGGTTCTTTGTAACTTCCTGGGAATCTAAGTATTTCACAATAAGAAGTTTTTTAAATGAAAACAAAAAAAAGCAGTAAGGAGCCTCAATATTTGGCAGGACGGTACAGGTGACTGGAACTGGTTAACTTGTGTCGCTAACAGAAGGGCCTTTCTCCAAACAAACTCAGACAATATGAACTAAAAAGCAAAAACATATAAAATCTTCGTGAAAACCCTTCACCATGAGAGGAGAAATGGAAAGGATGGAAAGCAGTGAGGAGACCTGAAGGAGAACAGAGACAACAGTAACCAGAAGAAGGTATTAATCTTGTTAATCTTGTTTTGTACACAACAAACTGCCAATCAGCCTTAACAGCAAAGGCTATAATATTACGGCAATCAACACGAACCTTTATTGTGGGCTGGCACCTTGGTAGGTAAACCTATTAGTTCTGTTCCTTACTAAGGGCAGGCAGAGAGAGCTATAGACATCCGGGTTTGGGGGCTTTAAGGATCTCATTAAAACAAGCAGCAGCAGAAGAGTTAAGTATTTCTTTCAGTCTGGGATCAGTTAATGAAGACTGACAAGGTTCATCAGGTAACATCTGTGCAGCGTTGGGCCCTGAGGGTGATCTGATAGAAAGGACACGATCCCTGTCCTTCCAGAGCTGGTAACCAAGTATCTTAAGAGGAAGATGCCTACATCTTGAAGAATGATAGTGCCTGAGTCCCAATTAGCCTAAAAGTTTAAATTATTATCAAGGTTTGGGGAGGCCTCCCTTGAAGACAATTCAATGAAGGGTTAAGTACTTTAAAGTTTTTTAAACCATCTGTTGTGTACACACCCTGTGTTCCATACAGTGGAGGTTTCCAACAGTAAAGACAAAGATGCAAACCCTTATCCTTAAATCAATATAGAATTTAACAGAAAACACAGTCATGTAAACATAGGAGAACAAGTGAAACAGGGAAATAAATGAAAAATGCTGTGCCCAATTAACTAAAATCTAGAAACCCCAAACCTCTTATCTTCCCCTAAACAGCCCATGTTCTTTTGTACTTCGACCCTCGCAGATGCTATTCCCCGTGGCTAGAACATTTCCCCTTCCTCTGGCAGCGAGTTCCCAATCGCCTTCTGAGACCCAGCTCTCATAATGCCGCTGATCTGAAGCTGTCCCCAGACAGAGAGGCAGGAAGCCCTTCCTACTTTCTCTGTGTCCCTACTGCATATTATGGCACTCACAACACTGTTGAAAAACGTCTGAGAACAGTCTCTCCTGCTGGACTCTAAATTCACTTGTAGGTTTATCAAAATAATACATGTGCACAGTTCAACACTTACAGAGCACCAGCAGGTCATGAAAAACATCAGAACCCTCCCTGCTCCCTGGTCCCACTTCCCAGAGGCAGCTATGCCCAAGGCCTCCAGTTTTTTCTCCTGGTAGCTTCCCACCCCCCCCCCCCCCCCCCCCCCCCCGTTATCAAGTAATAATACACAAGAACTTCTTTCCATACTTGAATACATTTTGGTAAGGGCCATTTCTCATCCATCCTGTCAGGTATACTTCCCCATGTCAGGTATTCTTCACCATGAAGCCAGATGTATCCTTCAGTTCTGGGGAATTTGCTCACCTTCCTTGACAATTTCCTCCATTTCATTTGTTCTCTCTGGACCTCCTATTAGCTAGATGCTGGCTCATCTTTCTCCCCTTTCCTATCATCTCTTTGGGTTTTGTTTTCTCCTATTAGGGTATGGACGACTCCTCCAACTAAATCTCCATTATTGTATTCTCAGCTTCTAGGAGCTCCTATTTATTTTCTGATGGTTCTTCTTTCAAAGAAAATGGTCCCCAAACTTTTCTTTTTACCTATCAGGGAACACTGATTATAGAAGTTTAACATTTTTGTTGTTGTTGTTTCCTACACTGTTTTTCCCAATTCCTCCCTGTCCACCACCACCACAATTTTTTTCTTTTTCCTTGGTGGGGACTTCTCTTAAATGACAGGAGACCATGCTTCTTGTCACCTTTGTATTTTCAACACACAGTCAGGGACAATAAAACATTAAGTGGGCAGATGAACGAACCAATGGAGGAACAGAAGAAGCATCTAAAAATGACTATGAAAAAGATACCAGAAGATTAGAGACTAATATTCTTGCGCTGGTAAGACTAACAGATCGTCGTCGTCTTAGGCCAGGGAGCCCAGGCCTGTGGGGAAGGCCCCCACCAACAGGCGGTATCTGGCACATTTACTGGATGGACAGGGCCTTCTGCACGAGCCTCAACAACAGGCAAACTTTTTAATTTTATTTGAAATTTCATTTAACTCCACACTGAGAGACCACCTCAGACTTGTCAAAGTGGCTAACATTAACAACAGATGTTGAGGATGCAGAGAGAGAGGATCTCTTCTGCACTGCTGGTGGAAATGCAAAATGGTGCAGCCACTCTGGAAAACAGCATGGAGGTTCCCCAAAAAACTAAAAATAGAACTGCCCTATGACTCAGCAATTGCACTACTAGGCATTTATCCAAACAGGTGTGCTGTTTCAAAGGGACACGTGCACCCCCACATTTATAGCAGCACTATCGACAAGAGCCAAAGTATGGAAAGAGCCCAAATGTGCATCAATGGATGAATGGTTAAAGATGTAGTATGTATATATACACGATGGAAGACTACTCGGCAATCAAAAAGAATGAAATCTTGCCATTTGCAACTACGTGGATGGAACTAGAGGGTATTATGCTAAGCAAAATTATTCAGAGAAAGACAAACATCATATGACCTCACTCACATGAGGACTTTGAGACAAAACAGATGAACATAAGGGAAGGGAAGCAAAAACAATATGAAAACAGGGAGGGGGATAGAACATAAGAGACTCTTAAATACAGAGAACAGAGGGTTGCTAGAGAGGTTTGTGGAAGGGGGGATGTGTAAATGGGTAAGGGGTTTAAGGAATCTACTCCCGAAATCGTTGTACCATGTGCTAACTAACTTGGATGTAAATTATAAATTATACAAAGGAAAAAAAAAAAAGAATAAAAAGCATAACCACGAACTGCTCAAAAAAAAAAAAAAAGAAAACGAAAAAGAAAAAGAATTATTTAACTCTTTAACTCCCTTTCTGCCTGGAAGAATTTAACGTATTACTTCACAGTCTATTTGCCACAGCAGCATGCTGTCCTAATTCAAGGTTTAAAAAAACTTTTTCCTCACAGCTGATAGGTAAACTGCTTTTATTTATTTTTAAAAAAATGCTTTAATGTTTATTTTTGAGAGACAGAGTGAGGAACAGAGCACAAGTGGATGAAGGACAGAGAGAGAGGGAGACACAGAATCCGAAACAGGCTCCAGGCTCTGAGCTGTCAGCACAGAGCCTGACGTAGGGCTTGAACCCACGGATGGTGAGACCATGACCTGAGGCGAAGTCAGACGCCCAACCGACTGAGCCACCCAGGCGCCCCCACCTTTATTTCTTAAAAGCAATCTAGAACCAATTAGCAGCAGGAAAAGTAAAAGTGGTCTTAGATGTAACGATTGAAATAACTAAGAAGTCAGAAGGCTAAGAGGCAAAAATTACTGAATAGCAAATCTGTTTCCCAATTGACTTGAAGGTTATTCTTGTGCTCAGTTGGGAAACCCGAGGTCAACGGGACAGCATGCAGAGTGTTATCTGGAAAGCACACCAGAGATCTTGGTAGTTCCAAAGATTTGGTATTTATAGCCCCTATTAGGGCCTTTAAAAAAAAAATGAAAGTAAACTATGACTCACTATAATATTTTTAAATGCATTTTTTAGAAGAATTCCCCTATAATCCAACCACAAAAAAAAAAAAGAAAAAAAAAAAAAAAACCCATCAACCTGTTTATGTCCCAGACCTTCTTTTCTACAGATAAGATTTTTCCTTATAAAATCTGGATCATACTGTATACAGACTGTTTCACTGTGATTATTTTTAGTTTGAGTTTTCTTGGTTGAAATCCCTGGTGACACTGAGTGGCTACTGCCCCTTAGGTCTAAGAGCCAGAATCAGACAGGATGGTTTCTTCTCTCAGTTTTGTCAATATCTCAAACTGCAAAATCTGAGCCCATGCTCCCTAACATCGTCTACAATTCAAAAACCAAGAGACTGGATTTAAATCTGCCTTCAAGTATAACCAAAAAGCTCATTTTTTTTTTGTTTCCTCAGATTTAATCATTCTTTCTTGCATCAAAAATAACAAAATTGTAGGGTGACATTAACACATGATCGTGAAACAAAAATGTGTTTCATTTCATTAGTCACAGGCTACATATCAACCAGCTGTTGAAGCTAAAAATATGCCTTAGTTTAAAATTTTGTAAAATACAGCATTTAAGACTCATTTTGAAAGAAATCTGACTTCTTTCAGTTTCTAAGAACCCACTAGAAGCTTTGGAGAAGAACAAATCAGCACCTCCAAAGCACAAGAAAAAAAAAGGTGTATCGGGAAGGAATCCAAACTGATTTATTGACAATCATTAGCACATAGTTTACATCTTATTAATAAATCTATGTTAAGGATGACAATCCACCTCAGACATAAAAAATATATGTATTCTCAAAGAAAGAAACCGACACAGACGTCACACCGGTAATAAAAGGTGTGCATTTTGCTGGGGTAGGAATGAGCTAAGGGGCACTGGGCACTAATACTCGCAGCTCTTCCTCATTAGTTGTAACAGAGACTCAGCCCAGGATGGGGCTGTGGAGGGATCTTTCCAACTCTCCAAACTCAGCAGCACACTCAGGTGGCATCACACGGCACAGTGTGCCCGTGACACACAGTCCTCCCCTTGGAAGCATTTGCAGACTTCCAGCTCTGCTCATCATCAGGTCCCATGGCCCAGGGATCATGCGTCAAGATTAAGATCTGCCACCATTAAATATTAGATTATCAAACAGGCAATGGCATACTCTGAGGTAGCCACTGGATTTCAGGTGTAGTTACAGCAAATTGGAAACACATGTTCAACTATCCCGGGGGCCTTGGAAAGTTACCAAGTCACTTAAGAAATAAATATATACTTCACTCACTTCCTGAGAAGAACTACAAGCTCTTCTGACTCCCACCCAGGGCTCTTGCCATTAAATCATCTGGCCAGCCATCAATATTCTCCCAGGGTATTTTCTTTTTAATAGGAGCATGGAGGCCTAGGAGGATAGATTTGATAGGAAAAGATGACAGGTATCCTTCTGGCTTTCCATTTCTTCTTTTATAGTAACTCCCCTTCGGTTAAGTAGTTGTCACCTAAAGGCAGAGGCTGTTTTACAGTTTTGTCACCTCCCATCCTTGCTGAATGCATGTTTGACACCTGAAACTTTACGATGAAGAGTGAAAATGTACCGCACTGTAAAAAATGTCAACTTCCAGGTCAAAGTTTTTGGTCATTTAGTCATGAAAGATAGTGTCAAGTTTACTTTTCTAAATGTCAACATAATAGACTAGGGAATTAATTTTCAAGAAGCATTTTGAACAGCTTTCACTTAAATTATTAGTCATACCAACCTCACTCTGCTGCACCTATTAGAGCAATCTGAATTTGCTCTTTCGACACTCAGGCGGGTAACAGTTCACAAGGATATCTATAAGAATTTATTTTCTCCTGCAGTTAAGGACTTCCCATTCTTAGAGCAGGAGGTGGGGACAGGGGCACCTGGGTGGCTCAGTCGGTTAAGCATCTGACTCTTGGTTTCAGCTCAGGCCATGATTTCATGGTGGTTTGTGAGTTTGAGCACAGAGCCTGCTTCAGATTCTCTTTGTCCCTCTCTCTCTCTGCCCCTCCCCCACTTATACACTTCTCGTTCTCAAAATAAATAAACTTTAAGGAAAAAAAAAGGAGGAGGAAGGATGAGAAAAAGATGACAGAGAAAAGAAAAGGGAGTGGGGACCCGGATGATATCTATAGATAAATAGAGTAACTGCTACTTAAAACACCCGCTCCAGAAGCTTAAAGTAATTTCTTAAAAAATTCCTGCTCTGCTATTTACAGTCTATTCAATCCTGTTACATGGAAGAATGATCAGCTATTACGTGCAAACATATACTCAAATGATATACCATATGACATAAACCACAAGCGGCTTTGGAAGTAAGAGGACGGGTTCAGAGCATACTGGGGAGTCTTAAGTGTAGCTAGCCTCTTACACTCGGACCAACCTTTGTCAGGTGACAACCCCTCTGAGCACATCACGGACTCTATGGTACATCGAGTTCCCTTCCAAATTCGTAATTCTTTCTACTGGTTAAAGGGAAAAGCAGGGAGTAACAAAATAAGGGAAGCTTTGACTGAATATACAGTCAATTCTGTCGTAACACTTGTTTTGAAAATGCAAATCTGTTCCAACACAACAGATATATTAGGAAACAGTTGGACCATAATTCATTCTTTGCTTTTGCTCATGTGGCATTTCATCTATGAGAAACACGAGGTGAATCCAGAAAACCACAGTCGGCTGAACTAAGGGTAGCAGGAGGATGCCAAGTGCACGCGAGCACACCCCACTGTCCCCCAGCTTCTGGGGTGCACCATACGCTCCAAGCCACATGCACCTGTATCTGGGGTTAGGACTTTCTGTCCTATTGCAGAGCACCCTTTCCCTGCTGCACAAGCAGCAACCCTTCCAGCACCACAGCCACAAGCAAACTTCAGGTCTTTTTCAGGGTCAACTCCCAAATGCCTGTAGTACTTAGGGACTTGTAGCTGCTTAACATATGTGAAACTGTGCTACCATTTTTATACGCTCCGTTCTCTTTTTTTTATGTGTCACAAAGTTTTTGAGTACTGTGTCTCTCTAATCCCAGTTTTCTCATAAGCCTTGTGGGTTTGTTTGTGGTTTTTTTTTTTCCTCTTTTTAGCACACAATGATTTTTAGCAACTCTGTGTCATGTTAGAGTCAAACTGACTGTATCACTGTCTGGGGAAAAGTCATCAATGAACACTTGCATTTTTTTTTTTTTTTTTTAAGATAACAGATGGAGAAGCTTCCTACAAGGCTGCTTATGCATTAAGTTAAAAATCAGCAAAGTCTCAGTTCTCTGCTGTACAGGTGTTGGTTACTCCTGTAGCTCCCACATTAGGTATCAGATTTGTAGTCAGAAGGAAAGCATTCTCCTTGAAATAGCCAACAAAAAACTGGATTTGTAAAGTAATAAAGAGAAGACACTAAAAGAATCTTTTTTTAATATGAAATTTATTGTCAAATTGGTTTCTATACAACACCCAGTGCTCATCCCAACAGCTGCCCTCCTCAATGCCCATCACCCACTTTCCCCTCCCTCCTACCGCCCATCAACCCTCAGTTTATTCTCAGTTTTTAAGAGTCTCTTATGGTTTGCCTCCCTCCCTTTTTTTTTCCCCTTCCCCTCCCCCATGGTCTTCTGTTAAGTTTCTCAGGATCCACATAAGAATGAAAACATATGGTATCTTTCTCTGTATGACTTATTTCACTTAGCATAACACTCTCCAGTTCCATCCACATTGCTACAAAGGGCCATATTTCATTCTTTCTCATTGCCATGTAGTACTCCATTGTGTATATAAACCACAATGTCTTTATCCATTCATCAGTTGATGGACATTTAGGCTCTTTCCATAATTTGGCTACTGGTGAAAGTGCTGCTATAAACATTGGGGTACAAGTGCCTCTATGCATCAGCACTCATGTATCCCTTGGGTAAATACCTAAGAGTGCTATTACTGGGTCATAGGGTAGATCTATTTTTTAATTTTTTGAGCAACCTCCACACTGTTTCCAGAGTGGCTGCACCAGTTTGCATTCCTACTAACAGTGCAAGAAGGTTCTCGTTTCTCCACATCCTCTCCAGCATCTATAGTCTCCTGATTTGTTCATTTTAGCCACTCTGACCGGCATGAGGTGGTATCTGAGTGTGGTTTTGATTTGTATTTCCCTGATGAGGAGCGATGTTGAGCATCTTTTCATGTGCCTGTTGGCCATCTGGATGTCTTCTTTAGAGAACTGTCTATTCATGTCTTCTGCCCATTTCTTTACTGGATTATTCGTTTTTTGGGTGTGCAGTTTGGTGAGCTCTTTATAGATTTTGGATACTAGCCCTTTGTCCAATATGTCATTTGCAAATATCTTTTCCCATTCCATTGGTTGCCTTTTAGTTTTGTTGATTGTTTCCTTTACAGTGCAGAAGCTTTTTATCTTCATGAGGTCCCAATAGTTCATTTTGGCTTTTAATTCCCTTGCCTTTGGAGATATGTCAAGTAACAATTTGCTGTGGCTGAGGTCAGAGAGGTCTTTTCCTGCTTTCTCCTCTAGAGTTTGGATGGTTTCCTGTCTCACATCCAGGTCCTTTATCCATTTTCAGTTTATTTTTGTGAATGGCTTAAGAAAGTGGTCTAGTTTCATTCTTCTGCATGTTGCTGTCCAGTTCTCCCAGCACCATTTGTTAAATAGACTGTCTTTTTCCCATTGGATATTCTTTCCTGCTTTGTCAAAGACTAGTTGGCCATACTTCTGTGGGTCAATTCTAGAGTCTCTATTCTATTCCATTGGTCTATGTGTTCTGTTGTGCCATAAATGTATCTTCTCAATTCAGAGCTTGATTCTGGAAGAAGATGTGGCATGTACCAGTCTAAGAATGCCACCTATTTGATAATGAGATATTCAAAAGCTATTTGATACCTATTATGAAAGAATATGGAGCAAAAAATATTTCTGCAATATAGTTCTAACAGTGTGTTACAAACCACAGAGCCTTGACACTCTTATTCTTGATAAACTCAGAGGTAAAGGAGAATAGCAAACTAAAGGAAGTCATGCATGTTTCCTAGTTTCCATGCAGACTAGAAACAGGAGACAGACCCAATCACTTAGCACTGACGGGGAAGGCTGGATAAAATCTGTCACTCAGAGCCAACAGGCATGCTATTTACCATGCTCAGGAAAGACAGGGACCATAATTATTTTGCCTTCTTCAAAGAACCTTAACTTAAAGCCAGGATTGATAACAGAAGTCACAAAAGTTAACATAGTACAGCACGTGCTTCTTTACACTGGGCCAAGTTATTTGGCCATTGTAGACATGATCCTGGTACCTTTTTTTTTTTTTTTTTATTAATGTGTATTTATTTTTAAGAAAGAGAAAGCATGTGTGCATGCATCTGAGAAGGGGACGGGCAGATGAAGAGACACAGAATCCCAAGCAGGCTCTACACCGTCAGCACAAAGCCCGAGGTGGGGCTCAATCCCACAATAGAACTGTGAGATCATGACCTGGGCCAAATTCAAGAGTCAGACGGTTAACTGACTGAACCAGCCAGGCACTCTCCCTGGCACCATTCTTAAACTACAACATTAACACTTAAAAAAATAATTGACCTTTTATACACACACACATACACACACCCATATACGCAAGGGAAAAAAGTGAAAGGGAAAAAAAAACACCAAAGTGCTAACACTGGTTTAATATTTGGGTAATAAGATTATATAGGACTTTTTTATTCATAGCTTTCATTATTTTATACAACGAACATATTTTACTTTTATCACCAGAGGAAAACCACTACCTTTTTAAATAGCTGACTGGAAGACACAAATCCCTGACCATTGCTGACAAAGATTTCACAGTAGGCCATCCAATGTCTCTTCTACTTTCTACAGGGTGAAAGGTGAGCAGCCCTGGATTTGGAGGCCCCTTGCCCTACCATGTAAGAAATGTCAGAAAGAACTTTGCAGAAAACTCTCCAACACAGGAAGGCAGGTGAGCACAATGGAAGACATTACACACTCGTAGATCTGACTTGTTCGTCCCTGTTTTTATCAGACAGTATTTTGGTGACTCCCAAAGGTATTCTGAAAAATCTTTGCTTTTTAGATAAAGCTAACACAGAGCCACTCAACTGAATTTAACAGCGTCTGGTAGCACAGAACACGGAAGTATGACCTAACCAAAGAAACTCAGGGACCAGGGGCGCCTGGGTGGCTCAGTCGGTTAAGCGTCCGACTTCAGCTCAGGTCACGATCTCGCGGTCCGCGAGTTCGAGCCCCGCGTCGGGCTCTGGGCTGATGGCTCAGAGCCTAGAGCCTGCTTCCGATTCTGTGCCTCCCTCTCTCTCTGCCCCTGCCCCGTTCATGCTCTGTCTCTCTCTGTCTCAAAAATAAATAAACGTTAAAAAAAATTTTTTTTTTAAATTAAAAAAAAAAAGAAACTCAGGGACCAAAGCCCAAGAAGTGTGCAAAAGGCCCCTGCAGATTTTCTAGCCAGCTCTCTCTCCACATCACTGTCACAGTGATGAGGAATGTTCATTTCTCCACTCGGAAAGCAGGCACAGCACTACCCCAGAGGCTGTGGTGAACACAGAAAAAAACCAGGGCTCTCCTCACAGCATGCACAGGCTGATGGGGAGAGACAGGACACAGATATCAGAAATACGTAAGTAACATAAGACAAAATTAAATGGCTAAATGAATGGTACAGATAAGTATTTAAGGCATTTAAAGGAGCACAGCTCAGCTTCAACAGCTGGGAAAGGCTACCTCCTAAGGCAGAAGGAGGGAGACGAAGGAGGGAGACAAAGGAGGGAGACAAAGGTGGTCCAGGCGTGGTCACCAAAAGAAGCAAAGTCATTGGGATGGAAAAGGTAATGTGAGTGTGAGTGGACAAAAATCAGGTTGGAGAACAAGAGAAGTAAGGATGGACGGAGAGACTGAGGCTGATTATAAAACCTCTTTAGGGCTCCCTTACCTCTAATCCATGTGATATATACCATTATTAGATAAAGAACATTTGTGGGAAATCCCATGTACCAGATACTACGCTAAATATGACAGATATAGTATCTCATTATAATCATCCAAAGTGAGCGTCATTATTCTCATTTTACAGATAAAAACTGATATTAGTTGAACAGAGAAGTTAACCAATTTGCCCAAGGTCACCAAGGTAAACAGACCTGGGATTTCAACTCAGGCCTACCTGACTCCAAAGTCCATGCTCCTTTTTACTACTAGCTCTGTGTTACTTCTTCCTAAAACATAGCTACGACAACCTCACGCTCAATCTGTATCTTTCTCCCATCATGCTGTACATGCCTAGCCTTCTGACTACCCAGTTTCCTCATGGGGAGTCCCTACGCATCAAAGCCTGCTGTCGGGACAGTATGCGCAGCTAAAACAAAAGTGACCAACAACAGTTTACCCCATCCCGGGCTATCTTCAATGCTACAGAAATCAGAGACTCAAGTTATAAAGAAAGCTCTAAAATCAACCACTCAGTGGAATAAAGATCTCACCTTCTGAGAGGGCCAGGCCATTGTATTGTACAACGGCAGCCTCCACAGCTTATGGCTACAAAGCCCGCGGTAAGAATCTCATTGCTCGGCCCTGAAGGTCTCTGTCTGGGAGTTGAAAGGCCACAGGAGCACTTCACAATACCACAAGCCCCCATCATTTCACATAATAAGTACATGGGAAAACCTAAACAAAACGTATTTGTCATCTACCATTCAATGTTTCTTTAAAAGACAGATTGCTAAAAAAAAAAAAAAAAAAAAAAAAAAGTGTTTTCTAGTAATTCTATAAAATATTCTTCTACTGTCTCTGGGAACCAGGAGCATTACTGCTCTTACCTTTTCTACCATGAACGATTTTACAAGTATCAATGACGCAAGTGTCCTCTTTCAAAGGAGCTGAAATAAAACCACATGGGATATTGGAGTTTGTGACGTTGAGTGGGGAAAAGGGCACAATCCTGACAGGGAGCGCTCCACATGCTCACCATGAACACAGCCTGCACTCACGACTACCCATTTGCTAAAACCAGAATGCACTAGCAGTTAGGTCAAAGGTCTACTGAGAATTTGAAAGCTCCCCACCGAATATTTTAATAGGCCAGGGAATGATGAGAGTTTCAGAACGCGTTTCAACATGATGATTCGAATTCAACACAAGAAACTTTCTAGACTGGCTTAGAAAATACACTGCACTACATGTTTCACATAGAAAGCAAAAGTAAATTTTAAAATAAAAGTGCTATTATTCTTTCTCTACGAACCCGTTACATCTCTTACCCTGAAGGAATCACTTTCTAAGACATTCCCATTTCATCAATGCTCTAACATGTATGCCAACAGATTTTAGGGGTAGAACTTTGTTCAAAGTAGTAACGGGAGAATGTTGCCCTTACATATCTGGATGGCTCCTCCAGGTTCTGGTCATTCATGTCAGTAGGAACAATCCGGGTGGCCAGTGGTCCCTCCGCAAAAGGTTTTGGTAACTGGCCCCTGAACTCTGATGGAATGAACTGAAGCTGCCAACTGTCAGAAACACAAATAAGAGAGAGTAAGGAAAACACAGGGGGCCCATATTGCCAAATGTACTTGAAATAAACAAGCCCCCCCCAAAATTCATGTGAAAAACATTTCACTTGGAAAAAATATATTTCTGCTAAAACCTCGATCCACCAGGGAGCAGAGAGGCAGAGGTCGTAACTCAGTCCAACATCGTTGAGAAACTTTCATCGAGAAGTCTCTCGATCAATGTCACCAACTCTTGGCAGTAAAATTTGCAACCAAACGGTCATACCACCAAACATCGGAGAACCATGCCAGTCTGTCGCCAATTACCACATGATCAGAGGCATTTACCAAAATTAAAGCAAATTCATCAAATAGGAAAAGAGTAAGATGTAAGAACACACCATGGGAGACGTACTTTGTTCCTGAGCAACTGTCAAAAATATCTTTAGTTAGGAAACTATTTCAAATATAAAAGGCAAAGGCTAAAGTTAATACTTAAAACCATTTTCCTTGAATCATTAGTGATGGATACTAGATCTGCACTACACACAAAATACCTCCACCGGCTAAGCCGCATCACGACTCATCTTAACCTGACTTCCCTTTTCCGTAAATAGAACTTTCTCTGTCCACATGAAGCCAACACAAGAAACTCCACAGTCTATGCTATCATCCAACAACAGCATAAAGGTACAGATATCTTAACCACAGCTTTCCCCACTGTCCATATTTTGGTAAAGAACTTACACCGTTATTGGATGACCAACATTTCTTCTTCAAAAATATTCTTTTAGCCTGAGTTTCTGGACCACTTTTGGAAATCGATTAATATCAGATGATAGAAATTTAAATATGAATCCTGAGAAAGAGCCACTAGCAGGAGTCTAGGTCCCAGAGTGTTTTTAGAAGTTCCCAGATGTCTATAGTCACAGGTAGTGCAGGGTGCATAGCCGGACACAGTGCTCACTCTATTGGACACAGGAAATGGTCGCACAGTGCAGACCTCACAGCTCGGAAGTGGCCCGTTGTTCAAAAACTTTTTGTGAAAACCCCAAAATGAAAGTAAACTTAGGGAGACTTTGCCACAGAATTGCTATTTTTACTCCTGGATTTAAAACCTTGGGGATTTAGAAACAACTTACTTATCAGGCAGAAGGAAGCTACTGGGAAATCGATACCACTCCTTCCCTACACAGACATTCACAGGCCTGCCTTCTGGGACAGTGTGGATGGTTGGGTCCGTGGCAATTCGGTAAAATTCTGGATACAAATCAAGGGGCCCGTGATACCCTGGAAGGGAGAAAGGTTTGTGAAAGCTGAAGACATGTAAGATGAGAGTCTAACATTTAATCATGATGCATGTTAATGTCCCACTGTAATCCATGTGTAATTTAAGAGTGTGAAGGCCCCCAGCAATGGCAGCAAGAAGCCGGCTCCCTTGACACACAGCGTCTCTACAGTTAGGAAGATGATCACAGCAGAGACCCTGTTTTACCAAATATAATTTGCTTTCTTGCCCTTCTGTACACCCTTCCGCCTTTTTCACTTCTGTTCTTTGAGCACATTTTAATCTTGTGGACCCAAATAATGACTATAGGAAGAGTATTATCATGGGAATTGAGCCCCAAATTTGCTTCCTATGTTGAAGGCTTCTTTAATTCATTCCTCAAAATGAAAAAGCATCCTCTAAAAAATAAAATTAAAAAACACAATAGAAAAAAAGCTTTTATAGTTAATCACTGCAAAAGGAATTGTCAATCTTCTCTTTCATCTTAGATAAGTCACAGCCCAATCACAAATGAAGCCCATAGGCTCTCTTTATAGGAAAGTCCTCCTCCCAGCTAACGCTGAAGTGTAATAATCATACACAGAGCAAAACCCAAGGTGAAGTGCCTTGCGAGCATGGGCACTGTGTGCCTCTACCTTTGAACAGTGCCACAGAGCGGGAAAAGGACAGGAGCCCGAACAGGAAGAGCGTTCCTGACGCCAGCCAGTTCGACGTCACAGTGTAATGCTCCAGACGGTATCGCTGAAACACGAAGTGGTAACATTTCTAGAAGGAAAGAAAACTGTATTGAAAAAAAAAAAAAAGAACTTGCATAATATACAGAACACTATCATAAAACATCCTAACACCAAGAAGAGAAGAAGCAGCCAAAGAGGTTCCATCAAGGGTCTGAGCATTTGCCAACAGTGAGTGCCCACTCCAAATTCGAAGATGAAAGCAACCTCTGTTTAAATTATCTATGGGTCAGCCCAACCAGAGGAATTCTCACCAGCTTCACAGGAAAAGTATATAGACATCTCTCTAGTGCTTAGAAAGTCCTAATAATTTGTTTTTTTAATACTTAAATGAAAGTGCTGTTGTGCCTGGCTGGCTCAGTTGGTACAGCATGAAACTTTTGATCCCAGAGTCATGAGGGCAGGTCCACACTGGGTGTGGAGCCAGCTTAAAAAACATTTTTTTTTTAAGGTTGATTTATTTTTGAGACAGAGACAAAGAGAGAGAGAGAGAGCGCGTGAGCAGGGAGAAGCAAAGAGAGAGGGAGACACAGAATACGAAGCAGGCTCCAGGCTCCGAGCTGTCAGCACAGAGCCCAACACGGGGCTCAAACTCACAAACTGTGAGATCATGACCTGAGCTGAAGTCGGACACTCAACCGACGGAGCCACCCAGGCACCCCAAAAGACATTTTTTTTAATAAATAAAAACAAAAGTGCTTTTTAGCAGTTTGCTTTGATATATGCAGTATCTCTATTTTGATGTAACAAGTATTAATCTTTACTCTCCTCCACTGACAAGCTTTCATCAAAGTTTTTGGTATCAAGAAAATGTCTCATGACCAAACAAAAGAATTCCTCTCATAGAACATCAGGAAAATGCTGTTAATTATCTGAACTATTTTACAAACTAGATGAATATTATTACAATATATACATGTATGCATGAGTTCTACAGTCTGTGAGTACCTCCCCATTAGATTTATTGCTTTCTTTCCCTCCTAGACTACAACTACTTTTGGGAAGCAATTTTATAATCTATTACAAATATTGCCATCTATAGCTATTGCCATCAATAAATATATTGCCAATAAATCTATTGCCATCAGTGGGTTTGAACTCCTTTCATATTTTAAAGAATCTGTCCTAAGGAAACAATCCATATACCTCAAGAAAGATATTCATCCTAACATTATTTATAATCCTGAAATAAATAAGCAACTTAAACCTACCATAAATTATATATCTAATCATAGATATAAGTTCAGTAGTTTACATATACAATAATGTTATGTATTATGCCAAATTGAGAACATACTCCTATTCAAATAATGAGTATAGATTTGGCAACACTGAAAATGATATGTAGTTGTATTAAAAGACATATTAAGTTAGAGGTCAGATTATAACCATCATCAAGTCTGGTACATGATAGGCAAATATGCTGGAAGGTGGTTTTGTTATGATAGTAGGGCTAACTTAGACAGTGATTTTAAACAATTAAAACTTTATTATCTGCAATAAAGTGCAATTACATTTATAATTAAAATTCTTTCTTAAAACTATAAACCTAACATGGATGAGCCTTAAAAACATGATGCCGATGGGACGCCCAGGTAGCTCAGTTGGTTAAGTGTCCGACTTCGGCCCAAGGCACGATCTTGCCATTCCCAAGTTGGAGACCCGAATTGGGCTCTATGCTGGCAGCTCAGAGTTTGAAGCCTGCTTCAGATTCTGTGTCTTCCTCTCTCCCTATGCCCCTCCCCCACTTGTGCTCTGTCTACATCTCTCAAAAAATAAACATTTTTTTAAAAATTAAAAAAAAAAAAAAAACATGAGGCTAACTGAAAGCAGCCAGACACGAGGACCATGTATTTTAGGACTCCACGGGCAAATCTTCAGAGACAGAAAGTAGACTAGCGGTTGCTTATAGCTGGGGAGATAGGACAGCTAAGGGGTACAGAGCTTCTGAGATGATAAAAATGCTCTAAAATTGACTGTGGTGATGGTTACACAGACCTGTGACTGTACTAAAAACCATTTAATTCTACGCTTTTTAAATGGGTAAATC